>NC_137461.1:11301499-11979980 GCF_964235325.1 Thermobia domestica | reverse complement strand
CAGTAAATACTTTTTCTACAGTTCTCCTGAAGTGATTTCATTGTTGTCTTAACCACACGTAAATGCAAAGTTAGAAAAAGAGTAGATTGATTGTGCAATGTGTTTTTCGGTTGCAATACGTCAAGACAAAAAGCTCTCTCAATGGAAGAAGCTAAGCGTATATTATATAAAAGTGACAGTGAAGATTATGTAGAATTTGGTAGCTGCAACGAACCCTCCGAATATGAAGAGAGTGTAGGAGATGAAACTGAAGAATGAACTATGAATATGATCAAGAATCTGACAGTGGTAGTGAAACTAGTGACTCATCTCTCGACCAACCATCAACTAGTCGTAAACGGGCTTGATATGATAACGTTTTGAATCAAGATCATATTTCGAATCGCCGTCAGGGTGTAAGTGTACTACTGAAGAACCTAACTGAACACACACGGCAGCCCATACTATTTTGCGACAAAAATTAGTAGGTAATGTGAATAATGTTTCTGATAAATGTACCGTCTGAAACTGCTCATAACACCTGAAATGGTCAATCTCATTGTTCGGGACACAACTCGAAAAGCTAAACAATTGGTAGCAAATTGGAATAAATCACATCCTGCAAATGAAAAGAAATGGGCGGAAAGAGGTGAAATACAAACGTATGATTTTATTGCAATATTGTTACTTGGTGGAGTTTACAAATCGGCGAATGAAACTGTTGAAGAAATGTGGTCAATGAACAGAGGAAGGCCAATATTTCGTGGTACAATGTCAATGAAACTGTTCCGTCATTTGTTTCGCTTCTGTCGTTTCGTGGTACAATGAAGCAACAATGAAACGGAGGATAGAGACATACAAACTAGCTGCCTGCAGCAATGTTTCGAAAATGCTTCTGGATAATTTATCGAAGTTTCACAAGCCTGGAAGTGACCTGAACGTCGATGAACAGTTGGTAGCATTTCGCGGGCGATGTGGTTTAAACAATACGTACCTACCAAGCTAGGAAAATACGGAAGAAAATTATTCTGGTGCTGTGACGCAGAAGATTCATTTCCTTTGTCAGCAGAAATGAATGTCGGACAACAGCCTTGTGCTACAGTTCGAAGAAGTAATACTTTGGATCTTGTATAGCGATTGGTTCATCCTTGCAAAAACAAAGGCGCAACGTCATCTTCGATAACTTTTTCACCAGTGCTGAGCTAGCTGAAGATCTACTAGCTTTAAATACAACTGTAGTTGGAACAATTTGGCATAATCGAAAAGAAGTACCTAAATAGCTTTTGAAAGATCCCAAACGTTAAGGATGTCTTCAATCGTTTCTTTCGATCGTGAACTGATCCTTGTTAAAATTGTTGCCAAGAAACGAAAGGCAGTTGTTTTGCTCTCTTCAATGTATCACGACAAAACGATAAATTAAGAGAAAGAGAAGAAACCCGAGATTATTATTCATTGCAATGCCACAAAATCCAGTGGAATTAATCTTGACTACTTATGTCGGTAGAATTCATGTAAACGAAAGATTCGCCGTTAGTCTGTTATATTAGGGTTCAACATGCTGGACTTTGTAGCGGTAGGAGCACACAAAATTCGGATTTTGAAATTTTTGGATTGGGAAGTTGGAAAGCGACATAGACGTCGCCTATTTCTGAAAGAGCTTGGAAGGTAGTTGGTCAGTGATCAAATTCAACTAAGACTACAGAAACCACAAGGCTTGCAGTCTGGAGTTCGTCTATCACTGAAAACTCTGGAGATGGCAATTCCAAAATCACAAGCAGCATCTGCTGAAACTGGGCGCCAAGAGAGACCAAAAAAGATGCGTTGCTAACTGTGTCCATGTTTCTTCGATAGAAAAGTGAAAAAAGTGCAAGTGTTGCCTCATTTCTTGCTGTCCGGAACACCACCACACAATATGAGATAATTGCGCACGGAATATAAAACATATGAAATAAATGATGTTGAAGTTGGTGAATACTACTAGTAAGTAGGTTATGTTAACATTTGACACATTTAGTAGGTGCTGAAACCTATTGTAATAATGTTATTTAGAAAATCTGCGTGTTAGGTTTACATACAGTCATTTAGAACATGCTGAAACCTATACGGTAAAATGATATGTAGTTGAATACTTGTAGTGAGATTTTTTTAGATTAAGTTACCGCACATTAAGAACATTTTGAAAAAAATGATAATAACGTTATATATATATGACTCAGTTTACTTTGATTCATTACATTTTATGAGTATTTTGTAATTTCAATAAAAATAAAATAGTAATAAAAATAAAAATAAATTTCAATAATAAAATGCATTATAACAATTGAGTACTAGATCAACAAACATACTAAAAGCATAAGGTAAACTGAATTTCAAAGATGCAATTCATTTGAAACCTACTTATTAAAAGATGGGGTCCACCCGGACCCAGGTCCTAAAGGGGCTTATCATAAGAGAACATAGTGATAGTGTTAAATGCAACCAGCATATCAATATGGACATGAATGGATACCAAATGAATCACAAACATTAGCTTCAAACTAGAAAGTAAACCTTACTTCAACACATGGCGTAAGAAACATCACACACAATATATTACTTGACCACTTAAATCTATTCTTACTAATGTATGATTATCTTTTATGTTCTTTGCTGATATATTTGCTTCCATTTGCAGGTGACTTCTTTTTACTTCTTATGCTCTGCGGCTTCAGTATGTTTCCTTTTATATATGTTATAAGCTTCATTGTTCCAAGTTTATTACTAGGATTTATTATCATGTTTGTTGCAAGTTTTGTACTAGGTAAGTATTTGCTTTTTTTTGTTAATTACACAACTCAGGGGAGATTATGCTAAGAACAATTCTCTTAATTTTGCAGTAAATTATGACAGAAATCTCAACATTCCCATAGAATATTTAACACATAGTGAACAATGTACCCTTTCCGTGTGTTCAGAGGAAAAATTCATAAATTAAACAATCGACTTATTATTCTATGTATGATATCAACTCATTTCTTCTAATATCTCATTTTCCACGAAATTTGCGCATATAATGAAAGCTAAGGTGTAAAAAGAAATGTCCATGTATGTGCTTTTTTTCGGTTGCTTTGCGCTATCTGTTAGTGACTTTTGGTACTATTTGACTATACATGCCATGCTTGTGTAGATGTAAAAATGTCCATGTAAAATGGGACAAAGATTTAACTAACCCTATGCTTCTTACAAGCTTTTCAATATTATAACGCCGTTTTCTCCAAAATGCTGTTTTGTGACATTCCTTCTTTTCCCCCTTACCCTTAAATTGTTTTCTTCCGATGTATAAACATACACATGTACAGTGCATTTCGAAATGTTTCAAATATCCCACGTTCTGTAGAATCTAATTTTATTGCATTCTATTTCAGCATGTTTTCATCGACATTTGCGCTGTTCCAGTAAATTTACCTGTTTGTTTTACGAACAGTTTTGAGTATAGGTAATTTGTACACAGTGTATTTGATATACCATGGTGTAAACATACAAGAAGTTGAATCAATTTATATTGGTGACAAAGTCTCTCCTTGTCTTGCAATAACTCAGATGGAATTTAATCCTTCTTGAATGTAATTTGTACTCGTAACACCTAACACTATGATATAAATGCCGAGAAAATACTTCCAGTTAAGATACAAAGTATGCATTGTCATTTCAAGCTATTGCATATGCCACAAAGCAAGCTAATATAGAAATGTTTCGTCGGAAAATGATAAGTATCTTACAGTTTGAAAGATGAAATGAAACAGAATGCAATTTGCTTCGATGAATCACACACAATTATAACGATGTTATAATGTTTCTTTAACCACTAGTTGCGAAGAGTTCTTCACATGGAACTTAATCTTATTAGTGAATGCACTTTGTTAAAAATAACCATTGGCATTGCAGTATTTTCGTATTTGAAGGAAGTAGGATCATTAGCTATTATATGTAATATCAACGGAACTTTACATGTATACATCTCTAAATGCTTACACGCTACGTGCCACTTACTCGCTTAAAATTCTTTGGTAGCTCTCGGTGAAGCATTTTGAGGACATCCTAAAAGTAAGTTCCAACTATCTCTTGTGCCTCGAACGTGCAAGGCCTACTGATGACTTTCCCTCATGATTTTTGCTTGAAACTGTTTAAAAGTGTTTCGAATTGAGTTCTTTCATAGTGATTCTTTAAGTAATTAGAACAACCCTTACCTTGAAACGCTAACAACGAACTCTGTAACTTCTAATTACAGGATGCAAAACTTTCTATCTGCACCATAGATATACATTTTGCATGTTGCCACAATTTCAACTGGCGTTATAATTTGAATTACTGTCATCACACGAACCATCCGCTCGCTCAACGTGGAAACTAGATTAATAAAATTTCAATAATTATTTTAATTTAATGTGTTTTAAAACTTAGTCAACTAGAATTTAATGACAGTCCAATAAACATTCATTTCAAAGTTGATATTCTACCTTAGAGGTGTGGATTTTGGTTAAATGATCACTGTACCACGATTCACAAAACACTATTGTTGAAATCATTTTGAGACACGTTGTTTATTTGTTGTTTTAATAAATATTTATGTAGTATAGGAGTTACGAAAAAGGAGTGTTCTTAGAAATGGACACAAACTGCGTTTTGATCTACTACACATGAACGACCTAACATTCAGACAAGTAATTCCCCAGCCTAGGCCCATTCAATCACAATATCTTAAAACACTTTAAATAATAATATTAATTAAAAGTTAGTTGTATCTGCAAAATAATTCACAGCGTTATTACGTTAGCAAAAACTTCATGAGTAGGAAACAAAGTAAATGATCATATTCTGTTATTTCAGCATTAAAAGTTAACCCAAAATGCAGTAAGTTATGTTTCAGTTTCAGTATGATACCTATCTTGCACCCTGTTTTACAATACTAATCAGAATTTGCCACCACACTGAAGACAAAACTTTCAATGACCAACATAGGGCAATAGGCAAAAAGTTCTATGATTTGGTTGGTTCACTCTCATTTCTAATAAATAATCTTGAGGAGAGACGAGACAAGAGAACATTTTCATTTTGAAGCAGAGCTCTTCCAATACAAAAAATGCTTCTTTCTCGACAGAAGACATAAATTTAACCTCAATTTTCCGAGATGAAGAAGCTTCGACACTTATCTAAATGAATTAAATAAGCAATTAAAGAGAGCATGTTTAGTAAATATTAATAATACTCTTTTGCACAGCATAGAATACTTAATTATCTTTTTGATTATATAAATAACAGTTATTCTTGAGCCCATGAAATAGTATGAAATGTAATTTGGGTCAATAGAGTGGCCCAATAATTTAGTTTTTATAGTCCAAATAGTGCCATAAGAAACCTCTTATACTATGAAAGTTGATATTTGAGTAAATGTCTGTAATTGGCAAATTAAATTCAAGGCAATTCCAGTTCGTGCTTGTAAGCAGGTATTAATAGTATATACCTCCTTCTATAAGTTCAATCTTCATCACCAAGCTAAATCTTAAATGTAAGAGTTAATGTTCTGAGTTTTAGATAATATTGATTGGCTAATGCGTTGATTGATATTCTGTATTGCACTTCTTTGTTTAAGTTTTCATGATCCAGTTCCAATTATTCCTTGAATTTGCATTCTGAACATATATTTCACACAGGTCTTTAAGCAACTCCATGAAAGGTGGTGGACTAGTTACTGTATGTCATGTACAATATCGCTTTATGTTAGATATTAATGATTAGATACGTGTTTTACGACTTCTAACTTTTTTTTTGAGTTTTACCCCCTACAATTATTTCATACTTGACCAAAGTAATCCGTGAGGTAAAATTGAATTATATTAACTGGTACTCCAAGCAGCTTCACGTTTTCTATACATTTACAATATTCAATAAACATCAAGTGCACCTTTTAAATTTACAATGTGTAGAGCGAATGATAATGTATTTTGAATAGGGGTAGTGGGAGATATCGATGCGTTTTTTCTTGTTTTACCATTATTTCGTGACTCATGGATTGATCCACCTTGGGTTATATCCACATTTTTTGAAAAATAAAAAGACAATGCAAAATATTGCTTTTGAGTGGCTTTCGCCATAGTCTAATATTATTTCCTACTTACCTATAATCACTAAAATGTACACTTCTTATCTTACAATTAGCTTATTATTAGCTTTCTAAGCCTGTGACTCTTTGCTTAAAAAGAGTCTGATATTCTATACTGAAAATGTGTTGAAATCTTGAAATCGCTTATGACAACCTACAATATTATTGAATTCAGCAAATGTTTTCTAATCTCTTAGATTGTATTTGATATTATATCATTTTAGTATATGAGACATCAAAAAACCTAAAAGTAAATTATAAGGACCACCATAAAGTCTCAAGTGCAGTACCAAGAATACTAACATTTTCTGGTCGAGTAGCTTGAGTGCTGATAATCAAAATTCCAGACTACCGCATATCAGAATATTTCGTCACTAAATTTGCGATTTTTCAAGTAAATCATTAGTGCCCTGATGCGTTCTGAAAGGCAACAAACTAATTCGTAAACATTTAAAATTAAATAAAGTTGACCTTTTAAATGAACAAAATATTCAGCTGTAAAGAAAACATATATCGAAGATCACATCTTATCCATTATAGCATCTACAGCGTTTTCTTCCTTTCCTTTTATTTTTTATATGTAGTGCAAATGAAGTGCAAAGTAATATTTCCAATTTTAAATGCTTTTCTTCTCTCATACTGAGGGTAAACTCCGTCACAAAAGTAATGATACCACAGGGATACAGTATCCACGGTATAATGAAGTAATAGGTAAATATTCTCTACCAGTTGGAGGATAATAATTTTGCTGGTAATACTTTTAAATTTCCTAACTATCAATCTCTAAAACTGCCTCATTCTTAAAAAACAATTATGATCACTAAACGCAAATGAATCAAGACATTATTTATAATTTTTGTTGTTATTCAGTAACAAGTTCTTGAATATGTCTAACACTCTGACCGCATTATATATTACATTTGAAATTTAATTCCAGTTTATAATAAAATTCTAATTCGTTGATAAATAATGCTGTGTGGGTTTTCATAACTGTTGAAAATATTATCTGCTACAAGAAAGATAAATTTGATGTTAGTAGTTTCCTATTAATATCAGAGAAACAAACGATTTTCGTTCCAATTATATTAAAGCGTTTGGAAACTTTTAAAGAGCAAATCCCGAAAACTATCCCACTAGTCGTAGTTGGATCAAGCAATTACACTGGAACTGCTATGTTCTCTATCTAAAGACATGCGTTTCACAAATCTCTGGTACTAGCACAACTGATTTCTATAGAGAACGTTACGATGCTGAGAGATAATTTTATGTACCATTAAAAATAATTGACTTTACTAACCCTTTCCGGGAAAAAATCCGGAAATCGGAAAAAATTCTGGTAAATACTACTCGGTGGACTGAATGTTTGTACAAAATTTCAACCTTCTACGTGCAAAAATTAGCCCGCCCAAATAAAAAATGTACCGACCATACCCATTTTTCCCTATATAGAAGTATATTTTGATAAAAATTCACTGAGACGTCCCCAATTACCCTAGAATAATAATTCGACCGCCATTCTCTTCAGAATGGAACTTCCTTTCAGACGATATGACTCTCGTGTCTCCATCATGTATGCGAGGCGGGAAAATCCTGAAAAACCTGATTTTTCGGGTTAAAATATCCCTTTTTTCAACCCTTTGCCCCTCTGGATCCCCCCTGTTTTAACGCAGAAATCGAAAAAAATCTGGTAAATACTACTCGGTGCATTGAATATTTGTGCAAAATTTCAATCTTCTACGTGAAAAAATAAGCCCGCCAAAAATAATGAACATAGGCTTAAAAAGGGAAAAATATGTTTTAAGATTATGACGCCATCACCTCTATGTCTGGACGCAGGACGGTCTGAAACCATACGTAATGTCTTCTACAAAGCCTCTGGACTTGCAAAACAAAACACCCGGACGAAAAAGCTGAAATAGAAGAAAAATAACGCAATGTACCATGAAAAACGCGTATGGTACAAAATATTACATGGGATCCCCAAAGGGTTAAACAACTTCTAACTGTAAAAGTAGAATTTTTTCGATCGTTTTTTATTAAAAGGATTTTGTTTTACTTGATTTAAAGAACCAACTTCTTCAAGTTGCGAATTGTATTTTTGAATATACGGTAGAGTCTCTGAATGACGAGATTTCCGTAGTTGATAAGGAATGGCAGATGGTTAAGTGTGGGGCAAAATGACTGTGTTATTCAGTCAAGAAAACATAACAGTAAAGTAGAAGAGGAAAGTACACTGTTATATCAGTCAATATATTTCGGAAAGACAAATGCACGTGATTAAGATTGGAGGGGCACCTGCATGAGGCTGGCAATGTTTTAGAGGACTTTGTGACGACGTTGACGAAATTAATTACTTTGCAGTAAGCGCTACGATACACAAAATGAATAAAAAGCATAATCTGTTCCATATGGCATTTGTTTGGGACATCGGCAAAGATGAACTTATTTACTTTGTATGGCGTTTCCCACACTTATATTCGAAGATAATGGATGTAGGAATAGATTAAATTTAATGAATGTAACAAGTTTTTTTTTCTACCTACAAAGCTATATACGAATTATGATAATATGTGTATTACCTTTAATCCAGTTCTTGTATATATGAAGAATTCGGATTACAGTCACAAAAATATCGAAATTCTGGTGACTTTCACAGAAGTAGCAACTCAAGTATAGCAGGCGGGGCAACGTACATGAAATATACTGTAGTATCTGATAATATGATCATGATATGAGGGATATCGAATGAAAGAGTACCAAGATACAATATTTAGATAATTACCACACTCAACTACATAGATGGCTTTTATTTAATGTGAAAATCAAAATCTCGTTTACAGATATGAAATATTTCAATTCAAGTTGTTTCAAAGATGTGATAAATAACAGTAAATTGGTAATACTGCTTAATTGTGTTTTCTCCCGAGAGCTTGTTCTAATTAATCCTTGTAAAATATTGTACATGCGAGCGAGGTAAATGATAATAGTTTAAGAAAATTCCATTTAATACGATATTTTAAGCAATGCTTCATTTGTAATATTTTAATATCTTTGAAAACACCGAAGTATCATAAATGATTTTATGATCTTTATTCGTATTGATAAGGATCGGTTGATATGGATGAATGTTCTTGATAATATTTGAATAAGATCTATTTCCACTCTCTCTTTCTCTCTGCTAATATGTTAATGATTCTTGCATTTCATCTCGAGATATAGAACTTTCACAAAGAGAACTGATCATTCCCTACAGCCATTATCTTATGTAGAAAGAAATGTTAGATAGTGTGGAAACGAACCGAGGTTTTGTAGCTGGAAGTCAAGCACGATACAAATACCACAAAGATTGACCCAACTAAAACTTGCTTAACAAATGTTGTACTGTTTCTAAAACGAATCACATTAAAAGGGGCTGCTTCAGGTCAATGATGTTTCGAATCACACTGGTAATCCCCGTAGCTGTCGTTTGTCCTTTCCCAACCAACATTCGTAAATAGTCGGTTATACAGGTGTGTGTTTCCACGCTCTTAAGGATTCATCGTTTAGTATGAGAAGTCACACCTCGATTCTTCACGACAGCTCTGTAAAAAAATATTTGACCTGAAAAGTATTTGAAATTACGTTGATTAGCTGCATTACTCAAAAGTCCAGCACGTTACCCCTACATTATCTTACCACGTAAAATCGTAAAGCAAATGTTGCTAAGCTCAGGCATGATGTTTGGAACGAAGCGTGAATGTTCTTCCTCTAATGACAATTCCACCAGAGTGTATGCCAAATTCATTTATTTGAAGACTTCGAGGCACATTTATTTTTTCATGGTATGTCTAAGGTTAAATATGGTCTCTGTGACTTTCTCATGCTATCGACTGCTCTGTAGATATTAAACGGTTTCTTCTACTCCATGTTTCATTCGTTACAAAGGTATGGATATTTTCTGCCGTTTGCTACACTGACATCTTGCGAACAAACAAGCGGACTTGTGAAACGCCTTACGTAGTTCTCAAACATCCAACTTCAACTGCATTTTTGGTTGTCAAACGATGTGGTATTTGATAAATTGGAAGTATGAATGCACTATTACTGCTGTGTATACTTTAATATATATATATATATATATATATATATATATATATATATATATATATATATATATATATATATATGGTCCAGTACCGCTTATAGCGTAATAACGATAACACATCATATAAAGTAAAAGTTTTTTTGTTTATTACTCATTATTAATTTCAAAACTAAGAATGGGCCATTTGCTAAACTTTGGTATTAAAATCAAGGGATTTATAAGGAATCAGGGATTTATAAGAACTTCTCCTGTTAAGACAGAGAATTAAAGCACAATGAGTACTGACAAGGGAGGGTCACGCAGTTGCTCCATTAAGATCCTAAAGATACAATTGTGTTTGCTTTTGGTTTGGTATAACCAGACGAATCCCAAAGTTATACGTGCCAACGGGCGGGATATCGTGAGTTACAACATATTTTGTAATGTAAAAGCAACAAAAAATTACTTGGCAGAATAGTTTGAATCGCGTTATTTGTTCGATATTGGTTCAGTACATGGAACGCTCGGCGAATATATATCCCTTCGATGTAAAAAAACTTTGCCCCAGGGTCCCCCGCAGGGTAGGGGACGAGGTCCAACCCAAAATTTTCAAGGGCGCGGTAGCTCAGTGGTAGAGAGTTTACCTCCGGTGCATGGGGTCCTGGTGCTGGGTGCTGGTTCGATCCCAGCTCGCACCGTGACTTTGTAGTGGACATACACCGTGCTCATTGGTTTTCTCGGAGTTCTCCCGTTTCCTCCCACTTTATTCATTCTACCATTTCATTCATTTCTGATCTTCACTGTCTTCTTTAGCCTATCCGGCGTAGGCGTGGGAACAGAAACTTAAGATTTCATTTCATTTTCAAAATTTTGAAATGGCAAGAGGGGTTAAGTAGCACATCGTTTGAAAGCTGTTGTAATATAAAAGAAAATTGAATAAGTCTAGACTTCCTACTACAACCCCGTGAAAATGGAGGCGAGTCAAAATGTAAACGAAAACTAAATTGAAAAGTCTATGATCACCCCTATAAATCGGAAACGATGATACAAATGTGATAACAGGAAAGAAAATGTGGTATTATTTTCAAAGTGCAACGATTTAAGTTAACATATTTTGTTCCAGGGCCCCCACAGGGATCCAACCAAAATGTTTCAAATTGCAAGACGGGTTAAGTAGCACATCGTTTGAAAGCTGTTGTTAAATGAAAGAAGATGAATCAACTCTCGGATTTCTACGACAGCCCTATGCAAAATGGCCGTGGGTCAAAATGTAAAAAGAACTTAATTGAAAACATATGGGCACCTCGAATTCAAGATGGCCGCTTAAAATCTATATCGAAAGGATAGGCATATCAAACTGCTGAAGCTAGGAAAGATAAATTTGGCATGAATGTTGATCAGTAGGTGACGGAAAGATGCGAAATGTTCAAAAGCGCTACATCTTGAGTTCAAAATGCCGCACTATGTGTCAAACACACGTCCGCTCAAACCAGTGGTGCTGCAGAAGCCAAATGTGGTATTTACGTTTATGGTTAATAGCAGATATCCACAAATATCAAGAGTATCGTCTGTAACCTAATATGGCTGCCAGTGTGAAAAATAACTTTGCATGTCTATTGATTGGAATATTGTGACAAACCAACAAAGTTTCCGCAGCTGGATGAACTGAAATTATTTACACGTGCTTTGACACTGCTCGCTAATCTTATCAATGATTATTTTTGTATATTTGGTATTGCTTGAAATATTATGACGAACCAAGTAATGACATATTAATCACAAAAACGTTAGAATAGAGCCCCTAACCTCACTGGTGCAGCAAGTCTTTTATGCGTGAATGAGGTATGGCAAAAGTAGAAAAATACTCGAAGTTATTCGAGTTTTGTTTAGCACTATGAATAGTAAGTCAAAGTTGTGTGTTCATCGCATATTCGTTATATTCACGTAAATGATATCGAGAGAACCATGAAGAACGTGCATTAGGAACAAAACATATATGTACTGTTACGTAATGAAATAATAGTTGAAGTGAATGGAAATTCAATTGTTCTTTAGCCTTCTTATTGTTTCTAAATACTTAATAGACAAAAATAGAGATTTAGGGTTGTACTGTATGAATGACATAGGTTCTAACGGCTCATCTCGGATTCAAGGTGACCATAGATTTTCAATTAAGCTTTTGTTTACACGCCGCCATTTTCCACAGGGCTGTCACAGAATGTAGAGATTTTCTCCATCTTCCTTCATTTAACATCTTTCAAACTATCTGCTTCGTAACCGCTCTTGCTATTTGAATTTTTTTTTAGTTGGACCCCACCTGGGATTCTGTGGGGCACTAGACAAGACTACTTAACTTAAATCATTTTAGTTTGAAAATAAAGCCACACATCCTTTCCTGCGTTAACATTTGTCTCGCCATAAATTTATAGGGGTGACCATGGACTTTTCAATGAAGTTTTTGTTTACAATTTAACAGGTCTCCATTTTACATAGGGTAATCGTAGGGAGTCGAGACTTGCTCCATTCTATTTTATTTTACAACAGCTTTCAAACGATGTGATACTTAACCCCTCTTGCCATTTGAAAATTTTGAGTTGGATGCTATCTGGGATTCTGTGTGGGACTCTAGCGCAAACTTTTTTTTATAACAAAAAGTGTGTCCTTGAAAATGATGGGATACGTGTTCGCTGAGCTTTCCATTTACTCAACCGTTTCGGAACAAATCACTTGGTTCAAACTACTATGCCAGTTTTATAGCTTTTACATTAAAAAATATGTTGTAACTCCAGACATTCCGCCCAGTGGCACGGATAATTTTGGTATTGTTCTAGTTATAATATACCAAATGCAAACACAATTGTCTTGTTTGGATCTCAGCGAAGCCACTTCGTGACCCTCCGATGTGAGTACAATTATGTTCACTGCATTGTCTTAACTGAATTATCTAGTCATTAAAATACATTTACGCTAACGTCTTTAAAATCACAAAATGGAATGTGGTGTTCAATAGACCTGCAATTATAATTTAGAAAATTAAGTTTTGTGCTCCGAATTAATATGGAAACTTACAAACCCGTTCGTCCTGGGCAAGGAAAGGACAATATTGTTCTCTGAATGATTGAATATGATACAAAATTAAAAATATTTTATGGCCAGCAAAGTAGTTTTAATAACACGTTAATATCTCTATTTACGACTTTCTCGATAATTACTCGAGTTTAAGACGTCGTCCAATCTAAGACGCGCCCCGATTTCCCTGGATTAAATTAAGGAAAAATAATAATATGCTCCATTTTACTATTACTAATGCGCTTATTGATATTGGTCATTCCGGTGACTTTTATATCTCCCTCTCCCCTCTCCATGTTGCGAGACACGGCGTGATAAAAATTATCCCGGTCCCGAAAGTCACGTATGTTTAAAATTTGGTCGATATGGTTGAGTGGTTCAAGAGTTAAGTTCTTTTTATTGTCATAAATTAATCCCCCCTTCCCTTCCTCTACGTTTCTCCTAGGTTCTACCGCCAATTTAAAAATATGAAAAAATACCGGGCTTGAACGTAATCTTTGTTGAAAATTTGATCGAGATCGGTCGGGCGATTCAAGAGTTATTAAGTGTATATTTATTTTTATATATCTATCCCCCACCTCCAACCCTAAGTTTTACCTCTCAAAGGGGTATGATATAAACCAAACCACGCTCGAACCTAATCTATGTTAATAATTTGATTAAGATCGATTCAATGGTATAAACGTGATGAAGTCGGAAGCCATTTTATTTTTATTTTTTTACATATATGTCCCCCCTTCGCCGTCCCTACATTGTGCTGTTAACGCAAAATGATGTAAACACACGAGATCCAAACATTCTCTATGTTGAACGTTTTATCGAAATCGGTCGAGTGGTTCAAGAGTTATTAAGTTTTATTCATTTTCATATATTTACCCTCCACCAATTCCCTCTCCTAAGTTGTAGTAAAAATGAAATAATAGAAAACTTTCCAGGTTTAAACTTCATCCGTGTTGAAAATTTGATTGAGATCGATCTGGTGGCTCAAGAGTTATTAACTGAAGAATGAGGTGACTTTTATGTTTATATTTATTGATTTTTGCATATATCTCCCTCTTCCCAACTTCTACATTGTCTTATCAAACTGAAATGTTAAAATCCATCCCAGACACGAACGTCATCTATGTTGAAAATTTCACAGAGATTGGTAGTTTGGTTCAAGAGTTAATACGTTATATTTATTTTGTTATAATTCTCCCTCCTTCCCCTCCCTAAGTTCTACCGTCAAAGTGTATAGTTAAACGCACCCCCAGGCCAGAACTGCATCTACGTCAAAAATGTGATCCAGATCGGTATGGTGATACAAGAGATTAAGAATCACAAACATATTCACTTTAAATTTGGATCTGAAGTTTCTTTTCTTCACAGACACCGCTATTAATATATAGATAATGCATATTAAAACAAAGAATAAAGAATATGTTCATGGAACAAAAATATTGGATAACTGCATGTGAGTTGACCCTGATCAAAATAGAAACACTAGATACCAGACATGAAAGGTATTTCAAATACCCAACTATTCCATAAATACTATCAGATGTTTGGAAGTGAGATATAGGTACACTGTCTACGTTCTATTGATATCATTTCGCAATATGACACATGAAGTATGGAAACTTAAAAGTACCAATTAGGTTTAATAATCTCTATCTTAAGACTGGATTATGGCTCTGAGTCTGGCGGTTAATGATCAATGATGTTATTACAAACAGTGTTGATGGGACAACTACACTACAGGGTGGCGGAATGAGAATCAGTCTACACATAAGCCATTACTTATAGCACTGAGCACAGTTTGTAATCAAATGGGTTCAGGTTCTTGCTGGTAGCGGCAGCCTTATGTATTAATAAGCTGTACGACAAAGCCATTCCTCTGTTGACGGTACATTTTGCAGGGAAGTGAAATATTGTTGGAAGGTTCACTAATGGTTGTGGAACCAGTGATTGCATATTTTGCAAAAACTCTGTAGTTTGGTATACATAACTGGTGTCCTCATACGTAGTTTCAAAATTGCAGTGTTGTTCAGTAAATACATAAAACACACCCAACATAACTCATGCTTGGCAATTATGTTCTCCAATTTGCACTAATGATGATGCGTATAGGATCAATTTCAGTACTAAACAAGTGGTCAAGTGTGAACAGCTTCTCCTTAAAAAATGTCATATGACTATTACTTGCGTAACGTGTTATAAAACACGTGCTTATCACCACTCTGTTAGCGTAATTTACCAGTGTCAAAAGGACCTGGGAGTTATTTGTATGCTATGAGTCCCACGTCCTGATTAAGCAATAGCGTTAGGATTTTTCTCTACATGAACATCACGCAGTGAGTCATGAATGAGTCGCCCAATCTTGGAGGTAAAGCTGTAACTGCCTTTGGTGTCTGTCTCTATGCTGACGGTCATTGACAGTTCCTATTCTAATGTAACGCTCAAATTGTGTGGTACTCAAATTGGCATTGATTTGTGAATGTTTCAGTGTGGTGATCATCCGTGTTAGTAGTATGTTCACCTTGTGTAAAGGTGTGGCTATAACATAATGCTCGTAGGTATCATACTCCATTGTTACAAGTAGCAACTGCAACGTGCTTCAACGTGTAATGACCATGCCATGGAACAATTTCCCTCATGATACACAGATTGCAACATTCCTTCATACCCAGCATTATCAAATGGGGAAATATCTAAGATAATATTAATGAAATAACAAGATATATTCTGTGATACTTGATTTTCAATATTTGTGGTTAATTATGGAGCATGAGCAAATGAATTATTTTTAAATGTATGAAATACTTAATTGAAACAATGGGCCACATTCAATAGAACATTAACAACTAGAAAGCGTTGTAGCAAAAGATTTTTAATATCGGTCACTATATTCAAAATAGCCGCCAAGATATGTTCCCTGTACCAGACAAAACGTCCAGTACCACTAACATGAAAACAATTGAACATAAATGGACCAAACAAGAATTGACATAGGAAATGTCATGGATTAAATCGAATAGTGTTGTTGTGGTGTCACCAAGAGCTGTTCTTCATGGGTACCCAGGGCCCAACCTTAAAATTTTAAATGGAAACATGGGGTGAATAATACCTCGTTTCACATATTTTTAAACCTTGAAAGCGTTGTGGCAAAAGATTGTCCATATTTGTTAACGTTTTCAAAATGACCACAAGACACGGTACCAAATTTCACAATAGTAAATCCTCACGTTAAGCGGGTTTGCAAATCCAGCCTCCTAACTAAGAAAACATTTACGATCACTCCAACCCCAATCATTTCACAGATTCAACCTGTTGCAAATAAGTTGTTAGGACGTAAAATTGAATGCAGTTTATACGAAAAAGACCTTTATGTATTGCAAGACATGTAACGCCAAAATATTCACCACAAACTTATAGTGGTATCGACATAAACAAAAAAGTGTGGACCAGGACACTACTTTACACAAAAGTCTAAAGAAGCTCAGTGGAGACGTACGAACTGGTCGAGCGGTTTGGGTCAAAAGTCTATCAATCATAAGTTTATGTGTTCAAACCCTGTAGGAAGTATTGATTTCGTTTTTTCCCTAAAACTGTTCCTATTTTCATCAGAGGGCTGAAAACATTAATTTGAATTAATCTTTGACAAGTACTTTCCTGTCAAATTTGATTAGAAGGGAACATTATATGAATTGCAAGTCAAAAAACCAAAACTGAAAACAAAATATTAAGTATGTTAAATATTTCATTATTGTCCCTTGATTTGTAATGAAAAACAAAGCATTGATAATTTCAGAAGATTCTCCCCGGGTAATTGTCAATATATGAATGAGAGGAAATTAATAAAACATTATTAGTCCACTTTGAGCGTGATCGAAGATATGGCCAGAAATTTAATTCGACAGGGTCTAAAATTCTCTCAGAGGTCATGCCCTGAAATCATAATGGTTTCAACGGTTTCCTTAACAAATACCTAGGTAGAATATTACTTTCATTTCTCGTTTTACGTTTTGAAATGACAAAATCATAATTTTAAAGATAATTATAATACGATAAGCATAATGGTTTATAGAACTAATGAAGTAAATAGTATTCTGTAAGTTATCGGTTTCTAATCGGATTAAAACTAGAATATTCGTTTGCATCGCACTTTATAAAGTAAATTCTCTCTATATATAATTCTTACTGGAAAGCATGTTTAACTCCAATTACTTAAGCAATATTTTTAATAATATATTTTATTGTAATATATTTCACTATTCAATGTCGTATACACTTCATTTCCCAAAGCAAAAACCTCGCAAATGTATAGTGGGCTAGTGAATACTGCTTTGGTTATGTAAATACTGCATCGCCTGATTTGAAACTTCGTACTTTAACTACTACTACTAATAATAATATTATAATAGTACTACTACTACTACTACTACTACTAATAATAATAATAATAATAATAATAATAATATTAATAATATCTTATAAGAATTTCAGGCTTAGTCAATAAATGAATTCAACGTTGTCTCTATTTAAACTTCTATTTATTCGAATCCGATAGAAATACAAGGAGAAACTTCGAGAACAGGTAAGAGACAAATGTTACTTTGGTGGGACTGGAACTAACCTTTACGAGTTCCTTTCAAGTTACAAACGACTTAGATACTTTGTTTCTGGTCTTTAAGTTATCTGATTCACTATACGTATTTGAGTAAGTTGTCTTTATTTTCTACTCGGTTATACACGTTTTACAATAATTTATTATAAGGTTGAACGACAGGAACACGAATGCAAACACATTTAGGTCAACTAAAATTCCCCCGCCGGGAATCGTATCGGGGACCCCTAACACAAAGGCAACGTGCTAGCCACTAGACCAGCGGTAAGAACGAATGAAATAAGTTTTGAAGTGTCTGAAATGTATGCCTATTTCGGCCTGATGTAATATGTCTGTTGATGTTTTTATGTTTGCCGTATTCGGTACTTTGAGGAACGATATATGTTATTTATATAGGTTCTTTTACGTATTTGTCCATAAATACTATATAAATTATCAGAATTATTCATGATCTTTCATGGAAATTTGCTGGGGCATGCACAGTAGACGGACAGTGTAATTGGAAGGTGAGTTCAACAGAGATTATGTATTTCGCCGACATTATTTAATAGCTATATAGAAGAGATAGCGAAAACGAGTCTAACTAATGAAGATGGAATTTCGGGGGGAGATGAAATGATGAGGTGTATACGATTTGAGGTTGATATAGTGTTGTTGCAGAATCTAAAAAGAAAGTTAATATGATGTAGAAAACTTGAAAAGGCTTCTGAAGAATATGGGACGAAAATAAATGTTAGAAAGACAAAATCCATGGTGATTGAAACGAAGCGATCGGTGTCAAATATAGAAGTAGGAGCGGTAGTAAAGAACAAATAGCTAGTTTCTGATATCTGGGAAGTATTATTAGTGATGATATGATATGCGAACGTGAAATAAATGAGTAGAAGAGAAGCACTTTGGCTGAAATTTGATCCTTCCCGTTCCTAGAATTCGATATTTTTTTCCTAGAATTCGAATGCAGGTTTCAACAAGCCCTTAGTTGCTATGCTCATAGCCTTTTAGGGCTACCACACGGAACCCCATGGGAAAATTTTGGTTGTGGGAACCCGATGTTGCTATGCTCATAGTCTTGGACGCCTAGCAGATGTAGAAACAAGATGAAACATGCCTTTTTCGTGTTCTTGTCGTGTATTGGGAAGTGATTTGAACCCCCAAAAACCACTCCCTCCTGCGAAGACCGTAAGCGGAAAGTATGTGCTTGTGTAGATCATTCTGTTAGCAGCTGTTGCAAAGGAAGAACCATCAAGTTTAAAGATGTCATCGTCAATGAGTTTATTAGATAAGTTTAATAGGCCATCAATTGTACCCTTTACAAAAATGCGAGATTTGGAGATTGGAGTACCATTTCGTATTGTAAACTGTAAGATAATTACTACGGTATATGGCAGGAAGGCATGTGTGACATTTGAAGGAGATGAAAAAGTGATTTTACCAGGACGTTGTACTGAAAAATTGGAAGCAGATAATGGTGCATTATTAACGTATTTACAAAGTGCAAGTATCTGTTTAATATATAAAGGAACGATGTACGATCTTGAATTTACTGAACTGATATACTCATCGTTAGTGTATGGTGTCATGTACAAACAAAATGAAACATGAATTTTCTTTTCGCACCTCCTCTTCATGCATGCGCAGTCATCTGTATGCATAGTGTCGTTATTCTGTGTTGATCAGCTACTGGCGTAACATGTCTTTGAGTGCTTGTGCATCGACTATGGATACCAAGAAAGAGTACTTGTTAAATGTGGAATATGGACTTAATTCAATAAAAACGAAATTAATTTGTATTACTCTGAAAAGTGATACATCTGAGCCAGTGTTTCGTGTTAGTAAATGCCTTGTGTTTGGAGTTGAGTTAAATTGGGCAGAGTGGGAGAAACTTTTACATTGGACCCCGTTTATTACGGACTATATAAATCCTCAATTGGAAATTACATTTATAAAAACTCTTGGTCGAAAAAACGAACTGGTGGTGCGAAAACTAATGGGTGAAAATTAGTGATGTTAGAGAAGAAAGGAATAATTAATGCTCCTCCAAACACTGTGTACTTAACTTCAAGTTATTGGCTTTATTTCTTGGAAATATTACCGTGTATTGAGCATGCTCTGAAAAACAGTAAAGTTTGCAGTGTTGTGCTATGTGAATATTTTGATTTGTGTACAGAAACTATTCGCAATCACGTACAATAGCGGTGTCTTACATGCAGATGACTTGCCGGAATCCATACCTGTGTAGATGATTAGAGTATTATTAATGGTATGAACATCAGTTTTCCAAGTGTCTCTCTTGATAAGAACAGTGAAGTCAACATTGATGTTGAAGGATTAATATTGGAAATTAAAGCATTTTGCAAACAAAAACTCATAGATTCAATTATGGCTGATTTATTTGATAGTGTACAGACACAGTCATGGTAGGGGAAAACCGAAACTCAACCTTCGGAGAGTATCAATGAAGTGAACGTCTCTTCATATAGAACAAGAAAATCGATTTATTTCTTTTTTCATGTATACTAAACAACGCAATAACAAATGTAATAAAGATATATAGTGAAAGTTAAATGTTCTATTTGTATGTGTTTTGTGTTCGTTTCGTACACCTCAATATGATAGGATTCTTAATTAGTGTACTAATTTTTTATGATAAGAAAAAATCCTAACATATTTTTCTCGTATACTATAAGTTCTATGTATAACAATAATAATATTGAATTCAAATTCTTGAAATGAATGTTAAAATAAAAGTTAGTATTTGAAATTCTTATTATTATTATACAACTCTGTCTTAAGTACGATAGGCCTCTTTTATTTTTTTAAAAAAGGAACTAAAATAATTAATATTAAATTTTTAAAAGCAAAGTCCTATCATAATAATATTGAATTCACATACTTGGTTTAATTTTTGACAGAATAACTGATTAAGTATATGAATTCATTATTATTATTATTCAGTTATGTGGTTACATCATTGAATTAAAATCAGTTTTAGATTTTTAAAAAACGTATGAAATTCTTTAATTCAATGTATTAAAATATGTTTTATGATATGTGTATTTAATTACATAATTGATCATAAAACATATTTATTAGGAAATGGAAAAAATAAGAAATAAAACATTTGTCTTCAAAGACAAAAAAGAATAATAAAAAGTTTTTATTGATGATGAAACTATTTACGAAATTAAAACGACGGTAAGTATAGTACATTTTAAAAGAGAGTACGTTAGATTTTTTTTCATTGTCCAGTTGATGATAACTTCACAGTTGCCAGCTACTGTTCACTGATGCTGTCCATACACACGTACATAGTTGTGTTGTTTTTACAATACACAGTTCATTGTTCAATTACGGTACCTTTGCTGATGATACTACTGTTGTTGATGATGGAACGTAGATAGAAGTCATACTGTACAATGACGGTGTCCATACATACGTTGACGATCTTTTATTCTCTGAAATGAAAAAGTGAGATACATAACTTAAAATTATTTTATCCAATGTCATGAACAAATAAAAAACAACAAATGATAATATATACAAACACATTATAATAAAGAAGATATGACTACCTGCAATTATAATTGCTAGAATTTTATCTATAATAATAAAAAAGTATTCAAAACAAACGATGAAGAAGAATGAAGACATGATAATACGTATACAGGAGAAATGATTACCTGTTAAAGTAAGTACAGCAAGCTGCGATCATTTTTTTCTGGAGTTGATGAGAAAGTGCAATGAAATTCATTTAAGGACTTTGGTTGAAGCAAAGGAAAAGGTATGAATAGGGACAATTTCACATAGGAACAATTTCACACTTTGAATTTGTTTATTATTAAATGTATAAGAAATGGAATTTCTACGTAGAAATTGAATATGTTGTATTACATATGGAGGAAATCTAAATATTTCGAAGTAATGGGTACGTCCATCAGTATGAATATATACGGAAATCCAGTGTGTGTCAAGTTTGTTCGAGAGATCTGTATTTATGATGATAGCTGCAGGTAGTGGGAAATGTGTTGGTAATTGATTGGCTGCATATACGCCAACGAAATGATTGTGAAATAAAGAATGTTTGCAAAGCATTCAATATGTCTAGTGTAGAGGACATCATGTACAAAAATGCAGACATGTACATATATGACACGGTATTTAAATAACGTACCTTTAAAAATCCATGATGATGTTCCTCTGATGATCCACTTCTAAGAGAGATTGGAACTCGCAATATATGATGCATGATACAGGCGCTGGTAGAGGATTCTTAAAATGAACTTCCAGACGAACACGTCCATATTTGATGAGATTCCAATGCTGCACAACGCTGCCTTCTCCATCTTGAGTAATGTCGAAAATAAAGATAGTGTATCCTTGAGGAAAGGCAAGACGAGGAATATTGTTGCTATAATTGCAAAAGTGAATACCTGATCCACAGAATAAGCTATGATATGAGGAAACATAGAAGTTATTTTCGAAATTCGGTTGTAAAGGTTTTGAAGGTACAGGTTTTCCATCAATGTATAGAGAGAAAAAATTGATGTCAAAATATTTGAAATGAAATGGATTTGAAGTTATTGTTCCTGTATAGGCATTATTTTGTGTAAACGCCACAATCACTCGAGTTGGTAATAGTCCCATAAATACATTATGAATTGTTTTTGATTGAAGATCCTTTGGAATGACAAATGACTTCATTTGCACTTTAGTGAGAGGATATTTGGCTGTTCTTGATTATAGAAGCTTGTTATGTGCTTGTTATGTTTATTGTAGGACTAACATTAATCTTTTTAATATGTAAAGCAGAGTCTAAAATATTCACTTTAGCCTCAACAGACGAATCACTAGCGATGAGACAAAAGTTTGGCTTTGCAGGAATTAACTTGAGACGTAATTCTACTCCTTGGATTACCAATTTATCTAGATTAAAATTATCACAATGAGGGTGTTCTAGCATGTCGAATTTTTGAATTTTTTTGTTAATTCATAACGTTGTTAAAATCCTCTATTACCACTAGATGTTGCATCCATATGTCCAGCAGTATCTTGAAACCATAATGCACATTGAAGATGTGTACTTCAGCAGAGTCATCATAATTTAAGTTTTTCAATGTATGATCGATATTGATGATTATGAGATAGAAATGAAATCAGGAAAGGAAAAGAAAATGGAAAGAGGATGAAATTTAAATACACTTCCACTTCACTGAACATAGAATTTATATAGGAGCCACAGCTTTATCACTTTCACCAAATGCTGAGCCGTAAGACTTAACGATTTGAGCTTCAACGTAAAGAAGAGTATGTGGTAGATCTATGTATTCATCACTTGTTCTTGGGATGACAAATTCTATAGGAGCATTATCAGCTAGTGAACTGATTGGTTTGTATGTAACAACATGATTATCTTATATACTGGTTTGCGTTGGTTTTGTAAAAAAAAAACATATCTAGTTCACTTTTTACACACTCGCAGGATTGATGATGGTGATGATTCAATCAAAGATATCATGTGATACTTTCCTCGATTTTTATTTCTATTTCCTCTATTTCCACTATTCCTGATTTCTCTTTGTTTTCTCCCTACGTTTTCTCTTGCCCTTCTTCTTCTTGCGCTTGATGATGTGTAATGATGGAAGGTTAAAGATGGAATGATGTATAATTCTTCTTTTTCCTCGTTGATATCCAGATCCTAACAGATTTCAGTTTATTTTTTTGCTTTGTCTTCCAAGACGGATCTCGCTTCACCCATTCGTTGATGAAATGATTCGTTAATAGGTTGTTTATCAATGATGACATCAGTAAAACGTTTGCTCCAGATTTTAATAATTCCTTTCCTACTGTTTTAGCTCCTTGTTTTACTAATGACATGAGAGAAATAATCTTCCAGGGAAACTTCCAATACCATATCCAACATGATAAGAGAATCCAACATAAACGTTCCCAGTTCCAGAAAGAGCTTGTTTTTGATAATATTGTAAATATGGATTATTCATATTTGTCGATGTTGAGGCACAGGTCGAAAATGTAGTTTAACGCATACAGTTCCGAAAGTGAATGCCAGTGGAGAGCCTGTACTATCTCATATCTATTTTGAAGTGTTCAAAATGCATCTTCTATATAGGAATATAATTTGAAGGATTAAAAATTTCTATAACACTACTTCCAAATGTATGATTCACAGGATTCATATTTATGTTATGTAATAATGGTGCTACTGTATCTCCAACAAATACAGATTGAATTATATCACAATACACATACATTGTAGATGGAAGTCCTAAACGTAAAATTGGAATGCTTTGGCCTTGTTGCATATCCTTTAAATCAACGTTTGGATCAAATCCCAACATCGCACTAACACTTAGTGTTAATGCAACATCTACATCTATATCTTTGTGAAGACGTCGTATAAAACAGGTTTTATTCTCACGAGTATAGGAAGTATGTAAATTTGTGAATCTGTTGTATGTATTAATTATCTTTATCAATTCTGGTATGTCAGTGTAATAACGTAAAGGAATAGTTACAAATTTCAATTTATCACTTTTTGCAGGTTTGTAAAAAAAATATTATTTTCTTCATTAATCTTTAAAATTGAATGAGGATAATGAATTTCAACAATAGCCAATTCCCACTTTTCACGGAATTCCATTCCTTGATGAAGTTTAGTAGTGTATGATGTTAAGGTGTTGTCAGGCAAATATTCCATAGAACTATTACTGGGGAGTGTAACGTAAAAATCTCTGTCAGGCTCCATTGTACTTCTCAATCTTCTTTACGAATGATGCAGGTATCCAGGAATCGAAAGAGGAAGGATATCCTTTCCAATGAACAAGTTATTCTTTTCTGCTGCCTTTTCTTCTTGTACGTATGATTTTATCTATGTAAAACGTCTTTGATAACGCCAGATGTAATTCCTATCTATGAAATAATCCATCCAGTGGTTCCATGTTTAAATCTTCAATTTCATAAGCAGCTGGATCTCTTTTTATTATCTTCTTCACTTTAAATATTTCCCAAGTTCAGTTTTGCATGTATCCTTTATCAAATGTACGTTTAGTAATACTAATTCGTACTGTATCACCAATCCTGAGATGTTGTGAGAAATTTTGACTCTTCTTCTTCTTTATTTTATTATCATACTGATTATGCCATACTTGTAATAGGTTATTTTGAGAAACATTTGCAGGTGACATCTTTACGCTTGAATGATATCCTTCATTGTATGATTTCACAAGAAGAGGTAATACATTTAAATAATTATGCGTTTGATACTTTGTAAAATACTTCCATATTCTTTCTTTTAGAGTTCTGTCACAACGTTCTACATTATGTAGTGTATTCTACTTTAATATCTCTAAAAAAATGTTCTTTCATTTGGTGTTCTATTGGTTAATTGTTCTGGTACTATTCTATAGAACATGACGTCATGTCTGGCTCCGTGATTTGAATTCCTTCTGCCGTTTGTCAGATTGACTTCAAATCGGGTGCGTATCGGTTGGATTTTTTTTTAGTGTAAAATTGTGAATTGCAATTCCATGGACAGCGAGGGAAAGGATCGAAGACGGAAGTGTTCAGTTATTTAGTTCTGTAGTTTGTGATTTTTTATTATAGTTTTTTTTCCTCCAGTGTTTTCTCTTTTTTTTAATATATGATATTTTGTGTTTGTGAAACTTCCTGCCATCGTTCGTTCCCGAGTTGACCATTGGAAGTTCCCCTTTTCATATACAGGTAAAAGTAGTGTTAATGTATAATTAAATTCAATTATTTTTTGACAATTTGATATTAATACACTGTTACTACCGTGTTACATATATATATAGAGAGGTAAATTGAAATTTAAGAATATATACTATATATTTAAATCTTGTTCCATATGAGCTTCACTTATATATATATTTGTTGGTTACTTGTTCTATATGATTTCGTTAATAAATTGTTCATTGGTATACCTTTTAATTGAGGATAATGTTTTGATTTTGAAAAGCCTCTGGTTTCTACTATATCTGCCTAAGGGGGGTATCCAATCTAATAGCGTGCCGTTATGTATGTGTTGTATATGCTGCTGCTATGATGCGAGGAAATATTGCTTATTATTAAATTATCTAACTAGTGGTACGGTTCCTTCCTTGACTTCCGGTGGGGCATGTATGATACACTACATATAAATGGTTTGAAGTCAATCTCACCAATTCGAGGCTTTTACATATTGAATTAGTTTGTTAATGCCCTTGCTGTTCGTATTATATATATATTCAACATGGCCGAAGGTGTAGATAAAGATAAGGTAGTCTCAGATACTATATCCGGATTTGATGATGATGGTGTAAAAACGCCGCCTCTAAATATAGATAAAATTGATAGGTTATTTTTTGGAATTGAAAGATTAGGTGAAATGTTAGAAGACATAGCTGGAAAAGTGGGTCCGATGTCTTCTAGGATACCTGTTAATAAGGATAGCACGGGATCTGATAAGTCAACTGGTGCTATTCCTAAACGTACTAGTAAAGTATCTGGTAATAGATGCCATAGTGATTATACAAAGGACATAGGTGATGACGCTTATCTCCGTACCAATTCTTCCCGTTTGGAGGATAATACTGCTTTGACGGTGTTAAATAGATTTGTTGAAAATCTTCCAATTTGTGATGGTAATGACCCTGACAAGTTGTTCAATTTTATATGTAAAATTGACGATTTTTTAAGTGGTAATGAATTTCCAATTCGTTGTGTTGTATACGTTTTACAAACAAAAACTAGAAATCCATTACTACAGTGTCTTAAGGATAGTGTTAAAGCAACGAGGAACTGGGGAGATTTATGTAAATATGTGATGACTGAGTTGCTTTCTGACGTGGCTATACAGCAGCTTACCACGAGATATTTTTATAAACCTCAGGGCGAAAGTGAAGGGGTCTTACAATATTCACGTAGACTTGATCAAGTATCACGTATTTTGGATATTCAAATCTGTGATGAAACGTACATCTTAACGGTGGCTAGTGGTTGTAGACCGGATGTTAGATCGCATGTATTTTATAGTGAGCATCCTCAAACGCGTGATGAACTTATGAACTCTTTAAAGGCTTACTCACAGTTAGAACTTTTTACGAAGCAGCATCAAACAACTGTTGGTGGACCATCATTCGATATAAATCGTACAAGCAGTGACTTTAGATCGCGTAGTATAGTTCATCCTCATGTACGAAACAGATCGGGTAATTTCCACAAAGGACAGGTGTCTAATTTTCAAAAGGATTCTGATACTCAGCAAATTCGAACCTCGGACTCTGGTGTACGAACCTTACCTCCATTAGTTGGGAAAGGTGGTATATTTATTGAAGTCGATTTGTATGATAAAAAATACTTTGCATGTTTGGATAGTGCTTCAAGTGTTAATTTTATAAGTAACGAAGTGTTACAGTATTTACTACAACGGGATTCGAACCTAAAAATACATGTTAAGAACTTTGTGGGTCGTACTGCTACAAACTATCGTTTGGTGTTACACAAATATTGTTTGCTCCCGTTGAGAATTAATAAGCACGAGTTAACTGTTTGTGCGTATATAAACGAACATTGTCCCAGTGGCCAACATATTACTTTAGGAATGCCCTTTATTGAGCAGACTGCCTTTAAATTGGATGTTAAGGAACGAAGTATATTCTTTCCTGATCACAATTTCAACATTACGTATGTTTCCAAGCCTTCTTTTGGTGGACAATATTCTGGCCCTTTTCCTTTTGGTTGCAGGAAGACGGGTCCTTATTCTACATCATATTTGATGGGTTATCTTACAAGGAACCGCACATCCTGCGACAAACCAAATGTTCAAAATCAGCTGGGCAGCGAAGATAAGAGCTTTTTTCATGGTCAAGGTCATAACACCTGTTGCATTCCTGATACAACGAGCGAGTTCTCACTAGACCAGGTGCCACGTAATGCAGCCTTGCCAGCCGGTCAACAACCTGTTGGAGATAAGGAAGCAGTACTACAGCAAGGTAAAGAGTGTGTTACTAAATATAAACAAAACTTTGCTTTATCTGAAGAACCTGTTATTTTTAAAAATGCTTGTTCTGCTTTAAATCAATTTAATGACTATAATTCTTTTTTAAATTCTTGGTCTTTAACGCCACAGGCTACTAATAAAGATTTTTTTCAAAATAAAAAAGTAATAGAATTTAAAAAAGAGCTACAACTTAAATCACCTGTTGAATGTAATGTTGTACAGGGTGTTTCAGAAGTACCTTCGAACAGCAATGAGATATTAGCGATTGACAATAGAGTTATGCATAATTTAAATAACAAATCGTCTGTTAATCAACTAGATAATACAAATAGAAAATTAATTGTAGAAAACATTGATAATGAACTTATTAAGGAAGATAGTACCTTACCTATATTTGTACAGGATATTATAAATGATTATATTGATGTGATTACATCAAATATCGGCAGAATTAAAGATTTTAAGTACAAGTTTCGGGTTAAGGAGGATACGGTGTTTCGTGAAAAACAATACCCTATGTCTAGTAAACAAAAGCAAGAAATGCGTGTAATTTTAAAAGAACTTTTGGATAACGGGGTTATCGTGGAAAGTACTAGTGAGTTTCGTTCCCCTTGCTTTATTGTCAAAAATAGTGCAGGTAGAGGACGGCTAGTTCTAAACTTTGGTAAATTATCTAAGCTTGTGGAAGCCGATAATATAGTCACCCCTAACATGGAAGAATCTATTGCTACACTGGCTAATGCTCGTATTATGTCGAGATTCGATTGTAAAAGGGGATTTTTTCAGATAGTATTGGATGAATCCTGTCAGAAATATACGGGCTTTTCTTTTGACAATAAAAGTTATCATTTTCAGGTACATCCTATGGGACTCTGTACTGGGACGGCGGCTTTAGCGCGCGCTATTGATACTGTATTAGGTGATTTGAAGGAACAAGGTGTCGAAGTATATGCTGATGATATTGTACTCTATTCTGATACAATTGAGCAACATAAAACATTACTTAAGACTGTGCTTGATCGACTTCGATCACGAGGTCTTACAATTTCACCAGAAAAATGTTCCTTATTTCAAACGGAGATAGATTATTTGGGATTTCGTGTAGGTGGAGGAACTATGCAAATGATTCCGGATCGACTTGAAGCGATACGAAATTTACCTGCTCCTCGTAATAGGAAGGGTGTCAAATCTCTTGTTGGATTTTTGTCTTTCTATAGTCGGTTTATTAGTAATTTTGCTGAGATTATGCGTCCCATAACCGACTTAAAATCACCTAAAATTCCCTTTGTTTGGGGTAAAGAACAATCTGAGGCATTAGCTCGTATTAAGGACGCTTTTGAAGAGCAGGTTATCTTGAAGATTCCGGATATGAGTAAAAGGTTTTTTATAGAAGCAGATTCTAGTTTGCGAGGGTTCGGGAGTGTGATCCTACAGAAGGATTCCAGTGGTTTCTATCAACCTGTTGCGTTCTATAGCAGAAAACTGAAACCTTCGGACTATAATCGTCCTATCTTTGCCTTGGAGTTGGCTAGCTTGTACAATACTATTACTCGTTTTCAGCACTATCTTGTTTCAAGATTTACAATATTAACTGATAACCATGCTTTAGCTTGCGTGTTGCGTAACCCTAAAAAATTTACACGATATAGTACTATGATTCATAGATTGTTAGAATTTAAATTCGATATCTTACATGTACCTAGCAACAAGATGATTAACGCAGATTTTTTGAG
This sequence comes from Thermobia domestica, assembly GCF_964235325.1. Classification (NCBI taxonomy): domain Eukaryota; kingdom Metazoa; phylum Arthropoda; class Insecta; order Zygentoma; family Lepismatidae; genus Thermobia; species Thermobia domestica. The sequence goes on along the minus strand of NC_137461.1, from coordinate 11,950,376 downwards.
TCGAATATATGATTCAAGTTTGTATGACCTTATAGATGAACCTATAGATGAGGAGGTATACCAACGTGAATTTTTGGCTTCAAGCCTGTTGAATACTCCTTTAGCATTTTATAATGTAAAAGAAGAGCAAATAAAGGATCCGGATATCTCTGATATTTATAAGAAGACTGAAGCTGCAGGAAATGTCTGGAAAGAATATCGTTTGTCACGTGGTTTATTATATAAAAGAACAAAAGCACGGCATAATCCTTACAAGGTTCTATTGCCTAAGTCTTTACGACCTTTGGTATTGGAATATTATCACTCTGGAACTTTGGTGGGAACTCATACGGGAAATTTTAAAACACTTAGTAAAATTAAACGTTATTTTACGTGGCCTTCTTTGATTCGTGATGTGCATCAGTACGTGCGCTCATGTCATGAATGTCAGATCTCGAAACCACGTTTTGAAAAGCCCCAAGGTCTTTTGTCTTCTAAATATGTAACACAACCCCAGGGACATTTATACTGTGATTTGGCTGGTCCGTTAATCCCAAGCAATGGCTATAGGTACATAATGTTACTTGTGGATAACGCCTCCCGTTTTTTGCACTTAGTTCCATTACGTAATGCGACCAGTAGAATTATTATTAAAGCAATGAAGGAGATATTTTGTCGTTTTGGTCATTGTTTTGCTTTATCCACGGATCGGGCTAGTTATTTTTGTAGCGAGGAGTTTCGTCGTTTTCTCTTTGGACTAGGGATCAAACATATACGTAGTTCAGCTTACTTTGCGTCTGGAAACGCAGCTGAAAAATATGTTCAAACGGTAAAGAATGCATTAAGATGTTATTGCTCTGAGAATCAGACGGTATGGAGCAATTTCCTATATCCGATCCAATTTTCTCTTAACGTTTCTGAACATTGTGAATTAAAGGCATCACCATTTGAGCTTTATTTGGGACGTGAAGCCCTAGATCCTTTATTAGTTAAATGGTCTGTAAAGGATTCCGACCTGAACTTACATAATTCAGTTGAGGTATGGTCCGATGCTTTAAAAAATATGCATAGAGCTTGGGAAGATAGAAAGCATCTTTTCCTGCAGCGTAATAATCCTGTTACTTTCCAGATAGGCCAATTAGTTCTTTGGAAATCTCACTTTAAGTCGTCTATAACAGATAAAGTTAGTAAATCCTTGTCGTCTCTGTGGCTTGGTCCTTACCGCATCGACTCCTTTGCGGGTCCGAATTCTGTAATTCTTTTAGACGAAAATAAAAACCGAAAATTTTCTTCACATGTTAGCCAATTAAAAAAGTATGAAATGCGTGAAACTCCTGAACCCGGATTGTAAATTTTGCTGTAATATTTGTGAGGTTCTTACACTTATTTCTTTTTCAGGTGTAAGGGAGCTGTTTGATTTGTAAAAAAAAAAAAAAATCCATGTTTGTTCCAATTTGTAAAGACTGGCCAGTCTACACTTCTATTTGAGATATATTATTCTGCGCCTAATGGATATGAATCTTATCGTCTATGGATATTTAAGGTTTATTCAAGCCTATGTTATGTTTACATTCTATAATATGGTATAACTCTATTCTGTTTTTTGTATTTAGTACTATACTCTGGTTTTGTGTTTTACCAAAACTAAATTATATTTAATGATATGCTTGAATATATTTTGTCAATTTGGTTTTATTATATGGTGGTCCCTTTCATTATTTATGGTTTGTTGTTTTGTCTTTTCATACTTCATATTCATCTATCACCCTTACTAACAAAATCGTTTTCATTTCCATAAGTGTTTCATATTTCTGGTAATTCAAAAAAATGTTTCTTACATTTTTTGAATTCCGGGGGGACACACCATGTAGTGTATTCTACTTTAATATCTCTAAAAAAATGTTCTTTCATTTGGTGTTCTATTGGTTAATTGTTCTGGTACTATTCTATAGAACATGACGTCATGTCTGGCTCCGTGATTTGAATTCCTTCTGCCGTTTGTCAGATTGACTTCAAATCGGGTGCGTATCGGTTGGATTTTTTTTTAGTGTAAAATTGTGAATTGCAATTCCATGGACAGCGAGGGAAAGGATCGAAGACGGAAGTGTTCAGTTATTTAGTTCTGTAGTTTGTGATTTTTTATTATAGTTTTTTTTCCTCCAGTGTTTTCTCTTTTTTTTAATATATGATATTTTGTGTTTGTGAAACTTCCTGCCATCGTTCGTTCCCGAGTTGACCATTGGAAGTTCCCCTTTTCATATACAGGTAAAAGTAGTGTTAATGTATAATTAAATTCAATTATTTTTTGACAATTTGATATTAATACACTGTTACTACCGTGTTACATATATATATAGAGAGGTAAATTGAAATTTAAGAATATATACTATATATTTAAATCTTGTTCCATATGAGCTTCACTTATATATATATTTGTTGGTTACTTGTTCTATATGATTTCGTTAATAAATTGTTCATTGGTATACCTTTTAATTGAGGATAATGTTTTGATTTTGAAAAGCCTCTGGTTTCTACTATATCTGCCTAAGGGGGGTATCCAATCTAATAGCGTGCCGTTATGTATGTGTTGTATATGCTGCTGCTATGATGCGAGGAAATATTGCTTATTATTAAATTATCTAACTAGTGGTACGGTTCCTTCCTTGACTTCCGGTGGGGCATGTATGATACACTACAATTACTAGCTTTTATATCAGGATTTTTAGTTCTAATATGTTTTATTTTGCTGTCCTCTAAGTACTTCTGTATTGTCTTATTAGTAAACTCACTTCATTTATCTGTTCGGAATGTAATTGGATTTCTGTCTATGAACACAATTTTCACTGCTTTTAAGACCATTTGTAATTTTAGATTTTAACGGCACAGCCCAGGCATATCGCCTGAAAACATATATCACTGTAAGAATATAACGATATCCATCACTAAATTTATGAAGAGATTGAAGATCATTAATATCATTTTCCCACTCATCATCAATGTTATTCACTACATAGAAATGTCTTTTAAAACGACGACGTACTGGTTTGTGTAACGTATATGTCTGTTGCAATAACCATTTTCTTATACAATGTATAGGAATTTTCTTCTTTATAGCTATCCAAAATTTTTGGACATGTGAAGGGTTGTATTAAATCTTGCTTAACTGTTTGTTTATGGTTTCCATCTTGAACATACTGAACGTTTACAGGCACGTCTCCTTTCCTTATAGGAGATACTACTTTTTCCTTTTCCTTTCTTTTTCTTCTTCTTATTCGTCGTCGTCTTCTGGAAACGATTTCAGAGGTATTTATTCCCTTGACGATGCTGCTGCTGGTGATGCTTTCGTTCGTCGTAAAATATATGACAAACGTTTTGGATTTCCGACAAGTTCTCGAGGTGTGTTATTAGAAGATAAATAATTACAATTTTTTTCCACCCCGGTGGATATTTGCGTTTCCGGAGTCGTGACACATTAGAAATTAAATCTACAATGTGAGATCCTTCTAGTTTATCACCTCTGATGTAAACATTTCCTTTGTAATCCCAGGTGATATTATCATAATGTTTCATTCTATGCAGTAGTAATTCAGCTCTTTTACGAAACATTATGGGTATAGATAACAATATTTTTCTCCTACGTCAGGCTTCTCTGATGTAGTTGATGTAATCGAAAGTGTCACAGGCTTTTCTTGTTTTCGTATTAGATGTAAATATTTTTGAAGAATATTATTATATTGATTCCACTGTTCTTCATCACTAAGCGACGATAACTGAAAATCTCTTGCATTTCTTGATCCAAATTAGATTCAAGTTTCTCCAGGACTGGTGATCATGTTGGTGTTTGTATACGATTAAAAACTTCAGGTGGAACTAAAATCATCTTTTTTGCGTGTTCCATTGCACTAAGGGAAAAGTAAATTTGATAATGAACTAGTTAAAGAAGGAGCTATTAATGCCGGTAGGAATGCACCCTGCTGCTGCACTAATAAATACATCTTCTTCTTTTGGATGGAGTTTCCTTTCTTCACAAGATACCGAAGCGTCCTCTTGTTTCACTTTAATGTTGCTTTCTGTTTCGTTGTAAGAGGTACATTCCCTTTTAATACATTATAACAACATTCCCAAATACTTCCAATTACTGAAGAGTCTGCATTGGCCACTATAGCTTTACATAATTTAGGATTTGCTTTGCTCAGCGTACGAATATCTCCCTTGTTTTACTCTTGGAGATATATTGTCAGAATGAACAAACGCAGTTCAAAAGTAACATTATAAACACATCTTCTTCTATTTCGTTGGAACATATACGTAATGATAAATATAATCAGGAAAGATGGCTGTTTGAAAACGAAGTACATCTGGCGTATCCTGTTTTAAATCAATAAGTTAATATCCATATGGTAACTTTGTTGCGTCGTTGAAACTTTCTTGAATAAATTTTGGATTCTCAAAAGTTAGGTGATAACTCAAATGTTTAATTTGTGATTTATCTCTTGGGTTTTTAAATAATACGAGATAAAAACAATTCAAGCTCATATCTCTGCTTCCTTTTCCCTGTTGAAATATGTTTTGTGTAATAAATAGTACACTTATACTTCTATAATGAGAAACCTTTGTAAAGAAATCATCTATATTGCGGTTCATTCCACACGTTTGATCATGAATAATAATAACATGTGGTTCAGTTTGAGGTAAAAAGTATTTTGTTCGAGGTAATCCTTCAATAAATTTACTTTTGTCGAAATTTCTCTGTATGCATTTTGCCATTCTGCATAGTACCAATAAATATGACAAAAGGATGTATTAACCATACGTGATAAATTGGACAGGAATCCTATCACAAAGGAAGTTTTTCCACATTCACTCGGTCCGGCAACAATGCATGAAAAGGGATGTTACCACGTCGTATGAATGTTGAATGGTATGAGCATTCTTTCTTCATACGTATATTTATAAAGGGCCATATTACTTTTCTCTTCTTTTGTTGGAAGTAGTGTAGCCATAGGGAAGAGTTTCATATGAATTTGGTATTCTACGTCGTTTTATATAATGTATCTTATAAACTTTTGTTTCGAGCATGCTGAAAATAGTATGGTCTTTCCTGCGGCAATTTTGTCCTCGTTGTTAATTTTGACTTCCGTGGGACGAGATTCTTCTTCTTCTTCTGCCTCCTCTTCATTATCTACTATCTTTTTCTTCATTACATCAACATTTAGGTGTTTTGAAGATTCATACTTTAATGAAAAGCCACGTATCTTGAATACTTGAATTCCTTCTTCATACTGGGATCAAACATACGTAATCCATACTTCTTGGGTCCAGCGAAACGTATTCTGAAATATAGACCTCTTTACCATACTCGAGTACTTCATTTGTTAAATCACCTAAAACGTAACCAGTTGGAATTGTACTTTCACCAGGTTTTTGCGTATAAATGACTGAATCAGTATGAAAATATAATACTCTTTCTTGTAGTTGATCTAAATATTAGTACAATACTTATCTTGATTATTCTGTTGTGTACGCAGCTATGACAACGTTTACTGTTGGTAATGAAACAGGAACTTCATCTGGGTATTGCCAATATACATATATCATCATTTACTGGAAATATTTGATGAACGTCCATATCAGATGTTAATTTCTCATATAATTCCTTTGGTTCATTAATAATACTTACATGACCCAAGTTCTCACGTTGTCCAAATATTCCCCCCAAAAGAATTTAGCACTAATTTAGCTAAACTCCTAAGTGCTGGATTATGTGGAATTTTATTTTCATCTAGACGTATTCCTTCCTTTTCATAAAATTACTAAATATACTTCTGCTTTAACTCATCTAATCAAACCATGTTGGCCAACCACTAGTTTCCGTTTTTGCTATCAGGAAGGTGTTTATGTACTCTGCAAATAAGCGGTCACTTTTTGTTTGTGCATCACATTGAACAACATCACATGCCCAGATTTCATGAATATATATTATTTTGTATCCTTTTTGTAATGCTATTCTTACTTCATCTGCTGCCCATGTACCATGTAGTCTGTCGGTCTTAATCGCTGTGATTACAAGATAACTGTACTCATCAATTCATCACTGTTTAATTCATCACAACATGTACGACAAAGTCGAAACATCAATCTATCATTTGATTTATAAGGGAGTACTGCATGTAAGAGCATTTTTGGAGGTAAAATATTTAGTTTAACTAATCCTTCTACTTCTTCAATACTGGGAATATTTGAATTTCCAAGCAGATAGATTGTAGGATGACGAATTAGAAATTTGTTAGTCTTACGGATAAATGTGTACAGTGAAATAACGTCCTTGTTTTCGATTTTTTCTCCTTCAGATTCTTGTGCATTATGATACAAACGTATGGCATTCACACGTCCTCCATAAAAAGCGTCACGAGGATTTAATGGTGTTATCTTTGTATATGGAAGATTACTAACATACCTCTTCATCTCTTCATTTCCTGCCAATTGTTTCTTTTTTTAATTCACAGCCCCATATTTCGTGCACATCACAGCCAAAATATTTTAATTTTTGAATTTTCTTCTTTGTTGCTTCATATCGAAATTCCATGGTATCTGTAGCGTTGTTATAGATGGGTTTATCTCTGTCTTTAGGGTAACAGAAAATACAGGCATGTGTCCAATCGCTCTCATATTCCCACACGTGTATTCTTCTTGTGTTGGGATCTGTCCATACACCATCTACTTTCATTGATGATATTCTTTTTTCCTTAATTCAAGGAGCGTTGGTAGTTTGTATCTTTCTTGTTTTTTCTTCCCAAGCTATCCATTGTACTTCTTCAACTGATTGGACATCTCTCCATCGATACCCATTCTTTGGAATGATACCAATCGTATTTTCCTTTTAAAAAATTTCTTCGATTCACCAAATTATATGCACTAGTCATTGTAATGCATTCAAGTAAGAGATTTACATTTGTTTCAGATTCAAATGTATTCATAAAGGAAATACATGCTTGGCGTAATACTTCAACATCCTGCACACAATACTTGATGAGTTCTTCTTTCATTTTAAAGGTATCGTTTCGATGTTCAGTATACCATTGGAGAAACTTACGTCTTTCGTCTACTTTCATGGTATCTGCTCCATTATGTCTGGAAATATACGTTGATATGTTTGGTTCTCACGACAATTGAAAAAGTGTGGGAAATATCCTTTGCACACTTTTCCCCTATTTTAAGAGACATTATTTTCGCTCATTCATGATTTCTTCTGGAGTCCAATTCATCTTCTCAACCATGGTCTTAATGATGAAATGTGCATGATATCCCTTACATTTATGGGCCACACATGTTATTGATTTAATGTTTGGACGACGTTGTTCAAGATGTTTCAGAAAGTCTTCTATTACATTTTCTCCGTCAAATATATTTTCTCGTTTTCCACAAACGATACAATTATCTTTGATGTTGTTATCTTCATAAAAATGGTAACATGCATGTTGACTAACCAAGACATTAGGTATATGTTCATATATGTTTGCATCCTCATCTTCTATTTTTGGTTCTTGTGTACATTCAATATCATAAAACACAATCATATATTTCTTCTCCATGATAATTTTTTCATTGGCTTTTTTGATTTTTTTCTTCATTCACTTTCATGTAACATTCATATTTTGGTGGTGCTATAGAATAGCAAATGTTGCAATACGTGTCTCCACATACGTGAGATCCTTTTTGTTTTACTACATACATTTTCAAACACTGGGCACAACATTTCACAATGGAACATAAAGGCTTTTCATTTTGATAAGGAGCTGACTTGTGATAATCATAACATGACTGGCCATAAAATTCTCGATTACATTCATTGCATGTAATATAAGCTTCTTTAAAATCACACTGTGGTTTTTGATGACACGATAACATACAGCTGTACAATGTTTCAAATATTCAATATGTTTGTTTTCATATTTCTTATGACAACTTTCGCAATAATAATTACAGTTAAAACATGCTGTCAAGCTTTCAATGACGTTGTAATGGTTATCTATGAAGAGTAAGTTTAAAGCAGTTCTCTCATTATCACTTGGTGGTGCTTCAAACATAACATCACTTCCTGAAAATCCCCTATACACTGTAATTTTATAATCCTTTAAGTATTCCTAAAGTTTACGAATTTCAGGAATTCCACCACCACGACTGAGATCTACATCGGCAGCTTAACACAGATCTTCTGCTTCTTTTACAATGGCATATTTACTTTGATTTTTTACATATCTATCAAAATGATACAAATCTAGTTCACATTAGTTATTGTAGTCGTGCAACGTCTCCTAGTGAGAGAAAATTACACCCATGTCAGCTTGAATTACTAGCTTTATTGTACTCATTACGTTTATTCAGATATTTTCTTTTGGGACGTCATTTTTATTTGAAGACAGATTGTCATAGTTTACTTTAATTGAAGCAAAGAAAGAATGTAATTAAAATTTGGAGATGGTTGAGTGAAATCGAATCGTATAATTTTTATATTTCGCACATCACTGGCTCCAGTAACATAGAGGCAGACGCAATTTCAGGATTTTCCAACCCCCCTAGAAATTTGGAAGATAAGAAAAAGAATCAAGAAGATCGGAAAATTGTGTTTACACAAAACAAAAATTCATTTTCAATTTTAAATGAGCCAAATCTGGCAACAGAACAGCGTAAAGATCCGTTTTTTAAAGATATTTTTTCTTGGTTAGAACAGAAAGAAAATAGAAATCCTAAAATAGAACGCCAAGCTTTATATTTTACTATTAAAAATGGAATTTTGTATAGAAAACAGAAACCTTCTCAAAGTATAAAATTTTTGGTTGCACTTCCTACTTCTTTTCGTTATAAAGTTTTTAATACTTGTCATACGTCAGCATTGGGATCATCTCATTCTGGTTATTCTAAAACCTATGATATGTTAGTAAAAACAGTGTATTTTCCCAACATGAGGAAATATATATATTAGAAGTGTAAAGAATGTACGATTTGTCAAATATTAAAATCAAAAATTGATTCTCCGTATGGAGTGCTTACTTATCCCTCAGCTTCCCCTTCTATCACGTCCACATAGATGTAGCTGGGAATTTTCCCCCAATATTGTGCTGAATCATAAATATTTGGTAGTTGTAGTAGACAGTTGTACTAGATACATAATTGCAGATTCCCTTCCTCATGTTACAGCAAGTACTTTGGCTTCATTTCTTTATCATAACGTTATTTTAAAGTTTGGAATTTTGTATGAAATTGTCTTAGACAAAGGCAGTGCATTCACTAGTGGACTATTTAAAGAATTATGTGCTATGATAGGTGCTAACATGCGTTTTGTAAATGTACATGGGCATTACAGTAATAGTGTTTGTGAAATTAGTATTAGGAACATAGAACAACGATAGACTTCAGATTTATGTGACAAAGATTTAGGAGAATGGATTGACTTATTATAACCCATAGTCTTTTCGCTTAACGTCTCACATTTATTTATCGTCTCAAATTTCACCATTTGAATATCTTTTTAGCTTCAAACCTACGTTACTTCATCAGGCAATTTTAAACACCCCGTGTTAATACGAAGATAATGCCATTCGTTTACAGCAATTACAAGAAATTAGAGGCAGATCGCAAGAAAATCTTTACTAACGTCATAAAACGGCGACAAAATTTTTTGACAAGAGACATACGAAACCTACTTTTAAAGAAGGAGAAAAAGTTTAAATATTGGACACCTCAAGAAACAAGGGTCACGCCAAAGCATTCAGCGGAATGTACATTGGTCCAGGCATAAGTGAATGTGTGGAAAATCCAAATTCATATTTTGTTAAGTATAAGACCGCCAGAGAATTTTACAAGATAGATAGCATAGCAGTCCAGAGATTGAAGAAGTTTTATGAGAAGGAAAACCCAGAAGAGGAAGACCACTTTGAAGACTCTGACGAAGAGATGCTTATCAACGTCTGCACGGAAGACCATACGATGAAAAAAGAAGACAAGACGCGAAGACCATCAAGGACCACCAACCGAAGAGCTCTTCAACCCCAGGAAACAATATTTTTAAGAAGAAGTTTTCATCCCTTCTCTTCATATCAAGGATGTTGTGATTGCCGAAAATCTACCAACGTGGGCAAGTATAGGGAAGAATTCTACAGAACGAAAACCGAAATTTGCTTGTAACACTGCCATCAACCAGAAGATTAGTATTTATAAAGGTTATTAGGGGACATAAAAGCAGATGCCTTAGTAAATCCGATGAATGAAACTTTAACTCTTTTAGGTGGTGCAGATAAAGTCATTCAAGACGCAGGTGGATGTGAATTTTAAGAAGAATGTTTGACCGTATCATCATTGAAGCCAGGAGAAGCGAAAATTGCCAATGGTTATCGTTTACTAGCCAATTACATAATTATGACCACAGAACTCAGACAAAAAGATTTTACGAGAGACATACAAAAATTGTTATAAAGTGATGTTGGAGAATGATCTTTCTACAATTGTATTACCTAACATTTCGATTGCAGCATTATATTTCCGAAGTTAGAAGCTACCAAAATTGTCTTGGCTACAACAATAATATTTTTAGAGGAACATCTAGATGACATAGACCGTGTCGTATTTTGTATTTATGATAGAGAGAATTGGGACATTTATCAGCGGTTACTCCCCATATATTTTCCCATTGATGAAGAATATGTTAGCCCATCTGTCCGCACGTAACTTGTATGGGGATTACTTTTCTTGAAGATTGAATTGTGGATAGGAACACCTTTCAGATGGATGATGAACTTTCTTTTAGCACTGGCCACGCTCAGAAGTTAGTTTATCTTGGTTTTGAATTGTGCATCCAAATCTACGGGTAGAACAATTTGAAACGTAGAACACCTTGAAACTTGGAATACTTCGAAATTTGGAACATGTTGGTATCTTCAAGAATTGTGCCATTTCATTTAATTGGACAATGTATCACTACAGAAGTTTCTTACTTTTATTTTTTTTAAATGTGAGTATGTGAAGAATGAAGAAAATCAACGTCACGCATATGCATAGATATTTCGATGTTTATATTAAGAAGATGTCAGAAGATTGAAGTCAAGATTGCAAGAACCATGCTCCATCCTCTTATATGTCTAAGATTCGATGCCATGATTGATGTCCAGCATTCGATGCCCGAAGAGGACAATATTTAAAAAGAAAGAAGACGAAGATAACAAGAATTTATATGTTAGGGCTGAAGGTTATATGTGGTGAATAGTAGCTGTCGTGCTGATTTCATATAGTTTGATTACAGCCAGTATATAAGGCTATAACCATATCTTGGAATTCCTTTCCAGTCTACGGACGCTTTAAACCTAAATAACTTAAAGCTCATTTCTCTCAAACTGAAATAAGTACCCTTCTTGTGCAGTCTAGCTTTACTATCTTTAGTTAGCTAGATAGTATTATACCGTTTTTTTTCTCGTGTATTAGTAACGTTTGACATTGAAGTTATTTTTTAGCAGTACAGAAACATATACATATACATATATATAGAGGTCTACATTGGATTTTACACTCATGAAATATTCATTTATTTGATTATGATATTTTATTATACGTACCTAACTGTTGATAATCTGTATTAGTGATAATTAAATTTAGTATTATTCTTACCTTTGATTTCCCTTCCCTGAGCACTAACGGGACTCCACACTAACATTTTAAAACACAAGTTACTCACAATGATATTATGCAAGCACTAATGTTTATTTTTCTTTTTCTTGCTTTCGATTTTCCCAGAGACGCTGTCGTCACATATTCCAAGTTAACCCAGTGAACTATATGAACTGCCTAAGAAACGAACACTCATCAGTTTGAGGTCAAGGCTTAATTCAAAACAAACAATATGTCATAGAAAGAACTCTTTTATCTTCAACAAATACTTTTTAGTACTACGGAAAATTAAAATTTTCGTGTATTTTCAGTTTCGAGGAGGGGGTGTGAAGTAACTGTGTATTGGATATGAAGTGACGATGAAATAATTGAATGAACTCTAATTAATTCGCTAAATTCGATTATTTTATTAAATTACATTATTAACGACATAATCATGAACTCTTGAAAATTCACTGGAAGAAAACTTTGATCAGGAGTGTACATTCTTAGACACCTGTTGTAAACACATTTTTGTTAATAAACTCGAATAGCTTCCTCCTTAACTTTCCGCATACCTTCAAGCATAGCCTGGTACTTCCCGTTTCTTTTGATGCTTAACTCATCCTCCTTCAGCCAAACCAAACCACGAGGAACACAACAACAAGGGGTATTCGCCACGAAGTTGAGGAAGGTGCAGAATCATCGGGGACAAGCAGATCCTACCATTGGAGGACGACCGACTCCATGTTTAAAGAACACCAATCTGCCGGTTCATTGCCAAAGATACATTTGTCAGTTGAGATTAGTGGAATGAAAATGAAAAGGACATCCTAAAGACGCATTATTGTAGAGGGGCATCACGGAGAGAGTTCGACGCCCTTAGCAGTCCAGCAGGATTGAGTTCCAGTTGTTGGCTGCTACCAGAACATTCAAGTTCCTTCACGGCAAACCCTTCATCATTACAGATGATCAGGATGACGCCAGCCTCGTTGGAATTATCAGGCTAGTGCTCATTCTTATTTCTTAATTATATCCTTCTTCTTCTCTCTCACCTATTTCCTACAACTAGTCATTTTCAAAATTAGAAACATTTGAATTTTATTTAAATTCAATCATAATTTAGTTGTTATGTACCGTGTTGTGCATCAGTTCCATCCCAAATTGTTACATTATTCTATGCCTATTTTTAGAGATTATTCTGAGCTACAACTGATGCCACAGTATTGAATTTGATTTCTTCCCTTGTATTTTTGTAATCCTATGGGAACGACGATTACATGCACTAAACATCTTGTACACGTCCTCTTAATTGTGATAACACCATGTTTTGCCTTTACATATTCCTCAGTATTCATATCATGTTTTTCAAACGACCTTGTCCTCTTGGCATACGTACATGATGAAATTTCACGATGCAATCTTCATTTATAAGAAAAGCCGCATTACTTTGCTGTACTTTCTCATAACTTGTCCATATAACTTCTGCTGAGTGATTTCTTGCTTCTCTGAACGATAACCAAAAAGGACGGTGTCGTTTTCTTTCATTTATGATTGTTATTCCTACGTAATCATGTTGCTCCATATTACGTAGCAAATAATCTATTAAAGCCCGTAGACTTTTTTCAATTGCAGTAAAAGGATTTTGATCTCCACGCACGGGGGATAGACGGAATCTTAACATTCTACCCTTCATATTGTATCTTCTGTATTGTATTCTGCTTTCTTCTATTATATAAAATGTATTGTTTCCATGGTTATGCCTGTTATTTGTAAATTCAACTTGTACCTTTGTGTTTCGTTCTATTTCAAATACGGATAGCAATTTATACATTATTTTTTTCTATTTCGTCTAAATCGGTTTTTATTTCTGTATGTTCTGTATTAGCCTCTGTTAATATTTCCATAATTGGTGGATATATTACTTCTTGTTCTTTTTCTTTTTCACGATTAGGAAATAAATTGTTAATCCATTTTTCTAGCTCAGTCTCGTAGAACTCATATTTTCTGTCTTCTTCTCTTCCTCATTGTAAGTCTCTCCTATTATTTGGGAGAACGTTTGATTTAGCAACTCTTCTTCTTCTTCTTCATTTGTCCTTTCTTCGACGTGTTCCTTTTCTTTCATTCCTTCTTGTAACCATTTTTTAAATTTGTTTAATACGGTCGGATTCTTTCTCTTCTTCTTCTTCCGTTATCAATATATTACCTGCTCTTTCCAATATTTCTAATAGTTCTTCTTCCTTATATTTTTTCTACAGTTTGAATTTCATTACCTGCATCTCTTTTTCTTTTTCTTCGGTATTCATGATCATCTCTTCCTCTTTTTCTTCTTCTTCTTCTATGTGTTCTTCCTTTGTGTTCCTTTCTTTTTTCATCTTCTTCTCCCTTCCTTTCATTATCATCTTTTTCTTCTATTCCGATTACGGCATTTATTTCTATTAGAAGAACTACCGTCTCCTTATTTACTACGATCACCTCTTCTTCTTCTTCTTCTTCTATGTCATTAATAAATGCGGTAATCTCTTTTAATAAATCTTATGAACACTTCTTTTCCATTTTCTTACCCAGCAGATGTATATACGTAATGCAATAAAAATATATATATTCCAATATGTATATGTAAATAGTAAGTATTATTTAAAATGAAATATAAATAAAATTGTTTTAAAATACTATACGAATAAATAAAAAAGAGCTATATATAAGTAATTAACAAAGCAATAATAATATCAGTAATATAATATACACGTATCTTTATTTGTATTCAGCCTAAAATAAGAAAGAAATCATTCTGGTTACTTATATTCATATTCCAAATAAATATAAACAGTATATATATATATATATATATATATATATATATATATATATATATATATATATATATATATATATATGTATGTATGTATGTATGTATGTATAAATTTCAATTTGTTATACGGAAAAATCAGAAATTTTAAGAAACAAACATAGCTGTAAGTAGTTAAAATGATTTTAACTTTTTTCGTATTCCATGGGAGTGAAACAAATGTATGTTCACAGTTTGCTTCAAGTGTGTTGTCTAATGTATAAACGTTCTGTACGTGAATTTTATATTTATTCTTTCAGAGTTTCAACGAGCACGAAAAATATGTATTTGACTCTAATATCGTCCGTTCTACAACGTAAGGAGCATATTTGTGCGAAGTTAAACTGAAATATTTCTCTCTCTCTCTCTCTCTTTCTTTCTCTCTCTCTCTTTCTTTCTCTCTCTCTCTCTCTCTCTCTCTCTCTCTCTTACAAGGGCATGATATCAGAATGATTACGAGAGCTATCACGTAACTCAGTATGATATTTTTGTTCCGTAGCAAATACGGAAACTCAACTTAAAGGGACGTCCAGTCACCCTTAGGTGATGTGTTACCGAGTTCAGAGTATCATCATTATACACAGCGACCCTGCATAATTGTTGTGGTTTGACCTCTCTCTCTCTCGTTTTATGGGTCTCGATTGCTCGGTGATAGAGCGTTGACCTCTGATCTATGGGGGTCACAGGCTCAAAACCCTGTTCCCACCAAGTGAACTTTGTGGTGGACAAACACCGTGCACGTGGAAGGTCCCAGGCTCAACATCCTGTTCCAACCAAGCGTACTTTGTAGTGGACAAACACCGTGTACGTGAATTTCCTCCCACTGTATCCGTTCCAACATTTCATTCATTTCTCATCATCACCGTCTCCATTAGCATAGCCGACATAACTCTGGGACGTAAAACTTAAAGATTTCCCATTAACATAATCTTCATAAGCGTTGGACGTAAAACTCAAAGATTTCATTTCATTAGTTCTCTCGTTTCACATTTTCTATTGTATCATCATTCACTTAGAGGGACACGGTGGCTCAGTACTTGTAGGGATCCTTGATTCGATCTTCGCTCGAGGGCCTCGTCTCTGGCCATATTTTCGATACCTTTTGATCAGGGGTCTCGATGGGTCAATGGTAGAGCATTCATCTCTGGTGTATGGGTGTCACAGGTTCAAAATCCTGTTCCCACCAAGTGAAATTTGTGGTGGACAAACACCGTGTGCGCGGAAGGTCCCAAGTTCAAAATCCTGTTCCCACCAAGTGACTTTGTGGCGGACAAACACCGTGTACGTGGATTTCCTCTGGGTTCTCCCGTTTTCTCCCACTTTCTTCATACCAACATTTCATTAATTTCTCGCCGTCTTCATTAACCCAGCAGGCATAGCTGTGGGACGTAAAACTTAAAGATTTCAAACCGTGGAACGCAAAAGTCAAAGATGTCCTTTAATGTTTGCTGGCCCTGAGAACAAACTACAGACATGTAGACATGATTATATCAAAATTAAAACACATAATATATTTCTTTTTATAATATTATTTTATTATTAGGCTATAAGTGATATGACTTTACGTTCACTAGCTGCTTTATACAAGCCTCAAGACATTTCTTACGTCAGCTGTAATCTACTTGCAATAATAGTCAGAAAACATTCAAGAATCTCATCTTATCATTTTCTCAGAATTCAACGTGCAACGAGCACAAGCATCATAAAGTTAAGATTCGCTTATATGTATGTGTTTTTATCGTTACAATTTCATCGCATTATCAAATACCGAAACGGAATGTAAATACACTGGCTGGAGTGCATCTTAGGTCGGGGGACGCGTTTTTGTCCATATTTTGATACTTTTTTCATCAGGGGTCTCCGTGTCTCAGTGGTAGAGCATTCATTTCTGGTGCGTGGGGTCACAAGTACAAAATCCTGTTCCCACCATGTGAACTTTATGGTAGACAAACACCGTGTTAATGGATTTCCTTGGGAGTTCTACCGTTTGCCAACAAATTTCTTCACTTCATCATTTCTTATCATCACTTTCCCTCCCAATGAAGGAAGGGAGCTAGTCTAGTAGGCATAACCGTGGGACGTAAAACCCATTTTGTTTGATAGCTTTTCGGCTCCCTTTCTCTATTAGTCTACTAGACATAACCGTGGGACATAAAACCCATTTTGTTTGATAGCTTTTCGACTCCCTTCCTCCATTAGTCTACTTGACATAACTGTGGGACGTAAAATCCATTTTGTATGATAGCTTTCCGGCTCCCTTCCTCCATTAGCATAGTATGCATAATCGTCGGACATAAAACCCATTTTGTTTGATAGCTTTTCGACTCCCTTCCTCCATTAGTATACTTGACATAACCGTGGGACGTAAAATCCATTTTGTATGATAGCTTTTCGGCTCCCTTCCTCCATTAGCCTAGTATGCATAATCGTGGGACGTGAAACCCATTTTGTTTGATAACGTTCGACTCCCTTCCTTCATTAGCCTAGTAGGTATAAACGTAGGACATAAAACCCATTCTGTTAGATAGCTCTTCGGCGCCCTATCTCCATTAGCCTTGTAGACATAATCCTGGGACGTAAATCCCATTTTGTTTGATAGCTTTTCTGCTCCCTTCCTCTATTAGTCTAGCAGGCATAAACGTAGGACGTAAAACACATTTTGTTTGATAGCTGTTCGGCTCCCTTCCTCTATTAGCCTCGTGGGCATAAATGTGGTACGTAAAACCCACTTTGTTTCATAGCTTTTATCCCCATTCCTCCATTAGACTAGTAGGCATAACGGTGGGACGTAAAACCCATTTGTTTGATAGCTTCTCTACTCCCTTCCTCCATTAGTCTAATAGACATAGCCATGGGACGTAAAACCGATTTTGTTTGATAGCTTTTCGGCTCCTTTCCTCCATTATCACGTAGCCATAACTGTGGAACGTAAAACACATATATTTCATTCCTTTTTTCTCTCGTTTCACATTTTTTTTAAATTCTATTATCATTACTTAAAGTGTTTCGATGTTCCAGGGGCCTCTCCGAAGCACATACTACAGACAGATATTATAACATTTTAAGACACATTATTTTATTTAACATACAATTAAAAGTACTCTATCTTTTTTCGTCTGATGTTCACTAACGTTTCTTACGGCAGTTGTTATCATTTGTTTACGAGGGCTGTAGGTCAGTCTCTTAACTAGTTGAAATACGAATCATCAAAACATTTGGAAATGTTATCTTATCTGTTGCTCTTGAAACTAAATACTTTTAAGACTGAATTCAAGGTGCTAACAAACAGACATTCACATATATATGTGTTTCTTTCTAATGTTAGAACTTGGACTCATACGAACTGAGCTATGAATAATTACACTTTATATCTTGTTCTTTCAGCTGCCTTTATAACTAAATGAAGAAAGAGCATATATATATATATATATATATATATATATATATATATATATATATATATATATATATATACAAATTTTAATAAAAACGACCGGTATTACTAAACACACTACAGTTTTTAGGCGGAAAAAACGGTAATCACACTCAGTTCACAGTTAGTTGAACACCAATGTTTTTACGCGGAATAGGATGTAATCCACACACGTTTACTCTGTTAAACTTGAATCACCAACGTTCTCTGTGTACAGACACACACATACACACACACTCACACACATACGTGTTTGCCTTCGAGAATCATGTCAGAACAAGTTCGATCACGCCTACCATAATCGAGGCCGCATACTAGTCATCGAAAATATATCTCGTCATGGTTTCAATACACACATAAAATAATACCTTTCACATCGAGACTAGGGAAAGTCATGTTCCATTTTGTTTATACAGGCATCTCTATGAGATTAAGACAAATTTTCATCCGACATTGTTAAAACATTATCAAATGATATGGGAAGCTTCAGTTATTAGATTATGTTCAATCAATGGAATCCAATATGTTTTAAAACATTCATATTCATCTTAGCAACCTAGAGAACGTTCCCAGGGCTAACATTTTCTCACATAGGCCCTATCACTTAGTATCACGATTTGGTATGGGTATGTGTTTCATTATGAGACTCATACTGTATATTGTTTCTCATCCCACGTTTAAAAAAATCGTGAAACACAATATTTACCTAGCAACTAAGACCAATTTCATACAATCTGCTGAGAAGCCTCGATCATCAATATCATACCTTCAGTTCATAACCTACACGCATTTCGTGGGAATAGGACCAAGGGGCTAAATCGCTTATGCTCTTCGGCTTTCCAGGAGGAACGGGGGCGGGGGGTTCAAATAACTAGCAAATACACGACGAGAACACTTATGTATCATCTTGTTTCTATATCTGGTAGGCCTCTATGAGCATAGCAACAGCGGGTTCCCACAACCAAAATTTTCCCACGGGGCTCCTGGTGGTAACTATAAAAGGCTATGAGCATAACAACTAAAGGCCTGTTGAAACTTGCCATCGAATTCTAGGAACGGAAGGGATCAAATTTCAGCCAAGGTGCCTCTATGCTACTAAAAGCAAGGATAGAAATGGCGAAAGAAGCCTTTGGGATGAAGAAAATACTATTTTGTTGTTCCTTGAGTAGAGTTGAAAAAGACTCATAAATTGTTTCGTGTACTCTGTTTTACTGTATTTATAAGGCAAAATCGTGGACATTATGCAAAAATGATGAGAAACAATTGAAGGCTTTCGAAATACGTGCGTGGAGAAGAATGGAGAGTAATAGCTGGGTCGAGACGAAAATGAATGAGAGGGTGTTAGAAATGGAAGAAGAAAAATATTAAGAAGAGGAAGAAAAACTGGTTGGCATATTGGTTAAGAAGGAACTGAATCACGAGGGACGTGCTAGAGAGTATGGTGGCAGGAAAGAGAGGGAGGGGATTAATTAAACTATATTTAAAACAGAAGTAGGTTATTGGTCATACCAAAACAGAAAAATCTTATGGGAAGATGGAAAGGTTAATAGAAGACCGTGGAGCATGGCAGTTTCTCAGTCATGGTAAGTGACCCGCTGGTAACGGCGGAATACTTCTATATAATGATGCCAATGATGCACAGTAGAAACAGAAAAATCCACTTTTCTGTCATTGCTAATACGAATCACAATGCAAATTTCTACAGGCTGTCAAAATGTCTTGCTCTAGAAAGCTGTAGAAAACTACCTGTTTTTATGAGAAGGTAAGTCATAGGTAAAGTAACTATGGGACCAACTGCCATTCAGATAGCTAGGGGTATGGGCTGTGACAAGAAAACAGTGAAGAAATTGATGTAGTGGCATGAAGAAGGTGGTGAATTTTTCACATCTCGGCCAAGAAGTGGGAGAGAAATAATAATAATAATAATAATAATAATAATAATAATAATAATAATAATAATAATAATAATAATAATGTCAGGTATTGATATTTATTTAAAGCAAGTCTTTAGCATACCCTCCTAGTACAGTATTATTTTTCAAACTGTCATTATAAAATTGTCAAGCTAAATTTTAAAGAGTCATTATAAATGGTGCATTATTTATTTATTTCACAATTCATTTCTGCCAGTAGCTTTCGCCCCCTTACTCCCTCTTCATACATAACCAGGAGGAAGCTGTGCGTCCTCAGGTTGGGAACCACTGCTTGCGTTTGACAGCATGTAGAAATTTGCATTGTGATTCGTATTAGCAATGACAGTAAAGTGGACTTTTCTGTTTCTACTGTGCATCATCGGCATCATTATATCAGAAGTATTCCATCATTGCCACCGAGTCACTTACCGCGACTAAGAAACTGCCATGCTCCATGATCTTCTATTAACCTTCCCACCTTCACATACTATTTTTCAGTTTTGGTATCTCCAATAGCCTAATTCTGTTTCTATATAGTCTAATTAATCCCCTCTCTCTCTTTCCTGCGACCATACTCGTGATACAGTTCCTTCTTAACCAATATGCCAACCAGTTTTTCTTCCTCTTCTTAATAATATTTTTTCCCTTTCCATTTCTAATACCCTCCCATTCGTTTTCCTCTCGACCCAGCCGTTTCTCTCCATTCTTCTCCACACACATATTTTGAAACCCTTCAACTGTTTTTCATCATTTTTGCATAATGTCCTTGACGCTGCCTTATAAATACAGTAAACTACAGTACATAAAACATTTAATGAGTCTTATTTCAACTCTATTCAAGGTCCCACGTAAAAGTATTTCCTTCATCCTAAAGGCTCCTTTCGCCATTTCTATCCTTGCTTTTATTTCACGTTCGCATGTCATATCATCCCTAATAACACTACTCAGATATTGAAAACTAGTCATTTGTTCTTTTCTACCGCTCCTACTTCTATATTTGACACCAATCACTTCGTTTCAATCACCCTGGATTTTGCCTTTCTAACATTTATTTTCATCCAATATTCTTCAGAAGCCTTTCTCAAGTTTTCTACGTCTTATTAATTTTCTTTTTAGATTCTGAAACAACAACTATATCAGCCTCAAACCCTATACGCCTCATGATTTCATCTCCTACCGAATTCCATCTTCATTAGGTAGACTCGTTTTCGCTATCTCTTCTATATAGCTATAAAATAATGGAGAAATACATAATCTCTGTTGAACTCACCTTCCAATTACACTGTCCGCACGTCTCCACTGAGCTTCTTTAGACTTTTGTGTAAAGTAATTTCCTGGTCCACACTTTCTTTTTTTTTTTTTTTTTTTTGTTTATGTGGATACCACTATAAGTTTGTGGTGAATATTTGGGCGTTACATTTCTTGCAATGCATAAAGGTCTCTTTCGTATAAACTACATTCAATTTTACGTCCTAATATCTTATATGCATCTGGTTGAATCTGTGAAATGATTGGGGTTGGAGTGATCGTATACGTTTTCATAGTTAGGACGCTGGATATGCAAGCCCTCTTAACGTGGGGATTTACTATTGTGAAATTTGGTACCTATATCACATGAACACTAGAACAAAAATTCGAACAGGAATACAAGTTTTATTGTGCACATTTGTCTCTAACTGTTTTCATATTAGTGGTACTGGACGTTTTATCTGATACAGGAACATGTGTTCGCTTCCATTTTGAATACAGTGTTCGATAAGAAAAATATTTTCCCACAATCCTTTTTAGTTTTTAAAGGTCCATCGAACGATGTAACACTCTCCCCATGTTTTCACTTAAAATTTTAAAGTTGGGTCCTGGAGTCCCTTGAAGGGCGGCCCTGGATGCCACCGCGATATCGCTATTTGATTTGTCCGATGGTATTTCCTAATATAGTTTTTGTTTGGTTCATTTACGTTCAACCGTTTTTGAGATATTTCCGTGGAAGATTAAAATGGGCCACCTACACACACACACACATATATATATATATATATATATATATATATATATATATATATATATATATATATATATATATATTGTCACGGTACGCCAAATTCAGAGATAAAATTCTATATTAAAATTCATTTATTTTGTTAATTTGGATAAAGATGAAAATTAAATTGTTGTTTAAGAATTGGCTTGCAGTCAGAAATTAGTAATCTTGCAGACAGACGTATTATCGCATAATATTACATTGTGCTTATGGTTGTTTCTTTTTAATTAAGTAACGATCCAGACAGGAGTCTGCACGTGTCATAACAGTATAAACAAACATTGAAGCAAGACGAAAATGTAAACCTTTGTATAATTTGTGTTCACAACAACACATTCTAAAAGTTGAGTAAAATTGTGAAAATCGCAGACGTAAACTGTTTGGAGATTTGGTCACTGAGAGAAAATGAAAATCTATGGTTTCAGCACAGATATGTATTAACTACCAAATTTGGTAAGGAAGAAACAACAAAATCATCACGAAGCAAATGACATAAAAAGGTTATGTCAAACTGAATCGAGATCAGTTCCTGATATCCGTCCATGGTGATCAGTTCTTGGAAATCAGTCTGTAGAAGATCAACACCAAGTTTCAGTGGTAACCCGTCCACTGTGGTTCATCAGCGACTACGAACTCTGAGTCCAGGAGTTCGACTCCAGTAAGCGACAAGGTATGTGGTAGTATATCTCTGATTACTCTCTGCTGAATGAATCGCCAACAGTTTGCCTAATGTGATCTATCAATCTCACTTAACTAAACATCACAAACACAGTACACCTAGCTCTACAGCATTAATGACAATAAATGTCTATCTAAAGATTAGCTGCTTAACTCTTAATTAATTCATTACCTCACACATGTTGGTTATAGAGATTCCTGTCTATTCTGGATAATAGACAGAAGCAGCTTATATCGTGTCAACAGCATACTACATCCCAGAAAATTAGGCACGACACGATATTTTTTGTTAATATATATATATATATATATATATATATATATTGAAATATAACTTTAATTTCAGCCATTCTAGGCCTATTTGAAAAGATAAGACCTTTCTCATACATTCTTCCAACAAGCATATTTACTAGATGTTTCAGTGGGCTTGTAGGGCATGCCCTAAAGACTACAAAATGTGATGTATTGCTAGGAAGTTCGAAGGCTGAGTTGTGTGCTTCAGGAGCCAGCGAAAGTGTTCGCCAGTGCTGCGGTAAGTTCGTTTCTCGTCATTCAGTAGTAAATTTAGTATCAAAGCAATATTCAGAATTTAATCAGTTATGTACTAAACGCAGAATATGATCTAATGTATGATAAATGCTGCATATATATACATATTTCTATCAAAACTTTTCAAGAATTCAATGACCATTGACTGGAGAAGAAATGCCTTACCGCATTGTTATTTATAAATACCGGAAATCTGTTAACTAAGCGAATGAGATACATAAACTGAGGTACAGTAAATAATAAAATTTGAACATAAAAATTACATACCATAGATATTGTAAGTGTTTTTTCGAACAATATTAACGGTATGTATGTATTGAAATTAGCGAGTCATCTTCTGTAGATGTTGTTGATGTCTTGCTAGAACGCCTAGGTCCGTTCTCCAATCTTGCTGTCTCTCTAGAAATACTAGAGACACAAACAGTAAGATAAATATATAGAGGGTAAGTACAATCGATTGATCATTCGAATGATAGGTTATTTCTCTTATTTTAACCGTCAAACCTTAAGGTGAATAAATCTGAAATTTCTGGAACACGCTGTAGTTCTAGAGAGAGATTCAATGGAGGCGAAAGTCGCTTGCCCCTACAGTGTTGAGAAATTGGGCTACAACTACCGGATTGGGTAATCTTTAACTGCCATCTATACCAAAATTTCAAATAGGGAGAAACAATAAATTTTAGACTCTTTTTAAGTACTCCTTTTAATGAGTTACTTTCTTCTTTCATATATACAAAAAATAATAGTTTTATATAATACAATATAAGTTTGTTTCTGGAGTATTATATTCATATTAACAACCTCCTCACGTCGTGCCTAAACTGCATGGGGATGACGTAATTAAGACGATCGGAGATTGCTACTACTCATTGTCTGAAATGAGTAGGTTGAAGTGAATGCAGAGGAAAAGATTACACATTTTAGCTTCATTTAAGAAATGTATTATTTCCAATTATATCAAAGTGTTAGTGTGTATGTTCATGTATGAATGAAGTATAACTAGTCAGATCACATATCGCCAACATCTAGAAATTCTGTCACGAATAATCCGCACATAGCTGAGATACACATACCTCTGATTATGATGAGTGTCTGGACTGGATGACGATACTTCTTAAAACTGGATCTCTCAGTTTGGATAGTCGGTAGTCTGTAGTGACCGACTGGATGCCAACCATACTCCAAGTCTATGGTTGATGTTGATGAAGAATAGATCTCCCTTGATCTATTCGATGTGGAATGGATTGCAGCTCACTGCTTATCTGCCAACGGCTCTCGAAGTGATTCTCGACCTCTGCTCCAATTCTGATGATTGTATCTCACCTTCTGATCCTAATCCTCTGCAACGAGAGGGTTTTGTTCTCCTTTCCAGACACACTGGAATTCGTTTCGTTGATTTTTATGTCTATCTCAGCTATTGGTGAAACATTAGTTTCAACCCGAATTACATCGTGACCAAATTCCCAGACCAACAATTTCTGCAAATGTGACAGTTATGCCACAGTCAAAGTGTGTCAATGTTACATACATCATTTCACATTGATGACTTTTCATATTTCGTACACAATGTTACAAATCACAACAAACACATAAAATGACGACTTAGCGTCTAGCCATAACATTCAGTAATTACATTCACCACATTTACTAACCATTGACGTAAATAAACAAATAAACAAATACACGTGTGTGTACGACATAACAACCTTGCCTTATTACTACAATTCAATCCTTTTTAATTTGACTTTGAATAAATATGAATTTCCATCACCAAAAATAATATAACAAAATCGTATACCTCTACAATATTGAACAATAATTGTTACTAAAATTAACATATTCCGTGTTAATTCAATTCTTGTTTTGGTAATTTATAATCTTGAAATCTGACAACATTATACTTTTGTTAAGTTTGCACTGCAGTGGTATCATTTATTGAATGAGTATCTGTATCATTTAATGCTTAGGCTCACAGTTGTACTGAGCTGTCCAAACGTGAACATCCAAACTTAATTGTGTTACTGTATTAACAAAGTTACCATAATGCGTAGGTGAAGTTACAATAAAAACGTGCAGAACACATGGCTCCCAGACAAAGAATTTAGCAAGTGAATTAATCAAGTAAGAACTAAGTGAACACACAAACTTATAAAAGTGTATTTTAGAGCTTACAAAACTGACATAAGCAATCAAGTTCCCTAGGAAATTAGAAAGATCCGGTACACTATCACCGTCTTTCGAGTTCATTGCACATTCTAGTTCTAGTGCTCCTGACGAAGTATGCTGTTTGTCCTAACACAACATCTCCAACAGCCCGAAATTGCGGTCCCTGTCAGGCCGTAGCCTGCACAGATATCTCGTGTATTTCAAACTCCAGATGTTTCTATTAAATTCATAAGGATATTTCGATTTGTAAAAGTGTATGGCTCCAAACTAATTCAATTTTACGTTTGGGCTACAACTAGTTCAAATCCGCTACACTAGGAATAAGGTTTTTGATATTCAACTTAACGTGCAGGAGTGATACAAATATCAAACGTGCAGGAGTGAGGTACAAAATAGGATTTTTAGGCAACATAGCAATTGGTATAAATTAATAAACATTATAAGGTAGAACGTTGAAAACAAACGGAGAAGTTTCGAAGGCCCGACCCCGTGATGACTCGCATAAAGCTCTAACAAGCATTGCTATTGACTTAATCTCATTTGCATTACTAAACTCCGGTCATTCCCTTCCTATTATAATATCTTCACTTCCATTCCGCGAGGAGTAATGGAACTGCTCCGCAACAATTTGTAGTAATGCCAACAAGCTTTTTTCTCTCGTAACTTCAGCACTGTTTGCTGATATAATATTGAAACATACTTTAGTGTTCGTTTTTTCTGCGCTTTCTATCTTTCTTATTGTCTTACGTTTCAAATTAATTTACAATGATTGGACGTGTTAAACATCAATTAACATATATTTACTTATTACACTATAAATTACGTCAGTGGGCTCATTTCTGATTTTGCCAGGGAGGACCACTCACTAGAATCACGAGTCCGTGAGTTTTCTTGTGTGACTCTCCTTTTCTCTCATATTTTCATCCAACGTACACTTCCATCTTCATTCAATTGCCTTAATCATATGTTTTCTTTAGCCAAAAGGTAATATTCTAGACAAATTACACTCTAATTTGTTAGAGTAATATAGGGGTGGCACATTTTATATAATTATTCAACTTACTAAAACGAAATTTTAATTCAGGAGATAACTTGTCCTTGTCTCATATCATTATCATTGTATGCACAATAACTATCTTTCATTTTGCAGAAAGTATGTTTTATACGGGCATCGATTATTCACGATATTCCGGTCCAAAATTGCTTGGTATACATCGAGTCATGATTACTCTATACTTCAGTTTATACACTTATCTCTCTAGAACTATAGAGCTCCTCCTTGGCTAAGCGGTTAGCGTACGCGCCTTTGGCGCGGGAGACCCGGGTTCGATTCCCGGCGGGAGCTCATGTGGTTCGGATTCCACGTTAATCAGTAGGTCCACGTCTCATATAGCCTCGCTGCTGAACGGGACGATAAACTCAAAATCAATCACTCAATCAATCTCTAGAACTATAATAGTAAGGCATGTCAAGAAAAAATGTTAATGAATACAATTTTCGAAGGGTATTTCGATATATATATATATATATATATATATATATATATATATATATATATAGGGTATTTCGAAACAACACCGACAACGTTTATAAGATGATTCGTGACACGAAGATGAGACACCATGTTGGTATGAAAGTATTGACCATGCTGGGTGCACAAGTGGTTCCTTTCGGAGTTATAGGCTGCCGAAAAGGTGAAACATATTTTTAACGGTACATAGCTTCCAAACTATGGGACCAACTACTTGGGATAAAAAGTTCTCTTAGAAATTAGCATGTGCCCTATCCAAATATACAAGTTTCAGAAACCGCAGCAATTTTTATAGATGTTATTGGAGAGTACTTCAAATTATATACCTGTAGCCAAACTCTTTCTATAAAAATTGCTTCGTAAATACCTTAGAATAATGAAACATGTATTTTTGTATAGCGCACATATTAGTTCCTAACTGAAGTCGTGACTGGACAAAATCAGGTCTCTTAGTTTTGGACCTATAGACCTTTAAAGTCCATTTTCTTCATGTTTTCCGAAGACTATAACTCCAAAATGAAGCATTTGTGCACCTAGGCTGGTTTGTGATAAAAAACATTAGATTTCTGGTGTGAACATTAACTAAAATATTACAAAGGATATTAGATAGTGAAAACCTTTTCCTCGTATACATTTAATAGTACGTCGTATGTACTAAAACTAGTACGTTGTATGAATTAATACTATTTTTGTTTCCTGTCCAAATATAAATAACTGTTTAAATTAATGCGGTTTTAAAATAAAAACGCAATCAATTTTGATATATGCGTTCTAATTGCAACAGAGAAAGTCACAGTGTCTCAAATTTAAGTATTGTAATCTAAGTAAAATTTTAATGTTATTCCGTTTTGGGAGCAGAAACAAATATACGTATTTCAACATAAAGATATTACTCATGGTACGAAACCCTTCATAAACTGAAAAATAAAGTCACATTATATATGTACTATAACGTTTTACTCGAAGTAGATTCCCTGAAATTTCGTTTTCCGGATTAATAATAATCCCATGGGGGTGTAACAATTCCATATCCATTAAGAATTCAGAAAAGGCTCGCCCTTTCTAGGTTACAAAAGGCTCGCCCTTTCTATATATAAACAACGAAGCAAACATCGATGTCACAGGGTTATGATCTGCAGTAGTCTTTACTGTACTTGGCGGTTTCTACTTATTGCAGAGTCAAACTTGGATATTTCATGATAAGTTTATATTTCATCTTTTTCAATTTCATGGACATGATGATACGAGGTTTGAAGTCGAAACGGCCAGCAAAATGGAACAGGGTCGGAATATTTCTTGTCAGATTTGACACTCGTGTGTTCAAATGGGTGTTTTTCAACTGCCATGAGTTTTATTCGCTCAATCATGGCGGTGTCATATCCCGTCTAGCCTTCTGCAGATGATGCCATCCGCACTTCTTTCCATAACTACTGGGTGACCAAGTGAATTGCCTTTCTTCAAAGAGCATTGTCGCTCTCTTATCGTAATCGTAACATATGTAAGAAGCACGTTTTCTTTCAAACACTTTTTGATATATTACTTTAATAAAATAATATGCTATAAACAATTAATATATGTAGTTTTATAGTTGTTGAGACGAAAAGTCTTTGTGCATTAGGAAGGGCATTGCGGTCTAAAGGGAAATTTCTTTAAATTTTTTTGGTGTTATTTGATTCCACCGTGTCTAAATGAGTTCTTGTAAACAAATGTAACTAGTGGACTTCCCAATCATTTCTAGCTAAATATTGGACGTTTGGTTGAGGAGTCTTGTATGTAGACATTTGAACGTACGAGTGTTGGTATGAGTTAATAGTTGAATTTGGTTCGGGGCAGTAGGAAGGTGTTGTATGGGAGAAATAGGATCCGGAGGACTGGCGGTGTAAGGGTGAGGCG
The DNA here is from genome assembly GCF_964235325.1 of Thermobia domestica. Classification (NCBI taxonomy): domain Eukaryota; kingdom Metazoa; phylum Arthropoda; class Insecta; order Zygentoma; family Lepismatidae; genus Thermobia; species Thermobia domestica. The sequence continues at coordinate 11,921,711 of NC_137461.1, read as the reverse complement.
AGCGGTGTCACCGACACGGTCCGCGTATCCTAAAAGGCGCCGTCGATTCCTATGTAATTTATGATTGTGTGCGAAAGAGCTACAATTTCCTTCACTGGCCACCGTTCGACGCCACTGATCTGGAGTATACGTTTTGTATGTAATGCTTTGTGTACGATGGGTGTAGTTGGATGACGTATTGTATGCGTATGTTCGCCTGCTTCTACAGAGGTCATGCATGCCTATATATGGGTTCAGTTGTGTTGATATGTGTCTGTGTGGCACGTCACTGCTACAGTATACGTGATAATTTATGACCAGTAATTTTGGATTTGTTCGCATGTGTGTATGAGTCGTTACAGGTTAAAAAATTGTGGCTCTCAAAAGAGGAAATGAATTTCAAAAAGAAGGAAGAGATACAGCTAATACTTGTGTCTCTATGGAGGAAAACTATTGTGTTTTTCGCTGGCTAGACAATAGTGGTGTGACCCTTATTACATCATATGCAGGAATTCAAAATACTGATTCAGTTAAGAGGAGGTGTGCATCCGAGAAGGCTCATACCAAAGTTTGCCGGGCTTGTATTTTGAAAGAGTACAAGACTTTATGAAAGGTGTTACAAGGTATCCTTGTGTGCTTATACAGAATTTCAGTCAAATCCAGAAAGTGGACACTCAAGATCCTTTTTCACCTAGTATGTTTGGCTGTGTGTAATTAATGGCTAGGATATCAGCGCGGCATGCAACTACTACACTGTAACCATGAGAAAGCTATAGACCTTCTTATGTTTAGAAATAGTATAGCTGAAGTGCTAACTTTGGTGGAGAACAGAGAACAACAGACAAAAACCTAGAAAAAATGGGCGACCAAGATATGATGATCTTGAATTCGAGGAAGATTTGGATGATTCCACTTCTTCGACGTATGTGTCATCCGAGTGTATAAGATATAACATCAATAATTAACTACTGAGTATACTAACGGAAGAGAGAAACGATGCAAAAAAGAAATTTGTGTTGGGAGAAGCAGAATTAAATGTATCAAGTTCAAGCTGAAACTATGCTTAACCAAAAGCAAGAACTGTTATGTGGTGTTACTCAAAAGATAAAGAGTCTTTCCAGGTAAAACCATGTTTTGTGTCTATAGAAGAAAATAAATAAATAAGGCTTCTAAAGTAATTGCTATTTCGTCTTACTAGAGTATAATATATAGTTCACAGTTTGACACCGTACAGTCACCACATGTTGTTTGCAAACACTCTGTATACCTTACTTTACTGCAAATAGAGAGCTTGAATTCAGAAGTGCAGTAATATGTTTTTGGGTCCAAGCGCTCTGTCCAACGTTAAAGCATGCATCATTTAACATGTCTTCAACATTCTGGTGACAATATAATGATAACCGTCATGTTGGGAAACGTATTCAATCATCTCTTCTTTAATATGTGGGAGGAGTCATATTTCAATCATTTACTACTAGATTGAAACCATTCCTTAGAGATAACATAATTATTACAAATCACCGTCTGAACGTGTGCTGTGCTCAATACTAAAGAGTAGAATGTTGTGTGTTAGTGAGGCAGTTTTACACACATGTTTATATTTATACAAACTTTACTATGTCTTGAGTATTTCTACATAGACAACAGGCTACCCTACATAAAAGTTTCAGAAAATGACAACTCTAAAATATTTTTCGTATTCTCTTCATTGATTTCCTGTTAATAGTTTAACTTCAGAAGATGCATTGTCTCATTCAAATCTTCTACAGTAATTCTTGTTTTATTGTGGGTGTGTATTACGAGTTGTTTTATAAAATCTGCCTTCCTTTTGTAACTATTGTTTGCAATTTATTTTAATTTGTCTTTTCTTTAGTAATGTAATATGCTAACAAAATATCCGTGTTAAACAATGTAACCAAACGTACAATCATATCAATTAATAATTTTGAACGATTTGTATATCAATCTAGTTTGAGATGGATTCAACGTATTGCTACTTATAATGTACGGGATAATAATTTTGTTACTTATAATATATTCTTAAAACGTTTGCTGCTGTAGAATGGTAACAGTGTGAAGGATAGTTGCCTCCTATGTTCGTTAAAACTAAATTTGATTTGCCTGATTTTGGTGTATGACTCAATAAACTTAGGTTTATCAATATGTTAATAATACAGTACATTATCACGTATCGAAAAACATGTTATAAATGCATTTGAAAAATAAAAATATAGGTATCATATGGTAATCTTCAGCTACAAAAACTCAATACACATCAACTGCGATTAAGCCTATTACACTGAATGTCTGAACAACAAGTACTAGACATGTGAGTTGCGTATTAGATACGTCATCTTTTAGCAGTGTCATTTATACAAATTATGCGTATGCATTATATTGAATGAAATGTTGACAGAATCTATTTATACTGTAATTGGGTCAATCCATACAAAGCGGTCGAGAGGTGGTTGCTCGACCATCTCCGAAAATTATAAAATTTGAGTTTGATTAACCTTGTGTATGAAAAGGTCAATTAACATGATTTACGTAGTCGTATGTTCCTGAATGGCGGCCATTCTTGTTGTCGGTGGAGTGCCATTTTTTGCATTTGAAAGCTTTTACGAAAACTACGGTTGCTCAGGACGTACGAATCAGATGAACACCAAACAAAAATTAATGTTTACAGCAGAAACTGAGGTACACGGAGAACAGAAACTTTTGTATCTAAATAAATACGCACTGTTACTAACCAATATATGAAATCACTAGAAAAACTGCAGAAAATTACATTTTAAAGTTCCTGATTTCGGAATGGCATAACGTGTGGGTTTCATAAGTATTGTGGTGAATACTATTGCATATAAAGTCTGCCGAAATATCCACAGCTATGATACTACTGGCACCGTAGATTTATGGGGGTCAAAAGTTGAAGTTTGTGATTTTGATACCATGTTTGGGCCGTAATATCTCAGGAGGGCAAAGTGCTAAAAATTGCTGCTTTTGCCATAAAGTAATTCTGTATAAGAACAAACTATTGCAAAGAAATCTTGACTGATATTATACGGAGAAAAAAGTAAGGAAATAGTAAAACGCGAAGAAAGCACGTGCGTGACGATGGTTGTAGTCCGGAAATATTTAAATGTTTGGATATGTTTCGTTCTAGATCGCAAAAACTATTCATTGTCCAGCGATGAGGTCCGCTTTTGTTTCCGTTCAGCTTAAAGCTTTATAGTAAAAGCTTTAGTAGTTAAAAGCTTGATGTGTAAAAGCTTGATAGTGGCGTTTGTTCCATCTTTCTAGGTCCATGATCATTACCATGTCTATATGGTAAAGGATTAATTCCCCCTTGCTTCCACGACGCACATCGTCGAACTGGGCCGCAGTATTAAGGCATTTAATGTATCAGCAAATTATCATTGAAATCCAATCACATTTACGGAAGTTAATATGTTCACAAAGTTGCGTTATATAGGATAGACTAGTCTCTGGCTAGCTGGGACTCCGCCCCCAGACCCCCGCGTTTACTCGGCCTACGGCCTTGAATCTTTAAAACCTACAATTCTACCAAATTTTAAGTTTCATTTCGTATTTCAACTATCTGAAAGACATGATTGTGTGTCATAAGAATTCACACACTTAAATAACATGTTAAATACTTTATCCCCTCAATAGATACCTTCAAAACTAAAAATATTCACTTTTGGAAATGTTCCTGTTGGTTTGTCCCGGAAGTCTACGATCATCCCAAATTTCATCATACTAATCCTGCCGGAAGTGCCTGCAGGGTGCAGAAGACATCCCATATAAATAACATTGGAAAGACTTTTCCGTTCTCCATAAAACGTCTCTACGGTTGAACTTTTTTAGTTTTGGCGATTTACTTAAGTAACGCTAACGAAAGCGTACAAGCATATCGAATTTCAAGTTTATATTCCAATTCCAACTACCTTAAATATGAGTTTATAAGTCCAAAAAATGGTTCATTTAGATAACATAGAAAATTTCATCATCCCCATTAAACCCCCTAACAATTAAAAATATTAACTTTTGGCAATTTCTCTGTGAGTTAGTACTTGAAAGTTACAATCGTGCTAAATTTGAACTTTCCACGTCAATCAGAAGTGCCCCTTTATTTTATGTCAGTTGATGTACGTTTATATATAGTTAGAATATATACTGTATAACGCAACCTTTTGAACATATTAACTTCGGTAATTGTGATTGGATTTCAATGATAAATTGCTGACACATTAAATTCTTTAACCCGCAACGGTCGACACGTGAGCGCAGCGCTCACTCTGGCATATGTTTTCGTTTCAAATCCGCCCTTGTGGGGTCACAGACTTGAGGCGCCGTCTAGCTGTCTCTTGATATGTCTTGGGTATAAGAATGAAGTGTAACCTTTTCATTCTCTTCCATCCGAGTAGCACTGGCCTTATAAAAGTGACAATGCGTAATTTGTGAGCGTAATTTGTGACCGACGGCGTGAGTGATTTTTCTGAGATCATGGACAATAACAAGGAGGAGATTCAGCTATGGCTTGCTAAATAAAGAAACAAACTGTACGATATGCTGTCTCTGAAGTGCTAATCTGTAGGAAACACATTGTCAGCATCTGCTGGAAGTGTAATGGGTGACATCAAGACAGTGATGAGACATGGAATAGAACAGTGTTTTATTGAAATACCTACTGTAGTACCAAGAGACATAAGTAGGGTGTTTACACTAAGATATTTATATATTTAATTTCAGTAAACATTTTCCAACTCAAAATATGTATAGAATGAACATATGAAGAGCATATACTGAAAACTCGCTATAATTATATAAATATTTTTTAAGGAAATGTAATCCTTTTGTTATAATGATAATATAAATGTAATATTATGTGATAATGATAATTAACTAATTGTATTGTTCATGGGATAACAGAAATTGATAATAAAAATAGATATAATTAATAATAAGAGATGGTTTTGTATAAACTCATTATAATTTTATTTGCGATTTTATTTTATTAGTAATAATAATAATAATAATAATAATAATAATAATAATAATAATAATAAATCACAAAATGTCAACATATAGAAATGTGTTCAAAATAAATCCCATGTGAACTCATAACAAGCCATAGAAACGATTACATTGTAAGTGAGCGCCGCGCTCACCCGAGGACCGCTTACGTCACAAATCAACACTCGACCGTTCCCGGGTTAATACTGCGGTCCAGTTCGACAATGGGTGTCGTTGGTAACGCACTTACCATATAGACGTGGTAATGATCATGGACCTAGAAAGATGGAGAAAGTGCCATTCGCAAGCTTTTACACAACTAAACACAAACAAAAGCAGACCTAATTGCTGGACCATGCACAGTTTTTGAGATCTAGCATGAAACATATCGAATCATTTAAATTTTTCCGGGCTACGACCATCGTCACCCACGTGCTTTCTTCGCGTTTTTACCATGTCCTTACTTTTTTCTCCGTATAATATCAGGCACGATTTTTGCAATAGTTTGCTTGCATACAGCATAACCTTAAATAGCAATTTTTAGCAATTTGCCCTCCTGAGACATTACGCCTCAAACATGGCATCAAAATCATAAACTTCAACTTTTGGACCCATAAATCTATGGTGCCAGTAGTATCATAGCTGTGGATACTACGGCAGTCTCTTTACATGCAATAGTATTCACCACAATACTTATTAACCCCGCACTTTATGCCATCTCAAAATACAGCCCGTTAAATGTAATCTTCTGTAATTTTTCCACTGATTTCATATATTGGTTTGCAACCCTGCGTATTTATTCAGACACAAAAGTTTCTGTTCTCCCTGTACCTCACATTCTACTGTAAACATTAATTTTTGTTTGGTGTTCGTCTGATTCGTACGTCCTGAGCAATTTTAGTTTTCGTTAACGCTTTCAAATGCAAAACTTGGCATCCCACCGACAACAAAGATGGCCGCCATTCAGGAACACTTGTACATACGAAAACGTGAATAATGTTATTGACCTTTCCATGCACAGGGTTGGTCACACTGACATTTTTATAATTTTCGGAGATAGTCGAGCAACCATTTTCACAATTTTTGGACCAATTGTGGTAGTATTAAAATATACTTAATGCATAGTATAAGAATATATTATTCTCAGGATTAACTAGTACTGTCAATAATTGTATGTAGGCGAAAGTGACTATTGGAATAACTCAATGTAGTTTTAGTTTGTGAATATCTTTAGTTATACGAATAAAGATACCTGCATTAGATATACTAATATAACATTATTCATTTGTATCCGATTTCGACGAAGATTATAACTAAAACATTTTTATTTCTATTACACGTTTGTATTAGTGGAACTAATTTGCATCTTCTAATATTTAATATCCTTTTCCATACAATGTTACAATTTGACTGTGCCCTTTTAATATATCTTGTAAAATATATATCTTTGAAATATTATAAGATGGCCATGTAGCTCACAGCACTTGTTTTACTAGGTGGTAGGGAAGTGTTTGTGAATGCTAGTTTTGTTAGTAAGATTCACTGAGACATTCATAAAAATGTAGGTCTCCAGTACAACATTGTATGAAAGGTGTTATAGAGTAAGCAGTTAGTTTCGTCAATGATATCTGTCACGGGACCAACGTAACAGCCCCATCCGAATGCAAAGGCTATCATGAGAAACAAGGTGAGAAAGTAACACTGTTACTTTGCAGAACTAAAAATCTAGTAAATGTCGTATGGTAAAACACGCAAAAAGTATTTTTGCAAATTCACAAATACAAGATAACTACGGGCGTGTGGGGTGCCAATGTGCTGAATGCGCAATTATTGTCATTGAATTGTCCCAATAACCTCGTACGAGAGTCTAACAGGAATGAAATATATTTTTGACAAGTAGTACGAATGTGAAAGGTTATTTGAAAGGAGGACATGAAATAACTCAAAATTTACCACTCAATACCAGAATAAACATTGTATTAGAAATACATTATTTTGTAACAGCCCACAAGGTTCAGGAAAGAACATTGGTTTACAAACTGCATGGTAGATTTTAATAACTGAGAGCAGAAACGAAAAGTTTGGTGCAAGTTTTATTTAATATGTCCTTCTTAATTTAATATATCCTCCTTAATTGATATTTTAATAATTTATTGACAGAGTCTTTCATAAAGACTTTATTCTCTTTTCATGGTTTACTACAAACCACATTAGTTTTTACACTTCAGAAGTATATAAGTAATTAATAACTTAACATAGTCCAATAACTTTCATGTTAAATTTGCATTCAGTAATATTATAATTAGTAGTATAACTTATAGTTGGTTTGTATCAGCACTTTGGCCTAACTTATGTTTTGGCAATTTCCGTACGAATTTGCCTTTGTGTTAAGAATTATTCAGATAAAGCAGTAAGGGCGATCGTTTTTTAATATCAAAATCGTTATTCTTTTTTTAAACATGGTCAGAGATTAAAGATCGTGATGTAATAACACCTTAAAAATGTATAGTAGAAAACTACTCAAAATGTTTTTCGAAGTTTGCATCAACTTTTTCCAAAATAGCTCTGTCGATTTGGGTCACATCGACGTTAATAGCTTTTTCAGATTGTATAATGTGTAGGTTCTCTAATTTTATATACATGCCTTGATGCACTTGCACAAGAAATAATTCCATCTGGAAAGTTGAAAAGAGTGAAGGTTCTAACAAATTTTCCCCAATCTAAAAATAAGGCGAGCCTGAAAGAGGCAATGTGAGTTCGCATTGATTATCTTTGTGTTAAACCACAATCCGTTTGAAACCACACACGGTGAATGGGATCATGTTTCTTCTCGTAAATTCCGGTAACAGGAAGGCGTTCATTCATTTTGAATAGAGGTCTGAGTTCACGGTTATAGGATCTACATTATCATTGTCGAGAACATATGGCAGCATGGCAGCAATGTATCCTATAGAGCACCAAATAGTCATTTAATAGTTCTACGAAAATACAGAGAAGTATTAATATGGAATTTTTGATATTTTTTCAGAAGTAAATATGAATGATTAACTAAATGATTATCAAAACTTACATTAAGTATAATCTTACATTTTATTTTATTTTGTTTTATTTTATTTTATTTTATTTATTGAACAAATTCCCAGATACAGCATATCTTTGCCATTTTACACAGGGAAATATTAACAAAAGAAAGACAAAAGAAAACAAAACAACAACAACATAGAACACTATCAACAAATAGTGTAAAAGTAATATTGTTATGTCAAAACTCGTTTAATTGCTCTATCAAACATCAGGTAGCTCGAAAAAATGTCCACATTAGTTGTTACTTGATTATAACAGTTTGGTATTCTACAAAAAAGAGACCTCTGTATAATTGCCAACCTAGGATGGGCAAAATGGAATAGATGCGTATTTCGGGTGATGCGGGAAGGGACACGTAAGGATAGTTCCTGAAGTAATATTTCCAAACTTAAGTCTCCATTCACTATTTTATGAAGATATTTCAGGTCAGAGGTAACTCTACGTACTTCCGTAGTCTGCATATTCAGATGTCGCAATAGTTCCTTCTTAGATAATATGATACGTACAAAGGAAGTACACTACCTAGTTGTTGTGAAGGCATTCTCTCAGAAATACTAACAAATATTATCATAATCTAATTCGAGAGATCGGTAAGTCAGTGGAAGAGATTCAATCTGCGGTTAATGGGGTTCTTGAACCAATTCGTGGCCAAATACGTTTGAGGGAGACAAAATTCGTGTCTGTGGGTTTTCTCTCGTTACTAATATTTTCTCTCTCATATTCGTTCCACAAATTGTTCCATCATCATTAATTTGCCTTAACTAACCTTCTCCCTTTGACTATAGGGGATACACTGAACACACTGCTCGTCTCTCTATTTATATATTAAATGACCATACATTAAATTCTACCATTTGTTGTATATATATCGTGTGATTCAATAAGATCACCAGCCCTTCAAACAAAAAATTGCATTACCAAATTGTATCTTTAGAATGCAATAAAAATAGTAGCGAGACCAGTGGCGTCTCGTGAATACCTCCAAAGGGTGGCAACTTCAAAATTTGAAATGGAAAGTGGTATAACTGTTGGAATCGTTCGAAACGACATTAAGTGTCATGGAACGTTTAGAGGCAAACTTTGTCATACTCTTTCCCATTTAGCCGCTAGAGGCCTTGTTGCAGACTTGTATATGACTACCCGTACCAGGCCTTTATCTCAGATAATAGTAGATTGATTACCTAACTACGAGCGCACTTTCCCCCTCCGCCCCTGACTACCAAAAATTACAAACCCGCCACTGACCATTACACTTTAACACAGAAGGATAGCACAAAGTAGATTGGGTAATTGCACTGCGCATATGCTTTTATGACATTTTAAAATCATAAAAACTTACATCTAAAACTTATAACTTATAGTGCTGTTTTTGATTGAAAAAATAGTTTTTTTGGATCGAAATCGGTTCACAGATGACTGAATGATGATAAGTTAAAATTAAGTATGTTGATTCGCTCGTTACATCAGACACGCATACATATATTCAGCTTACAAAACCAGTTTTAGTTCAGAGAAGCAAAGAGTTTTAGAGTCTCTCCCTTTCCCTTCTCCTCACGCTAACATACATATATACACATTAGCCGCTCTTCCTTCAACAGTACTTTTAGCTAGCAGCGGACAGGGAGCGCTGTACCGATGACGTCGTATAATACCCGTTAGACAACGTCATATATACATATTGAAGCACTCTTTTTGACTTCACCAGAGGGAGCTGTACTGATGAGGTTGTATAATAGCTGTTAGACTGCGTCACTGAATCCACAAAAAATATCTCTCGAGTCTTTTTCTCTCCTTCCTTCCCATCAACACACAGTGATAAAGTACATGATATGGGACACCATCTATTGAGTAGGTGAGTAACTTCTTGATCATAGCCATCTAGCTGGTAAATATAGCTAAAACATTAAAGTTCAAAAAAAGAAAAAAGTCAGTGTCTCCAACTCAATATATTTTTTCGGAACGTTCCAGGATTTTAATTTTTCAAGATATCGCTTTAAAACATATCGGGATGAATTCACCCCATTACTAATAAATATGATAATTGTTAAAAGTGAGTTGGCAACACTTGCAGTTCCACCCCCAAATAACGTTATTATTAATTACCTTGGCCCCTAATTAACCGATTTTCAAAATTCAAACGACATTCGATAGAGAAATAAATTTACCATCTTCTGAATGTATTGTGGGTTGCATATCTCTAAGGATACTATTCCGAATTTGTTATATCTCCGTTGTTTATTAACCGATTTTCAAAATTCGAATGACATTCGATAGAGAAATAAATTTACCATCTTCTGAATGTATTGCGGGTTGCATACCTCTAACGATACTATTTCGAATTTGTTATATCTTCGTTGTTTATTAACCGATTTTCAAAATTCAAACGGCAATCAACAGACAAATAAATTTTCTATCTATCGAATGTCTTATAAGTTTTATGGCTTTATCACCACAAAACACTTAGAACATACTTAAAATTACAAGTTCGGATACTGATAATGGAATCTTCTGTTAACCTCGTTCTCTATAGAAAACAATTACTTCTTAAACTCTGTCCACTGATCGTAATTCAAGCTGAATAGACAGCCGTTAATATAAAAAACCACTTGAACTTCAGTTTGCACATTTTTCAAAATTACATTGAAATTATTAGTAAGAATGAACTTTTTTTGAGGATCCATTTTTTAACCACTCCATTTTTTGGTTCTGACAACATATTTTTGTTCATTTTCGTTTATTTTTTAGATTTACATACAGAATTCAACAGTTGGATAGTTTTCTTTTAGACCAGTGTATTTGATTTTTATTCGATCTTTAACGATCTCATCAATCATTTTATCAGTTAAGTGTTTTGTAAATCTAGGTGGAAGAAAAAACTTGGACTCCTCACACTCGACCAAAATGCTCTTTCCAAACTTAGTTTTAATCTTTTCCATTTTCACAATCTTATATTCTGTATTTAATTCTAATTCTCTTAATCCAACAACTTGTTTCTGTTCAAGACTTCCAAGCTTGTTTAAAAAATCAACGTGTTTTGCCATCGTATTTATTATATAGAAAATCAACGGTCACTCTTCAATTTTTATCTTCACCAAAAAATATTTAATCATTTTCGTCAATTTCGTTTGATGGAAAAACTTCCATAAAACAATCGTTAATGAAAACAGTTTGAGGATGCAAGGGTATCTTTTCGATACCCTTTAAAGTCGCTTATGGCTAACTGATAAAGGGCCAGTGATACTGGCTCTTAGATCCTTGAATTGTTTTTGATATTTTGTTAACTATCTAAAACTCTTCTACTACTTTCTCATTCTTAGGATCATATGTAAAGTTCTCTCGCCCAATTAAAATCGCATAACATATAGTATCAGCAGCCACAGCTTCTGCAAAGTCTACAACAATCTTTATGTTTGTTCTCTCATTTACCGATACATTCTTCCTCTTACTACAATTAATCACATACATTGGTCTGTTATCTATAAACTCTTTAGGGTCATAGTACATTTCGGTGTTACCACATGTTATTCTCGTAAACGCAGTATAATCTTCGTACATCTTAAAATAATTCTTGTTAGCAATATCTAAGTTTCTTGATTCTTTTGGAAATACCTCATTCCTCCCATTCTTAAGATAGATATTCTTTACCTTACAATGATCAAACTTACTTGCATCTGCTGTTTGTTTGCCACTTCTATCAGTTTGGAACATTACAACTACGAAATCAGGCATATCAAATTGTCTAGAATTAAATTGAGTAGTAACATCAAACTCCAAGAAAGAACCTGCAACAGCCTTTTGAACACATTGATAAGTATGGAATGAAAACATGATTTTTGGTTCTTTAAGAATATTCAACTTTAACTTGTTTCCATAATTAGATTCGTATTCAACAATAGGCATTCTTATCTCCATACTTTTTATTGTTATTTTTCCATCATGAGGAGCTGCTTCCGATTAGTGTTGTAAATAGAAAAAAAACCGTTCGTATTTTTTCAGAAATGTACGTTTTTTTAGAAAAAAACATTGCCTCTCGTTTTTTTTCTAAATTTCGTTTTTTTTCAAATAGTCATTTCTAATGCATCTTACGTCTATTTAAGTATTAAATATTTTTATGTAGGTAAAATCACCGTAAAATGCAACATAAATTAAACGCTAGATACTAATACGCTACAAATATTTTGCAATTTACATGAATACCATACCTATTAACAATTCGGGTTTCAGCAGTTTTCATCAATATCAACTAAGAAATAAAAGTAGAAATTAAATTTTGTCTTTTCGTGAAAGCAGGCCTTTAATAAGTACGAAAATAATGTCACGAACAGTATAAAATTCAAATAACTTGTCTAAAGTTAAAAACTAATACTAATTTGTCTAATAGTATTTTTCTAAATGTCATATATAAATAATTTGTCGACTAGATATATATGATATGTAGAGCCGGCTCTACCATACCTGTAACACGTGCATTTGCGTGTAACGGCAAGTTTGGATGGTCCGGCAAAATCTGTCATAAGTATATTATTTAAATTAAATATTTCTTGTTGGAAACAGACTTCATGATGATGGTAGTTACATTTACTAAGCTGACCTTCTATTTGAATACTACATTTATAAATTATGTTTAGGTTGCATTAGTTTAATGCCACATGGACAATGCTACAGCAAATGGTAAAATAAATCCGAGCACAAATTGCTTAATTGTTGTAAAATGCAAGAATTCAGTTCTCGAATAGTAGTGAATATCTGTTCCATTTAGCAAGTTATCACAGTTTTGATATGACAACTAGTCTTGTTTTCATCAGAAACAAGAGCCTTATTATTGAAGATAGAAACAAGTTTTTTTTAAAAAAAAATGTTAACAGATATTGAAGAGAAATCAAGAAATAAAGATAAAAGAGCTAGTTGCACTGGAATTGCAATCTGATACATTGAGATTGAAGCTCGATAGTGAATTCTATAAAAAGGATTACCATCTTTCCTCTACAGGTGTGTTTGCTTTATCTTTCACTAACATAATAGATTGATATTTTTTTTTAAAAAAAAAGTACACAACGGGATTGCATTTTTAGTAAGTATTTAAGCCTTTCTGAGTGCAACTGCACTCACCCTCACCTTTGTTATTCATGCTGGAATAGCATACTTAAAATCATGACTTTTAAGATTTGTTCTTTCTGGAGAAAGGTGGAGGCGGCAAATTATGCCATTGCATGGGGCGGCTAATTATGCCATTGCATGGGGCGACAAATTGACTAGGACCGGCTCTTATGGCATGTATATAAAAGACATGAATATAGAATGACTCAATTTGAAGTAATGCAAGGTGTTTCAAAATTAATATTAGGGTTTTGAAACTTTGTAGTATCTATTACAATTAACTTACAATTATAAATATTATATTAAATGAAAGAGCAACTCAAATAGTTTTGTACGCGCACATGTACATGCATTGTTTCTTCTGTCTGCCGTTAGAAAGAGCAAGCAGCAAAGATGTAGACTAGAGAGCAGAAAGTTTTTTGTGTTTTAATAAAGACTGAATCTGTACAGTGCAACGGTCTGTGTGAAGAATATTAATGAGACGCTTGCAACTATGTCCTTATCGTTTGCAATTGCTACAGGTCTAAAGCCTACAGACTACGGTTTACGTGACAATTTCGCAAGTGAAATATTGCTGCATAACAATGAACATTCTCTGGATCGTGTCGTCTTCAGTGATAAATCGACATTTCACCTAAGAGCTAATGTGAACACTCATAATGTGTGTATCTGGCCGTCAGCATATCCTCAGGAGATGGTACATTTGAAACGAGACTCCCCTAAATTGAATGTGTTTTGTGCCATATGGCGGAAAGTTTATGGGCCTTTCTCGCCTATCGACTAGATGTGTGCCGTGTGACGAATGAATCTCACATTGAACACTTGTAGCAAAGAGTGTTTGAGGTGCTCTTTTACTTGATGCATTGCTTATAATTGTACGTAAAATGTAATAAGTACTACGAAGACTTAAAACCCCAAAATTCATTTTGAAACACCCTGCATTTCTCACCAACAGTGTAGGAACTAAGATGTAAAAAGGAGAGAAAATTTTCCTTATAAAGTCATTGTTTACAACAACGATATTATTATTAGTCGAGACTATAACTACAACAACAACACGAGTTAGTAGTCAAAAAAATGTAATCAAATGTATACTCGGTGGCCCAGGTGGCCAAAGTGGCACACATGGGTGTGTCATTTGTTTAATCCGCTCCTGTGTGGACACTAATTAAGATATCGGGATATTATTCTTGCAAAATATGGTTGGACTATAGTTTATCATATTATTTTTTTTCCTTCTGGTGTCGAATTTCCTTCTCAAATTTCATCCCAGTCAAAAATTCGAGAATTTTCTAATTTCGAATTTCCTTTACTTCTTTTTTCCCTGTAGCTTCCTTCGTTGTAGAAAGACCTCCTTATACTTGCCAGGTAGATACCTCGAATGGATACCTAACTGTTGACATCAATTGGACGGGCCTGCGTACAGTGTTGCCAATTAGGGAAATTAAAATTTTCCTAAATTTGGGCAAAAAATTAGTATTTTTTTTTTATAAATCCGTACCTATACGTCCGAGTGCAAGTCAACTTACGCCAATCGAACATGTGTCCTTACTTAACAAACACAAGTACAGATCGTTACAATGGGGTAATTAGGAAACGCACGAAAAATTCGTATTTAGGTTGTAACCCTTGATTTTTCTAGTTTTTCCCTACTTTTCTGTTTACCGTAATATATTTTTGGTAATTAGAAGTTTTGTTCCTTAAATATCGTCATAATACTTGTAGGATATATTAGTGGTGTACCAATGTTTAATTTAAGATAGTTTGCGTCTGTCTGGTAGCAGTGTTACCAGCTACAGAAAATTTTAATTCCAAATTTTAGAGGAAAATTTCGGAAAAATTATCTGTTTTGTCTCTATTATTTCCCTCTTGTTGGCTATATCGGACCAAACGTACCAGTATCTGGAAGTTTCGTCTTTCCTCTACACAACGCACTATAGAAAGTTTCAATAGGATAATTAGGGGAGGTACAGTAGACCTTGTTCTCTAATTGGGAAGATAACTGTGATTTTTTTAAGGTAGAATGAGATATTTTTTATTGACATGCTTACTTTATTAGATATCGCCACAATACTTGTACGATATATTACAGGGATACCAAAGCTTATTTTAAGATAGTTTGTTTGTGTTTGACACTAGTGTTGCCAGTTACAGAAAATTTTAATTCCAGATTTTAGGGCAAGTTTTGAAAAAAAATCCCTTTTTTATATCTATTATTTCCTTCTTGTTGGCTACATTCGAACAAACGTATCAGTGTCTAACAGGCTCGTCCTTATCCTACACAGTGCACCATAAAAAGTTCCACTAGAATAATTAGGGAAAGTACAGTTGAGGTTTATAATAAACCATGTTCTGTAAATGGTAAGAAAATGGTGAATTTCTTAGATAGAATGAGATTTTTTTAAAATTTCATGCTTACTTTGTTATATATCGCCATGATACTTGTAGAATATATTCTTGGAGTACTAAGGGTTATTTTGAGATAGTTTTCGTCTGTCTGGTGGCAGTGTTTCCACCCAAAACAATTAATTCCCGCTTTTAGATGAAAAATTCGGAAAATTTCCCTTTTCCCCTCTTTTATTACCCTCTTACTGGCTACATTGAAACAAACGTACCACTACCTGAAAGCTTCCTCTTTTCCCTACAGAACGCACCATAAAACGTTTACATAGGATAGTTAGAGAAGCTGTAGCCCCGGTATATTTTATTTTTCCTTGTGAGCGTAAAAAGTGTCAAAATTTCATGTGTATGACAAAATTTTTTCTTTCCCTCTTTGGATGGAAGCAAGTGACTTCAGGATTTCACTGTACCTTGTCAACACACCAAAGATTTTTTTAGGCTACTTGAACCCGTATAGCAGCAGTGGTACTAGATACAAAAAATTTTGAAATTCGGTTAGGGAATTTTTTGTAAATTTTCACCCCTACATTTCCCTCAATAATTTCCCACCCATCGGCAACACTGCAATGCAATTTACAAAAAAAAGTAGCCACATCCATTTTCTAAAAAATAAGCCCTTAACCATATCAATCGAATGAATGGTTTTTGAGCAATAAGTCACTAACTGAAATGTAGGAAAACGCCAAAAATGACCTGGGGGCGAAAGGAATAATCACACAATTTTGCTAGTATATAGGTACAAAGAAACAAAAGATTTGTAAGTTACGAGGGCTTCGACTCTAGTTCTGTTGATTATTTCAATAATCTGCAACGTAAATCAATAAATAATAGTTGCCAGAAAAAAAAACAGACATTTGAAAAAAAACATGAAAAAGAACGATGTTTTTTATTGAAAAAAAAACTTCACAGAAGAAAAACCGTTTTTTTTTTTACAACACTACTCCCGATCCAGTCCATTTGTACAAAACATCGTTATTGTTGTTAGCTTTTGTAAATGTTATTCTTAATCCACCTTTCCACATAACCTCTTTATAATCACTTAAGAAGCCTGGAATTAATCTTAATGGGTACAAAACACTAAAGTCCTTTCTTAGACCAAGTTTATCATCTGTTTCAAATCCTGCTTGTTTTAGATATTCAACTTCTGGTTTGGAAATCTTTAATGTTCCGATAGCTGTAGATGTTATCCATGGTAGCTCAATCTTGTCTATAACAACACCATGCTTTCTAACCTCAATTTGAGAAAAGAAGAATGGGAAGAAGTTATCTACAAGTTTTATAGTATCGTTTGCACCAAATGTTCCTCCAACTGATGCACCAACAACTTCAAAAGTCATATGACAATCTACTTTGTGTGGATGTACGAACCCATCACCCACGTTGAAATCAAACTCAATATCTTTATTAGCTTCATTCAAATTATTAAATGTTCTTGTGTTAGCTTTAAAACTCTGTAACTCGTAACTCTCAACACTATCCATTTATTATAAAGAAAATCTTGAAACATCGTTGATAAAAACGTTTTGAGGATGAACGTTCTGTAAGGTGGGGGTGGTTAAAACTCCCCCTTGGCGCTTTTATGGGACATACCCATAAAAGAATCATACATAATAACAATTAAATACTTAACACATAGGGAGCTCCGATCGGTGCTACCAAAACTATACATGTTGAAGTCTTGAACTTTCTCTCGACCTTCTTATAATCCCCATCCCAACTTAACCTTAGCATTCATAGCAGTACCAACCCCAAAAGCAGCTAATCGTTCACCAATTGACGCATCACTACTAAATGCTCTTTTCCATGCTTTAGTTTCTAGTTCCTTATCTGCAATATGTCTCGACTCTGTATCTTTATTGTCTCTGTAGTATATATCGTGTTCTTTACAAGCCTCATCTAATGGGTTAATACCTTCATCACCTCTCTCTAACCTTTCTTGAAGCTTAGTCCCAGGCCCGCAAAATCTAAAACCTGGAATATGTAATTCAAATGGGAGTTTATTAATCAAATCTTTTACTAATCCTTTCCCAAGCTTCTCATCATTCCAGAATCGTGGTGGTAATGTATTTAAGATCTTAATCAAATAACCTATACCTTTTGGATCATTAGGAATGAATTGTGAAAGCTTGTTATTAATCATACTCACTATACCTACTTTCTCATTGTAAAAGTTATCATTTCCAGCCTTTTCTTCTCCATCTATAACTATTAACCGATCAATTAACTTTCTCACATCATCCACCCATATATATTCTTTAGGTATCTCTGTATATTGTTTAATTCCTTCACCAGTCCTTTTAGGTGTCGTGTTCTTTTTAGGAGTTGGGGGTAAAGTTGGTTTAATATAATTATCCCAAATAGGCTTGATAATATAATTGTACTTTGAACCTCTACTAGATGCTACCTTTTTATCTCGATTATATTTTTGGAAGGCAGCATCTGAGTCTATTATTATTTCCTTGTACTGTTCAAAATCATCATCATCATAATCTTCAATGGTTTTACTAGTATTTGCCGTTAACAATTCCCATAGACCTTCTGTTCCTTTATAAGTTTTACCATTAACTATCAAATCATCGCCATTCACTTTAACTTCCAAATTTCCTATCTTGTTTATTATTTTTCCATCTTCTTCTACAGTTCTTATTCCAAACACAGTATCATTTCTTTTACTGTAATATTTCGTTGCAATCTTACCAAATGACTGTGCTGTTGTTAAATTTTCTACTCCTTCCACTTTGTCTTTAATTTGTTTCCTCATTTGTTTTATTTCTCCCGTTATAGGCGTATCACTACTACTTGGGGAACTATCATAAGTTATCTTTTTAGGTGTTTCTAGTAGACTGGGATCTATTGAAGCCGTCTTATGTGCAACTGGAACAAGTTCAGTTATTAGATTTTTATTTTGTTCTGCTACTTCTTTGATCTCACTTCCCAAGTTTTGAATAGCATCAATTACAGGTTGCTCTTGTGTTTTAAATTTATCATATATACCTGCTCTTTCTTTCTTCCAAGATTTGAAGCCCTTTATCAAGAACTCCTTCAACTTAATATTCTTACCAATTTCTTTCTCATCCATTTATTGTATAGCAAACGAACAAACGTCAATGAACGTCAAAGAACGTCAATAAACGTCAATAAACGTCAAACATCAAAAACATCAAACGTTCAAGAAGTGTTTTATCTTGTTCCTATACTTACCTTTGTTTACCTTCCTTGTCATATAAATTACTATAAAACCATAATCTTCTTGCCAACATTTTGAACATATCTCTTTAAATTTATCATAAGACATATCTCCCCCAACAAACTCATTATACACATGTTTAAGATTAGTATCATCCTGCCTGAATATGCATAGGAAGTTGACGTTATCTCTTATAAGCTGTTTAGGTACTTTTGAATATGTTTGTGCAAGATAGAAACAGTCTAAATGTCTATGCCTACCTCTTGTAAAGTAATTTCTAACAGTATCTTGATTCTCAAAAATGTAATCGTCAAACACAACAACAGAGTATTTTTCACATTCATCAATAGGCACAATAGAATCATTACCGCTTAAGAACGTTGCTATTTGCTTCTTAAACTTTAGTTCTGCCTTTTCAAATCGATCTTTTAACTGCTTATACCTTGGTTGCTTCATGCTTTTAGAATATATGTAGAAGTAATTATTGTTTAACCAACCTGGCTGTAATAAGAAGTTAAATAGCAAAAACGTCTTACCACACGCAGATGGACCTACGATAAGACATCGAACATCATCAGGTATAAGCTCTCCATTTCTTTTCTTAACTGTTGTTTCTTTTATCATCTCTTGTACATCCCAATTAATAGTTTTCTTACTCATTTATTATAGAGAAAATCATCACCTTTTATGATTAGAGAGTACAGACCAGATTCGTTGATGAAGATTGTATGAGGATGTACACTTGACAAGGTCCCCGAAAACGGGACCTTGATTTGTTTGTATGTAACTTTGTCTTCTTCATCTTCGTCTATGTGTTTAGTCAGTGCTTGTACGTTTACAAGACTTTCAGGTCCTTCACATGTGAAGGGCCAAGGATCAGAGACTTGACTTGTATTTACATAGCCTATCTTATATCTTTAAGTTGTTCTCTGATCTTAAGCAACGTATCTTTTATATATTCGCTATCCATTTCACCATTCAATGTTATTATCATCTCTAACTGTTCTTTAAATGAGTTAATACAAGTGACAATGGTTTTATATTCGTCTTTTCTTTTGCTTATGTTTAACTTAGAAGACAAACCTGTTATTATAGCACTTCCAGTTGCAAGAGACGTTGTTAATATTGAGTAAATTGTTACAGGTATAAAAATATTAATAAACCCAGTTGTTGCAGAAAGAATAACTGATAACGTGATCAAAGAGTAGTATGCATATTTAACAATTCGTAGTTTTCTCTTTTTCTTCTTTAAACTGTATTCTAACTTTCGAATGACATCTTCTATTAACTTGATTACTTTCTCTCTTGGAATATCTCTAGGTAAATCAAACTCATTCATTTATTATAAATGGCTAAGGTATTTAAGCTAACGAGTGATACTTCGGTTTTAAAGAAGAAACTCCATTACGAATTAGACAACAGGAGCAACTATTTAAGTATAGGACTAGTTGGGTTTTACAGTACATATCTAACTCCAAACATAACAACAGAAAAACACAGTTTCTCATATGGTGATAGACAAGTTTTTATACCAGAAGGGCAATACAGCTTAAACAGTCTTAATGAATATTTAAAATCTCAATCCATCAACATAACATTATCAGAAGATCATTTAAGAAACAGAGTTAAAATTGAAACTGATAGTAATGATGTTACAATTGGGAGTATAGGCACTGTCCTCGGGTTTAATGTTTTTGAAGTTTTAGAAAAGAACAAAACACATATTGGAAGTAAGTTGCCAAAGTTTCATCCGTTTGATACTATAAATGTTCACCGTAATATAGCGGATGGCATGTTTGTTAAAGATACAGAATACAGAATCCATTATTTTTCCCTGTATCCAAAGACAAGGTTGATAATTTTGAGATAAGGATAACAGATGAGAATGATTCCTTAATTGATTTTGGTGGGGCTACAACAACTGTACTTTTGCAAACCAAGATTTTCTCTTAAATAAATAGGAAGATGTGTTCTATTAAAGGTTGTATGTTTAGTGTTCCTTACAGTGAACTAAAGGATTTAAATATTGATCATGTATTAACAAAGAAACAACTTAACGATAAATCTAAGAAAATTAAAGAAGGTAAAGGAATGGATTTAACTTTAACTACTGCACAAATGAAAAAGATTAAGAAAGAGCATATTGGCGGTTTTATCTTTACAATTCCAGCCATTCTAGCAGCTTTAGGAGCAGTTGGCTCATTAGCAGGTGGGGCAGCAGCGATTACTAAAACTGTACTTGATGCTAAGAAAAATAAACAAGAACTTGAAGAACAAAAAAGACACAATATGGCCATGGAAGAAAAGCAGGGAGCAGGTAAACCAAAGAAGTCAAAAAACTAAAACCATTGACCAACTTCGATATAGAGAGGTTGGCTAAAGAATTAAAGATAAAACGATTTAGAGGTGTATTTATGAGTGATGAACTTCCACAAAAACCCTATGTACATGAGTGTGGCGTAGTTAACCTTGATAAATCAGAAAACATTGGTACTCATTGGATATGCTATTGGAAAGATAACAACATAAAGTACGTGTTCGATTCTTATGGTGGTGTTCCTCCTAAACAACTGGTAAATTATCTTGGTACCGAAAACTTATTTTACAATGACGAACGAATACAAGACTTTAACTCAGTTATATGTGGTCATCTTTGTGTTAAGGTTTTAAATCTTCTAAATCAAGGGTATTCTTTTAGTAACGTTATGTATATGATTAAAAATGATTAAGTGCTTTTATGGTTTGTATCCATAAAAGTTTTATCCATCTCTTAAACTCTTTGGCTTTGGGCTTCTTTGATGATAGCACTAAGGAATACAGACCAGACTCGTTGATGAAGATTGTATGAGGCTGTGAATTAACAGGGGGTGTTTCCTGTACAACCCCCTTTATATGTGACAGTTGTGTTTTATCATCTTCGTCTACATAATCTTGAATAGCATCTCTTGGTCGTGAATACTCTAAAATTGTGGCGACGTCTTTACGAGATAAGGATATCTATAAAAGTTTTGCTTTAAGATAAATATGGAAGCTATACACAATAGGTTTTTAGATTATTTTGAGAAGTATGAGGATGAACTAGATGCACTAGATAGATATAATTTTTATCAGTATTTTCAGGATGTTAGCGAGATAGACTTAAAAGATAAAGACAACGTATATAATGTTATCGATTTATGGAAAAGGTTAATACCAAAAGTTTTGTACACGGAAGAAGAGTTGGAAAAGTTACGTCCAATAATTACCTTAAAGGACTTGTTGTCGAATTATAGCTCTAGACCATTACAATGCAGTTATTGTGGTAGTAAGTCATTAACAAAAGGTATGAGTAGTTACATTTGTGACGATTGTTCTGTAGAGAGTGGTTGGGTTTACAGTACTTGTGAAGAAACGAAAGCTGCTTGTGCGAGAAAACCCTGGTACGATACTATAAAAAGATTTAAGTTACAGTTATCTCGTTTGCAAGCTTTACAGGATAGAATTGTCCCCGAAGAGGTACTCAAGGTGATAAATGATTAACTTAGAGATATACCAAGAGATTTAATATCAACAAAAGATGTTCTAGAAGTACTAAAGAAAAACAAATACACAAAATATTATGATGATGTCTATTTAATACACTATCACCTTACCGATCAAAAACCATTAAAATTACAACATATGGAGGAGACACTTATAGACGACTTCGAAAACTTACACGAGGTCTTTAGGGAGCTGTATCCGAAAAGAGTATTGTTTATTAACTTGAAATGTGTATTGTACCATCTGTTGAAAAAGCATGATGTTCATGTTGATATTGATTTTAAACGCTCACCTAGACAAATAGAGATGTTAAGGAAATGTTTTGAAAAACTAGGATGGGCATTTTCTGTATAATAAATGAGTATAGATATATTTGGTAATGTTAAAGATAGAAAAGGTGATGTTGATATTAATGAAGAAAAATTAAAATTATTGGAGAACTTAAATGATGTTGTTAGCGTAAGTCAACTTAGATCAATAGAAGCCCAGTTAGAGAACGACAGAAAACGATTTGAAGATGCATTAGAAACGTTACAAGACACATACATACAGAAAGAAGATATTGAAAAGGTTAGGACGGATACTACTAGATTGATTATGCAGAAAGAAACCATGCCTCTACTATATCGAT
Source organism: Thermobia domestica (assembly GCF_964235325.1). Lineage (NCBI taxonomy): Eukaryota > Metazoa > Arthropoda > Insecta > Zygentoma > Lepismatidae > Thermobia > Thermobia domestica. The sequence goes on along the minus strand of NC_137461.1, from coordinate 11,898,795 downwards.
TAAGAGCTAAAAACGTTAAGGAGCCAATCTTTAGAATATTTAATCTCTCTAATGGTTACAAATTTCTCTATAATGGGAAAATAATTCACATGGACTTAAGTTTGGATAAATACTTTCTAGATATATATTTGGGTGATACTTTGATTAAAGAGATACCTTTTGACTTTAAGTAGAACGATATAATTACGATTAAACCAAATAAAAATTCTGCTATGGAAGAAGGACAATTATTGTTTGTTGTAATGTACATAGAAAGAGAGCTTTCCTAAGGACGTTTGCTATATAATAAATATGGATATCTTTGGTAATGTTAAAATGACATCAGAGTTAGATAATACAGTTGTGAGAAAAGATATTGCTATGTTGAAAGAAGAGCTTAACTTCATCAAACGGAGTTATGTTATAGAGCTTCATAGTCGATTGATATCAGAAAATGTTGAAACTCCGTTCTTTTTAATACATAATCTATCTATCACATACAAATTTCTTTATAAAGGTAGGATAATGCATATAGAGTCATCTTACAATACGTATTATATAGATATATATTTAAATGATTCTCTAGTTGAAACTTTTCCATTGCACTTTAATACTAATGACAAATTAGCAGTTAGACCATCTAAAGATTCTGATCTGAAACATGGTAAATTACTATTGCTTCTTATGCCTGTAGAAAGAAAAGACGGAGATAGTGATGATGATGGTGAGAATGTTGAAAGCATAATATTAAACAACGGTAGTTATTGATTTTCTATATAATAAACATGATGTATTGTGTTAAATGTAAGAAATTGACAGATACGAAGAAAGATACTATTAGAATTGAACAAACAAAGAATGGAAGATATCTAAAGAAAGGTATTTGTTCTGTATGTGGTGTTACTAAAACTCAATTCGTTAAAAAGCCTGATTGACTAGAAGAAGGTAAAGGTGTTAGAGAAGACATTATAGAAGAAATTCACAAACCATCTAGAAAAAACTTTGACAGATTGAGTGTAGTTATAAAAGGTATCGATGATCTTTGGCAAGCTGATCTTGTAGAAATGGATAGCGGAGTATTAAAAGGCGTTTCCAAAATCAATAAAGGTTATAAATATTTGCTAACGATTATAGATGTGTTCTCGAAATATGCGTTTGCTGTTCCTGTTAAAGATAAGAGTGGTAAGAATGTTACAGAAGCATTCGAATCCATATTAAGAACGAGAAAGCCTAGTAACTTACAACCAGATCAAGGTAAAGAATTTTACAATAAAGAGTTTAAGAAGTTAATGGAGGAAAATAAGGTTAATCACTACTCAACCTATAGTGGTAAGAAAGCTTCTGTTGTTGAGAGATTTAATCGAACACTTAAGCAGAACATGTGGAAAAGGTTCACGACACAAGGGAACTACAAATGGATAGAGATATTACCAACACTAGTTAAAGAGTATAATCATCAAGTTCATAGAACAATTGGTTTAAAGCCTATTGAAGTTAATAAGAAGAATGAGCGAACAATATTGGAGAAAGTGTATCAAAAAGAATATAAGCGTGTTAAGCCTAAATACAAGTTAGGTGATCATGTTCGTATAAGTAAGTCGAAAGGGTTATTTGAGAAAGGATATACACCTAATTGGTCAACAGAAGTATTTGTTATTAGTGAAGTTATTCCATCTAATCCGCCTACATATAGAATTAAAGATTTAGAAGAAGAGGATGTGCAAGGTAGATTTTACGAACTAGAACTATTAAAGACGAAACATAAAGATGAATACTTGGTAGAAAAGGTGTTGAGAAAGAAAGGTGACAAAGTATATGTTAAATGGCTAGGGTTTGATGATTCGCATAATAGTTGGATAGATAAGAGTAATGTTGTAGTGTAAATATAAATGTTTGTCTTTTATGGTTATTATGCCATAAAAGGTTGGTTTAAATGAGATAGGGGGTAACGAAACGATACCCCCATAACATATATTTCCAGAGCTCGTATTCGAGCTGTAGAAATTATCAAAAAAAGGCGATGGGGACGATTCTACCAACCGCTCTATGTACACAATCAAAGGTGGAGAGAGGCTTGATCACTGGTTAGAAAATAAACAATCAAAAGAGTTATTAGATTACTACAACAAAATTTAAAGTTCCCAGGATTCCGGCCACTTCAAAAAACTCATCTTACACAGTAAAACTAGCTGGTAACGAAATAAACAATCTAAAGAGTCAATTTCTTATATAAAGTGATCGCACCAAATTCGTACGGATGACTTTAAGATTAGTAAGAAGTAAGAAACTACTTGAATATTTTGATAAAAATTAGCTGGCCTACATCCAAGCCAGCAAAACTCAACGTATTATATAGAGCCAAAAAAGGTACAAACAGTGATCAAAGATTTACAATAACAAAATAAGTGGACCGAATTCGGGCTACTTTGAAAATTCATAAGAACTCATAGCATATATTTCCAGGGACCGAATTCGGGCTGATGAAATTATCAAAGAAAACCAGCTTCCCAGTTTTTCCGGGGAGCTGCAAAACCCTATATTTCCAGGGCCGGAATTCCGGCTGTGGAAATTATCAAAAAAACAAAAATAAGCGACTCCTCATATACAAAGGGTCGCTCCCAGACAAAGTTACATACAGACAAATCAAGATCCCGTTTTCCAGGACATTGTCAAGTGTACATCCTCATACAATCTTCATCAATGAGTCTGGGCTACTACAACAAAATTCGAAGTTCCTAGGATTCTAGGAACTTCAAAAACTCATCTTAGACAAGGTTAGATAAATCAAAAGATCTCCTGCGATATTACAACAAGAAATTAGGTGGGCCAGATCTGCACCACCAAAACCTAATTTACATAGTTGAGTCAAAAGGAACAAATAAAAATAAACAATCAAAAGAGCTAATAAGGTATTACGATGAGAAAACCGACTGCTGGAATTCCAGCGGTCGCTCCAAAACAAAGTTACATACAAACAAATATGAGTCCTTGAAACGGGGACCTGCGTTAATCTACAACAACATACAATCTTCATTAACGAGATAAGCTGTCTAGATATAGACCACTTCAAAGAAGCGACGTATGCATGTTTGAAAGGGGTCCAGTACTGGTGGACCCCACGAAAATGAAGCTAAAAATAAAGATTTTCTACATAATAAATATGGGTACTATGGATAGTCCTCTTAGTTTAAATGATATTTGCTATGAACAGATCAAAGATAACTATTGGTATGGTATCTTCGGTGATTTCAAGTTGATTATAGATAAGAGTACAGGATACTTTAACGCTACTAAGTTGTGTCAGAGTGGTGGTAAGAGGTTTGACAACTGGCTGAAAAATAAAGATTCTAAAGAACTATTGGAATGCTACAATGAAAAATTAGCTTCCTATAATTGTAGGAGGCTAAATTTAACGTATTATATAGAACCAAAAGGTACAAACGAGAAAGATTTATTAATTTCCGGAACATATGTATACAAAAGAATTTTCCTAGCTATTGCTTTTTGGACATCACATGACTTTTACGAAAAATGTTCTGTGATCATCGAAGACTATTTCGTTTCTAATTTTAAACAGATTCAAGAAGATCAAGAAGAGTTGCAAAGAAGAGTAGAAGAGATAGAACAACAAATGAACGATTTAAGAATAGAAAACACAAGACTTAGAGGTATAGCAGCTGAACATACAGAAGATCCAGGGAAAGTACACAAACTAGTTATTGTTAAAAGAACCTCACGGCTGGTCAGCTTCAAGACATAGTAGACAAGTACGACACAGACAAACACGATCAGGTTAGGCGTTACGAGTCATACAAATATTGGGTTGGAAGGGTTCAGCAGCGCAACGTCAAAGTGAGACTTCAGTGTCTCAGAGAAAAGTATCCAAGAATGTCAGTGTTATCAGAAACCAAAGATCCAAACTCAGTCAACCTCCTAAACAAAGTCAAAGAAAAACACAGCTGTGTTGTTTCGTATGGTTGTCATGTGGATATTGAAGGAGAAGAAAACGATGATGAGTTTGTTGTTGATTTGTTTTTGAGTATAAGAGACAATTAACAATAAGTTGTGTGTTTAGATATTTGTAAAGGTAACAACTTTTATGGTTTTCTATATAATAAATATGGAAGAACATTTTCATTTATTACATGATAGACTTAAACTAATTCACCATGATCTTAAACTCTTAGCAACACTACTAGAGAAGCAAATACTGTTAAAGGAAAAAGAATTATTAATAACACAGCAAAAAACATCTGATTTGAGTAGTGATGATTAATACAAATATGGTAGCGATGATTATGATGATGATGATGAGTAAGCTTAAAAAAATGAATCAGTTTTAAATGTGTATATGTGACTTTGATGGGTTAATCCCATGAAAGCCGTGTTCTAATACAACGCGTAATATGTAGACAATAGCAGGGGTGTACAATGTTAAGCGTTGTACTAGGACAAATGAAAATGAACTGAAATAACCCGGTGAAGAGTACTAACGAAGATTTTCTATATAATAAATAAGATGAATAATTATAGTAAATTTACCGTAGTAGAGTTAAGGCGACAATGTAAAGAGAGGGGAATCAGAAGATATTCCCGATTAAGAAAAGCAGAACTGATAGACCTTCTTAAACAATTTGACGATGAACAAAGTAGAAGGCAGATTAGAAATATATACCCATTCCAACAAGAAGTATTTGAAGAACCAAGAATCGAAGTTGAATCACAACCAATCGATGTAAAACTGAAAAGCACAGCATTCAAATCAAGATTAGAAACATGGAGATTTACAACAACTTATAAAGAACATGATCCTCTAAAACAATATATCAATCCAACATCAAAAGCTTTAATAAATAGATTGAACATCAGCTTACAAAAACATGGATCGTTAAAGGCTAATCTCCTAATAAGCTGTCAATATAAGAAAGGTAAAGAGATTCAAGACATTTACTTCAACATTAATAACAAAGAGGTATTCCAATCAACCAATCTAAAAGAATTCGTAAGTGATGCTAAACAAATATTACGAGCAAGAATGGATGAGTTCCAAACTAGAGGTTCTGGATGGACTCTTACAAATATAAACTACTTAGAGTTAGCTCTTAATAAATATGCACCATATAAAGGATCATCATATATAGAACTACCAAATGAAATCAAAAGAAAACAAGCTGTTATCAATGTAAAGAACAAAGATGAAAAGTGTTTCTTGTATTCAATTGCCTCTGCATTGCATCCTGTTGAAAAAGACCCACAACGACCGCCAAAGTACAAGCATATCGTTATAGACTTAGAAGAAAAATTAAAAGATATTCATTTTCCTGTAAAACTAAGTGACATCCCAAAAATTGAAAGACGGCTCAATATATCATTTAACGTTTATACATATAGTGATGATGGAAAATATACAGTATACGTTTTATATCATACTAAAAACAAGAAAAACATCCATGTGAATTTATTATATGTAAAAGAACAAAATGAAGACCAAGTTAAAACACACTATTGTTGGATTAAAGATCTAAGTAGATTAGTAAGCAGCCAAATAACTAAATGGAGAGCTCGAAAATACTTATGTGATAGATGCTTGTTATATTTTTACTCACAAAGTGCATTAGATAAACACGAAAGAGATTGTTCCACTCACGAAGCTGTTAAGATAGAAATGCCACCGAAAGATACATACGTTGAATTTAAAAACTATCAATTTACGATGAAGTTGCCATTTGTGATTTATGCTGATTTCGAATGTCTGCTACATAAGGTTATGGGATGTAAACAATGTTATCCGGAAGATGAATCATATACTAAAAAATATCAGCAGCACAAATCATCTGGGTTCTGTTACTATATTGTAAAAAGTGATGGAAGTAAAACAAATCCTGTTGTGTATAGAGGTAAAGATGCAGCTAAGAAGTTCATAAGAATGTTAAAGAAAGAAGCCAAACAAATTTCGAACATATATAAAGAAAACAACGAATTACCATTAACAAAAAGTCAGAGAAAAGAGTTCAACAAATCCGAATCCTGCTCTTACTGTAAAGTAAAATATACACCAGAAAACCATAAAGTTAAACATCACGATCATATAACAGGAGAGTTTGTAGCTGCATTATGTAACAACTGTAACTTAAAAGTTAAAATGCCTAAGTTCGTACCAGTGATTATACATAACTTATCTGGATATGACTCTCACTTGTTTATAAAAGAGCTAGGATGTAATAAAGAACAAATAGAATTAATACCTAATAACGAGCAACGCTACATATCATTCAGTAAAAAAGTTGGAACTATCAAATTAAAATTCGTAGATTCATTTAGATTTATGGCATGTAGTTTAGACAAGTTATCATCAAACCTAACGAGAGAACAAATGGTGCACACACAACACTTCTATCCTGATGAAGAACAATTTAACCTTGTAACAAGAAAAGGTGTTTACCCGTACGATTATGTTAACAATTGGGATAGGTTTAGAGAAAGAAAATTACCACCAAAGGAAGCATTCTACAACAAGCTTAACAACACACATATAAGCGATGAGGATTATAAGCATGCAAAGAAAGTGTGGAAAACATTTAAAATTAAGAATCTCGGACAATACCATGACTTATATCTAAAAACCGATGTGTTGTTATTAGCAGATGTGTTTGAGAACTTTAGAGAAACATTTCTTAAAGCTTATGGTCTCGATCCAGCTTGGTATATGACAGCACCAGGTTTAGCTTGGGATGCAATGGTAAAGATGACAACTATAAAACTAGAGTTATTAACTGATTACGGTATGGTATTAATGATAGAGAAAGGTATAAGAGGTGGGATTAGTCAATGCTCAAAAAGATATGTGAAAGCAAACAATAAGTATATGGAAGATTACGATAACAATAAAGAAGATTCTTACTTAATGTACTTGGATGCTAATAACTTGTATGGGTGGGCAATGAATCAATACTTACCATTTAAGGGATTTAGATGGTTAAGTGAAGACGAGATAAAAGAAACATATTTCACAAATATACCTGATGATTCTAGTACTGGTTATATATTAGAAGTTGATCTTGAATATCCTAAAGAATTACATGACTATCACAAAGACCACCCATTAGCTCCTCAAAACATGTGTCCACCTGGTTCAAAACAATCAAAACTCTTAATAACCCTATATGACAAAGAAAAATATGTAATTCACTATCGAAACCTAAAACAATGTCTTTCACTTGGATTAAAACTTAACAAGATACACCGAGTAATAGAGTTCGAACAATCAGATTGGTTAAAGAAATATATTGATTTAAACACACAGATGAGAACTAGAGCAACAAATGACTTTGAAAAAGACTTTTATAAGCTCATGAACAATTCAGTTTTTGGAAAGACTATGGAAAATACTAGAAAGAGATGTAAACCTATAAAAATAGAATGTGATCCAACAAGAGTAGAAAAACTAATTGCTAAACCAAATCTTAAAGATAGAATTATTTATACTGAGAATCTATGTGCGATCATAATGAATAAAACAATATTAACTTTCAATAAACCAATATATGTTGGAATGAGTATCTTAGATCTATCGAAATATTTAATGTACGACTTCCATTACAATGTGATGAAACCAAAATACCAAGACAAAATAGAAGTATGTTATACAGATACTGATAGCTATATATACCATATTCAAACAGAAGATGTGTACGAGGACATGAAAAACTACATTGATTACTTCAATACCAGTGACTACCCTAAAGATAACAAATATAAGATACCGCAAATCAATAAGAAAATACTTGGCAAGATGAAGGATGAGATAAAAGGTACAATCATAGAAGAGTTTGTAGGTTTAAGAAGTAAGATGTACAGTATAAAAGCACCTCAAATAGAATAACAGATAAAGACTTTAAAGGTAAGTTCGATAAAGAAAAGTGTTGTAAGAAGGCTAAAGGTGTTAAGAAGAGTGTTGTGTATAAAGAACTTTCATTTAACGAATATAAGGACTGTTTGATTAGCCAAAAAGAATATTATAAAAAGGTGAATTTGATTAGAAGTTATAAGCACGATTTATACAGTATAGAAGTAAATAAGCTAGCTTTAAGTTGTGTAGATGATAAGAGATGTGTTTTAAAGAATGGGATAGATACTCTACCATGGGGACACTATAAAATAGAAGAGAAATAGTTTTAGATTGTAAGTTTTTAGATGTAAGTTTTAGATGTAAGTTTTTATGATTTTAAAATGTCATAAAAGCGTATGCGCAGTGCAATTACCCAATCTACTTTGTGCTATCCTTCTGTGTTAAAGTGTAATGGTCAGTGGCGGGTTTGTAATTTTTGGTAGTCAGGGTTGGAGTGGGAAAGTGCGCTCGTAGTTAGGTAACCAATCTACTGATAATAATGCACATAGAGCCATCAAACAGACGATTGAACTATCAAATCGTATGTGTAGACGTCAATAAAAATAGTAGCGACATCAGTGGCGTATCGTGAATATCTACAACGGGGGTCAACTGCAAAATTTGACATGGAAGCAATGGTTCGTTGTGCCTCCATCGAAACAAGCTCACAATAGGAGAAACGTCGAGAGGAAACACGTTGGTATATTTCTTCCTTTGTGGAAGCAACATTATCGCATTGCGAGGTCAAATTCTGATGCGAGGGTTTCTGCATTCGGAACCAAAGGGAAGAGTAAGTGGTGGTCTGAAACGACCGGGAAGTACAATTGTACATGCGCGGAGTCACACCGTGTAAGTAGTGACAACAATGACGCTAACAAGAGACCACGACGGGGGGAGGGTACATACTGTAACAGTAAGGAGAGGTACATTTGGTGCTATTGAGTGAAACTGTAAATAGGTAACCAATGAGATTCGAAATATTTGAAGAGAGTGGTTTCCGTATGGCTGCGACAGAAGCGCCGTGGATGGAGAGAACTACGATGAGGGACAATGTACGATGCTATAACAAAATGTAAGAAGAAACTATTGGTTGCAATGAAGAAAGACGAACCGAAATGAAGTAGCCAAAGCATGGAACAAAACATGGGACAGAAAGCTGAGGCGTTACAATCAGGCCATTGAAGAAAGATGAGTAAAGAGCTAAATAATTAGCTTACTTTTGCGGAGTGTAGTCGACGCCTCCTGGCTTTCACAAATGTTCAAAATGATGTTCCCGAACAGCAATACAGCGATTTATTCGCTGTATGAAATTGTGAGCAACAGCTTCCAACTCGGTCACGTGGATGGTCCGGAATATTGTTGTACTGCAGTCTTGCATGTTGCGAATTGTAGTTGGTCGGTTAACATACGCAAGATCCTTAATTCGAACCCAGAAAAAATAGTCCATACAAGTAAGGTCGGCTGACCGTGGAGGAAACTGTGAATTGGAACCTCTGCAGATCCAGCGTTGCGAAAATATAACATTTAGCTCTTCCCTACACATGGCAGCATTATGGCCGGACAGCCATCTAATTGAAACCACACCGTCTGACGTATATGGAGCGGTACGTTTCCGAATAGCAGCTGTAGATGGTGTCACAAGAAATCACGAAACATTTCACATGGAAATGACCAGCCAAAAACCATGGAGTGCCACTCCATCATTGTTGCCGATTGACTTCTCTCATCCATTGAGTGTTCTCCGGTGCCCAGTAATGTAAATTGTGGAGACTCACGATGTCATCACTACAGAATGTCACTTCAGAAGTCCATAAAATGAAGTGAATGAAATTCGGATGTTCTCTCACGCGATTGACCACCCAGTGGCAGAACAGAAGCCATAAATTACAGTCCGCATCACTTAGTTCTTGACGCAGAGAGAGGTGGTACGGGTGAAAATGTGATTTTCCAGAATACACAAGACACTAACTTGACTGATACCACGATCTCATGCGATCTGCCGCGAAGATACACAGGACTTATTGCAATAGGGGCAAGTACATCAATGGCAACGTCTTCATTTTGTACGACTCTTCTCCGGACACCATAGCGTCGACGCATGTTGAATGTCTTCCGCAATCATGCTGCTAATCTCCGCAGTAGATTGTGGGAAATAGCTTGTCACTGTCGATAGTGGTCAGCGTATAATCGCGCTGCACCGCTATAATTTTCCCGGCATTCCCCTAAAATCATAAGCATTTGGAATGCCTCCAAATTCGTATACCGCGTGAATGTTATTTACTACCGACACTTCCTACTACAATAACTCAAATAAAAACACAATTAAAGAGGTTTCACAGCTTATGGAAGTTTCGTATTCATCCCATCACGGGATTGTAATGCACATGGGTAGTAGAACTCAATGCATGACACCTTGTCCAGCACACGGACCACTTTAACCCACTGCAGAGGTTAATCACTATCGGACTCTACACGCTTGTGTTACCTGTTTTGGCTACAGCATTGCTCGTTCTGCCCTCCGTCTGACATAGCAGCAATCGCCTGTTCGAGGCCGCATAGACTGTCTTGAGCAAAGTCATGTACGTGTTAGCTACTGGATCTACAGGAGTACCATCACAAAATCACTGGCAACGATAAATGAGTGTGCTGTTCGAAACAACGACAAACATACCCACAACACATTCTCCCGGATTTGGGAGATATTTCATATTGTACGTACGTACACAAGATACATCGCGCGAGGGTCTGGCCTACCTTAGGCTTAGGCCCCGAGTTAATCCTGCAAAGGCGTCGGCGGTTGTTTGCCATGACATGGTTTCCACGTACCCACCCGGCATTCGCCTGGTGTGACTGGGGACACTCTTGCACTATCTGACTTTTATCTAGTAATACAATAATGTTCCTGCCAACGAGGAAGAAATATGCCAACGTGTTTCCTCTCGACGTTTCTCAAATAGTGAGCTTGTTTCAATGGAGGCACAGAGAACCATTGTTTCCATGTCAAATTTTTCAGATGACCCCAGTTAGAGATATTCACGATACGCCATTGATGTCGCTACTATTTTTAATCACGTGTACACATACAATTTGGTAGTTCAATTGTTTGTTTGATGGCTCTATGTGCATTACTATCGGAGATAAAGGTCCTGGTACGGACAGTGAGATACAAGTCTGCAACAACGCCTCTAGTGGCTAAATGGGAAAGGATATGATAGAGTTTGCCCTCTAAAAGTTGAATGACATTTAATGTAGTTTCGAACGATTCCAACAGTTGTAACACTTTCCATTTCAAATTTTGAAGTTGCCCCCGTTGAAGGTATTCACGAGACACCACTGGTCTCGCTACTATTTTTGTTGCATTCTACACATATGATTTGGTAATGCAATTATTTGTTTGAAGGCTGTACGTGCAGTATTGTCTGCGATATAGACCCGGTACGCTTCTATTGAATCACCCTGTATATATATATATATATATATATATATATATATATATATATATATATATATATATATATATATATATATATATATTTGAACTTATTATAATATTTTTGCAGAGAACTGGTGTAAGCCAAACAATAATTGTTACGAACCACCTGAATCAGCTTTTCTATCAACCTTAAAAATAGAAATAGTGATGTATTTTGTTGATTTTCTTGTGTTCACAATAATTTTGTTCCTTATTGAGTTGGATTGTACCGATAAATTCTTGGAATGGATAGATAAATGTTTTTCGAAGGCTAGTTCTGTTTCTTCAGAAGAAATTGGTGCAGACGCTGAGGACATCCGTGATGAAGTACTAAGAGTAGAAAATCAACTTGCAGGTAAGAGATAATAAATATAAATATAATATTTTATTTAAAACTAAAAAAGTGTAATATACTGCATTAAAAAGAAATAATGTATTTAAGATTATTATTTCATCGGAACTTTCACAAAAAGAAGTATAATTATATTACAGGCCATTGCTGCAAGTGAAATCTTCCATGCTCCATGGTCTTACTCTAACCTATTCATCCTCACTTCCGATTTTTCTGTTTTAACACTGTCCATGAGTTAAAGTATCCTTCGCCCTCTTCCTATATACTGTACCTTATATTATGTCATTCATGATACCGTTCCGTATGAGATAATGTCTCGACTAGTTCATCTTTCTCTTTTCTTTAATATTTAATTTGTTCTTTATCCTCACCATACCTTGCAACTATTTCTTTAGTTTACGTTAAACTGAGGTGATTCTGGTAATTCTTCTCCAAACATACGTTTCGAAACCTTATAGTAGCTTTTCATCACATTTGCGTAAGACCCATGTTTCCGCTCCCTGCAGCACAATACACATCAAATGATATTTTGAATTTATCAAGTCTTTCTGGAAGCTTCTACAAAATATACATTTCTTCCTTCTTAAGTATTTTTTTTTTTGCTTTTACTACCTTCTTTTGTGTTCCTTTAGCCAAAACGATTCCGATTATTACTGAATTTTCCCTATACAAATTTACTTGTTCCTCTCCCTTTTTATTCCATTTTCCTAAACATCATTTGTCTACAACGGTATCTAACTCTTTTTCCCCCCACAACTTCATTGAAATATCCCAATAATATGTGAATTACAAATACACATATACATCTCTTCTGCCTATCAAAAATCTCTTCCATGTTCTCTTAATTTTCTCCTGCTTTCTCACGAGTATATAAAGTTGTGGGTGCTTATGTTTATTTTGCAACTAGATTCTTCTTTTTTGCCTGAAACGTTCATATCGTAACTATATTATCACTGAAATCAGTTTTTAATAACTCATGTTTTAAATACTTATCAAGAATTACTCGCACACCTTTTACCTGCCATTTTCATTATGCAAAATATTAAATATACTTTTGTCTTAAGCTCCCCAGTACCATTTCACCCAAATTTACAAACTACTGAAATGTGTCGATGTTTAATGTCTTCTTTAAGATTTCTAACTTGCCTTCTTGTAATTTGATTCGTATATTTCATGTTTCTATCCTAACGCATTTCTCTCGCTTGTTTCCTCTTTTTTTATCTACAATGTCTACCTATCTATATATCTACCACATTGTTTCTCTCTCGTCGTATACTTCTATCGAAGGCATCCTACTTTCGGAAATACGAATGTGATAATATTTTGCCTCCGGAACTCTCTGCTTGGTAAACGAGTGAAGTACATAGAGCGTAGGTATCGATTAATCATATTGTGTTACACTCAAAAGGATACGAAAAAACGACACAATGCATAATACAATTTATATTCAAATTTAGATAAAATGTTAAATACATTTGAAAGGAGTGACGAAGCTATATAATGTACAGTAAATGCTTAAATATCCGAAGCTGTTACTTTTATTATGTATGTGTTTAAACCAAGCGTAACGAAATCTTGTTCTCTGACCAAACATTAATTTGAACCAACATACTGTCAGTTTCCTCTTTCCATGCTAGACTTGTGAAGCATTTTAAGTCATTTATTAAGTCATATTAAGTCATTAAAGCGTGCATTATTAAGTGTCAGCATCAGCTGTACGATAACTTTTCATGGAAAGACTGACGAATGAAGTTTACGCACTGTTGTGAAACAGCGATCCTTAATAGTAGAATGGCAGAACACTGGTATCGTATCTCAGGGAAGAAATCAAAGTGAAAACATCATAAACACGTTTTCAAGAAATCCTATTGCAGAACAGGAAGCAAACTGAGCTTTGAATGATGTCGCAAAACAAATCTGCAAATGCTGCATTCTTTACCTGTGACGAAACTGAGTGATTTCAAATGCAAAATCAAGATTTCTTTAAATTGAAAGTTGATTAGATTACAGTATAATATTGTTTCAAGAGATTGGCTGGTTCGATTGATCTCATCAGAGGAGAATCGCTGTGGTAAGTAACCTTTTCTTAAAATGGTCCCAGGTTCGATTCAAGGTCTTGAAATATGCGTTTATGGTTGTTCTGTGGTAGGGATTCAGGTTTTCACGTAGCGTAGCGGCTGTAACCATTCTAAGAAGCTTGGCGTGCTTTCATGATGATACGAAAAAAAAAGTCCGATTATGGCTGGCCGTTGATCTGAAACAAAAATGCACTAAAACGGATCGTAAGTTAGTACTGTCTGATGAAATAAAGCTTGATTAAACTTCATTTCAAGCAATATCAATGTCTCGGTCTGGCTATGGCTTACCAAACGGTTCATCTCTCAAAACTTAGTCCCAAGTATTTCTTCAAGACAATTAAAATTTTAAAATCAGTAAACTGCTATGGTTAAATATTTTCAAGAAGTTTGTTTGAAAATTTCGAATTATTTCTTTTGTTCGAAACTTTAACTTTCAGTTCGACAATTTTGGTTTGAAATTTTAGGTCCAAAAATTTGATTTGAAAATTTCGTTATAAACATTTTTTTACTTCGAAAACAGGTTGAAACTTTTAATTCGAAAATTTTAGTTTCCACTTTATAGTTCTGACATTTGGATTGAAATGTTTTGGTTCGAAAATTTTGATTCAATTTTTTCGAAAAATTTTAGCTTAAAATTTTTAGTTCAAAAATTTCAGTGCGAAACTGATTGGTTTCAAAAATTTGAATTCGAAAATTTTAGTTTCAACTTTCTAGTTCAAAAATTTGGACTGAAATGTTTTGGTTCGAAAATTTTGATTTCATTTTTCGAAAATATTAAGTTAAAATTAATAGTTCAAAAATTTCAGTGAGAGATTGTGTGGTTTGAAAAAAATTGAATTCGAAAAGTTTTATTTCAATTTTTTTGTTCGAAAATTTTAGTTTCAACTTTCTAGTTCTAAAATTGGTTTGAAATGTTTTGATTCGAAAATTTTAGTTTAGAATTTCTAGTATAAAATATTTCAGTGTGAAATTGTTTGGTTTAAAAATTTGAATTCGAAAAGTTTTATTTCAAGTTTTGGTTCGATGTTTATAATTCGAAAATTTCAGTTTGATTTCTTTTGTTTGAAAATTTGAATTCGAAAATATTTATTTCAACTTTTTTGTTCGAAAAGTTTACTTTGATGTTTTTAATTCGAAAATTTCAGTTTGAATATTTTTGATTTGAAAAATTTGAGTTCGAAAAAATTTAGTTTCAAATTTTCACTTGAACTTTTGTAATAACTGGAAATTAGTGGACTCAAAATTTAATCGAATAGTTAAAAACCGTTTATTTGTTAATCGAATAGTTAAATACCGATAATTTTTAATCGAATAGTTAAAAACCGGATAACGTTTGGCGGTTAACCGTGAAACAATTCCCTCTTTGCACTCACTGAAAAATTTTGGCTAAAATATTTTGAGATGATTTTAAATAAACCGTCAATGTTATTTAAGATATAAATTACACGAACTAACACCAAGACCAAGAAGGTAACTTTAAAGTATCGTGGTTCTCTCTTATCAAAAAGCTTAAGAGGAGTGCATAGGGGTATTATAGTGATCTATATTAGGGTTCTATACTATTATACCAAATGCTTAAATTGGGCGATTTCGAAAATTTAAGGGGTGGGCCAGGGTACCCCATCCCAAATTTTAAAGGGGTGCACAAATGTACCTATGTCTTATGATAGGGCATAGACCCCTATATATAACCATATTACCATATAATGTAATAGGACATCATCCAAGAGAATAAATTAGGCCAAAAGACCGAACACGTGGTTGGGAAATTTCTAAAATTTAAGGGGTGGGCCAAGGTATCATTCCCAAAAATTTCAAGGGATGCACAAATGTACCTATGTCTTATGATAGGGAATAGACCTCTATACATGACCATATAACCATATAAGGTAATAGGTCCTCATCCAAGAGGATAAATTGGATCAAAAAAAACCAAACACGTGGTACATCATATTGCTTATGTTTATATTTTGGCAATTTTGTACCCCTAAAACGGAACGAAGTGAACCACCCAAATTTATCATGATACATATTAGAGTCCAGTAGTATAATACCGAATGCTTAAACTGAAAAAAATCCAAATTTTAAGGGGTGGGCTATGGTACTCCTCCCAAATTTTAAAGGGGTGCACAAATGTACCTATGTCTTATAATAGGAAATGTACATCTGTATACGTCCATATAACTATATAAGGTAATAGGACCTCATCCAAGGTGATAAAATGAGCCAAAATACCAAACACGTGGTTGCAGTAAAATTTGGTAATTTTGTGCCCCTGAAAGGAACGAGGTGGACCACCCAAATTTATAATAATATATATCAGAGCCCTATACTATTATACCAAATGTTTAAATTGGGCAATTTCCAAAATTGAAGGGTGTGGGCCAAAGTACTCCACTCAAATTTTAAAGGGGTGCACAAATATACCCATATCTTATGAAAGATAATGAACCCCTGTATACGCCCATATAACTATATAAGGTAATAGGACCTCATCCAAGAGGATAAATTGGGCCAAAAGACCAAACACGTGGTACAACGTATTGCTTACGTTTATACTTACGTTTATATTTTGGCAATTTTGTACTCCTAAAAGGGAACATGTTTTCCCCTGTTTCGTCCTATCATTTCTCATCACCATCGTTTTCGCTGGGAACGTTAAATTCAACATTTCCTAAACTAACACCAAGAATCAAACTCGGAACGATTGCAAGGTATCCATGTTCACTCCTGAAACGGAACAAAGTGGATCACAAAGTAGTTATCAAATTTAAGGAAATAATTTTAAATACGCCTCCATATAACGTAATAAGGCTCCAAAATCAATAATCATCAAAGGTAACGAGGTCCGATACTCCCCTCCCGCCCCCCAACTCCTGATGTAAATCAAGGTGATCTTATGTGTCTTGAGTGACCCCTGCCCCCTGAGTAAACATAAGCAAAATTTCAATAGGTAATGCAATCCCGAACCAAAACATCTCTAACTCATTCACTATGGTCCATGTGGGTCCCAAAAATGAAATAGGGTCAGCCCAACGTCAAACAAACACATTAGCCCAAAACCAAATACCTCTACTTCATTCGCACCAGTAAGGGACGTGGTGACTCAGTAGTAGAGCGTACACTTCTGCTGTATGGGGTCCTGGTTCAAACCCCGAGAAAATAGTTTTGTGATGGACAACATTATGCTCCATTTTTCTTCCACACTTTCATTCCTTTCTCATCGTCACCGTCTCCTTTAGCATAATCGGCATAAGCGTGAGACGTAAAACTAAAGATTTTCCATTTGCACCAGTGTTATTCCATCTCATCAAAGGGATAACAATCCGAACCGCATGAGCTTCTTCCGGGAATCGAACTCTGGTCTCCCACGTTAAAGGCGCATACGCTAACCGGTTAGCCACAAAGGATCTCCAAAGTTTTCGAGTTTCATATTAATACTAATACTAATTTATACTATTACTGGAGTCTACTAATTCATAACGTAATAGGTCATCAAGAAAGAGATCATACGTTGTTTTGGTAATTTTATACCCATAAAAGGGAACGAAACAAGCCATCATAAGTTCCAAGCTAAAAATCCCAGTTCAGTGACGTCAAACGAACATATTAGCTCGAACCAACTATCTCTAATTCTTTCTTATCAGTAGAGGTGCGGTGGCTCAGTGGTAGAGCGTTTACCTCTGCTGTATGTGGTCCCTGATTTAAAGCACCTCGAAAATAGTTTTGTGGTGGGCAACATTATGCTCCAATTTTCTCCCACACTTTCATTCCTTTCTTATCGTCACCGTCTCCTTTAGCCTAAACTGCATATGCGTGGGACGTAAAATTAAAGATTTCATTTGCACTCGTGTTAGTCCATCTCATCAAAGATATAACAATCTCCAAATTTTATGCCATAAAAGGGAACGAAAGCATTCGTAAACCTGTACTATTTCATAACGTAATGAATCATCAAGATCATATTTTTAGTAATTTTAAAGAATCATCATGACCTCTGATCCAATACTCCCAATTCAATGACGTCATAGCCTGGCCAAGGTACCTCTGATTCATTCGTACCATCCTGCATGGCCCCTGAATAAGCATAAGCAAAATTTAAATAGGTGACGTAATCCCGGGCCAAAGCATCCCTGATTCATTCACTATGGTCCATGGGGACCCAAAATTGGATAATCGAGAGTGCGGTAAAGTGGGGCCAATACTACTTCTATAACACAGTTACTATACCTTGAAAATTATAGATTCTAATTTGCCTTCTAGATTTTTCTCTCCTTCTAATCTGATTATTTGAAAGCTAAAGCTTGAAATTCTAATGGCCAACTTTATTGAAAAAGGAGATGAAGTTATGTTGGTTTAAAATATTTGGTCTAGGAATTAATTCGTGTGGGTGGACAAGAGATGGCGCAACGAACGGAGCGTTCCACAGTTCCGTGTATGCACACATGTGTTGCAAACCCCTGTCATCGCGTATCGTTCGTAGTATAGGGCAGTGGATTAAAGCGTCAACAACACCAGTTTGTAGTTAAGTGAACATGGCGCAATTTGTGCCTGATAAAGTGTTTTTGCGGGGTGTTCTGCTGCATTACTTTAACATGCAGAAAAGTGCGACTGAAAGTCATCGTATTTTGGTGGAAGTGTATGGTGACCATGCTCTAGCTGAGCAAACGTGTCAGAAGTGGTTTGCACGGTTTAGAAGTGGTGATTTCGGCTTGGCAGACCAAGAGCGAGCTGGACAGCCAAAAAATTTCAAGACGAAGAATTGACAGCATTGCTCGAGCAGAATTCGTTTCAAACGCAGGAACAACTTGCAGCAGTATTAGGCGTTGATCAAACAACAGTCTCCAAACGCTTGAAAGCCATGGGAATGATTCAAAAGATGTCACATTGGGTTCCACATGAATTGAAAGACAGAGACGTTGAAAGATGAAAAACCATTTGCGAATTGCTGCTTCAACGACAGAGCAGAAAGGGGTTTCTGCATCGAATTATTACGGGCGATGAGAAGTGGATCCATTACGAGAACCCTAAACGAAAAAAGGCCTGGGTGAAACCAGGTGAACCAGGTCCATCACATCCAAAACGAGACATTCACTGTGCAAAGGTTATGCTGTGCATATGGTGGGATATGAAAGGTGTGGTGTACTATGAGCTGCTGCAACCGGGTGAAACTATGAACGGAGAACGTTATCGACGACAATTAATGCGTTTGAAGCAAGCTCTGGCCAGAACACGACCAGAATGGGAGAACAGACATGATAAACTTATTGTTCAACATGATAACGCTCGCCCACATGTCGCAAAACCGGTCAAAACCTATTTACAAAATGTCGGATGGGAAGTTTTACCCCACCCGCCGTATTCACCAGACGTTGCTCCTTCGGACTACTACTTGTTCGATTGCATGAACAACGATTTGATTGGACAGCGGTTTACTTCTTCAGAAGATATCGAAACATGGGTGTCTGACTGGATCGCTTCCAAGGATGAGGACTTCTTTCGCCACGGAATCCGTATATTGCCTGACAGATGGGCGAAAGTGGTGGCTACCGATGGACAATATTTTTCTTAAGGTATTTATGTATTTTGTGTTTGTACTACAGCTTCAATGTGTGCGTACCAACCGCACGAATTAATTCCTAGACCAAATATAATATCTGTAATTACAACTAAAATAAAACGCGCCCGATTTTAATTGTGACAGATTTTCATTTAAAGTTTGGAGAGCTTTTTCATCTCAGACTTTTGGTAGTATCATTCAGTAGAGATTGTACACTTAAATATATCGTTAATAAAATAATGCATCATTTCAGAAAGAAACACAACTGAGTTAGAAAAAGTTACAACCAAAGATATGGATACGCCTGAAGCTGACAATTTATTGGTTGACAAGTTGTCTAAGAGTTTCTTTAAATTCGTGGCAGTCAAAAGTGTTTCCTTTGGCGTGAAGCCTAGAGAGTGTTTTGGTCTTCTAGGAGCAAATGGAGCTGGTAAAACAACAACATTCAAGATGATCACGGGAGACGTAATACCTACGTCAGGCAATGCTCATATCGACGAATATAGTTTGAAGATAAAGAGGAGAAAGGTAATGAAATTCTTGTATTTTCCTTATACCCTAACTTGTACGTAATGATTAATACGTAATGCATCTTCCTCAAATGAGTATGAAGATTAGTTAGATGACGAAGAAAGTGATTAAGTCCAAAATGGAGTATTTATAGCAAAACATTATCCTATAGAATTACGAACTTCCTCGAAAAAGTTAAGGGGAGTGACCCATTTTAATAACACTATAACACTTATCATCGTTGTGGAAATTATATGTACATGTAAATATAGTTCATTATACAACATAACAAACTCAAATTTTCTTGCTCGTACATTTATTTATTATGATATAAATTTAAGAAAATAATTTTAAATTTCCACTTTTATTATAACTACCCGTGTCAGGATATTTGATACATTTCGTGGTATTATAAAAAAGAAAATAAATCTAATTGGAAACAAAATTCAATTTTGATATATGCCTAGTTTAACCCTTGGATACCCATAACATTTTTTAATTACGTTTTCCCAACAGGAGTACAAGTGTACCCAATCGTTTTTTTCTTTTTTTTTTTTTTGCAATTAGAAAGATCCTTATTTCCGGCATCGAAAACATTGCGATGTTATTTTATGTTTGGTTGTGTTTTGAGAAGTTGTGTTGGTTTTGTTAATGTAGGTTAGTTTACGGTAAATTTACTTAGGTTAGGTTACCGAAATTTGTTTATACGCTATAGAACTGTAATAATTTAGTAATATTTTTGTGGCAAGAAAGGTTGCAAAATTGGAAAATGAATGCACTATTGCAACGATCTATTGCAATACGCTCTAATATTACCTGCTCTTTATTTTGCTCTTAACAATAATAAAATACACCAATAAAATAGTTGAGATAAGTATATTAACGTAAATACCCAACAGGGGTACAAATGTACCCGAGTGTACTTTGAGCCACACACGTAAGCAGATCATCTTACAACATAATTGTTATTCAGGAAATAAATTTGCTGACACTCCGGCCCACGACGTAAAGAATGCTAGTCAACCTGGTGTGTCTGTTACATAAGATATACAGTAAGACATACACTATGGTACATATTTAACCCCGCTGGGTACCCGAATGTTAACCAATTGTTATTTATTCAAATTGTGACATTTTGTTCATACCATTGGTCACTGAATTACCTGGGACGTGCATTACCTGGCATATTTACGATCAGTTACTTTATGTTGTGAGGATATAAAACATATTGACGTTTAAGAAATGTTAGAATCGTTACTCTCCTATACTGCATAATTAAATGTAGTAATGAATGTCTCTGTTCAACAGCAAGATTAGATATATGCGTGAATTTAGACTAGTCCTATTAGAAAGAAATTAGTAGAATTTAACGAAACGTTTTGATAATATTATGCCCGAAGTACTATAATGTTATGGCGTTTAGTGGTGGTAACACAACATAACACTGCACAAAATAGGATTCAGTTTCAATTTTAATTTTTAAAGTCTGAGATAAGGTTTGTATTTATACACCACTTCATATAGTGCATAGTTCCGTTTTCAACAATAAGTAATTTAACTAGAATAGAAAAGAAAAGAATAGTAAAGGATTTACTATAACAAATACATCTAAAAACATTTAAACAAGAAGAATTAAAAATGCAAATGGAAAATGATATAATAAAGACAGTGGGTTAGATGTAATACACACCATACAAAAATTATTATTCATATTGTTTGTTGTGCTGGAAAATCAGACTATTATTGAGTTGATTTTTCAAAATATGGCAATCGAGATTGGCATTTGAATACGGCTCTATACGTCAATTCAAAATTTCAAGCACATTACAGTGAACAAATTTGAGATATTATTAGTTGTATGGTTCGAAAGAGAAAGTAGTGACATATTTGCTTTTCTTGTCTTTCATTCTTAAGATGATGATTATATTGATATAGTGATATTAGGTACTCTAATTTATATATTTATTAATACATTAAATAAAGTTCTTACTTAGTAATGCTCATATCCCACCTTGAATATCATATGCATTATCTTTCCATAGTAGTGTGTGAAATTATCTAAATGTTTTACGTTAAATATATTAACGGAACTATACAGTTTGAGTTGATTGTTTTTTACTCCACAGTTGTATACTAGTAAGTAGTAAGTTTGTCAGCATATATAGTCAAAGTTACATTTCCAGTGTGTATATGATTATCAAAATGTATTCTTATTGTCTTGAGTTTATCAAAAACAACTTTTATTTCGTTATTCACCGATATCATGAAAATATGTTTTTGCTCCAACTATCTTGGAGGAAAGTAGGATAAGATTTATTCGCGTTGAATTCAAGGCTGTTTTGTTCTAATCACATCTGAATGTTCTACAGGTAATAATTTAATTTTTAGTTGATCTTTCACGAATATTTGACGGATTTGCTGAATCATAAACTTGCAAATCATGCACATATAGATTATATTTTACTTCATCTATAACTTTTGAAAGATTATGAGTATGCAATAAGTAAGAGAGATGAGCAAGTACTTCACCTTGGAGCATCCATTGTTGTAAATTATTCATTGAGTTCAATCTTTAAACATCATTACTCCATGTTCAAAATTTAATACATATAAATGTGTCCAAGTATTAGCGTTAAATCAAAAGTTAAATTCAGAAATTAGTTCAGCTAATAATACATCTGAAAGCCTTTTCAATATTCTAAACATATTATAATCTTTACTTCACTTTCTTCTAATGTATAACTTATGCCATCGGATAATTCGATACGAGTAGTTACAGTGCTATGGTTTTTCTGAAACCCGACCCAAAGCGTTCATCGTATTATTATATTTTTTTGTGGATAAATTTGTTACCTGGTCATGAATTTTTTCCATACTTTTTATATTATATTTCCAAGGCTAAAATATGAGATCAGTGAAGAGAAAGAAAGTTTAGTTATTGGGTTTAGAGAAGCAGGATTCAATTGCTCAGGAAATATGGTTGTACGATGTTTGTGTTACATGTTCTGTATCACCCTACAATGTGTTGTTGAGGATCGCCAGTTCCAATAGCTCAGACCAATACCTAGTTTATAAATCAATCATGAATTATTATAAATTACTTAAACAGTTGGATGTAGATGATAATGGAAACTGACCCCTCACACCCAACAGTCATACTCACAGGTTATACTTTAATTCTTAAATTAACCTCAACTATTTCTAATTAATGAAGTAACATATATATTAGATGGAAGGTAAAGGGGGAAGAGAAGGGGGAATTCAAGTACTAGGATTGGCAATAAGTACTTGCCTTAATTATTTTTTATTCTTCTTGATTTAGTTGTTCTAAATAATAAATTGGTTCTCCGAAATACTGTTCCTCTTCTTCGCTGGCAATTAAAAAAAACCTAATGTTGACAACTGGAGTTCGTATCCCGTCAAATCTGCCAAGGGCAATGAACTGGTCGATGGAATTACTCTATGATAATATCTTTAATGATCTACTCAACATCCTTAATAGACTGCTACTGCTGCGATGAATTCTGAAGTCCTGTAAGTTGGGGACAGCCTGGAGACATATTGTAATTGTTTGTTTTTCTGCTTCTGTCACACAATCCACATAAATCTCAGAACTACCAGATGTTTAGAAATGGCATTGACATTGTAGATCATTCAAGTAAAAGGCTCGTGCCACGGAAAACCAGTCTTAAGATTATTTGTTAATATTCCAATGCTCTAATGAATGTGAAGATTTGACAAGGGGGAATGTAAAATCAGAAACAAATGTCCTTCTAGGCAAAATTAATGAATCAAATCACATTGTAACAAATTAGAAATGGTTTTAATTGAACACAGTAATTTAAATAGTCAAACGGATTTGTACTTGAAACATTAATTTAGTTCTTTTACAGTATATCAGAGGTACTACCCACCACTGTAAGGTATAGAACGATATGTATCATATGTTGTGTCGATATACTATAATATTTTTATTGTGATAATTCAAATTTCATTGTAACTGATACTATTCGATTTTAATTTTCAGTTCGTCGACTCAACCAGATGCCAAAACAGGAAAACACTGTTTGATCATTTTAAAAGTACAATGTATCAAAGCAAAAATTGTTGTCTCTGGACCACCCGCAGGGTCCTAGGCGGGGTCCAACTTAAAATAATTAACATCAAACGATTTACCGTTGTTACTACCAAAACAAGAAAAGCGAAACCATCTAAAATGATAATCAAAAACAGAGTGTAATTTCATGACATATGCTTAGAATTTGAAACTAATTTATTTAAATTATTTTTTAAACTTTAGTATTTGAGGCAAATTGGTTATACTCCACAAGAGGACTGGCTTTTTGACTCTTTGAGTGGAAGAAACATGGTGCTATTTTATGCTCGTCTGATGGGATATCCATGCAAAACTCAAAAGTATGTAGCAGACACTTGGCTTAATATAATGGGTAAGTTCAATAGGAATATGTGATTACAAATTATCCCATTACAAGTGACGAGACTTCTAATGTAAAGGGTTGTAGAACATGTGTTCGTAATTATATACAGGGTGTAACAAAAAGGTACGGCAAAATTTTAGAGGTGGATTCTTTATGGGTGGACAAGTAAAAATGTTCATATGACCATATGTCCGGAAATTAAACGAAAGAGAGTTACGGCACTTGAGCCATCTGATGCTGTGAAATAGTTACATTGTGGTCGCTCCTTAATGCAACTCAATTTAAACCTAAGTAGCTCACCCCTTTATTAAGATAGGAATATAATTTTTATATAGATGTATTCCTGTGGAATGGAGCTTTCCGCCGAAATGTATTTCATGTATGTGGGGTAAAACGGCGGATGGGGAAGGAAAAGTACCTGTTTCTTTATCTTTTGCTTTTCTATCAGGATTTTGGGGATGGCATTCCACTCCCCTTTGCGGTGCACTCATATAAATTGGTGTATGAAAGAATGAAGTAGTGCACTATATGCTAATACCCCTGTACTTGTTGCTTATGTGGAGAGGAGGGTGCAGGGCATAGTGGGACAAGTTTTTAGTCTCAGATTTTGACGTAAATTACACTTATTTTCAGGGCGGCCTCATATACGACTCCTTCTACGAACATGGAGGAAATTATATAAGTGTAACTTCATGGGAATTTGCGTTTCATAAGCTCTCCAACGGTGTACCAAGGATGACTCGGTAACGATTAGGGGTGTCTCCAGAGCCTCCTAGGATGAAAGTCTACAATTTTGTTCAAATTGCTACAAGCACGAATAGAAAATGTTGGGCATTAGCAGAGTCAAAAATGCAAGTTGACGTCATTAAGCCACACCCTTAATGGTACCATATAGTGGACTACTTTATTGCTTCACTAACAAATTGTATGAGTGTACACCAATTTGAAAGGAATGGTAAGCCCAAAATCCTGATGCAAAAAGCAAAAACAAAACACGTTTTTACGCTCCCCCATGCAGCATGGTACAATTTACATACACGAACTATATATCACCCGAAAGCATCATCCTTCAGAAATACATTAATACCAAAACTACCCTTCTAGCTTAATTAGGGGCTGAGCTATTGAGGTCAAATTGCGTCACATTAATGAGCGACCAAAATATGAGTATTTCACAGCATCAGACGGCTCAAATGCCCTAACTTCGTAACGATGCATTTCGTGACATATGCTCATATAAACTTTTTTGTTTATTTACCCATAATATATCCACACCTAAAGTTTTGGCGATATTTTTTGTTACACCCTGTATATTCAATACTTACATTACATATCTAGGTGGTAACACAGATTTATTGGTTGTTATAGAAGAATTTGTGGTAATCGCCATGCACTTTGGTTACTCAGAGACAGAACCTCAGAACGAATCCTAACCTAGGGTTATTTAGCCTCCTGCTGTTAGAAAATAATACTAGTGCACCATTGGATTGAAGATTATAATCTTTATTGGAGAAGATACATTAATAGAATTACCGAATTATAATTGAAAAGAAACAGAAAAGAGCATTTGATTATTTCTTTAACACAAACAAAGAAGTAGAAAAATACAGTCTATACAACTATATAATTATTTTCTGTTTCACATGTAAAGCATCACGAGCAGTAGACAATGCTATGTGATATTTCGCGCTGTGTTGCCGGATCGCGGACTCTCGTATTCCTTCTCGTTCTTCCTTCAGCAGAGATTACGACACACAAATTGGAAACATTATTCACAATGCAAAATATATTATTCCAGTAAAATTTAGAATTTTTTACTGTGCATCCTAGACGTATATATATAAAAATAAATTACTTACCTATTATCTTGTTCCAGTGGAACTGCTAAAGGCTCGTATTCCCTACCACTCTCACTATCGTCTATGTCAGTTAATAGTTCGTCACTGTCTGTAAATTTGTAACTATAGGTTCCAAAAATTGTAAACACAAAAAACAATTCTTCGAGAATGACTTCGTAGCACTCTTTACTTTGTTTTAGAAAACTCCGCACTTGTACTCGGTTTGCTTAAAGGCATTGCCAACTATAATTTGGAGAATACACAAACTACAACGAAGGAAAGCAATCAAGACACTGCCGAATCTATTTATGGTAAGAAACAAGTTAAGTTCTTAAACACCAAGCTCTTTGTTTGATTTGCAGTTTCTATAACAAATAAAATAATCTTGTACTGGGTCGAGGTATCACAAAAACAATCCATCTGATTGCTAAGTAACTCCATATGGTCGAGTTTGTTTTGAGTTACGATAACTTATGACACCATTCAGACGCTTGGTGCTTTTGAATCCCTGATAGAGGGGAAAATAGGGAATAAGTGGTCACACATACGTAGCGGGTGAACGAAGTGAAACGAAGAATAATAAATAAAAATATACTGCTTTTCTCATGGTAAAATTCTAAAATTTAGGGGAATTTAAAATTAAAGAGCAATTATTTCTCTATTTACTTATTGAAGAAGTAATGCAGGCTTTTTCAACTAAATATTCCCAAAATGTATAGTTTTGGTGACATTAAATTTGACATTCTCACATTTGCCTCAGTGTATAAACTCTGAAGTGCCGCGGTGGTTCAGTGGTAGAGCGTTCATCTCTGCTGCTTAGGGTCCCTTGTTTACTCACAGCTCGCTCCAAGTGAGCTTTGTGTTGGACAAACACAGTTTGCGTGGATTTTCTTGGTGTTTTCCCGTTTCCCCACACTTTGTTCATGTCATTGATTTCTCATCATCACAGTCTGCTTTAGCCAAGGCGACATAAACATGGGACGTAAAATTTAAGGAGATTTTCTTTTGTACAAATATGTAAGTTATAAAGTCGTTGTGAGTGATATGATGCCAACGTTTTCGATTTGTAGAAAAATACGTTTTACTGAAATATTCTACTGAACCTATATGTGTGGTTACTTCATCAACATTTTCGTACGTAAGTGAGACACACGAAGAACAGATTCATCTTAATATTGTATTATGTTAGAAGAACTACAATGGAAATGAACTGAAAATATGTTTGCTAAATTTCCTGTTCTATCGTTAGAAATTCATCAATGGATTTTACAAGCATAAACAAACAAAAGAAATATTTAATGTTGAATTCTATAAAATTGAACATTAGTATAACATGTCTTGCTCCCTTAAATCAAGTAGGAAATTTTCCTTGTAAATCTTTTGTAATATATTGTAATTTATCCAATGAAAACACATGACGAAATATCTCATGTTTCAGCAAACAATAGAGCACCGCTTCAGGCGTTAACTATGTAATTTTTTGAAAGATAGAGTGAGATTTAAATTCGTTGTACGGTGTAGTTAAAAAAAATATATACTCTGTAGTATGTGTTTCAATTACAAGACATATTTCACCGATGATAACCGCTTCTGTTAAACTATTGTAAAAAATATATTACAAAACAAATGCTTAAAGAACATTTACATATATAAGCAACATCAATGTTTCTCTATTTGAATACAAATTAAAATCATTTATGTATTTTCCTTAGATATGAATAATATTGCTAAGAAGAAATGTAGTAACTACAGTGGTGGAAATAAAAGGAAACTAGTAACAATTATAGGTATGATGGGAAACAAGAAAGTATTTCTACTAGATGAACCAACCAGTGGTGTAGACCCAATGTCGAGTAAGAGAATATTGGAAGTTATTCGAAAGAAGAAGGAAGCAGGGAAGTCGGTAGTTCTTTGCTCTCACAGGTAATTAATAATATTCACTTCGTTCCGTGAACTTATGATATGCGCATCAAAAATACATGCCAATTCGTCTCCATTTCAAACAAAAAGAAACAATACAAGGAGCTTATCTTGTGTATTACGTAATAACTTTACTCTTTATTGATGTGCATCTGTCATCACATCATTCGTTGAGAGTAGTATAAGTCTCACTCATTTTGGGAGTGTTTCATATGCTTGAAAACAGTACTCCCCAGGGATAATATACTGGCAAAATGGCGTCAACCAGAACTCACTTAGGGCTAAATATATTAAGTAGGGTGGATGCGAGATACGTTTAATACTGTTTAGATCTAGAAATTAAGTCATAACATTAGCACGGTGTCCAGTGAGTTATTTATATGAAGGATAAAATTGTCATTTACAGATTGTAGTCCTTTCTCAGTCAATTCCCACTCCCAAAAAACATCAAAAAAATTTTTGAGAAGTTTGTAACATAATTATTGGAAAAGGGTGGAACAATAGCACTGCTGCTTGGAAATTGCAGAATACAGCGTACAAGAACTTTCTCAATCGATGCCACTGGAGAAAATTTTCTTAAGAATTGAGTCACTGTGTTTCCACTGCATGGAGTGCCTTATTTTCTGAGTTGAAGAATTTAATCTGTGATTCATCCATTGTTCAAAACTTTCATCAATTGCGTCCGTCTCTTCTGAAACGTTTCATACTTCAGCACTTTATTCAATGTTTGCCTATATTGGGTGGTTATTAAGCATTCTTTGAATCCAATGAGAATAGTTTCTCAGGGCCAGTTCGTTTATTTCATATCGTAAGCCCACTGTATCACGGTCTTCTACGTGATGTTGTGCCACCGTCCGTGATGGAAAGTTCAACGCTGTCATTATGATCGTCCTTTGGTGTTGTTTATGGACCTCCAAACTTTTGTTATCTTCCTCCTCCTTTCAACTCACGCACCGACTTCTTAACAGTGCTTTGTGCAGATCGCTATCATTACAAACACTCCACAATTGGTAATGCTTATCGGCTACACAACGTCCTGCTGCGGTGAGGAATAATACAATTGCCAGTTGCTCTTCAACTTAAAATCCATGTTACCAGGCTGTACCATAAATACGTCATACTCATTCACGCACTATCATTCACACCCCATCAAGTAAACCAAATTTGCACTGCTTAGAGACGAAAATTGGTCTCTGACTCCGCAGTTGTTTACTTCAAATGAAAAGAAATATGGAATTTAGAAATGCCAAGTACTTTTGATGCACACTTCATTATAACGTACAGAATGCTAATTTATGTACTTAATGCTGATGTAGAAATTACTTAAACCCTTATCCTTTAGTAGTAATTATGTGATATATATTATCATATATAATACTATAATGAATGATACCAATAATATTTTACTTTTGCTTGTGCAGTTATGGATTTTAAGAATATGTTGTTATGTTGTGCTTATCTTTTAAAGTTACTTAATGCAATATTGAAGAAAATATTCATTGTTTTTCACTCTTACGAACTTTAGTCTCAGCCTCTGAGAGAAAGTTTGTAATCTTCATTAAAAAATCCATAGCACTTTCAATACGTGATCGTGATTCTTTTGCAATCCAAGCGTGGGAAATGTGAGAAAAGCACATTAAGTGCATGCACCATATTTATAAAATATATATTTTTAATGAAATTTATTAGCGCGAAACATTCTTTTGCCGTTACGTGAATAGATAAGAGTTACTTCGTCATGTATTGATTTTAAACCTAACACTTGCAAAGAAACAACACAATTTATAAGCCATCCAGAGCACAAAGAACTTACGTAGAATCTACAAAGTTATGATAAAAATGGTATATAAAGCTTGATCTTTCTCTTCAAAACCATAGAAAATTGAAAATTATTTTTGTTTTAGATTTAAAGAGTCACTTTAATATCAGTACATCGCTGTTGTAAGGATCCCTATATAACATGAGCACATGTTTATGAACGAACGTGTTAACGTGTACAAAGAAGAAGACAATACACTGAACAGGAACACAAGAAGTGAACCTAAAGTAGACGAGGCACCAGAAGAGGGCGTATAAAAGAGGAACCACAGAGAAACGAGGCATCAGTTGACCACTGGTCGGCTACCCACAACAGCCCTGGAAGTCGCACTGCTAAGGAGCTCAACCTATCCTAATATCCCTGGAGGTTGGTCTGAAGAGAAGGGGATTCCTTAACACAAACCATACCTCACGAGGCTGCTATGAACCGAAGATGTTTCCTAGGAACGTAACCTGAAGTCGCTACATGACACGGAGATGGCACCTCAGCGAAGGTGTTACCGTATGAAACGTATTTCCTTCAATTTTGGTTTTAAAGGATATTTTGGTATAGTTACGTTGTAGAACACGAAGACTATTTTGTATATTTTTATAAATAAATAGATAAAGGACTAAATTCTCTGTCCAGTTTTGACTCTACCTACACAAGATATTACATTATATTCAACACAGAAAAAACATGAGATAAAGACGTTACGTAAATATGAATATGACCAGACTGTCCAAAAGTTGACCTAAATCTTGTGCGCAGCGAGCTCGCAATATTTGTAAATGTGATTAAACGTTACAAATATTAAGACCTCTCCGCTCAAGGAATAACACCTGGCTAATTAGTTATATTAAATAACTAACTAACCAGCTCTGTGTGTTAAAATATCAGAAGATTTAATGCTACGGTTTCAGGAACTTCCCATTTCCTTCTGTTCTTAACACGTTGGCCGCCATTTGCATAATTCTGATGCACAAATAGTATGGTGCTAAATACCGCGAAATATGGCTTGGCGGTTAATCAACTGGGTGAAGTTCATCTTTTGCATTCGTCTCTTTTCTATGCGTATATTTATATTGTCTCCTCATTTGCACCAAGTTTTCCTAAATGACGTCTTTCCATTCTGACTACTGATCAATTTTTACAATATCAGGCAAATCGTATAAATTATGCAATTTTTCGTTATGTGTTACTATCATTGCCCGTCTCTGTCATTCTTAGGTTTAACTAGTCGCATTAGGATTTCATTTTTAAATACTTTTAGTCTGCATTATTTCTTCAAAGCAAGCTATCATATTTTCAAAAGTAAACTACCATAGACGTATCTTTTCAAATATGTTAAGTTTAAAATTATTCAGTAGAATTTTTGAAACCAAAATATGTTGAATTGAACAATAAGACTAATTCCGCGCTTTCAGTCAGGACTACTTTCTTATAGAATGTAGTTTTGGACTGCTGTTATTGATTGCAGATATTTAAAAGTATCTACTATGTCGAAAATATTTTAGATAATTTGACATGTCTATCATTGGCAGTATTATGGCCACTGGATAACTTCTATATAGTTAGTTTTCTCTCCATTACCTTTTAAAACATATCTCTGCCCATGTGTAATAAAACTTACATATTTACAGTATTTCTACTGTTTTCGTATTATCTGTTACACTTACGTTTTCAACATAAGGGATAACCTTTGAGTATGACTGAGCTAAGGACTGTATTTAGTATCTTTGACCTTCCTTATAGCATAATCTAGAACAACATTCTGTAATAATACAGAAAACGCATGTTCTTTTTCTGGTCATTCTTGACGTAAAAGCCCGTAGACAAACATTATCAAATTTTGACTTTACTTTTTGATTCATTCAAGTATCCTAACTAATTAAACCATATGTTTTATTCAATTTTCCAAATTCCGTAAGAGTTGCTTAACGTCTCCCTCCTAAAAGAGTCGTAGGACTTCCAAAGTCAAAAAGTAAATTCAAAGTAAAAAAATACCATAACATTGTTCCAGTATAATTTGCTATGTTTATGGCAGTTTGAATAAGGGATACGTAATATTAAGATCCCATTTCTTTTAGAATAATTTGTTTTTGGGAAATATTCGATTGATGGTTTATCAATTTGACCTAAAACCACACTGATGATTCCTAATTATTTTACCTGCGTATGGGCCCAGTGTTGCTAAAATAATATGTGACAATATTTTATAGGAAATATCTCGATAAATGTTGGAGTTAGTTTTGCCGCCTGTATTTTTAATTAGAGTAATATTTTAAAGTTTGAACGTTTTTGTGCCTACGAGGAGTATACAAGTAACAAACGTTTATCCTTCCCAGTAAAAATTAACTCAGCTCTAATTACGTCTGGATCTGAACGTGTGTGTATCTTTAATTTCTATATAGCCATTTCTATTGCTATTCTCTTAGTTTCTGAGATGTACAGTCACTTGTATATATTTCACTTCTCCCAGCACATTTTTGGCTACATGTAAAAAAAGTGTCAAAGTATCTACATTTTCTGAAAATGCTGCTTCTATCTGTGAGGATTTTGCAGCCTGCTTTTTCCAAAATATACTAGAAACGTACATAAAATATCATAAATTCCGTGCATCCTTGTATATGTGTGTTAAATATTTTTTATTTTATATTCAAGATCAGTAATTTTAACTTTTAAAAATCACACTATTTTCTTCTACAATCGTTTGAAGTTTCCTACTTGGTGTGAACCAAGATTTATCAATTTGCAACATTTAGATTTTGTACCTAATCCAGTATTTCACGTTTTCCATTCTCAGTTAGTTTAGTGAATATTTGTTGGACAGATGTATATTTCCTACATATTTTTCACCATTCCAAGATTCTATATTACATACATTTTAATGCTATTCATAAATTCGACTCATTTTTTTAAATGCATAAATATACACATATAACGAACTTGCTAACATCGGAGATTCTACTCAATATTTAAAACAAGTATTGACATTTTCATTAACCTTAATTTTATTTTATTAAATTGAACATTTCCGATTTCAGATGATGAAGTTTTTTTTCTCTAGCATAATACCATATAGTTGCGATACTGAGAGGTAGCGAGCAGCGTTAAAGTCAGCTGTCCTAAATAACCAAACATCAATTGTCATCTACTGTCTTATAGAATCTACTAGCACGTTGTCAATTTGATATTATATTCTTCGTTCCGTTAGTATTGAATTATATTTATAACAAAATGTATACTGTTCAAAATTTTGGCATTCAAGATAAGTTTGGGATTCTCTAATAGAAATTTCAACGATATCACGGGCATAGATAATATATTCCTTTTACTCCTTCGTAAGATATTTCGTTTATATTGGTATCCTTATCTTTAGATGCGACATGTAAATTTAGAAGAGAAATATCGCGTTAGCACTCATGAAGATTAATAAAATATACTTATTATTAACAACTTCAACCTGTTTAGTTGCTAATATTATTCGTTCATGAAATTCAGTTTCTCTCAGAACAGCAGATTTCGGATTAACGAAACTTCTAGATATAAGAGTTAGCTGTTAATATAGTGAATAAGGAAACGAACACGCAAGCAAATAGCCACCAGGTTAAGTTTTTTTCCATCAGGGTAACAACCTCAATGTGTATAAACGGAAACTCTTAAAGAAAAGTTGACATTAATTTCTAACACTTTTAAGGAATATGTCGTGGAGCATAATTTCAAATCTACTGTTGGACCTGAATTATTCCACTTATATTTAGGGGCTAAATTCATGACTGACTGAATTTGCATGTAAGATTAGGGAGAAAATCGAGGAGCGTTTTTTTCAAAACTCAATAGTGCACAAAACATTATTGTTTACAGTTATTGCATTTCGATTGTTATTGTACCTTTATCGAGTACAGACAAAACGCTCGTGATTTAATATTATATACACACAGCATATTTTGAGATTGGCCAACTCCGATTTCACAGCTCGAATTGTAGCATAAAAAGCATATCTATCCCATATATACCTCGGTTGCTCAAAATTTCCTCTATCTAGTTTTAAAAAGCCTTTCATTAATTAAAGACAGTATACATATACATGTTCGTTAGTGATGCGAATTAATATTAACTGTAAGTTAACTGTAAGACAAAGAAAACGAGTGGCGAAAAAAACTCTTAATTCATCGTTCGCTCATATTATACCATATAAATGTATAAATGTATTGATAACAAGTTTCTAATAAAAATGCTTGACGTAATATACGACATTGATCTTTCAACGAAAATTAAATTTTGGAAATCATTTGTTTTTAAATTAAACTTTCTGATTTTATAATCTCCATTTTATAATTGATTTATTTTGATTTTAGCCAGTAGGGATAATTGCATTGCAAAAAATATATGCAATAAATCTTAAGCTACGTTTGGTCAATATTGTAATAGTCGCTGTTGTTTTTATGAAAAGGAGCGTAATAAGCATATCCTCACAACTATAATTTACATGCAGATTTTACAACCTGATTCCTAAGAATTGAAAACCCCAAACAGACATATTTCTGCAAGCTCAAAACAGGTAGCAACCATCTTTGAAAAGAAGATGGATAATTTTTACGAATGGTACTTGCAATACGCGTTTTATATATTAGCTGACCAAATGGCATATAAATGCCTATCGAATTAAGTGGTTTACCACTACAGCGCTCAGAGTTGTCAAATTGATCACGCGTGATTTTAAGTTTTCCATGATTTAATTTCTATACGAGTTATGACTTTTTGTTTTCGTGACTTTATTCATTTATGGAGCTATATATATTTTTTATTTTTTAAATCTTGTGTTCAAATATCGTAGCTTTAATGGACACCTATACTTACAACACCCACATTGGAAAATATGCCACAAGTGAAATAGCCATTAATATCGTGTAGTACCCAGGCCATTACTTTGTCCCCTAGAGTACTAGTTTTCTGTTTTAATAACAAATAAAATATCGAATTCTGTCAACATCCGCTTTTGTTAGTTTTCCGATTGAATAAACTTTTGTAAAGTGAAACATGATTGTTTATTTAATCTGTTCTAACAGCACTTAATTATCTTATAACTGCAAATAATATTTTGTAAAAATATTATGCAAGCATTGCGTTGCAATCTTAAGCTATCTAGCAATGGTGAGTACAAGCGTATTGTCACTTCAGAACAATCGCTTCACGGACATGGTTCGAAGACGCAATTTTCCGAAAGGGCCAAATTTAAATGAAATAGCATGAAACAAAACGAATCAGATTAATGACTTATAAATTTTTGGAATTCATCAACGAGAAAATAAAATACTAGTCACGTACCTCTTTCATAAATAATTTATAGAATTATAACTGAGAATAAGTCACAGAAAACAAAACATTCACTTTTTGTCACTGCGACTGAAGAGGAGTTTCCTACAAAAGATGCTCGATAATGTTTCACCTTTTAACAATACACTCTATCCAAACCCACCTGCGTTCTCGAATCAGCTCAAGCTTTAACGAATAACAAGGGCTATGTAAAACTATCACAAGTGCATTATGTTTAGTAGTTTTATTTTTTACAAGTGACGTATCTTCCACTCACTCCAAATGTATAGTTTTATGTTTTTGCCTGCAGTTTCTTGTTTATAAGCCATTTTTATTTCTTATGAGAAAATGTCGGCAACCCAAATATTTAATATATAACGAATTTAGAAATTTTGTTACTGAATTCTCTATGATTATGAGTCTTTCTATCTGTCTGTTATTTCCGATTTTTTCCAATTTGGACGCATCCATTCGATAGAGCATCAAAAACTATCTGACAAAGTGGTGAAATATTTCGCGTTACTCTTGCCGGCCCCGAACGTTTGCCCACAAAGTGCCCGATTTCCGGAGATTTAGGAGAAATATCTCAGAAACCATTACTTATAAGGAGATGATATTGGTGATTATAAATACTTAAGAGGATGGTGAATATTTTTGTACCAAATAGTAGCTGGTGGCCACTCTTCAACTGGCCACTAGTTTGGCCAATGGAATTTTGGTAAGTGGACACTAATTGGTATCGGTACCACATTTTTTGCAATTCTCTTAGTTATTGATTAACACGAATATCAGCTCTCTGTTGCTTAAAATTCCTGAGTTATTGGCGAAAAATACTTCCGATTTCGGGAAATTTAAAAAGCCATATCACGGGAACCGCAGGTCATAGAGAGGTCATATTTTGCGAATTTTGCAAAAGAAACAGAAGTTGCGGATAAAATGATTCACTTTTACACGAAACAAACAGTCACGGTTATCCTTCACTCCATCTCTCCATTATTTTTGAGTTCCTTCTGGCAATGGCATTACCCTTGGAGCATTCTGAATTGGTTTACTTATGCAGGTTTTTGCTTATCTTAAAAAGCAAGAAATTTAATTGAAATTATAATAATTCTAAAGATGACTACGAAAAATGCCTCAATATATGTCTAAATGACTATATAAAGTCACAGATGTACTGGAGTATTTTTTAAAGAAATCTTTATTCGCAAGATATGAATGATACTTCCAAGGTACACGACAGATTCAGAAAGAATATAAAGAAAGACAATTATCTCTATAAATAAGAGTAAAAGGGATATTATATATATATATATATATATATATATATATATATATATATATATATATATATATATATATATAATCTTGCTTAGGAAGATCAGAAGATTATAAAATTTAAAAAAATGAAAGTAGAAAATATAAAATATTAATAGTTTCCAAGAAGAAAATTAATACGTTAGGTGTATTGTTTGTAGTTAATGAAAAAATAACAACGAATATTTGTTTTTATTGATCAT
This sequence comes from Thermobia domestica, assembly GCF_964235325.1. NCBI lineage: Eukaryota > Metazoa > Arthropoda > Insecta > Zygentoma > Lepismatidae > Thermobia > Thermobia domestica. The sequence continues at coordinate 11,862,125 of NC_137461.1, read as the reverse complement.
AATATGTCTTAACATTTTGTTAGTGCTTCATTTTAGTTTGTGCTCGTGATATATTGTATTCAAATATATAAAGTTTAACTTATACGAATATATAGTAAGAAAGAATCATTTTTCTATACTAGAAAGAAGAACACTTAACTGTTATGGAGATGGTGGAGACCGGTTATTTTTACTGCTTCATTACCCATATATTCTAGTTTTTGCATTATTCTGGGTGAAAGATTATTATATTATTAAAATACAGACAAAGGTTGGAAAATAACACGAAATCTTCCTTGTTAACCCTAATAGTGTTCCACACAATAACAGAAACGCACTCGAGACCATACAAGCAAATGCGATTAACAAGTTTAATCTGATTTCGTATGACAATACAAGAATATTTCCGTTTGCAGTTGGAATATATATGATAGTTTTAAATAATAAAATGATGAGAAGGTATCGTGACCTGCAGGATGAATAACGATATTGATCACAGATTTTGGACATAACAATTAAACTTAGATTCTGCGAAAGTGACAAACATGATTTATTAGATATCATTGACACTACATTCTCATCATAATGCCAATGTTTAAGTTAGGTCGCAATTTGTATTTTGTCTTAGAGTAACTAAGAGTTCAGTTACGTTTCACATAAACTGATTTCGATTTTATGATTACTTCTTTCTTTATTTATGTTTTTAATCAATAAAACTGGATATAGTGTCCTTTAACTATGTTCCAAAAGTCACCTTATATGCCGCCAATTTAAGCACCCTGCAATTTAATTATCCATGTGGCAATCCATTAAACTGAGAAGCTATTGGCCAAGGACCTTCAACAAAATGCACGTGTTGATCTCAAGACAACATAGTTGAGGATAAAAATTACAACGACGAATATGTAGAATCACAGCACAGGATTTTCGAGTTTTGAAATCCGTAGCTTTACAATATTAGTAAATGTTTATGTTTTTACGTTGTCTGATACCTGAGAGATTGTGCCACCACTAAGTAGAGCGTCAGATTTGATTCAGATTACCATTGCTGAAACGCCAGTTTTCTTATGTATCCACCCTGGATTTCTATTCGAGCCATCTGACCAACGATTCCTGCAGAGTATGCACCACAGCCACCAAGAACGTCAGACAAGTACTGTGTAGGTTATATCTAACCTAAACATATCCTTATTTTCTTACACCTTTTTCACCCCATAACTTCAAAATCTGCTTCCAATTTAAACATGTTCTGTTTCATTTACAAATCACACAACGTTTGGAATGTATTAGTTCTGCTCTACCTACTTAAGTATTTAAAAATCATTAGACTGATGTTACATCTAAATTCCAAACATCTAAAGTTCATTTTGGTTAATTTCAGCTCCTGGCGAGAAAGAACTCTACAATTATATTGTAGTGTATATGTATACACACAAATACGTCAAATCTACATACAGTATATACAAACGTTTAAACAGTGGAGTGGCAAATGATTTACGTTAAATATATATTATAATGTTTAGTATTTGGACACTTTTGACAATTAGGAAATGCTCGTTGCTAAATTCCGATTTAGCACAAAATAAATTTCCTGGTTACTGAAATAGTACTTTCCCTTCTCATACATCTATATATATCTACCTATATATATTGCGTGTATTGCTAATTAGTCATTACTTACCATTTCATCTACATCGGATGGGCGTATGTTAATTTCATATTTTGAAAAATATTAATACTATTGGACGACATTGTATAATAACATGACTAGAAGATTTTAATCAACATTTTAAGATAAAGATGATAATTAGAAGTACGCCGTTCTGGATTATATTGTGCACAGATAACAAAGATGAACAAATGTTCTTATCACTTATACTCACTTGGCATTACACCTAAAACTTCTTGAAATATAACAGTTTTTAAACGTTATAATTTGTTTTGTGTTAATATTTTTCACATTATTAGGCATAAATGGTATTGAAGGAACAAATTATGAAACGATTCTCGATCTTATTTCACTCCAAATGTAACAAATATAAAAATGATTTAAAAGTGTAACAATTAATTAATCATCAGATATCATTTCTAAACAAACATTTTAGGTTCAGACTAATTATTCAAATATATTGTTTTTTGTCATTTTAGTATGGATGAGTGCGAGAAACTCTGTAATAGACTGGCTATTATGACAAAAGGAAAGTTTAGATGTTTAGGACCGATTGCTAATTTAAAAAACAGATACAGTCAAGGATTCGTAATTACAATTAATTGTGATAGCAGCATTCCAGCAGAAGAGATCAACGAAATTAGTAAAATAATGAATGAAGAGTTACCTCCATGTTCCTTACAGGACGCACATATGGTGAGTACTACCAAACATATTTATTTCAAACATATAACAGATTGATTATCTCAATACCAGTGCTCTCAAAATAAATTTTATATCTGTGTTATTTAAAAGAAATATGTTCCATCGAGTTTAGCATTTTGAATAAAAAAATCTTTAACCGCCACACGTACAGAAATAACATTAGGGAAAGATTTAATAAAACTCAATTATTTATAAATATTATACATACAGAAAGTAATAGATGCATATAATTTGCCTATTGCAAATGATTTAAAAGGATTGCTAAGGTCTACGCTTATATTGGATGATGATGATTTTGAGTTTGATATCCCGTTCAGCAGAGAGGCTACATGAGATGTGGACCTACTGAGTAACATGGAATCCGATTCACATGAGCTCCCGCTGGGAATTCAACTCGCGTCTCCCACGCTAAAGACGAGTACACTAACCGTTTTGTCACGAAGGAGCTCTTACGCTTATATGGGATATGCACATTAGTCATACATGAATAACAAAATTCAACATTGTAAACGTCACGAATTTCAATCTACTGTAAAACTGAAAGCATATTCAACTTTATTCCGAAGATAGAATCCTTATTCCTATGACACGTGTGTTGTGATTGTGTTAACATTGTGCAACAACGTAAACATTTGAAAATGGTCATATATGTTTTATTTAATACAAACTACACTACATTAATGCTAGTTCATAATTTTATTAGTTATAGTTCTTACAAGAAGAATATTATGATTTTTTGTGGAGCGTCTACTTCTTAGATCAACAGTCTTATCGCAGGCAGTTAATTTCCATTTTTTTCTGTATTCTCTTTGAATCGTTTCAAGAAATTTACTGATCATACGAATTTCAGTTGGTTGAAATGACGAACCATGTATTTCGTGATGGGTAACTTTCTCAACAATTACATCTTTCATATTTATGCTGAACATCCATATTTCTGCTAGTGGAAGTTTTATTTTAAACTATTTCTTGTATCTTTCCAATGTGAATGGTTATAATGATGTCGCCACCATTATTGGTAACGTTCTTTTCTAAATTTTGTTTTAAAAAATTACGCTATTCAAAAACGTTAAACTGGTTCCGAATTATTTGAAAATAAGCACATGAGTTACTATCGACTATTTCGATGTCACTGTAATCAGATTCAGTACGAATAAATACACTATGTTCTGTTTTTTTTTTAAATTTTCAACCAGATAATTGCTAACTATTTTGTGAAACTTATCTTCCTTATTTTTGTTATATTCATAATAATCAATTTCACTGTTTCTACTTAAACTGTAATATATTAATCACAAACTTAGTATTTGCTGAACAAAACAATATATTCAGATTGAGAACTGCATACGTGTAACAATTTCGCAAACCAACACACATATATAGATTTTAATGTAAATAAGATGTTTCTCTCATTGATTAGTTTGTATGTGTTTAATTAAATACATAGTGAAGCTACTATTTAGAATGTTAGAATGTTGGAAGTTCCTTTGCTGCCAGATGTTTGCAGATTAGATATATCATGTGCCGGCGAAGCACAACTACCCTGCATATACTGTATGCCCCCCTGTCGGAAACGTGTCCAATACTTGTCCTAAAATTTAGATATATATACACAACTAACATAAAACGAAGATGTCCTTCCCATTTCTAAAGAGGGAAAAGGGGCCAGTTGAATATTCCAAATTCAAAGCCTTAAATCTTATTGTGTATTCGAACTCTATAACCGAAAATGTGCATTGTCTATTTGAAGTACTTTTCCGTTATCTCCGTAGCTGGTTCTGCAATCTCAAAACAAAAGTTAACATCATGGTATGCCACCGTGATAATAATCTAAATATGTCGAGAAATACACTTGCAATTAAAAGAAACATAAAATATGTGTTCAATGTTTGTAGGAAGTCTAACGAACACAAACATTTTCATTTATACTTCAATACAACCGTAGTAAACTTTTACAATGGAAAAAGATAAGTTATCACTTTGTATCAAGAAACATGTTTTGTAGAAGTATAAAAGTGAGTCAGACGAATATGTTAGTTAAATATCACTTGACATGAATATACGTGGTAGTAAAATTATTATATCACACCAATACGTAAAAGCGGAAACTGAAACGAACATCTGTCGCAGGAAAAACAGTTTTACAAAAGGAAATTAAAAAACAATGAATCTTAACTGATGCACAGGAGTATTGTAAATTATCTTAAATCAGAGAAACATAGAAAAGTTTTGTGTTTCTAAATGCGTGAATGTTATATTCCAATAGGTTCAGACATGCTTAATATGAGTGTCCTTTGTAATTCGATACACATGACTATAAAGTCTATTTCTTGTCACACTCTCCCGAACATCCCAGAGTCAGTATATCGTGTTGCTTCTTGAATAGATTTTCAACGTTTATGTAAATTGTTTGCGAATGAATGCATATGCATTTGGTTTCTATTATAACCAACATTCTTGAGGCAATTACGGTCTCTTTTACGTGTAATTCGAGAATACAAAATCTAGTTATGTCTTTGGTGATATCTGCGAAATTTTGTGTAATTATTTCATTCGGATTTGGTAGCCAGCGCAATTTTGCATGTTTTCTCTTCTCTGCTAGTTTTTTGCATTCCTGGGTGAACCATGGTTTGTTCCTACGCATTTCCGCGTGTCCTGTTTTCTTTTGCTGAAATTTTAATGGTATCTCTAATTTAAATCCATTTATTCTCAACACTAGTTCACTCCGAATCTTCTAAAGCCGACAATCTACTCGAAACTTCAATCTGGTATTTCTCTCTTACCTGGCTCTCTTCTAATTTATTTAAATTGAATCTCTCCGTTTTCGGACAATGAATATTACCTTTATTCAACGACAACCTCTCTCGTAGTATCGCTGCTACCAGGTAGTGGTCAGTGTCACAATCATCCCCTCTAAACGACCGGATATTAATTATGCTAGATTGCCTTATTCTATCTACTAAAACGTGATCAATTTGATTGTGTGTTTTCCCGTCTGGTGATGTCCAAATGTATTTATGAACGTCGCGATGTGGGAATTTTGTACTCTTCACGATAAGGTTTTCGGATGTTGCAAAGTTCCCGAGTCTAACACCGTTGTCATTACTTTCCTTATGCAGACTTCCATTCCCTATAATCGGTTTGAAAATATCCTCTCGTCCTACCTTCGCATTGCAATCCCCTAATAGAATTTACATATGGTATAGCGGCGGTTGGTCAAATATCCGTTTCACTTCTGCGTAAAAACTGTCTTTTATATCGTCATCCTTATCTTCAGTTGGGGCATGTAAATTTAAAACAATAATATCACACCACCGTCCCTTAAGAGTAACAAAAGAAAGTCTATCAGTAACAAATTCAACCATTTTAATTGCTGCTAATAGACTTTATGAACGAAAAACCCTGTTCCTAACTGGTAATTTTTATTTTGTTTCCCATAAATAACGTAAAATTTCCGGAATTCACAGACCCATTTCCTTCCCACCTAACTTCCTGAACTCCTACTACGTCCATCCTGTATTTCCCTAACTCTCTCGTTACGAATTTTAACGCGCCTGCCCTATAAAGACTCCCAATATTCAATGTTTCAAATCTCATGTCCATTTTCTTTTGCTGAGGTCGTGCCAAGTTATCAGTCCTTGTCCGAGCCTTTTGTGAATATTTCTGAACAAGTGCTTTTTTTTTTTTTACAAGATGAGTTTGCTAGCCCTACCCAAACCCCCAAGCTGGAGAACGACTCCTAGTCCTAGCGACTGCTTATTCAGTATATTCGCAGCTAACCTCTATATCTGGAGGCCTTCTCCTCGATCCGCAAGCCGAGGACGCACCATGCCGTGGCGACAGGAACCCACGTTAATGGCGAGGTGACCCTGCATGTTGTAATACCAAATTTGTTTCAAAAGAAAATGAAATAAGTAGCCAAAACACTGGAATATAGCAGCGTATCTGATGAATAGCCTTTAGTACTACCAAGGGGGTCCTCTGAGGCCCACAGAACTTTCTTTATTTATAAATAGGGAAACAAAACACTTAAAACTAAGCAAGTACGTTTTATGATGAATGGGGTCAAGCTTGACAATATCATTTTTTTAGATTTTTAATGGAATTAAAAATGTTACAAATATAACAAAAATAATTTGTGGCCCTCGGAGGCTCTTGTTGGTGTCCCTAGGTTTAATAACGTTCATTCCGTACCTACTGGAGGTTTCTCTCCAACTCGAGAAACAAAAACGTATGCATTGTCTCGATTTTAGCTCTGCTCATGTTGCCAAAACCTACGTCTCAAACTGTGAGTGTTTTGATTTGAGCTAGTGATTATTCTAGCCTAGATTTTTATCTTAATTTAATATTATTCTTCAAGCTCGTAAAAAGGATGTTAAAACTTAAAACGAATAACTATTGTCCCTTCAAGTACCCCAATCGAAAACCTGTATTTACTAAAATGCTTCTGTCTATGGTTTGTTAACATTCTCGTTGTCGTTCATTTGAGGGATTTTGGAGTTGTATATAAGAAACGTATTACTTTAAGACTTAATAATATATCTTGATTCCTATTTATAATATATTTTATTCACACTTTTCAACTCATACATTTTCTATTTTATAGGGCATACTGCAGTACCATGTGCAAAGCTCGAAATATTTTTGGCATGAATTATTCTCCAAAATGGAGGCTTTAAAAGATGACTTTGGATTTGAATATACCATAGAAGAGGCTACATTAGAACAAATGTTTTTGTATCTTGCCAGGAATTAATGTCTTAAAGAATTAAATGAGAAGAAAATGTTTTCGAAAATCGTAAGGATGAAGCAACGAAAGATCTAAAAGCAATAACGTTCTTTGGTTTTTCATATTTTTACTATTATACATTAATATTTAAATTAAAAGTGTAATTGCTTTCATGATAATTCATAAGTGTCCAAATCAAATAAATGTTTTGAAAAGGCTATAGCTTTAATTTCTTTTCCATGACCTTTGAATAAATTTAAACATTACATTACTCCTTTTTGCATATTTTGTTACAGGAGTATTCAGTGTTGTAAAATAGTTGGAAAGATAATTAATATTTAATATTCAAAATAGGAGGACAATCAAACACAGAAGATATCCCCATTAACACGAAAACGGTCGAGTGTTAATTTGTGATGTGATCGGTCGACAGGTAAGAGCGGCGCTTTCTGAAAATATAATCATTCCTATAGCTGTTTATGGCTTTATATGGATTTATTTGGAACACATTTCTATATGTTGACATTTTGTGATTTATTATTATTATTATTGAGCTGAGCGAAGCGAAGCTCTTATACTCGGGTTAGCCGTTTGGTTGTCAGCAAACTCCTCCTAGACCGTTTGGCCGATCTCAACCAAACTTAGGACGCTGATAGAGTATGTCGTGCTGAGTGACAACATAGGTCGAAATCAAAAATCCGATGTACCATCGAGGAATAATCACCGAAAAACGCTTCCTCCTAGACCGTTTGGCCGATCTCAACCAAACTTAGGACGCTGATAGAGTATGTCGTGCTGAGTGACAACATAGGTCGAAATCAAAAATCCGATGTACCATCGAGGAATAATCACCGAAACACGCTTCGTGATTACGTAGTTTAAGCTCGCTCAGCTCATTTCATTGCAATCGGGTATATACATTGCATTCCTAGTTATTATTATTATTATTATTATTATTAATACAAATAAAATAAAATTATAATGCGTTTATATAAAACAATATCTTATTATAAACAATATTTTATTATATTTGCATTCAAAGTTTCTTCTGAAATCAATTTCTGTTATCCCCTAAACAATGCAATTACTTGATTATCATTATCGCATAATATTACATTTTTATTATCATTATCACATAAGGATTACATTTTCTAAAAAAAATATTTACACAATTAGAGCGAGTTTTCAGTATATGCTCTTCACATGTTCATACTATTCATATTTCTAGATGGAAATTTCAAACGAAATTAAAGATATAAATATTTTAATGTAAACACTCTACATATGTGTCTTGATACATACAGTAGGTATTTCAATAAGATGTCTTACTCCATGTCTCATCACTGTCTCATCGCCCATTACATTCCAGCAGATGTTAACAGTGTATTCCCCGCAGATTTGTACTTCACAGGCAGCATTTCGTACAGTTTTTTTTCTTTATATTCGCAAGCTATACGTGAATCTGCTCCTTGTTCTTCTCCATGATCTCGGAAAAATCACTCACGCCGTCCATCGACAGGTGAGCGTGGCGATCACAAATTACGTATCGTCACATTTATAAGGCCAGTGCTACTCCAAAAGAAGAGAATGAAAAGGTTACACTTGACTCTTACACCCAAGACAAATCAAAAGTCAGCTAGACGGTGCCTCAAGTCTGTGACCCCACTAGGGCGGATTTGAAACGAAAACAACCTGGGTGAGGGCCGCGCTCACCTGTCGACCGTTCCCGGGTTAAAATAAAGGCAAAATTTAAAATACAATAAACCGTACTTTTTCTCTACTAAACCTTCTTTTGATATAAGAACAGTACTCAACCAACGAGGAATGGAGCAATATTAAGATGAATAATCTATCTTTTAGTATACAACGTATGACGAGTTCCGCGGGAGAGAATGGAGACAGAAATCAATACAGGATTAATGCTCACAAAATAAAACTTTGATGCTCTAGTATACTCATGTCTGGAGATTGGCTGGGACAGGAAATGTTTTAAAACACTTCATTCTTCTCCTACTTACACCAGATGACAACAACACAACATGGGTTAATGAGCTAATTATAATCCTGGATTTTTGTAACGTATATTGTCTCGTGAAATAGTGATGTGATCACTACCAGTTGCGGTCGATAAGATCTCCCTATAAACCATTGAGAACTAAGATACTGTGCCCGAGACCATTACAGACATTGTAAAATGTTTCAAGGGTGGAACGGGGCAGTTTGGATCAAACCTTTTTCGCGCATTCCATCTATGAACTCAGTCTTTGTTTTAAGATATGAAGAAGGCTATCCATTCTTCTATCTCATAAGTAGGACCCGGAAGTTGAGGAAGAATATTGTTTTTTACGAGTGCCCGAAGATGAGGTTTAACATAATATATGTTCGTTTTGGGTTATTGTAGGCCAGAAAATGGTGGATGTTATTCGTCATTTTTTGCCTTTTTCGCGTTTCTTTGTTTATTGATCTTTTCTAAGATTTTTTCGGTTCTTAACGTCTTTTTTTGGAATTTCATCTTTGGAAAATAAATTTACTGGATATTAACTCGAATCAGTACCACATCTTAAACATATTTTCTTTAGTAAAGGACATTCCAATGATAACATATTATTCAACGACCGGACTGATAAGACAAGATCTGCAGCAATTCTGGTAAGGGAGCGTAACAATATCCTCCAGCAGGCGGACTGAGGGTTGGGAAGGTTTCTTATTTTAGTTTGTACTTCAGTTTGTGGAAGAATGACAGACCATTAACCTACAAGGAACAGGTTAATTTCTTGAGCATTATATTCATTAAATATATAATTCTAATTAAATTGAGTATTGGTTTTACGTCATTTATTCCAATTTTAGGTCCTTCTTAAAATATTTTTAGGTCTTTTATAGGTGCTTTTTAAGTCTTCAACTTCCGAGCCCTACTCATAAGTTTTCAAGTCCCGCTACCCATGCCCCTTGCTCACGCCGCCGTTGATGTCTTGCTAAAAGTGATGTCCTCTTATTAACAGTTCCGTCCGTGCTATTCTACTCCGCCAGCCCATTTCCCTTTTAGCCTACTGTAATAATAAGTTAGATAATCATACTAAGTATTCCATACCTCAATATTTATTAGTTTTCAGTATTTAGAAATCAATATTGAAAGAGGAACTAATAGTAAAATTTAACCACTCCCATTCTCTGTAGAATGTTGCGGGCAATAGTATTATGTTCGTTTTGACCCAGAACCGATTCCAAGAAAAACATTATTAGATTTCTGTTAACCTATTGTGTTTTACGGTAATCAACTTCCAGAAAGAAAAGTGTTATTTTGCACAATTTTTGGTTTCATTGGAAGACAAACGGAGAAAAATAAAATATTACACTGTAAAAAATGGTGTTGAAACAACACAAAATGACTACCACCTTAGCGTATTACTTGTGTGTTAATTCATCACCAAGACATCGCCTTCAGAGCATATCAGAAATAACTAGTTACTACCTGAGTGAATTTGCATTGGCATTTAACAATTAATTTGAGCAAAGCTTTGCGAAATATCTTTGGCATTTATGCCAAGTAACGAATAGTGTTGTATGTTTTCTGTAATCGGTCACAATAATATTGTTTTAAACCCATTAATCATCTGACAACTGTCACATAGGCAATAGTTCTGCCAACTGATGTTCATATATGCAAAGACTTAAGAATAACACATAAAAAAGAGATGGAAGTGCAGCAATCTGTGCAACTGTTATCAGATGATTCACAGGTTTACAACATTATTGTGACCAATTACAGAAAACACACAAGTAAGACACTAAGGTGGTAGTCATTTTGTGTTATTTCAACTCCACATTTTTTGCTCTGTAGTATGAGCAGTCGTTTACACTACTGACTCAGCAATCATTTTTTGGCTGAAGAAGGATTATTTTTTAACGTAAATGAAGTGCCATCTGTATCGACCCTCTCAACCCAATTCCGCCAAACGAATCCAAAGCGAGAGTTAAAAAAGGAAAGATAAAATATAATAAAACAATAATAATAGCAATCGATATAAACTCGCGCAGAAAAACCCAGAAGAATGGACTTGTTGGAGCAGACACCTCAACTCATGTCACTATAGTTATTTCAGCCGAACCGATATTCCTTGTGAATAAGCTCAACAAAAAAAATGTAACAGAGAAAAAATATTCAATAATAAATAAAGAAAAATACAAAACTTCAATTTTTAAATAACAAACTTTATTATAATAACAGGATAGCCGACGTATATATACACTAATTCGTTAGATTAGTCTATATACACAAAACTGCAACAACAACAAATTATATTTTAAAGTAAAAAAAAAACGCAAATTAATCTGATCCAATTTCCAAATAAAAATATTCAAATTAACTTATCTTAATCTCTGATTAAAAAAAACATTTAACAGATAAACTTAATCGCGAAGTCAAGTCTCAATTTCAAATTTCAAACTGGGTATCGCAAAATCGTTCGAGTTAAAAAACTCAATTTAAGATAATATTCCAAGTTACACAAAATCTCGAGGAAATTGAGAAAAAATATTAATTTAATTATCCTGTAAGTTTGTTCTATCTATTAAGAGCATTTACATAATATTTCCTAATCTGAAATAAGATTCGTCAATTTTCTCTTAAATTCCGTATAAGAATTCTCAATGTTAATTAACACCTATAGTACAAAATACTTTTTGCACGTACTGTACCTAAATTGTATTAGCAACAATGAAACCCTCAAAATAGTTAATACGAGATTCATTAAATTCAAATTCAACATAAAATAATATAGCAGGATTGTAGCTGAAATTGAGTCGAGACCAGTTACCTTTTGCCCCTACTGTACAAGTTTCATTAAACAATGCAATATTCCCCAAAATGAGAATTAATATTTCTTTCAATATAAATCGTTTAAACATACGAAATAAATATCTCTGCAATTAACCTATAATTTAATACTTTTCATATTTTTTACTCCTTACAAGTAGACCTCACCACTTCGCCATTGCGTTAGCAAAAGGAAACAACTACTGTCCTAGAGTAGGGTTGAATGTAAGATATTGACAAAAATTTTAGCTGCTAATGAGCACTAGAAATATCGAAAAACGAAATAGAAACATGAATTTGGGAAAGCCAAATACAATATAATTTGATAGTTGCAAGACCGATATTTTTTTTAAATAGATGGAGGAACAATAGTTATGACTTCAATTATGTAAATCGAATTAGGAGGGATGTTTTAATGGCACTCCAGATCATGGCCGCCATTTTGAAATCCGTCATATTGGATCGACGTCAACATTTTAAAATGGAAAGAGGGTCATGTGAGGTGTGAAACAACAATGATTTTTTTCCACCCAATCTCATACACTAATTAGTTTGTTTATATCTAGAACAGTTTACCACTTACAGTTCTTTGAATGTTGAAAAATTCGTTGTTTGTAGTAGATAACAGATAACTACAGTGACAATGGACATAGCTCCAGAGATAGCATTCTTACTGGACAAAATTACGACAATGCAAGAAATGCAAGTCCTCAGCATTCATAAAATGGTCAAAACAGAATTTTGCAGAGCACCATGAGCACCTAATAAAAAATGGAGCGTCACAAATATCACAAAAGTTAATGCCGGGAATATTGAAAGCGTGCTTCTTCGGCACCTCGAATCATTAGATCGGCTCATCAATATATAGGGATTTACAATATGCTTATTGAATCATTCCCGTGAAGCGAGGAGACTGAAATTGATTGTGTACAACGGAATGCAGAGTGACAATAGTATCTCTTTCATGCAGTTTAGAACGGAAATTTTACTAGATGTTGATGCCAAATGTATTGCCAAGTCTCTGCAATAACTATTAAATCCAGTCTGCAATGTTACAGGCACTATTCCGTTCTTTTCCTGGAGAACAATGAACAGTTTACGAACTAAATTTCCCTTTAAATTAATTAAAAGGCATGATTGTGTAGGAATGTGTCATAGCATTTACACTTATTGCAAGAGCCTCAATTTTCCTTTTACCTTTAATATCCAAAGTTCTCGGGCGATGCATTTCAAATTGAAAACCACTTTGGTCAGCATTACAGACATACTTAAATTCAGACTTACAAACTTACGGAACGTCTGTTTGATGCTGTGAACGTACTCTTTAGCAGCCTGCATTAAGTGTGACTGGCGCTCATGTTGAGGTCTTGTTTTAAAGGTTGTCATTTTCCGTAGCCCGAAATTATAATATCGTTTGAAGTTCAGTAGCCAGGCCTCCGAGGCATTAAACTGTTCATACCCAATAGCAGGCGCAACGTGGCATGCCATTCGCTGAAGATCACTGTCTGATACCGTTTGCAAAAGTACTTCAAGTGCGTGGGTAAACTCCATGTACAATGCCTCCTGTAAAAGGGAACGCTTGACTTCGCGTGATAGTCCTGTATTTTTTCCCTAAACAACACGATCGTAGGTAGACTCGCTAATGCGAAATCGGTTACATATTGTCTTTTTACCGTGGTTTGGGTGTTGTGTCAGGTAATTAATAATTTGTTTCGTTTTCTCAACCGAGAGTGAATCACCTTTCTTGCGTTTCGATGGTGATGGAAGTGATGCGTCTGACACTTGGTGTTTTGTTGGCATCTTCGGAATCTGTTGTGTGATTACCACCTTCCTCTTCCACAGTAGATTCTTGATTGTTTATCTCATGATGTGCCTCATCTAGAATATCTACAGTGTATTCCATTTCGAATTCCAGTTCTTCATCCCCTAGGAATCCAATTATGTCATCTGCGATTACTCTTCCCTATTCTGATATATTTGTTCCTTTGTGCTTGAACCGTAATGTCTGCAACTGCTGCAAGAGGTACATGGTAATGTTTGCCTTATTTAACGCCAAGGAGTGTCGTTTTTTAGTCTATATTTGTTGCCTGCACACACTTTCCCTAACACGCACACACGTACGCACCTCACAGAATTACAGACACAATGCAATAAACGAAATAACTATTTCTCAAACACTTCCAAGTTCACGAATAGAACTGACAGTGGGAATAATATATTTTTTGCACTTGTCTCCTTACAAAGAGTTTGTCGCTGTAGAATGGTACACGTAGCAGGTAAGTTCCTAACTTATACCGCAGCTGCTACGACCAGGAATGCCGTTAGCAACCAATATTGCTATTCTCTTCATCGTGCTGCCCCAACTGCTTATAGTTACAGTTTGAATTTACAAACGCACACGCGAAGTTGCGAGGTCAGAACTACTTTATGAATGCTAAGGACTTGCATTTCTTGTATTGCCGTAATTTTGCTCTGTAAGAATGCTGTCTCTGGAGCTTTGTTCATTGCCACTGTAGTTGTCTGTTATCTGCTACAAACAACGAATTTTTCAACATTCAAAGAACTGTAAGTTGTAAACCGTTCTAGATATGGACAAACTAATTAGTGTATGAGATTGGGTGGAAAAAATCATTGTTGTTTCATACCTCACATGACCCTCTTTCCATTTGAAAAAGTTGACGTCGGTCCAATATGGCGGATTTCAAAATGGCGGCCATGATCTGGAATGCCATAAAAACATCCCTCCTAATTCGATTTACATAGCTGAAGTCATAACTATTGTTCCTCCATCTATTTCCAAAAAATATCGGTCTAGCAACTATCAAATTATATTGTACTTGGCTTTCCCACATTCATGTTATTATTTCCTTTTTCCCATATTTCTAGTGCTCATTAGCAGCTAAAATTTTTGCCAGTGTCTTATATTCAACCCTACATTAGGACAGTAGTTGTTTCCTTTTCCTAACGCAACGGCGAAGTGGCGAGGTCTACTTGTTAGTCTAGAAGCAAGAATTTTTTCTGTAAACCATTCAACTTGAAAAGAATTCAAGAACGAATCAACAAATCATACTAAATCTATAATACCAAAGCATATCCACAAGGAATAATAGTCAAGCTTCGTCTTTTTCCAATTTACTAAGTAGTTGTTCTCAGTCCACCAAATTAAATTCTTGGGAGGAACTGTGTAACACAATGAACATTTCCCTACTATGAAAAAAGATATTAAATTTTAAAAAACGCTAAGCAAAGCGGAAAGTCTACAGACGACCAAACAGGAAAAATTCAAAACGTGACACTTCTACTACTCAATATAATGTAATTACACTCACCCAACGTTTTCTTCTTATTGATACCTTTCGCTCTCTATCTCTTGGCATAGGCCTGGATCTCAACGTCTCACCAAAGAAACGTCACAAGGAGCAATCGAACATTTTGGTAAAAGCCGGCACTGAGTGAATAGAACCTTTTACTGGGTTTTTGCCTAAATTTTCAAGCAAGAAATAAATCTTACGGAAATAAAATTTAGACATTCATACGAGTTCTTGCCATAGCAGCTTAGCTCTAAACTGGCTTGCTGCATCAAAAAATAAAGCAAAAAACTCGTCCGTTTTCCATACCCTTCTCTCTTCCTCAAATTTAACGTCCCGCCAAAGCACAGAATTTATTCTCAGAGCCACAAAACTCCACAAATTAACCAGAAATAACACTAAAAGCACCATAATCAAAGGATTACTCTGGTTATTTGTATAAATCACAAAAATAAGCGGTCATAAAAGTTGACTTCCTTTGGTCCCCGCAAATCTTGCCTTGGCTCCTGTAACGCACCATCCTTCTGGATCTGGGAAGAAGAAGAATGGATGGTTACATGAAGGAAAATTGTACATTGAGCGATATATTGTCTATTAAGACTCCTATTGTTAATCAATTTCAGAATTTAAAACGACTTTTTTCTCTTTGTAAAAGTATTCTTTTTAGAAAAATAGGAGAAAGAAAAAAGTATGTATAAAAAGTTTGATAGGAATAATGTAAGGAGGAATTGACTGAGAAACTATATGCTATGACAACTTGAGGGAAAAAAAGGTTTTGCGCGTGTTTGTTCGGTGGGCGTGGCTTTCCCGTCAACTCTACCTGGCTCGGTGACTCAGGGACCCGTTATCTTGTTCCCTACGGAAATTGTAACGCCCCCTTCCACCTAACCTCGTCTAATCGAATTCACATGGAGAGTTTACAAAAAAAAATAATTAAAATAAACTGTCAATATGAACTCAGATCACAAAGCCTGGCAGAGAGGGCTTGGGAGAGGAGAATCGAGCAGTTTCGCGTAATCAACTATGCTAGTATTAGCTGGAATTGCAGATCCAATATTTCTATTTGGAAAAGGAAACACACTAAACATAAACTTAAAGAACATGTACAACAGTGTTTCAAGTATTAAGATAACAACTTTATTGCCAATATAAGGAGGTGTATATGAACTAAAACGTTTGAATAGCTTATATACACTCGTTTGAAATGTGCAATATACAACTATTCTAATAATAATTATCTGTTGATTAAGTTGATTAAATCTCAGAAAATTTCAATTAAAACTTTACTAATTAATTCTTATCTTCTTTAAATTTAATTTCAATTATATTTCAACCAGTATCTACAATCAATAATTACTAATTCTCTTCAAAACTTGACTTTAACAGTTAATAATCTCCCGACGACTTTTACGACCATTAACTACTCATTGATAAATTTCTTCAAACATATAAATATATTTCTGAACATAAATTTTACAATAGTTTTAGATCTTAATTAGTTAATTCATTCAAATAATGGCAGTCAAATTTATGTCTGAATCAAAATCTTAACTTTCAAGCTTATGACAACTTTCGTGAAAAAATATATTTTTCTTTCGAGAAAATAATATCTAAATACGCTCTCCTTCTGACATATGGCTAACAGCTGAAAAAGAAATACTTAATTTAAACGAAATATCGGATCCGCAGGTGGTTTATATCTTGTTTCAACGATTAAGGTCAAAGTAGAAAGAATAATCGCCACAATTTCTGGGAGGAAATATAACTACTGTTGGAAGGCAAAGGTTCGCGAGTTTTAAACCAGTTGGAAACAAACTACTAACGACCTCACAATCCACACTTTTCACAAACACAATTACTATAGGTAAATATAATAGTATTAACTCACCAAGTATTGGAAAACTCAATGGTTTACCTATTGTCTTCTTTCCTCTCGTTTGGTATTTGGCCTCTTTGACTAACTGTTGACTAGTCACGTACGCAATTCTTTGCTCTGTGCCAGAAATTATGCTATCACGTTGTTACAGAGAAGAAATTCCAGGACAAATCTTTAGGATTGCCAGAATAAAAAGGTAACCAAAATAGCAATCACTACAGACTCTACTAAGAAATGTCCTTCACTACAAAAATTCTCTCTCCTTAATAAATTTCCTTCTTTTTTTAAAAAAAAGAAATATTTCAGAGAGGTTAAGAAGTAATGAAACAGGATCAAACTGCACACTAAATTCACTCACTAATAAGAACTGAATAGAGCGAATTGAGGGTTCACTTTGCATGCACACTTTCTCTCTCTGACTCTGTAACTTGAACAAGCACAAAAATAGGCTATTTCTTTGCCAACTTCTTTCACTAGCTGTGAACTTATTTCACAAATCGTGATATTTAACTTCGCTTAACTAGCATAGAACAAATAGTAGCAAAAGCTTTTCCGGCACGGAACTCAGACTTGCCCACGTATATTCACTCACAAACAAGTCCTACTTAACACAAAGCAAACCAAGAACATGTAACCACCAAACAACTCCATCCTCTCTGGGCTAACGTAGGGAACAAGATAACGGGTCCCTGAGTCACCGAGCCAGGTAGAGTTGACGGGAAAGCCACGCCCACCGAACAAACACGCGCAAAACCTTTTTTTTCCCTCAAGTTGTCATAGCATATAGTTTCTCAGTCAATTCCTCCTTACATTATTCCTATCAAACTTTTTATACATACTTTTTTCTTTCTCCTATTTTTCTAAAAAGAATACTTTTACAAAGAGAAAAAAGTCGTTTTAAATTCTGAAATTGATTAACAATAGGAGTCTTAATAGACAATATATCGCTCAATGTACAATTTTCCTTCATGTAACCATCCATTCTTCTTTTTCCCAGATCCAGAAGGATGGTGCGTTACATCCGCCACGCCTTAGAATAAAAAAAATATACAAAGCTATATTTTTTTGCAGGAAATCTACAAAATAGAAAAACAAACTATTAGTCCAACAACATATTTACAAATATAATAAATTAAATACTTATACACAATACAAATCATTAATTTAAAACTTAAATCAACAAATTACTATTTACAATCTATTTACAAAATTTAGAGATCTCTAAGTGCATTTAGTATTATCAAAAGTTTTTCTAATTCCATGGCCATGGTAAATAAATGCGAATAAATTAATAGATTAACAATAACAAAACTATATACAAATATACAAGATCCAATAACAATAATAATTTTTTATGACTAATAGTTGTTAATATTCAATATTCCTTATCACAAATGAATTAATTTCATTTCTCTTCCATTTCTATTATTAATTCAAAACTCTAGGTTCTCTATATACTTTTAGTTCCGAGACATGACTTCTACGGAATGAATTTAAACTATTGTCTTCATCCAATACTAGTACTGTACTTGGGGTCAGGAAACGACGGACTACAAAAGGACCGAGCCATTTGTCACTAAGAGACTTTGCTATTTTGTCTTTAAGGGACGACTTTACATGGGATCGAATAAGAACCTTATCTCCTAATCCAAAGGATACTTCTCTTCTCCTCTGAGCCATTAATTTCTTTCTTTTATTCCACGATTTCTCCATATTCTGCATGGCATTTAGCCAGAGCTCTTGGGTTGATTTACCCCCTATATCTGACTCTGAGATGTTCCAAAGGTTCTCTAAAGGTGTGTTGGTAGGACGTCCATAAAATATCTCGATCGGAGACATCTTCAAGCCAGAATGCTCACTAATATTCAATGTGTATTGCAAATCGGGAATAAGATTAGACCACACATTATGATATGACCAAAGGATAAGATTAGACCCAATGAATAAGAGTAGACTAATAAAATATTTGATGCATCCAACTATTACTGCGAGAACATCTGCATAATCTTTATTAATCGAATCTATGAACGAATTAACATCCTGATTGCGATACTTCCAGTTTTCATCATCTGATTTTTCCCCCTGTGTGTTCAATGGGTTTTTCACCTGTGGAGATCGTTTACATTTGGTTTATCCCTGGTGAGAATCTTTATTGATATATTTTTTATTTCTATTGACAAGTTTATGGAAGTTTTCTGCCTGTTTAATATCCACATCTGATGCTTCAGATGAACTGTGATGATGTCCAGCCCGTACCTTCGAAGCAGAAGGAATTTCAATATTGGATTCATTAACCTTGGATTCCTGACTCTCGTCCCTATTCACCAGATCTGCACTCCTCTTCTTCTTAATCCTCCTCTTTCTTAACTTCTTAGAAGAAATCTTTTTCAAACAACCCGAAGATTGATCCATTTCTTCACTTCTTCCATCAACTTCCTTGTTCTTCTCCATGGCTATTTGATCTTCCTTTTCATCTTGCTGAGTTTGAACTAAATCTCTACCATTAACATCAGTCGAGATCATAGCCATGTCGACACATGTTGTTCTACCAGGTGTTTCCTCTGTATGAGTGGTTGGAAATCTTCCTAGTTCCAATTCTTCACCATTCACGCTAGGAGATCTTGATGCATCACTAATTGTATTTGCTGGAGTTCCCATGGAGTTGGAAGCCCTCAACAAATCGCACTCAATCCAATTCTTCATCTCAATTAATTGTGATGAATTAGGAACTTCAATCGTAAGTAATCGATCTTCTAAGTTATTCAGTTCAAGTTTGCATTGAATTCCCCTATCACAATATCCCGAAGAATTGTAATCCGATCTAATAAAAATCGAAGAAACACTCGCTGAAGTCTGATTCATTACTTTCTTTCTCTCTGGTCTTCTTATAAATCGTCGCTGTTCTTGAGGATCTACAGATCTGAATCCATTTTAAACACGTTCTTCTGAAATGTTAAACGGACTCTCTTTCTTCCTCCGTTCAAAACTAAAATATGATTCTCATAGTCCAAAACAGCAGATGTAGATCTAAGGAAAGGCATTCCTAACAAACACTCACATGGTAACTGTTCCACCACTCGAAAATTCACCACTTGGAAATATCCGGATAAGTTAACATTCAACGTAATCTCTTCTCCCGTGGAGAAATGTAAACCTGAAGGGGCATTCACCGTTTTTTCTTCCACAGTACGTATATGTTGTTCGGCACCACTGCGACGAACCAAAGATCTAGTAACAAGATTAAAACTAGACCCTCCGTCTACACAGACACTTGTTAATATATTATTAATCTTGCCAATAACGAAGGTCGCTACTAATCCGTCCATCTCCGAAGGAATTTTCTGGTTTACTGTCTTTTCCATAACTTTGGAACGATCTCTATTGTTATTAACTTTCGAGAATTCTGAAGGTATCGAAACCTCGGAATTTTCATTCATTCGATTCGATTTTACATAATTACTTGAAAAATTCTTATATTTCTGATTATTGTCACTGACTTTCAACTTATTAGAAAGAACCATTTGATTTTTACTTTTGACTCCCATCGCTCTATTATACTCAATTTGTTCTCGAGTACTCATTATAAATCTTTCGGCTATGTCTAATAGTTCTAAACGGCTATTAGGAAAATAATTTCCTAGCATCCTATTCCTTTGGTTTGGGTTCATTCCCATTAATATTATTCTAACTAATTCACATTCTTCCATGTTTAATCCTAATACATTCATTGAAATAGTTACTGATTTCACAAATTCATTCATGAGTTCCGATAACTTCTGCTTTCTATAAATTCTGTCACTCACTAATGAATGAACAGTTGTAGGAGTAATAAATCTAGATAGTAAGTTATTCTTAAACACATTCCAATCTAAATGATCATTCAATGCCGAAGTAACTATTCTTAAAATAATCCCATTACATTTCGGAATCAGAACAGATAGTATCATGTTAAATGAATAGCTGCTCTCCATTAGTATTTCTTCAATTTTGAACAATAGTTCGAAAATTTGCAAGCTATCACTACCATTCACGTTTTTAATATTCATAAATCTATTCTCCAAATAAGTTAAAGATCTAGAATGGGTATACTTCAACATTAATTTATGTTCATAATTAGCTTCTGAATGATGATCATCTAAATTTACATGAGATTGTACTCCCCTATCAATAGTTCTACCGTCTAGATTTCTCATACTTGGACCAAAGTTAGAATTGCCAGCATACATATTATTTATTCCCAGTCTAGGTGTCGAACTGAGAATATTCGAAACTCTACTATAGTAATTACCTAAATTTAAGTATCTATTTCGAAATCTATTTTCATTGGAAGAATTTAAATCAGGAGGAGAAGTCCCCATCTCTCTTATAGGCGGTTCATTAAATGTAACCCTATGTTCTGGTCTAGAAATATTCAAGCTAGGAGGATTAACTATCCTACTAAAACCGTAAGTCTCCGCTGAACTATTAACTGAAAAATTCAAATTATTCCTATCTGGAGTAGGAAAGAACCTAACACCTGAATTAGTATGCATCGGCGGCGTTAAACTCATACTCAAAGAGCCGAAATTAGAATTTAAACTCGGATGCCCAGTTGCATCAATAGTAACAAATTCTGAGTCTGGCATGTCAATGCTGATATAATCACGTTCGCTTTGAATGTTATCCATAGTATAAAAATAAACAAAGCAAAACAGCACAATATATATAAAATACTTATAAATAGTCATATACAGATACTAAATTACTAATACTACTAGGAACAGAAACTAGAAATTGATACGAAAAACCTTGAAAGAGATCTGAAATTATTCATAAACAACAATAATGTTCGACCAATCAATGATCCTCAAATTCAAAGAACACAAAACGGAGTGGCGATATATTTTTATCAATATTCGGAAAAATTATCCTCAAAATTTCAAAATTTATATTCATAAACAATTTAGAATTCAATTTCATTCAAATTATCTAGGTTAGATACAATTATCAACTCTAAGTAGAATGATAATGTTGGAGGAAAATGAGAAATTTGAAAATTTAACTACACAAATTTGAAAGTCTTTCTCAATAATCATCAAATGATTTATAAATATTCATAAATTTTATCAAAAATTCAAAAAAATTACCTTGGTGGAATTAAAATGTAGGAGGAAAAAGACTATCTCTCTTTAATAGGACAAAATTATTGCAAAAGTCAATTCCAAATAAATATACTTAACTATCATTCCATTTATCAAAGTCCTAATAATATTACAAACTTTTTTTGTAGAATGAGAATGTTCGAGGAAAGTATCAACTAACAGCTTAAAAATGTGAAAATCTACTAACAAATTTAATTTAAAGGAGTCAATACTCCAACATATTCACAATCTTATTCTTTAAATTCAATATTAAATTCAAGTGGAATGAGAACGTTGGAGGACTCTGAAAATTCAACTAAGTTTTTACAAGAATACTAATGGCAAAGATAAATTACCAAAATATATTTTAGGATATTCTACTTCAATAATATTTCCTTTTCTTTTTACTTTGTAACTCTTAGTGGAATGAAAATGTATAAGATATCCTAAGTATAACACAAACATAAACTTACTCTCTTAATGATCTAGATACGAGATCTTAAAAATGGTGATCTTGTTCCCTACGGAAATTGTAACGCCCCCTTCCACCTAGCCTCGTCTAATCGAATTCACATGGAGAGTTTACAACAAAAAAAAACAATAATTAAACAAACTGTCAATATGAACTCAGATCACAAAGCCTGGCAGAGAGGGCTTGGGAGAGGAGAATCGAGCAGTTTCGCGTAATCAACTATGCAAGTATTAGCTGGAATTGCAGATCCAATATTTCTATTTGGAAAAGGAAACACACTAAACATAAACTTAAAGAACATGTACAACAGTGTTTCAAGTTTTAAGATAACAACTTTATTGCCAATATAAAGAGGTGTATATGAACTAAAACGTTTGAATAGCTTATATACACTCGTTTGAAATGTGCAATATACTACTATTCTAATAATAATTATCAGTTGATTAAGTTGATTAAATCTCAGAAAATTTCAATTAAAACTTTAGTAGTTGATTCTTATCTTCTTTAAATTTAATTTCAATTATATTTCAAACAGTATCTACAATCAATAATTACTAATTCTCTTCAAAACTTGACTTTAACAGTTAATAATCTCCCGACGACTTTTACGACCATTAACTACTCATTGATAAATTTCTTCAAACATGAAAAATATTTCTGAACATAAATCTTACAATAGTTTTAGATCTTAATTAGTTAATTCATCCAAATAATAGCAGTCAAATTTATGTCTGAATCAAAATCTTAACTTTCAAGCTTATGACAACTTTCGAGAAAAAATTTATATTTTTCTTTCGAGAAAATAATATCTAAATACGCTCTCCTTCTGACATATGGCTAACAGCTGAAAAAGAAATACTTAATTTAAACGAAATATCGGATCCGCAGGTGGTTTATATCTTGTTTCAACGATTAAGGTCAAAGTAGAAAGAATAATCGCCACAATTTCTGGGAGGAAATATAACTACTGTTGGAAGGCAAAGGTTCGCGAGTTTTAAACCAGTTGGAAACAAACTACTAACGACCTCACAATCCACACTTTTCACAAACACAATTACTATAGGTAAATATAATAGTATTAACTCACCAAGTATTGGAAAACTCAATGGTTTACCTATTTTCTTCTTTCCTCTCGTTTGGTATTTGGCCTCTTTGACTAACTGTTGACTAGTCACGTACGCAATTCTTTGCTCTGTGCCAGAAATTATGCTATCACGTTGTTACAGAGAAGAAATTCCAGGACAAATCTTTAGGATTGCCAGAATAAAAAGGTAACCAAAATAGCAATCACTACGGACTCTACTAAGAAATGTCCTTCACTACAAAAATTCTCTCTCCTTAATAAATTTCCTTCTTTTTTTTAAAAAAGAAATATTTCAGAGAGGTTAAGAAGTAATGAAACAGGATCAAACTGCACACTAAATTCACTCACTAATAAGAACTGAATAGAGCGAATTGAGGGTTCACTTTGCATGCACACTTTCTCTCTCTGACTCTGTAACTTGAACAAGCACAAAAATAGGCTATTTCTTTGCCAACTTCTTTCACTAACTGTGAACTTATTCCACAAATCGTGATATTTAACTTCGCTTAACTCGCATAGAACAAATAGTAGCAAAAGCTTTTCCGGCACGGAACTCAGACTTGCCCACGTATATTCACTCACAAACAAGTCCTACTTAACACAAAGCAAACTAAGAACACGTAACCACCAAACAACTCCATCCTCTCTGGGCTAACGTAGGGAACAAGATAACGGGTCCCTGAGTCACCGAGCCAGGTAGAGTTGACGGGACAAGCCACGCCCACCGATCAAACACGCGCAAAACCTTTTTTTCCTCAAGTTGTCATAGCATATAGTTTCTCAGTCAATTCCTCCTTACATTATTCCTATCAAACTTTTTATACATACTTTTTTCTTTCTCCTATTTTTCTAAAAAGAATACTTTTTACAAAGAGAAAAAAGTCGTTTTAAATTCTGAAATTGATTAACAATAGGAGTCTTAATAGACAATATATCGCTCAATGTACAATTTTCCTTCATGTAACCATCCATTCTTCTTTTTCCCAGATCCAGAAGGATGATGCGTTACACTCCTTCACTCCTGGAATCGTTAAACTTTAAATTTAAGAAAAGCTTAACAAAATAGCTTGTTACTGAGAAACTTTGATAAATTTCGATCCACAAAACACTGTAACCAACCCTTTTTTCACCTCGGCCGCAATTCCCAATTTGCCCGCTGCACCTGTGTGACATCAACACGTAACTACACATGCAAGACAGCAACACACAGCAACTCGAGCAGAAGATCCGCCCATAAGGGACACTAGGTGAAAGTCAGGGGGCACAAAACGAACGCTGAAGAAGCAGCCTATCGCTACCACGTGATGCGCAAGCAGGTTGGAATGGTTTCCATATTTATTCTTGCATTCGCGCACTCTCAATCTTTCTATCTAATTTGTTTTAAAGGTAAACTAATAAGTAAAGATTAAATATGGGTTTTTAAAAAGAACTAACATGACTTCAACTAAAAAAAATTAGACAATATTAATATCTATCCCCTTTTTTTACTCTTTCCTTTTTCCTTTTTTTTTACAAAACAATTTTTGCTTCTCCAACGTCTCACCTTTGGAACGAGTCCATCCATTCGTGGAGCCGCGGGGTGTTCTCAAGGGCGACTCGCTACACATCTCTCTCTAAATTTTGTTAATGGAATTACCTTAACTCGAAGTTGATTCAACTTCTAAACTTTAGGTAGGACACACAGGATCACCTGACCTTAAATTTCGAACTTGTAAAATCGACATATTTAGTTTCGCATTATAAGATGAAGTATGAACATCTGTAAATTCAGATGGTTCACCATTTTCTCTTTTGTGTGAACAATTGCGAAAAAATAAAATATAATAGCATTTTGACTCATTTTATCTCTGACGAGGCTTTATTACCTTATGTTCTTATATGAGTATATTCCATTTCATTTAGAGTATTGCCTCCCCAGAAAGTTTAGAAGGAGTATCTGGGATAATGTTTTTTGCGTATTAATTGTGAAGAAATAATCACTGGCTAATGTTCTCTAGTGTCCTAATGTATACCCACTGTATATTTTGGTGATCCATCTTATTACCTGTCTTAGGTACAGAAATGACAAGGAAATGAAATTGGGAGGTTTTTCACCTATTCTCCTTGACGAGGATATGTCATCATATTTCGTTATATACTGGAGTATATGTTTTTTATAATAAGGGATACTTTGATTCTCCTCTATCAATTTTCGTTAGGGACACATTGGCTTCAACTTAAATCTTGGAGTTCTCAAAAAACATTAGGAAAAAATGTCTTCAACTGGAATATATAAAATCTGTAATTCTGGGTGGTCCAGCTTATCCTCTTCTGTGGGTAAAACTTTGTAAAATATTAATATACCCACGTGTTCGCCACGTGGTCTGTTACTTAAATATTTTCTCTTCTTTTATGAGTCCTTATCAAGTTATTTACTCACATGGTCTGGTACAGTTATCCATTCTATTTCATAAGAAATGGGTACATTGATGATTTCTTCTCGAAATTAAAGAGGGTATGTTGACTCATCTTTTAAGTTTGGTGGTTGCAAAAATATTTATATACTCTCTAAGATCCAGATAAGCATTTATGTATGTTCTTTTGGCCTGCTTATACCATTCTCTCTACAAAAATTCAAACAAAATATAAGTGTAGGTGTTTTGACATATCAAGGGGTACATCATTCTTGATTAGGTTTATTACAAAATGTTGTTACATGGTTGTACACAAAGCTCTATTATGTTTCACGGCACATGGTATATTATGGTTCCCAAGACTTGGTAGAAATACTGAAATACTAAAACTTGGTAAAGGGTCTTTAATCCACGAAATTATAATTCTGAAAATATGGGATTTCCTGCTGAACCCTTCTGAAAGAAAGGTAGAAAATAAGGAATTGCCATCTCTTCGACACGTGATTGATTATTGATCTAATTTACAATCTGCGATGGACTTTACCGTTATATGGTGGAGTACATGGCGTCTATTTTCTTTCATAGAATACAGATACGTTGATACATTCGTGCTATCGTTCAGGAGGTGTACGTTGTTTGACGTTTAATTTCAGAAATCTAAAAAGACAAAATTCGGTAAGAGATATTCAGTGCTCGAATATATTTCAATGGTACAGGGTTTCCAATTTTATGGGTCAAGCAGAGTCCAAAATTAACACTCCGGTACAAAACTGAAGTGGAGGGATTTCAAAATAGTCTCGGGATACATAGCACCATCTCATACAATTGTAAATTGTCAAGAAACAATTGGTAAATGGTCTTTATTACTTTAGCTTATATCGTTATTTTGTAAATTGGAATGATTTGTTTGATCCATCGAATGGGCGAAACATTACCAACATTTAAATGGGAAATTTTTACATTATTTAAGACGGGATACTTTATTGCATCATATGATATGGATGAGAACAGGGCACAGTTTAATGTCCTTCTGGAAAGTTATCTTTGTGAATTCTGATCGGTGAATTCCAACTGTAACATCAGATTTTGTGTTCAAACCGGATATGTAATTATTAGGTGTCAAACCTATTAATAATCCTGAGACATTTCTAACGTAAAACTTTTAGATTTTAGTGACCACTAGTCTAAGGTCATCATGGAAAAGTTATTCTTGGTAAAATGTGATTCGTTCATTGCGTTCAAATGCTTGGTCACACTAAAAAATGGAAGTTTTTAATTGTTTCGATACATTTTTGTTTGGACATTTTTGAACCTTAGTGTTATAGTCATAACTAAAGTTTAAGTCTTGTATGAAAAAAATAGCAGTGGAAAGTTTACAGTCCTTAATAGAATAAATTGTTATACAAGGCAATTTTCACAGTTTAAATCTAACGATTCGATGTCATGAAATAAACCAAAGGTCAGACATAGACTTATATAATTGCAAACCGTTAAATTGTTAGTGTAGTAGTTCAAAAACAGATCAAGTTTGATGGTTAGTTTGAAACACTCATTTTCTGATCTTTGTTTTGAAATAATGTGCTTGTTCTTTTAAACTGAAAGTTTACCTCGTAGGTAATTACTAAAATCGATTCCATGCAAGAAAAATGATTTCACACTTCCAACAGTATTTACAAATCATTAAAAGATGTAATCGAAATAATGTTATTGTTGATGCAATTTGATTGGTTTCAGATTAAAATCTTTGTTTAAATCTGTTTTTAAATCTTTTTAAAATTTAGCTCGAAAATATTTGAGCCACAGTATTCAAGTTACAACTCAGCAAAAATCAGTGGTGGGAAGTTACTTTTACACATTGTGATTGACTGATCAATTTCAATTCTTTCTTTGACTCTGAAAGGTTTTCAATTTTTTGCTCTAACTTTTCGATCCCATGTTTGAAACATTAATTTCTAGTTTGAAAGTTTATTTTTATTTGCTAGTTAGAAAATTTTGTTTCAACGTTTTAAATTTGAAAAGTTTGTTTGTAATCTTTAGTTTAAAATTTTGGTATAAGATTTTTGATCATTGATTTACTTTTCTTTTTTTAAATTTTTGTCAACTTTTTTCTGATTTGATAAGTTTCACATTCACTGAAAGTTTTTAAATTACCCATTATACTATGATGAATATTTCCACTGATTAAAACGTTTTCGAAACTTGTTTTGAGTAGTGTTTCATTTTTGTTTCTGCATTCAAACATGTATTCCACTGTAAAGTGATTTTGCAAGTGAAAGAAGCGAATATGAACTGTTTACAACATAAATGTGGCAACACAATTCGTAATAAATTATTACGAATTTTTCACCATGATGCAGTCGTGGTTGTCAGGACAAGTTCTTATTAGTTTTATCCATTAAATTAATTTAATTTATAAATTTATTTCGTTATTTTCATTGGAGATGAAATATATATATTTTAAGAGAAGAATATACTACCTTTTGTTCTTGTATCTAGTACGACAATCATCTTTTGCTATGTTTGATGTATTCTTGTAAATTTACAGTCGGAAATTTCGTAGTCATTTTTCACACTTTTTACCTTATTTGCTGAATTTTCAAGGACACTATACATAAGATATCTCATCCACATTATAATAATTTTTAAGTTTTAAGTTTCTGCCGTTATTCATAAGAAGTCCTTACAATAGACTACTCAAGCTTTGAAATATGACGCTCAGGTAAACAGAACAAACTAAGAGGCACGTGTGAAGCATTTCGTGCCTGCCATAGATTCAATGTGCAATACAGTTATCGATTTTATCTCAAAATCGCATTGCTCGCTATCATACAGGCCTATAGTTACATTTGTTTCGTGCATTCATCCAGAATGAACCAAGTCCTTTCCTAGTTCCGACTATTAACATTGCTAATTTTTCATTTGTAAGCGAATTCTTGAGCATTCACTAGATAAATTTTGAAACCTCATACCTTTTAGGTATTTACTAAAATTTTCCACCTGTACTGCAATATATGGGCAATACACCAAATCAAAATTGGAATTTTTTTTGTTTTATTAAAATTTATTGTTCTATAGGTCTTGGTGAAGTATGAAGTACAGTTGATATCAGTATTGCATTCTGTACACACACATAACTCTTAAAGTATATCTTAGTGATATTACAAACCACAGAACTATATGATAAATATCAGTAATTGTTCTGAAGGTTACTGCACGATAACATAAGAGAGACAACAACTCTTATCTTCTACTTCAACCTATTCTCTCTCTCTCTCTCTCTCTCTCTCTCACACACACACACACACACACACACACACACACACACATATATATATATATATATATATATATATATATATATATATATATATACATATATATATATATATATATATATATATATATATATATATATATATATATATATATAATTAAACACTTGGACAACAAGTTGTTGGAGCTTCCATGTTGATGCCTAAAAACAGTTACTTTCTTTTATATGGTTTTCGTCCCTAAAAATAAAGAAACGAATTTGGGTGTTTGAATGGTAAATTCAGGAGAATTAGGAGACACGCATACAGGGGGACAGAACCAGGTAGCAACATGGTAAGGGGAAGTATATATATTTTTATTCCGTTCATTTAAATTATTATCATTGCTAATATTTGCAAAATATTCTACCATCAAATCAACTGGTTAATTAGAAAGAAGTATCACATGAATCCTGTAGATGTCTTGTGTTTCATAGCATTAACCACGAATTAAATCCTTGTATTTTCCGATTTTTTGAATGTAAACATAGCAATAAAATGTATGCTTTGAAAAATAAAGTTGTTTGAAATAAAAACAAAGGAATATTTAAGCAGAAAATACACTAACATCAATGTTTGAAACGAAGAAAAGCTTTAGAAATTTTTGAGAAAATAATGTTATCTATATAAGAACCCATTTTTTCTGATCCCTGTGGGCAAAAATACTAAGTGTTATCATAATAGTTTCAATATCTTAGAAACTTGTTAAAAATATGGTTAAATGTATTACTCATTCATTAACGAGACCTAATGAGAATTATCACAATTATATGATGTGTAATGAATTTTTTTTATTTTGTTATGCAAACAATCAGACAATAATAACATATTTAAAGGGACAGTGTATATTTAGTTACATAAATATTAGCATTATACACCTAGGTATATACATTTAAAGACATAACTGAAAGCAAAGTTTCATCTTCTGCGAACATATTGTCACTTTAAATACATATTTGATACAAACGTTGGTACTATATATATTGCACAATTTTGAGGATTGTGCATTTAAGATAAGATTAATTAATTACAATGAACTAAAATTGTGGTTTAATTCGTCTTTTCATATAGGTGTATACCACTACATTCTAAGTAATATGTAATATTATGTTTTTTGTTTCAGGATATAATATTCAAACCTATATTCAAAAGTTGAATAATGGATAGTTATTGTAATATCAATAAGGACACACTAATTTCACTTCAGTTATTTTGCTTAATATTATCGCAATGCAGATAAATCACTATTTTCTGAAACCAAATGTTTCATTATATCAAATCAAAACATCGGAAAATACTATTTATATTTCTGTCATAATTCATAATGTATTCAAATCTCCGTTATAACAAAATTAAAAGTGAACATTTCTCTTAGTTCGGTTTCCTAATTTACAAATGAGAAATAAGCACAATAATTGCACAATAATTTACTCCTGTGAAATAACTGAGTATCCATTGTATACAAACATAAAAAAACGAATGAAAGTGATTTGAGAAAACTTCAGATGCCAGTGATATCAGGAAACCGGAAATATATCAGTAAAAATATCCATCGTAGGAAAATAGACTTCATCCTATTTATCCTAATTTAAGATACTAGAAAAAGAAAATTTCAAGAAACATTTATAAATTAACTCCACTCCATTAGCATTAATCAGAAATGAATAAATAAAATGAAATATCTAGCCTATTATCTACATTTCTGCGCTGAGAATAAAATGATGGAAATATTATAATAAATATAATGGTGAAATAAAGAAAATGAGCGAAATAGGATAATGGAGGAATATAACTGTATTAGGTCACCACAAGAATGCACTAGTAGCATAGTAATACACTTTTTCTATGAGTATCTCTCAGATAGCACCACAGACAACTAGTTGTTGGCCCAAATCGCAGATTGAAAATATGTTGTTCCTGTATATCATAAAGGGTATGAGGAAAATTGAAATGATGGTTAAAAGCGTAAGAATGTTTGTGTATAATTTGTGTAATACACCTACTGTAAAAATAAGACGAAACGTTTCAACTGAAAATTTAGAAGTCAAACACAGCAGCAACTAAGATTTCACACTAATTATATACTCTTAGATCGTCATACATAACTTCATATGACGTGTCCGAGTCCAATATTGTAAAGTGTTTTATTGTTGTTTAGCATTACTTTTTAATAATTTTTTAAATAATATATATACTTTGACCCGCGAAGAGCCATTGTATCTATGATCTCTTCCTGCTGTGCGAAAATGTTTTAAACATATAATGGTGATTTCTCGATGCCTTCCATTCCGATGTATCAGAACCATTAAAGTAATTGTGATTAATATCCAAGTTGCTGTATCTATCACTATGATTTCTGAAAAACTTGGCTCCTAGAGAACTGTTGCTTTTTCCCAAAAGACCCTTCACCTTGTTATTTCGCTTAGACCAATTCAGTAGGGTTGGACATTCGGGTGAACAATCATCAACGTAGCTTTAAAAATAATTAAAGCATTCAGTACTTCCTAACCAGCACGTAAGTATCTTCGTAAGGATTGATAAATATCACAATAAGATATCTTACATATCATCTATCTTCAATTCGAATCACCTTCATCAGCAACGATAAATTCTTACATTATCACGGAAACTTCTAAGTAGCTTACTGTGAGAAGAATGTTCCACAAGCGACGAATTTGTTCATTTCGATTAAACTGTTATAAATTACTATCATGACGTATTTTTACTGTATATATAGTGGGTGGGTGTGTTAGTAATTTCTTATACTTTGGTTTTAAAACTACATTATACACATCATTCGAATAAGCGACATTTTAAAAATCTGGTGTGAGAAGCAATCCAGGAAAAATATATGTATGTCGTTTGCTAGTTGAATACACTTACAATATATTATTTCTGTGTTACCGTGAGTAATAAACATAAGCAACCCAAACCAGTTGAAAATATTTTTCTTTAATCAAAATTGTAGTAATACGATGCCACGGAAACATGAGAAACGAAGCCACTAGTAAGAGAATTTTCACTTAATGAATATAATATAAATCTTCATTCATGTATAATTATAAACACATCCTAATACTAGTATATTTACGAGAAAATATAATAGATAATACTCCTCAAACCAGAATGTTGCGAATTCTATTTGGCTGGCATGGCTGCGTTTCTATTTCGAATATAATTATATTGCAAGGGAAATTTAGAAAATACAATGTGATATTGTGCAATTTATTAATGTATATTATTTTAGTATGAATTTCATCATGAAACTCTACAAAGTAAAACGGTAAGGCTTCCCGTTAAGCAGGATATCCAAATTCTTTCAATACATAGTGACCTTAAGACATAACATTTGAGACATACTATTTAATTAAAATAATTCGCCTTGAAATATTTTCAGGTAATTTTATTTGTAACTGATGCTAACATGCCACTGTTTTCTCTATGCACAGAATAATAAATTTTATTGTAAAATCCACATATTCATCTTATTACAACGTTTTCGCAAGATGTTTTCTTATTTAGTACTGAAACAGAACCTAGATTGAAAAGACAATAAAAATGAAATGAACAGCACTTGTGTGAACTGAACAACTATTAACAAATTTAGTAATATTATACACATTGTACTTTATGCGTTGTAGAATTATTGAATGTTACAACATATTTATAAAACATTAAATAAGACAATTGGACCATAAAAATATCAAACGTGTTTATCGCATACGTTGAAAAATAAAAGCAAAAATTTAAAAGAATTGTATTAAATGTTTAACTTTGAGTAATATTATTATTGGTACAACACTGGAACTAAGTGAATTGTTTTTAGAAAAGTATTAGCGTTTTATAATATTTCAGTTTGATCTACTAAGATATAACATAATAGTAAGTAATTAATAACTATAAACCAATAGGTAAAGTTAAGATAATGCATGCCGAAATTATCAATTTATATCCTGTTATTTAAACCTCCGCCAAGATGTTTCAATTCTTTGATAATTTATATGATTCCAACATAATTGTGTGTGTAAGGACACCGTTGATAGGTTAGTGCTTCTTGCTAAATAAAAATGTTGTAAGTAATGTATCACGTAAGAAGCATTCTTATTTAATGCATACAAGGTATCAATATTATAGAAATACATGAAATATTTTGTGATGATGGAAGAGAAGAGTCTATGATATTAAGAGGAACCATCAGGAGATTGCGTCTGAAGTTTCTTACAACGTGCGAAAAGAAAATGCAGTTCCAATTTCGGTGCTGGTGCTAGCAAGCATATCTAGACTGTTTTACAATACTAAGGGAACTTCCATCATAGATGGGCTGAACAGAAATACTCGTTTCTTCTGTTCACAAGTAAAGGCCACTTTTTGTTATTTTCTTCATGGGATCTTTGTTAGTGTTTCAATATTTCAATGTTTACTTTGTACGAAAAATGTAACGCTTTCTTTTTTTCTTTCTTCGAAGTGGATCAGTTTACTGATTCTTTTGTGGACAGCTGAATAAGTGATACAACAATGTGTATAAGTGTAACACACACACTCACAGAGAGAGAGAGAGAGAGAGAGAGAGAGAGAGAGAAGGAAAGAAAGAAAGTACATATACGTCTTAGTCAGAATGATAATGCACCGAAGAGAAGACATACCTAAAATGTATGTTTTGTAGAGGTTCACCTCTGCCCTATTAATAAATAGCCCAAGTTGAGTTTTAAGAATTTCGTGTGATTAAAATAAATCTCTCCATACTGCGAGAGAACATCGTAATCCTGCGTAATGTCTCAAGAATAACTTGTTGCCTATACGAAATAGTACTATTATTGCAAACAGGTTCTCGGGCTAATAAGACATTTTTGTCTCTAGGTTAGTATATGGAAATATTTCTTCCACCACAATTTATTATATAGAAGAGCAAAATCGATATTGGGTTAATGTGGAGTGAAAAGTAGGAACGGGCCGACAAATGATATGGTATAGCCTTGTTAGTATTTACCATTCTAGTATTACGTGATGAAACTGAAATCGTGAAGAATCATCAGTCAAAATGAATATTCAGTAAGTTCCTATGTGGGACCTTCCGAAAGATAAACCAACTCTGTTACTGACATTGAGTTATAGCCCTTCTCTTTATGTTTCATTTTCACTAGGATTAAGGAAAACTTTTCACTTGTCCATTTTATTGCTTGTATACTGTGAAATGAAACAAAATATTTTTTGGTGTATTCATTCATGTTTAAATCCTCAACTTTGCATTGATTTGTCAACAATTGTTTATTTATTTGTTTTATAGTATGGCTTTACTTTCGTCAATAGGTTGCTTTAACGTATGGACAAAGTAGTCGTATTTGCATTCGCTTGGTGAAACTTTAGACAACTTTAATCAAGATTGTGGCTCCAAATGGGTTTCGAAATCTCTCCCAGCACTACGCCTTGCAAATCCACATACGCACCAGACATAGCCGAGTGAGCTACATCGGTTGTTTATAACTATTTCAAACCTTATATGTGATTATTTGAATTCAATTCCATATCTTCAGATAAGCAAGAACCAATATAAACAATCACTTGCTTGGCTGTCACTTATGATGACATTCTTAAAAACGAAGTTTTCTGTAATGTCACTTTATAAGCACGAAGCGGAACGAGTGGAGAGCAATAATGGAGTAGCTGATATTTTGAAACAGTACCAATCCGTGTATTCTCTACATGTCTCACCTCCTGGACCTCTGTAGTTATTTGTAGAACTAGCTGCTTGCCGCATTATTGATTCCATTTCATGTCTCCCATTAAGAAGGACTCACTACGCGAGATGATCAGGAACTTACGAACGTATGTTTTAGTTAAAATAGTTTTACAACTGGATAACTTGAAGGACTGTCAGAATTTATTACGGATGGATTTCAGCACAATAAAACAGGCTAATCTTCAATTTAGTACAATGCCAAATGCTAACTGCTTCTATTATTGGTATGTTTATGGTGTCGTTGGAAACACTATAGGAAAGATATGGATTTCACTGAATACTCCAAAGACATGTTACGGAGTTGCCCGATTTGAGATCTCTCTGTGCCACTTACGTTCTATTTTGGGAGAATTCAGCTGACAAATGAACAAAGAAAGAGCTGTCTGACTCATTTTGTTTCGATATTTATTAAAGAAATATTTATAACTAGGTATTAGAGCACTGCTATTCACGTACCTGTGGCAGGACTGATTATCTGCCAGTGTATTGTATGAGAAATTCTTCTTTTATTCAAGGGTTCTATGATCAAGGATTCTATGATTCTGCGTTTCCTCTTTCAGTGTTTTATCTTATTTCATGCTAGTTTTTTTCTTCATCCGTTTTGGAACGACCCCTATTTACAATAAAGATATCGGATTAAATAAGACATGATACCTGAATCATGCAATGAGATAAGCAAATAGGGAGAGCACTTCATTCGCATTTACATAAATAATTTTGTTTCATCGTGAGGCCTGGCACAGTAGTAGAGTGTTTACTTAGTATCTGAAGGTCGTGGCTTTCAAAATCTGGACCTATATCATAACTGGGCTTTCCAATAATTTTGATTCTTCCATCAATCAAATTCCTAGATAGCACCTACTGTTAAAGTCTATTGTCGAAATAACTCTTACTTTTCGATCCCTTTTCTATAGAGAAGCATTGTAGTCGATGTACGAAAACAAAAATAAAATAATATTTGTTACCAGATAAAATGGAAGTAAGGTAACTAAACGATCTTCTTTCCAAATAATAACGTTGGACTCTCTATGGTGAATGTTTTTCACTCGGTCATAGCATTTTAATAAACTAGGTGAGTGATTGGCAAATTTCTTCTAACTGAAGGAGACGAAGAAAAAAATTACTCTACCCAATGTAATGTACGTATTAAAACGAGAATGGGAGCCATTGCCCTCTATATCAGAATAGGAATCGTGTCACGGGTCAGATAGAACTTTCACAGTGGACGTAACTGTCTTACAAGAAGCAGGTTTCGTATCCCAGGCACATGTAACGAACTCCCTCAAACTTGTCTAAATAGGCAGGGGTGATTGTTCTAGACATAATTTTTTGCGTTTAGTTACTAACCCTTGATGATAAGTATAGGCAATGTCGTTGCGGGCTTTCAGAGACATATGTAGTCTTGCAGTCTCCTCTACAGTGTATAATAACACTAGTTAACAAAGGTTTTGTTACATAAAAGGAAATACCTGTTCTTAAAGGAAATTTTTGCGCTGAATTCGAATATGCACTCGGTTTTTCTCCATCACGTACGATTTTCCCGTAACAGAGGGATTTTCGGGAAAATCCCTCAAAAATTTCCCTTTTCGTTTATTTTACACCCCAAGATCTTGTCCCCTTGCATATACTAACATAAAAATTATACCTAAGATTACTTTGATTCATATTTAACAAACCCTCCAAGTTTCGTAATAATCGCTTTATTCTTTCTAGAGAAATAAATATGTTTGTATGTATATTGTGTGTACTGTTTATTGCACCTTATAGTAATGCTTTCAGATCTCTTAAGTTGAGGTAAAACGTTTTGCTTTATTACCACAAACACATATATAAAATATAATACAATATAATTTACAAGTGTGACAATTTACAATAAACAATAATACAAATGTACCAAAAGGTCATGAAAAGACAATCAAAACTATCACAATATATGAAACTTCCATTGGGTTACAAAAACGTACACTACTTCCTTCTTTTGTAAGAAATGTTGCATTCTCTAACAAGACCCCAACAATAGTCCCCCATCATTGAAGTATCCCATCGTCCCTGGTACCAAATTTCACATAAGTAAATCCCCACGCTAAGCGGGTTTGCATATCCAGGCTCCTAACTATGAAAATATTTACGATCACTCCAACCCCAATCATTTCACAGATTCAACCTGTTGTATATAAGTTATTAGGACGTAAAATTGAATGTAATTTATCCGAAAAACCCTTTTATGCATTGCAAGACCTGTAACGTCCAAATATTCACCACAAACTTATAGTTGTATCGACATAAACAAACAAACAAACAAAAAAAAAAGTGTGGAGCAGGAAACCACTTTACACAAAAGTCAAAAGAGGTCATTGAAGACATACGAACTGGTCGAGCGGTTTGTGTCACTAGTCCATCAATCAGAAGTTTCTGTGTTCAAACCCTGTAGAAAATATTCGTTTTTTTTTCTGAAAAGTGTGTTCCTATTTTCATCAGAGGACTCAAAACATTTCTTTGAATAAATCTTTGGAAACTACTTTTCTCTCAAATTCGATTAGAAGCGAACATTATATGAATTGCTAATCTAAAATCCACAGCTGAGAACAAAATATTAAGTATGTTCAATATGTCATTATTATCCTTTGATTTGTAATTAAAAACTAATTATAAGCATTGACGATTTCAGAAGATTCTCCCCGGTAATGGTCAAGATATGAATGAGAAAAAACTGATAAAACATTATTAGTCTACTTTGAGCATGATCGAAAATAACTTATGGCCACGAAGGGGAAATTTATGTCGACAGGGTCTCAAATTCTCCGACGGGTCATGACCTGAAATTATCATTGTTTGAAAGGTTTCCTTAACAAATAGAATATTATATTTATTTCTCGTTCTACGTTTTGAAATGGAAAAATCATAATTTTAAATAGAATTATAATACGATAAGCATAAAGATTTATACAACTAATGAAGTAAATATTCTTGTGTAAGCTATCGATTTCTATTCGGATTAAAACTCGAATACTCGTTTGCATCGCACTTTAAAGTAATTCCTCTCTCTATATATATTTCCTACTGGAAAGCATGTTTAACTCCAATCACTTAATCAATATTTTTAATAATATATTTTTATTGTAATACCCTTACTTTTCAATGTTGTATGCACTTAATTTCTCAAAGTAAAACCTCACAAATGTATAATTGACTAGTAAATATTATCAAATAAATTATCATTTAGTTTACGTAAACATTGCATCGCCTGATTTGAAACTTCGTATTTTAAATAATAATAATAATAATAATAATAATAATAATAATAATAATAATAATAATAATAATAATAATAATAGTAGTAGTAGTAGTAGTAGTAGTAATAAAATCATAGCCATATCTTTATCAGAATTTCAGGCTTAGTCAATAAATGAATTCAACATAGTCTCTATTCGAAGCTCTATTTAATCGAATCAGATAGAAATACGAAGAGGAACTTCGAGAACAGGTAAAAGAAAAATGTTACTTTGGTGGGTTTGGAAGTCTTTTAAGAGTTTTTTTTTTAAACAAATTACAGACAAATGCCTTGGACACTTTTTTCTTTTCTTTAAGTTAACTGATTCACCGAACGTATCTGACATATGAGTAACTTGTCTCTATTTTCTACTCGGTTATACACGTTTTACAATCTTTTCCATTAACCTTGAACGACAAGAACACGAACACAAAAACATCCACATAGGTATGACAGTTAAAATTCCTAACTTCCCCCACGGGGAATCGAACCCGGGGCCACATACAGCTGAGGCGCACGTGCTAGCCACTAGACCAGCGGGAAGAGCAAATGAAATGTATTTTGTAGTTTCTGAAGTTTATAGCTATTTCACCCTATTGTAGTATGTCTATTGATTTTTTAATGTTTACCGTATTCGTTACTTTGAGGAATGATATATATTATTGATATAGGCTTTATTACATATTCGGCCATAAATATTATATAAATTATCAGAATTATTCATGGTCTTCCATGGAAATTCACTGGTGCATGCACAGTAGACAGACAGTGTAATTGGAAGATGAGTTCAACAGAGGTTATATATTCCGCCGATTATATTTTATTTAATAACTATTTAGAAGAGATTACGAAAACGAGTCTACATAATGAAGATGGAATTTCCGTAGAAGATAGAATGGTGAGGTGTATACGGTTTGGGGTTGATATGGTTGTTGTTGCAGAATCTAAAAAGAAAATTAATAAGATGTAGAAAACTTGAGAAAGGCTTGTGAAGAATATGGGCTGAAAATAAATGTTAGAAAGACAAAATCCATGGTGATTGAAACGAAGCGATCGGTGTGAAATATAGAAGTAGGAGTGGGAAAAAACAACAAGTGATTAGTTTTCGATATCTGAGTACTATTACTAGTGATGATATGACATGCGAACGTGAAATAAAAGCAAGGATAGAAATGGCGAAAAGAGCCTTTAGGATGGAGGAAATAGTATTTTGAGGGGACCACGAATAGAGTTGTAAAGAAAAAGACTCATAAAATGCTTCGTTTACTGTATTTTACTGTATTTATAGGACATAAACATGGACGAAACTGTAGAAACTGTTAAGAAGGAACTGTATCATGACGGATGTGCTAGAGGGTATGGTGGCAGGGAAGAGAGGGAGAGGACGAATTAGACTATATAGAAACAGAATTAGGCTATTGGCGATATCAAAACAGAAAAATCGTATGTGAAGATGGAGAGGTTAACAGAAGATCGTGGAGCATGGCAGCTTCTGAGCTGCGGTAAGTGACCCGCTGGTAATGGCGGAATACTTCTGATATAATGATACTGATTATGCACAGTAGGAACAGAAATATCCACTTTACTGTCATTGCTAATACGAATCACAATGCAAATTTCTACAGGTTGTCAAAATACCTCGCTCTAAAAGCTGTAGAAAACTATCTGTTACTATGCGAGGGAAAATCATAGGTCGAGCAACAATTAGACAAATTGCCAATCAGATAGCTAGGGGTATGAGCTGTGACGAGAAAACAGTGAAGAAATTGATTTAGCGGTATGAAGAAGGTAGTGAATATTTCACATCTTGGCCAAGAAGTAGGAGACCAATAATAATAATAATAATAATAATAATAATAATAATAATAATAATAATAATAATAATAATAATAATAATAATAATAATAATAATAATAATCCCAGGAATTTATATTTATTTCCAGCAAGACTTTTGCATACCCTCCTAGTGCAATATGATGTTTTTGTAAAACGGCAATTATAAAATTGTCAAGCTGAATTTGAAAGTCATAATAAGTAGTGCTTTATTTATTTATTGCACAATTCTTTTATGCCAGTAGCTTTCGCCACCTTACTCGCTCTTCATGCTTACTCAGAAGGAAGCTGCGGGTCCCTAGGTTGGGAACTACTGCTTTCCACCAAGGAATACAGACATCCTGTTAGAAATTTGTGTTCTGACCAACATCAGAAAGTTGTGTTCTTCTGTTTCTACTGCGCATGCACCAGTGAATTTCCATGGAAGATCATGAATAATTCTGATAATTTATATAATATTTATGGCCGAATATGTAATAAAACCTATATCAATAATATATATCATTCCTCAAAGTAACGAATACGGTAAACATTAAAAAATCAATAGACATACTACAACAGGGTGAAATAGCTATAAACTTCAGACACTACAAAATACATTTCATTTGCTCTTCCCGCTGGTCTAGTGGCTAGCACGTGTGCCTCAGGTGTATGTGGTCCAGGGTTCGATTCCCCGTGGGGGAAGTTAGGAGTTTTAACTGTCATACCTATGCGGATGTTTTTGTGTTCGTGTTCTTGTCGTTCAAGGTTAATGGAACAGATTGTAAAACGTGTATAACCGAGTAGAAAATAGAGACAAGTTACTCATATGTCAAATACGTTCGGTGAATCAGTTAACTTAAAGAAAAGAAAAAAGTGTCCAAGGCATTTGTCTGTAATTTGTTAAAAAAAAAAAAAACTTAAAAGTTACTTCCAAACCCACCAAAGTAACATTTTTCTTTTACCTGTTCTCGAAGTTCCTCTTCGTATTTCTATCTGATTCGATTAAATAGAGCTTCGAATAGAGACTATGTTGAATTCATTTATTGACTAAGCCTGAAATTCTGATAAAGATATGGCTATGATTTTATTACTACTACTACTACTACTACTATTATTATTATTATTATTATTATTATTATTATTATTATTATTATTATTATTATTATTATTATTATTATTATTATTATTTAAAATACGAAGTTTCAAATCAGGCGATGCAATGTTTACGTAAACTAAATGATAATTTATTTGATAATATTTACTAGTCAATTATACATTTGTGAGGTTTTGCTTTGAGAAATTAAGTGCATACAACATTGAATAGTAAGAGTATTACAATAAAAATATATTATTAAAAATATTGATTAAGTAATTGGAGTTAAACATGCTTTCCAGTAGGAAATATATATATAGAGAGGAATTACTTTAAAGTGTGATGCAAACGAGTATTCGAGTTTTAATCCGAATAGAAATCGATAGCTTACACAAAAATATTTACTTCATTAGTTGTATAAATCTTTATGCTTATCGTATTATAATTCTATTTAAAATTATGATTTTTCCATTTCAAAACGTAGAAGGAGAAATAAATGTAATATTCTATTTGTTAAGGATACCTTTCAAACATTTAAGATTTTAGGGCATGACCTGTCGAAGAATTTGAGACCCTGTCGACATAAATTTCCCCTTCATGGCCATAAGTTATCTTCGATCATGCTCAAATGGACTAATAATGTTTTATCAGTTTTTTCTCATTCATATATTGACCATTACCGGGGGAGAATCTTCTGAAATTGTCAATGCTTATAATTAGTTTTTCACTACAAATCAAAGGATAATAACGACATATTGAACATACTTAATATTTTGTTCTCAGCTGTGGATGTTAGATTTTCAATTCATATAATGTTCGCTTCTAATCGAATTTGAGAGAAAAGTAATTTCCAAAGATTTATTCAAAGAAATGTTCTCAGTCCTCTGATGAAAATAGGAACACACTTTTCAGAAAAAAACGAATATTTTCTACAGGGTTTGAACACAGAAACTTCTGATTGATAGACTAGTGACACAAACCGCTCGACCAGTTCGTATGCCTTCAATGACCTCTTTTGACTTTTGTGTAAAGTGGTTTCCTGCTCCACACTTTTTTTTTGTTTGTTTGTTTGTTTATGTCGATACAACTATAAGTTTGTGGTGAATATTTGGACGTTACAGGTCTTGCAATGCATAAAAGGGTTTTTCGGATAAATTACATTCAATTTTACGTCCTAATAACTTATATACAACAGGTTGAATCTGTGAAATGATTGGGGTTGGAGTGATCGTAAATATTTTCATAGTTAGGAGCCTGGATATGCAAACCCGCTTAGCGTGGGGATTTACTTATGTGAAATTTGGTACCTTTTCTCCATTGCCATTATATCTTGGTGGAATCTTTCCCCCTGTTCGTCGCTGAGAGCACCTAGGTTAGCAGGAAAGAAGCTGAGGTGGGAGTGCAAAAAGTGGATTTTTAAAGACATCCTACAACCCAACTCTCTGTATTTCTGTATC
Source organism: Thermobia domestica (assembly GCF_964235325.1). NCBI lineage: Eukaryota > Metazoa > Arthropoda > Insecta > Zygentoma > Lepismatidae > Thermobia > Thermobia domestica. The sequence continues at coordinate 11,819,290 of NC_137461.1, read as the reverse complement.
ATGTCCTGTACGATTTCTGTGTAACTCTCAGCTTTGTTATTGCCCAGAAAGTTGCGCACAACACACTTAAATGCTGTCCATGCAGCTAGCTCAGCACTGTTTAACTTGCTGTCAAAGCTATCATCAAGCATTAATTTCCTAATTTGGGGACCAATAAACACTCCCGTTGAAATCTTAGCATCACTCAGGTTAGGGAACTTATCTCGCAAATACTTGAAACCTTCACCAGATGTGTCCATGGCTTTGTCAAAGTTTTTCATAAGTCCTAACTTGATATGAGGTGGCGGTAGTAATATCTTATTAGGATCTACCAAAGGAGCGTATTTGACGTTGCATTCTCCAGGTACGTAATTCACTCTAGGTTCCCATTCCTTCACTTCATAATGTTTGTCATTATCTCGGCTATCCCATAAACATAAAAAGCATTGGTACTTCGTGTAACCGCACTGCAGTCCTAATAAAATACCAACTACCTTGAGATCACAACATATTTGCCAACAATGGTCCTTGTAATTTATAAGATTTAGCAAAGTTGACATGGTGTCATAGGATTCCTTAATCTTCACTGAGTGCGCAAGTGGTATAGAAGGTTTTTTATTTCCATTATGTAAAAGGACAGCTTTAAGGCTGACCTTTGACGCGTCGATAAATAACCTCCATTCTTCTGGAACGTAAGGAATTCCTAGCTCCGCCATCAACCCATTTATATCCGTACATACGCACACATTATCTTGCATTGAGAAATAGCTTGAAAATTGAACATGCCTTTTCCTGTACACTGATATGTTCGTTTCTGCATCCAATAAGTTTCACTGCTGGAGCCTTGATCCCAGAAGTTCCGCCTCTTGTTTTGTCAGGTGCAAATCACGGACTAGGTCATAAAGTTCACATTGCCGGATGAAATGTGGCTCGCGAACACAGTCAGGGATGAACGTTGGATCCTTGGATGTACATGTTGATGTCGATGGTTCATCAAGGTCATGATCATCATCAGAGTCTTTTGGCCATATCTCTTCCCAGTTGGTAGGGGGCTCGGGAAGTGGAATTTCATCTCCGTGCGGAATAGGTCTAATTGCGGATTTAACGTTGGGATAACTTATTGTGTATTTGCTTTTTTTAGAATGTCCCTTAACTACTGTGAGACAAAAATAATCATCCAGATGGTTGATGGGTTCTCTCCACACCATTGGTACAGTAAATTTCATGAACCTCCGTTTCCCTTTGGCCCATGCGAGTAAAGTGACGTAGCACGACACACAAATTATGTTGGGTGCCCAAGTTTTGTCCTGATCTCCCACACGACATCCGAAATATATATAATATGCTAGTTTCACCGATGGCGTAATGGATCTACACTGTCCTTTAACTACAAACTGCCCACACACATAACAAAAACTATTTGGTGAGTTAACACACGAACGCCGTCCTCTTGACGCCATTGTACTGATCACAAACTAAACTTCTGGTTTTAGTTGGGTATAATGCCGTTAAGATCAAACATGAAAGCACTGTTAGCAGCAAAGACAACTTTGAAAGTGAAGTAGTGTTAAACCACACGTCAATATAAAAATGTACAAAACTCCCTCACCAGGTGTCAAGAACACAAGAAAGAAAGAAATGCGCGGGGGGAGGGGGGGAACGATACCGTAGTGGAAAATTCAGACTGCATTAGTTCATTGTTGTCAACAATGAGTCTGTATTCCATTCTTTCTTTGTTTTGCATTCTGTTACATTTGATAACAAATATTGATAACCATTTCATGAACAAAACGAAAAAAAACTTGGAGAATTGTATATATATGTATTAAGATATACATATACTGTACGTTTAAAAAAATATACGTTGGAAGTACATTCTATTTTTATACACGCTTCTAATTTACTTGTACGAGAGCAATACAAGTGTGTTGTTGACTATTGTAAATATTCATTTTTATGTCTGTGTTTGTAGTAATAAGGCAAATCGTTTTTACCCCAACTCAGGAGATCTGAAAGCATTACTATCAGGTGCAATAAACAGTGCACACAGTATACATACAAATATATTTATTTCTCTAGAAAGAACAAAGCGATTTTTACGAAACTTTTAGGGTTTATTAAATATAAATCAAGGTATGTTACTATATGTAAGGGGACAGGAGCTAGGGGAATAAAATATCTGAAAAAGGGAAATCTTTGAGGGAATTTCCCGAAAATCCCTCTGTTAGGGAAAACTGTACGTGATGGAGAGAAACCGAGTGCATATTCGAATTCAGCGCAGAAAGTTCCTTTAAGATCAGGTGATTTTTCTCATGTAACAAACAAAAAGTTTAAATTTGTTAACTAGTGTAATTAGGAGTAAAAGCCAAGAAACTTTCAAAGAAATTTGCCAGAAATGTACTTAAGAGCAATATAACTTAGTATACTCTAATTTACTGTTAACCCTTTTCCGGATCCTGGCTTTTTTGGTTATTTTTTAGACTTTCAGTCAAGCAGCTACTGTATCGTCACTATTTATCCTAGGATCATGGTTCATACCTGATTCCCTTCAGGATAGAGCTGGCTTTCGAATGGTACCACTTGCAAGCTCATACCATATACCAGAAGCGGGGAAAAATGTCAGAGTGAAAATTTCGGAGGGAAATTTTTTTCTCGAACTTTGGTTCCCCCTGGACCTCCCCTGTTTGACCGTAGCCATCAAAAAAATCTGATAAATAGTACTTGGTATACTGAATGTGTGTGCCAAATTTCAAGTTTTTATCTTGAATAGTAAGGGCGGGAGAATTTTTATCAAAAATTCACACAATGCCCCAAAGTACCATAAAACACTATGATCTCAGGGGAAAAAATCCTGAGACATCCCTAATTACCCTAGGACTATAATCCACCAATCATTCTCTTCAGAATAGAACTGTCTTTCAGGCGGTACCATTCACATGTCTCCATCATGTATCTAAGGCGGGAAATTCCTGATAAAAGGGATTTTTGGGGGCAAATTTTCCCTTTTTTCAACTTTTGCCCATCTGGACCCCCCTGTTCTTACGCAGAAATCGGAAAAAAAACTTCTGGTAAATACTACTCGGTGGACTGACTGTTTGTGCAAAATTTCAATCTTCTGCGTGAAATAATAGGCCCTCCAGAAAAAATGTCCCTACCATGCCCCACTTTTACCCTATAGAGAAGTATATTTGGATAAAAATTCACTGAGACGGCTCTAATTACCCTAGAATAATAATTCGACCGTCGTTCTCTTCAGAATGGAACTGCCTTTCAGACGGTATGACTCACGTGGTCCTATCATGTATGTAAGGCGGGAAAATGACGAAAAACGGGATTTTTGGGGTAAAAAAATCCCTATTTTTTACCACTTTGCCCCTCTGGTCCCCCCCTGTTTTAGCACTGACATCGGAACAAAAAATCTGGTACATACTACTCCGTGGACTGAATGTTTGTGCAAAATTTCAATCTTCTACGTTCAAAAATAAGCCCGCCAAAAAATATATACACCGACAATGCCCCATATTACCCTATAAAGAAGTATATTTTTTAAAAATTCCCTGAGACATCCCTAATTACCCTAGGATAACAATTCGACCGTCGTTCTCTTCAGAATGGAACGGCCTTTCAGGCGGTATGACTCACGTGGTCCTATCATGTATGTAAGGCGGGAAAATGACGAAAAACGGGATTTAGGGGGTTAAAAATCCCTATTTTTACCCATTTGTTCCTCTGGTTCCCCCTCTGTTTTAGCACTCACATCGGAACAAAAAATCTGGTACATACTACTCCGTGGACTGAAAGTTTGTGCAAAATTTCAATCTTCTACGTAGAAAAATAAGCCCGTCAAAAAATATTGAATATACGCTTAGAAAATGAGAAAAGAAATTTTTGAATTATGACGTCATCACCTCCTATGTCTGGACGCAGGACGGTCTGAAACCATACGTAATGTCTTCTGCAAGGCCTCTGGACTTGGAAAACAAAAAAAAAAAACGGACGAAAAGCCTCAAATAGAAGAGAAATAACGCAATGTACCATGAAAATTGAATATGGTACAAATTACCATAGGATCCCGAAGGGGTTAAATTATATTACAACGAATACATATGAAGTTATAGGAATTCAATACTATTGACGGATAGACACGGCAATGTAAAACAAAATATTGTACATTAAAACAAGAAAATAGCTAAGAAACAATAAAAATACCATTTTCCAGTGGTAAATTATGTACTCATATTAAACTAACAATTTGAATTAACTACACCGTACATACAGAGAACTTACTGCTTAACGCTTTACTAAGGCAAACAGTTGTGTTTTAATGTTGCATTGAGACGGCACCTACTATGTAACGTAGAAATGGAACCACATGAGTTCCCGCCCGGAATAGAACCCGGGTTTCCACTCAATTGGGACGTACTCTTACCATTCAGTACGAAGGATAGCCTAGTGTTTCATTGTGTTCAAAAATGTAACAGGTAATTAATTCCCTAATTTAAAGTTACTGAAGAATATTCTTTTTTCTTTATAGTTCGATTTAAATCACTTCTAGAACTTATTACGATAAATGTATCTTCTAGACATTAAACATAAAATCAAGGGAGAAGTCAATTTACATATAACTTATGTCCATGCAAAATTGTCCTTCTGTCGTTGATGCCGACTTTAGAGTATTATAAATGTTACCATCCATAAAAAGTCATGTGTATCTCATTACTGATTGTAATTCGCATACCACACAAATGAAATATATTACTTGAAACTTATGCATTTTTATTTGTTTTTCGATTTATAGATGGGTCACAATACGTTCTGGGTTCTAAGCTGCAATACGTTTCTCTCCTTCATTCAAATGTCTCTTTTCAGTATAGTTCTCATGGTGAGTAACTTTTAGATTCAAAACTTATTAACTATTAAATATTATTTAAACAGCTATACAATACATGAACATACAGTCCATTTGATACAATTTGTCCTTTCTAACAGTTGCTTATCTTTGTTTTATTTTGCTTTCCTGCACGAGGTCATAACAATGAGGCAAATATGACTCTTTCTATGCCAATAGCACATTCTGCCGATTATAGACACGTTTCGCTCACTCTGCAATGGTAAATATTAAACCCTTTCTGCATGTTGCTAATTTGAATGTAAATAAATGCACATTGTTTTAGCTTACTGCAGTTCTTCTTAGTTCTCCTTAGTTCTTTCTTTCTTTTAGTTCTCCTGTGTGTCATGTAATCTTATAAAACTGAAATTTTCTTGCACTGAATAATTTCATGTTTCAATAGCAGACGCTAAAGCTGGCAACACTGAATTCAGCATCTGGGGCTCGCAATGAGTTTTTAGAAAGGACAAAGTGTATCAGTTGTCAGTTTAAGTAAACATAATTTTCTTCAGAAATTTTACTATTTTAATAACAAACCTGCAGACTGTGTTGTCATAATATAATTAATATAATTGAAGGCTGCATTTACACGCGAAACTAAGTAATTACAACATATATAGGTTGCTTCTCTTTATTCAAGCTGATTATACTACAACAGACACTCATATCGAAACAGAAAGACTTCAATAATAAGAATTGAAAAATAGAAACTACATGAAATAAGCTGAATAGAACTATCTATCTGTATAAATATTGTATATAAGATTTTATAGAAGGAATTTTAAATAAATGTATATATCTACGACATATCAATGTCGTAAGTATTTGTATATTAATATTGTTCTCTACTAATATCGTCGGTGGAGGCCTAAATACTATAATTTGACGCTATTATCTGCTTAAAGTAAATTGTCATAAACTTTCAAATGTATTATTTTGATATTTTATTAATTCAGAGTACAGTTCATAAACGAAATGAGTTATATGCTATGTGTTACACCAATATAATATTTATGTATTGCACAATTTATTATAAAATGAAAACGAATAAGTTTTCCAATCTACAGTAATAGGTAAAGTATGTATCGAATGAAACACACAATAACACAATTGAGTGACAGTTCATATCATAGGTGTCCAAACTCGCGAGCCCCACGCTCGTGAGATTGGCACTCACGCTCAACCGGGCTCCGGCTCAATAATTGAGCGCTAGCCCGAGTGAACCGGAGCCCCAATTAAACAATTGAGCGCCAGCCCGAGTGAGCCCGAGCTCCAATGAAATAAGTGATCGCTAACCCGAGTGAGTGCGAGCCCCAGTGAGCACGAACCCAATCGAGAGAAGTGATTGCGACCCGAGTGAGTGCGAGCCCAGTTAACAGAATTGATCGCGAGCCCAGTTCAAAAAAGTGATCGCAAGCCCAGTTGAGAGAACTGATCGCGAGCTCAAGTGAGCGCGAGCCCAGTTGAGGGAAGTGATCACGAGCCCAAGTGAGTGCAAGCTCAGTTGAGAAAAGTGAGCGTGAGCCCGAGCGAGCGCGAGTTAAATTGAGTGCAAGCCCGTGCTCACTTAACACTCACGTGGACTCATTTGCTTTAGAGTAAAAAAAAAAAAAAGATACTCATTCCATGTGCAGAATTGTAAAGGAAGAATGAAACAACTTTACAAAAAGAAGCAGCACACTCTTGAGGTCTGAGCTGTCATTTTAGTGTCCAGTGGACTTCAAACACCTTTCGATAGAGAACCGACTTTTTTATGGTTATTATGAGAGGATAGTATTTGTTTGTGGCAGGTATTTGTTTTTGTTGTTTTAGTAACAACTTCTATGACCCAAGCTTTTTTTTAGATCATAGAGTAAGGAAACTACTTGACCTTGCGAAGTAGGAATTTTATTTACTAGCAACTAATAAAGCTGTGCGGTCATAGAGAAGTCGAGCGAAATAATTATGTATTATTTAATTGTAGCTTCTTTAAATCCCAATAAATAAGAGTAGATCTTAGGAATGTTGATAACTTGCACCATAATGGTTATTCAGCCCATTAATTTATATGAGGAAACATTGTTTTAATTTTTTGAAATAAAAGAATTTTAGCCTGTTAATTTTACTCACTACTTCTTCTTGAGATCTTTAAATGTATTCTAATCGAAATTTAACTACGGTATTATGTAATTCTAATATATATAAATAAAAACTAAAACAATATTACATTGAATATTTTTAAAGCAAGGAACTCTTAAATAGGCCAGAAAAAGAAATTAGTAAAATTGAATGATTAAAATCTCGTCTATTTAAAAGAAAAATACTTCCTCATATAAGTCAAAGGTTCTATTATAAAAAAAGATACCAATTCAACATCCAAAAAAATAAGATACACACACACACACCTCCTTTCATTAAAGTTTTTTTCGAAAGGTACCCTGAAACGATGGCGAGTCGTTTGTTACAACCAGTGTTAAAGTGAGGGAAAACACGAGGGACGTCATCCCCCAACTCCAAAAATATCTATGGCGTCCCTCCATTTCCTAAAAAATATAGTGGGCCAAGATAGGTACAGGAAACGGCATAACGTCATGCGTTCCCCAACATTTTCAGATCCATTTTTACGCTTGGTTACAATTGTATTTTGATATTGTTTAACACAATATTTTCATTGCGGATTTATCCAATCTTATTACCGTGAAGATTAGCACATACCTGACGAAATAGGGTTGCAAGGCACTTATTCATATTGATTCACTGTGAATAAGTGGTAAGTATTCTCATCTTCCAGAAGAGCGAGATCTCATATAACCTCACGGATGAAAAAGAATATTAAGCTCCAAACAAACAAACACTAAACATTCTAAATTTCACGATAGCTCCGTAAATTGACGTAATTACATTTCCTCTTTTAACGCAGTCCTTAATATTACCTCATTTTATATAGGTAGTTTTCTTCCGTTATGTTATGCCATTAAAGAACCCGCCTTTAATATACATAAGAAAATAAAAGATGAATTGAAAACTAGAACCATAATATGGTTACCATTTTCGAAAGTATTGTACATAACTTCTCGACTCAAACTGATGTTATGGCGTAAATTTCACTCATAAACATCTTTATTCAGCTTTCATTAACTTCTAATTTTCTTTGGTGTGTTCAAACAAAATACAGGCTATAATCTACGCATACTTTCAAATTTTCAGTTTTAATACTCTTAAACTTAGATTAAATTAAGAAATATTCATATTTAATGTATTTTAGCAGGACAATATACTTTCAAATACATAATTAAAAGTAGAGGTTGCACCTGAAGGAAATCACAAAGTTAAAAAATAAAGTATCTTGCTTCAAAGTAAAAGGGAAAAAGTAATCTAATGAACTTAGAAGATGCAGCCTCGAATGGGAATACTATTGTGGGGCTCCAGGTTTTAGAAAAAACATGTAAAGAAATCGCATTAAGACTACATCATCCCGGTATTCATTGAGGTGTCATATCACTTAATAGGCCTATTGTTTCATCAGAAGTTGGAAACGTAAAGAAATAAAGAAACTACTGCAGAATCAACTTTAGAGAATATTGCTTGTTTGTTAATACAAACTATTCACTCCCTCAAATTCTAGATAGAGGCCAACAGGCTACACGTTCCCTTGTTTGTCCATTTGTATATGAGATCCTGACCACCCATTTGTTTTATACGGAAAGTACGTACACATGGAATACTTACAGAAAGTATTATAAAACATGCGTTTTCAGCTATACGTTTGCAGTCCAGAAACTACAGGATTTGCAAACGTAACATACGATTTTACGTACGCCACGTACACTTTTTTCTCAGTGTATGGTTTTGAAGAATGGTCTCAGACACATAGCTATTATCTACAGAGCACGACAATGAATGAGCCTCGAGGCTTGGCAGTAGAATAAAACTTAAGGTGAAGGTGCTTTTAACATACCTATAATTTTGTTGTACTTACTAATTCATGCAGTTTCTGAGCACAAAATTATCATCGGCCAAGGTCGATTTCTGCTTCACTGACTCGGGGTTGGATTGTTGGTTTCTTAACAATGGGGTTGGAACGGGGCGAGAGTTAACATTCTTCAGAGACTAACACTTTCACTTTGAATGCCTAGGTGACAGGGGTTCAGAAGGTGTATAATAGATTGTGGACTATACAATGGTTCAGTACTTGCAATCACATTCATCACTATATCATACTGTAATTTGGACATCTTCGTTACGCTGACTAAACGATTAAAAAAGTCACCTATAATTTATTCCTAATAAAAATCATTGAACAACAGTATTACAAGCCCTTCCACTGGTCTAGTGGCTAGCACGCCCGACTTTTGTGATCGATTCCCTTTGGGAAAGTATTAAACTACAGTGGTTCAGATTCCACGTTGAAACTATAAGTCCATGTCTCAGCCTCGCTGATGAAAGGGGACGGTGAAAGATAGTCAATTAATCAATCAAGATTATTTGGAATTTCAGCTGCATAAACAACCTATGTCTTGTAGGACTAGTTCATTTTGTTAAAGCAGCTGTTTTAACGAAGTTTAGTATTAACGTGTCTATGGCGCTTGCGCTCAACTAGGCTTGGGCTCAATAATTGAGCCCGAGCCTCAATGAAACAATTCAGTGCGAGCCCAACTCAGAGAAGTGAGCCCGAGTCCAATTGAGCTTGAGCCCAAATGAAATGCGCGACCGCGAGCCCAATTGAGGGAACTGAGCCCGAGAACGAATGAGCGCGAGCCCAATTGAGAGAAATGAGCTTGAGCCCGAGTGAGTGCGAGCTCAGTTGCGACAATTGAGCGCGAGCCCGGATGTGTGCAAGCCCAGTGGACAGAGGTGAGCGCGAGCCCGAGTGAGTGCGAGCCCAGCCGAGAGAGATGAGCGCGAGCCCGAGTGAGTGCGAGCCCAGATAAGATTACTAAGTGCGAGCACGAGTGAACGCGAGTCCAGTTGGGAGAAGTGATCGAGAGTACGAGTGAGTGCAAAGCCAGTCCAGAGAGACGAGCGCGAACCCGAGTAAGTGCGAGCTCAGTTGAGAGAAGTGAGCGCGAGCCCAGTTGAGACAGGTGAGCGCGAAAACGAGCGAGCCCAGTGGAAAATGGTCATCTATGGCACTATAATATTCTAGCTTAAAACTTCGGTTCTTTCTTTTTATCCTATATGAGAGTTTTCATGTCAAAAATTGTTCTAAAAATTGTACTAGGTATGATTAATACCGGGAATGAAAGAGTTCGTAGTAATATCACCCAAGCTCTTTTTAGAATATTAGAACACAAGTCATCTTTAGAGGCCTGCGGTGGTTCAGTGGTAGAGCGTTCACCTCTGGTGCTTGGGGTCGCGGGTTCGATCCCAGCCCTAGCCAAGTGAACTTTGTGGTGGACAAACACCGTGTGCGTGAGTTTTTGCATCCAAAACAATGATAGTAATATACGTTCTCTTTTAATACTTGATCTAACAACTTTTGTTTTCCGATATAAGTGCCTCGGATGATTGTAAAGGACCAAAGTATCAATGTTAGTATGAGCCGTGTTGTGTCAATACCATCTGGAAAATATTTTATTACCAATATCATCAACTTTGTTCAAACAACAAAACTGATTTTGATAACAACTTTTGTCACTCATAACATGACCATTTGTTTCAAAGGAACTCAACACTAATGTATTTTCTTTTCCTTATACTAATATGCCATAAATGTTATGTCTAAACTTTTGTCCCCAATTTGGTAAATAATTATTTGTTATTTAAAAATATTGAAAGAATAATGTTCGTTCTCGTGCTTTAGATAATATCAAGTTTATTTACTATGATATTGATTGCATGAAATCTGAGAATATATTGTATATTATCAGTAGTCAATAGTGCAATAAAGTGTTCACAATTTATATGGCTACATTTTGACCCACATAATTATTTGTTAGCTTGTGTTCTCGTTTTATAAACTAGGTAAAACTAAATACAATATACCTACTTCAATAAATTTCAGAACATGCTGTAAAACCTCGAGCATTAACAGGCTTAGTAAACACACAGAGAAAATAGATACTGATGAAAATCACATCTTAGTAATACAAATTGTTGTTAAAAAAAAACAACTAACATTGAATATCCATGTTGTGTTACGAACTATAAAGTCCTTGGCATCCCTAAAACTCTCAAATGGTGAAATATATGTAAAAGCGAGAAAATATGTATTTCATCATTTCAAAACTAACACGTATTTAGGGAAACAAAGTTGTTCCAGCGTCCCTCGAAAGGTCCCAGACCGGTAAAACTCAAAATTTTCAAATGTCAAACGGGTCAAGTAGTATATCGTTTAAAAGCTATATAATAAAAGATGGAAGATACAACAGGTTTCATGTTTCAATACCAATCGTGCGTGAAATGGCGGCGGGATGTTATCACAGCCTTCGTCAAAATGTCCATGTCACTTCCAGTCATCCAAAATTGTAAAAAATAAGATGTCAAAACGCTACAAATAGTGTTTCGTTTTTTGTAAAGTACAGTTTTCCGATGTGCAAATAGTTGTCTGCATTACTAATTGAGACAACACTATTTCAAGTAGACGTGTGTCTACTACTACTTTTGACGCGATAACTAGTATTCTTATTACTTGTATTAATATTCTTATTTCATCGTCTTTCGTTTAACAATAGCTTTGAAACGATATACTACATTACCCCATTGCCATTTGAAAATTTTGAGTTAGACGCCGGCTGGGTTCCTCTGAGGACCCCTGGAGCAATTTCGTTTCCCTCAATATTTGGTACTTTTGAAATGATGGCATACGTGTTTTTCAGTCTTTGATATCTGTTGAGCTATTTCAGATTTCTAGGAGTGGCCAAAGAATTTCAATGCAAACTGTATTAACATTTTGACTTTCCGCCATTTTCTAAGGTTTATTATAGATCATCGAAACTTCTTCCATCGCCTTTCTTTTAAAAATAGCTCTCAAACGATATACTACTTGAGCCCCTCGCCATTTGAAAATTTTGAGTTAGACCCCGTCTTGGACACTTCGAGGGACCTTGGGCAACTTTTCCCTCAATACATGGTACTTTTGAAATTATAAAATACGTCTTTTCTCGTTTTGACATATATTTTATCATTTCCGAGTATTAGGTGTGGCAAAGGACATTACGGACACCACACACACACACACACACATATATATATATATATATATATATATATATATATATATATATATATATATATATATATATATATATGCGTGTGTGTGTGTGTGTGTGTGTGTTAAGGCATTATTATGTTGCAATTAACACTGACACCATATGCGTTATTCTCCAACTCTTACCCGTATAGCCGTCTCTCAAATGGGCACCGATATACATTGTTTAAGAGCATCTTTCGAATGGTTTATATTTTTTCTTAGAACAGTTTAGAAAGCAACGAGATCTTTTACACTTACATACACACACACACATACACACACACACACACACATATATATATATATATATATATATATATATATATATATATATATATATATATATATATATATATTGTCAACAAAACGACTGTGCTTGTGCCTATTAAGCCAGGGATGTAAACTAAGTGCACAGTATTTGTTGCTTCTACCTACTATCCAAAGTAGGTAGGAAACCAGAAACTCCTTCTATCTCCACCAACCTAAAAACTTAGGATTTTTATTGAATGACATGCGAAAGGTGATCTAAGTGAAATTACGATTGTTTATCTTTAGAGAACTCATTTATTCAATTATCGTTTATAGTAGAGTTTTAGTAGGATGTCTGTATGTGTTATATTAAGTAAAATAGTTAACTCGCATTGCATAGAACTATCTATGAATTGGTCAAAGATTGAATATCAGAGATGTTATTCTAGCATACCTTGATGAACGAGGTTCGAACTTCAGACTTCAAAGTTCGTCTCACAGTGGATGGATGTCCACTGGAACGTAGTTCGCTGTTGATCTCAATAATGGCTCTTATTGAGAATCCTACTCCTTGGACTACTCTCTGGTGACTGATCCTCTACGGGTCTCCCAGAACTGATGATCCTGATTCCCTCAAACATTATGTTTTTATCATCATGTTCGTGATGACGAATTCTGTTGTTGTTGATTGCATATTCTGACGTTTTACATCTCTGAGCCGAAATTGTGCTTATTCACAATTTCTGCATTTTCTTTCATTGACCAAATTCTGTAGACAGCTTATGTCTGCTAAATTTCCACTTTTACCTAATTTCAGTTATGTGTCTGTGTTTACAAAATTTCCACAACGTTTGACATTCATATATTTCATATTTGTTTTGTTATTATTATGACACTGCAGACTCGTGTCTACTTCTTGATGAAACAACAAGCATCAGCAATGCATAGTGATGATATAACATGTCTGCAACTTAATTACAGCACTTTAGAATAATAAACAAAACATTGTCATATTTCTCTCTTTAAACCAATTAATGAAATTAATAAATTTTAAATCTTTACATTTTCTATAATTTTGGAGTGTCGTGAAGCGCATACTGCAACAATATATATATATATATATATATATATATATATATGTGTGTGTGTGTGTGTGTGTGTGTGTAAAATACACAACAACAATGCAACTTTTGTTTCCAATTTAAAAAAAATACCTCTCAAATCATGTAATTGTAACAGGTAATGAAAAATATACTAAGTAACACGTATGATACTACTGTCTCTAAAACATATTCTCTTAACTGTCACTCGCTACACCCTTCATACTTTGTTATGCGTTCACATTTTTGTAGTCTTTCACATTTTGGCGCAGTTTACGCATGTCTTCTAGAGCATTCCAGGCATATGTGGTTCAGACACCAAATGCATTTTTATTTTGTTCTTCTCTTCTTTTCCCATGGTCAAATTATGCATGTTTTTTTCTCTTTTAAAACTCATCGTCCGTTAACACATCTTCGCCAAATATTAAGGTCGAAGATCACCTCCTAGAAGCCTTTACCACATCTTCTGCTGGAAGATTTGAAATCGTCAACCTGTGATCTCTATGCAGCGATGATATGGTTCGCCTTCTTCGCAGTGGTGGTTTGAAGATGTCCGTACCGAGTTCTTTGACAAATTTTTATCGTGGTAAATTTGTTGGATTACCTTCGTACATGTACAAAATGAAGGCCTGGACATTACTGATGTTGAACATCACAAAAGAAAGAAGAAAGGACGACATCTAACGGACAACGGCGTGTTTTTCTGTTAGTGTAGTAAATTGAGTTCTTCATATCAAGGATATCAAAGTCACATTTAGTTTTATTGTAGTAAACCTCAATTTATGGTTTAATGACTTCCAGATCGTTGGCAATAGGGTGAGGTATGCTGGTAGGAGTAAGACTACTCTATTTTTCTTAGGCGCATATGAAAACAATGTCTTGTTTTCACTGAAATAATGCATTACACTTCCAATTGTTTTTGTTTTATCAGCAAGAAACTCTTTTAGTACTTTCTTTTAATTCTTCATAGTACCTACATAAGTAAGACGTTTAGACTGTATAACATCTATCAGTTGTATTGACGAATAGCAGTTGTCTCCTGTGAAATTTATGTGTGTCTTATTAATGTGTTTCATCAGTCTGATGACGCTCTGTATACTTTTCAATACCTGTTTCTCAACTTCACACAGGCTTTGCCCGACATTTCCCCTAACTGTATAAATGTATTAATTACTGAGATACGTATTACCAAAATCCAGGCAAACGCATTACTTTGATTCCGATTCTTGCTGTATTTTCGGAATATACACTTTGAATGGACATCGCCCCCGAAACAGTATCAGCATTTCATCAAAAACAGCTGCCTGCCATTGACCATCAGTGCTTTGGAAGGATCAGACACTGAAGCCGTACGATCAGTCTTTATACGTTCTGCGCTACTTGTGGCATCATCAAAGTGCAGGCATGCCAGAAGAATTTCAAACCGGGTGCAGGCGATAGTAGCAGGAAAAACTAGCCTTCCAGTAGAATATTTAGAAAACAATGACTCAATGTCTTCGTGACCAGATTTGAAAATTTAAGAAAGGATTAAGAGATCAATGAAAGCTTTTATTTCTACCGGATCACAATCTTTAAAATAGAGTTGGTAGTGGAATTAGGATTTTTTATCTACCTATAGTACTTTTTTTGTTTCCGAAACAATAAAATGTTTCCATCTGCGGAAAGTATTGATCACAAATCATGTTTCGAAGGATTTTTTCAGAGCACTCGAACCTGAGCTGGCAAACCAGGGAACAAACATCTAATGATATTATGTTTCAAGTTCCTGAGTTCGTATCGTCAAACTCGCTAAAGCTATCACTAGAAACATCACTTTCTTCTGCTAGTAAACGACGAATACGTGCATTAAAGTTACTACCAGTTGGAGGAGGAATATCTCCACAACTAGTTAATGATTTCTCCATTGCGAAAGAATGTCAATAGATGAACAAAATGTTCATAGAAACATAGTTCATAAAAAACAGACTTACAACTTTTATACTCTTAACCGTTTGCCCCGTCACACAGACTAGGGAAAATTGTAACAGTTTCCGTATGCTCCGTCTGTCAGACACACTAACTCTCGACAATATTCAACTAGTACACAAAGATGCCGAGCTCGTACTGAGTAGCGGAAATTCCTAGAGGTGCAAGATGAAAGGGGGAAAGGTACTATGGAGGGGAGGTTCCGAGCGCATTCATTGTTACCAAACCATGCAAACAAAAATACCTCCCTCTCTCACAGACGGGGCATACGGTTTAAATGTTAATTAATTTTGGTTACTGCTGACGGATCAGAGCAAGCCATTTGCAAGCCACTATAATAAATAGCTGATTCGTATAACACAGCTATAAAAGATGAAAATTAACTCGTACTCGTTGTCAATTGATAATTCATATGTCCATTCATTGCAAATTAACTAACTGAATATATAACACTGAACGTATCCTACTGTATGCAGATATTCGTTTTAACTTTCCCGTATGGCGTCTTAGATAATTACAAAGAAAGTTTATCACTACATATTACCATTTTCTATGACTTCCACAATGCGTATTGCTTCAATTAACGAAATCGTATCCTAAAGTTAGATTCTTATCATCATGACAAATTCTTTGTAATTTATCTTTTAGTTCGAATATGATTTATTTTCATATTTGCCACACAGATGGACGGATATATACGAGGTAATATAGGATACGATAATATGTGATATCGTATATATGCCAACCTGGTCGCCAAATCTTAAATACATAATGTACCATGTAGAACACTCGACGCTCCCCAAATTGTTTTAGTTAGCATCAAAACCTAACTTTAACATAACTGATAGATCTAAAGTATGAATATTACAAGAGGTAAGTAATGGGGATGGTCATAGCAGTTGGTGTGTTAGATGTTGTTGTGTAATGCGAACTTAGTATGGCATTAATCTGAATGTAAGTCATGTATAAGAGTAGTGTTAGCACAGCGTTTGGTTGTGACGCATTCCTTGGTTGTTTTGTGGAAGACGATCAGCCAAGCAATGGAGATCCGAACTTCCAGAAACAGTAGGTGTTCGTATTTCTTAGTGCTCTGGTTCTTCTTTTAATATAATTTCGAAGTCCACGCTCTCCAATTTGTCACGACCTTTTCCCTCCAATTCTTGGTATAATTCACCTCTTTATCAATGAATAAACTAAAGTTTTTATACGACCAAAACTGATGAGTTTCTAGAAATACGGTTTGAATACTCGTGCCATTTTCACCCACGTGTGTCCTAGATCTTGAAAGATCTTCATCAACCAAATTTTTCTAACCTTGACTGAACACGATGACACGAAATAATGTCACATTCCTGATATCCGCAATGCTCGGTGAAAGTGTGTATGTTAACAAAATCATTACATATCATTACAACCATTTTTGTTTTTAATACAGTATGCACAGAATATTAAATATATACATAATGCCATAATAAAATATATCCTGTAAACAAGAAATGAGAGTGAAATTCGATTTTTGTTTGTTTGTAAGAATCAACTATAATTTTAAAATACAATTATAACATAATTTTACAATTTAAATATAAAAACATCTATCATCTCGACAATATATAATACAGAAACATCCTTCAGTAAATAAATCTGCTTAAAGAATTTATTTACGGTACTTTTAATTTTTAAAACTTTAAAACACGACGTTATATTGTCCAGTAAACGAAGAACGACACAGAAGGAATTCATGCGTTCTTCTCGATCTAGAACACTTTCTTTAGAGCATGTGCCATCATTTGAAGCTACTTTGGTCTAGTGTATATAAGATACATTTTAGTATATACGCTTGCTATAAATATTGATGATATTAAAATGTCTTGTTTGTGTTAATATATTTCCAAGATTATTATGAACCTTAATCTGATTAAAATTGTTTATCTGTCATGAAAATAATTATATTTTATGTTATATTAATTTCAGGACCACTTACACCATATAAAAAACGTAAGAATTGAATTACTTGAACTACTATACATTTAGCAAATAATAGATATTAACATAATTAGTAATGGCTATTATTTACAAGTGCAGCATTACTCTATAAGTTTCTTTGAAATAATGAAAATCATATTAATTTTCTTATTTAAATCTTAATTTGATTTAAATCATTAAATCTGGTTTAAGATTTCTATTAGTTGAAATATCTTATACTATACTTTCTACATATATATATATATATATATATATATATATATATATATATATATATATATATATATATATATATATTCATCCTCACGGCATTGTCAAGGCTCTATATTTGTATTTTACATTTAAAGTTGCAACCGGGTGTCTCTGACTTCCGTATTCGGTAGCCCGATCATCACCCCTGTTCTTCGCGCGCAGAGTCATTGGAAGAACTGAAAACGTACTCTGTACACAAAGAGTTTATGGTTGTGAACTCGGAAAGCCTGGTACTTCTGCTTGTCAAGGTCAAAAAGTGGGAGAAAAAATGATGTGTAGAATGTAAAGAGGGTGCAACAGTGTCTGATGCTTGTAAGGGAACATATTCATTTGTAGTTCGTGCACATTCCGCCTGTAGCGCTACTGTGGCACAACGTATATTGTAACTGTATAACTCTTGTACATCGCTAGTAGGTCTATTCGCGTTAGTAACGACCGAAACTATGTTGTCAGCTCTGACTGCGATAAGGCACTGTCGTGCTGCTTTTGCTTTTCTTTTTTCCCCTTTTTCATTTGTGAGACGCCAAACATGTTGTTTTTGCTTGTTGCACGCGCTGAACGGGTTCCTGCGAGCGAAGTATTTAAGAAGTTGACTACATATTCTTGTTTGCGATAGTTTTAAATTGGTTAACTGTTGTAAAATATACGAAAATAAAGCTGTACTTGTTAAGGTATATTAGTCGACGACGTAGCTACTGACAATGTTGATTACAGATTTTCTCGAGGAAGAATTTAATTACAGTAGAGGTGAAAAGGAGACGTCCATTTAGACAGCCCCCCCCCTTATCAGACTCAATCGGAAATGGTCTCAATGTGCAGGCGAATTTTTCGTTTGTACACACTTAGGGGCGCCGTCAGAACGAAAACAAAGTGGGGGCTGTCTAAATGTTAGTCCCCCACTATGTACAATTGAATCAGAAATTGTCGCAATCGTTTGTACATCGTTCGTACAGAAATCTGCAAGCAAAATTTTCGTTTTTAGACAATTAGGGGCGTCGCCAGAACGAAAAAAGTGGGGGACTGTCTAAATGTTAGCCCCCCAAAATGTCCAATTCAATCACAAATTATCGCAATCGTTTCTACACCTTTTGTACAGAAATGTGCAGGCAAAAGTTTTGTTTGTACACAATTAGGGGCGCCGCCAGAACGAAAACAAAGTGCGGGCTGTCTAAATGGTAGCCCCCCCCCCACCATGTCCAATTCAATCACAAATTGTCGCAATCGTTCCTACATCGTTTGTACAGAAATGTGCAGGCGAAATTTTTGTTTGTACACAATTAGGGGCGCCGCCAGAACGAAATCAAAGTGGGGTCTATCTAAATGGTATTCTCTTCCACCATGTCCAATTTAATCACAAATTGTCGCAAGCATTCCTACATGGTTTGTACAGAACTGTGCAGGCGAGATTTTCGTTTGTACAAAATTAATGGCGTCGCCAGAACGAAAAAAATGTGGGGGCTGTCTAAGTGGTAGCACCCCAGCATATCCAATTCAATCACAATTTGTCGCATTCGTTTCTACATCGTTTGTACAGAAATGTGCAGGCCAAATTTTCGTTTGTACACAATTAGGGGCGCCGCCAGAACGAAAACAAAGTGGGGGCTGTTTAAGTGGTAGCACTTCACCATGTCAAATTCAAGCAAAAATTGTCGCAATCGTTTCTACATCATTTGTACAAGAATGTGCAGGCGAAATTTTTGCTTGTACATAAATGGGAGCGCCGTAAAAACTGAAACAAATTGGGGACTGTCTAAGTGATAGCCCCCCCCCCCAAATGTCCAATTCAATCACAAATTGTCGCAATCGTTTCCACGTCGTTTCTACAGAAATGTGAAGGCTAAATTTTCGTTTGTACATAATTAAGGGTGCCGCCAGATCGAAAAAAAGTGGGGGTCTGTCTAAGAGATAGCCCCCCCACCACCATGTCCAATTCAATCACAAATTGTCGCAATCGTTTCTACATCGTTTGTACAGAAATGTGCATGCGAAATTTTCGTTTGTACATAATTAGGGGCGCCGCCAGGGCGAAAACAAAGTGGGGGACTTTCTAAGTGATAGCCCAATCACCATGTTCAATTCAATCACAAATTGTCGCAATCGTTTGTGCATCGTTTGTACAGAAATATGCAGGCGAAATTTTCATTTGTACGTAATTAGGGGGCGACGGCAGAACGAAAACAAAGTGGGGGGCTGTCTAAATGGTAGCCCCCCACCATGTGCAATTGAACCACAAATTGTCGCAATCGTTTGAATATAGTTATAGAGAAATGTGCAGGCGAGATTTTCGTTTGTACCAGGGCCGGCGCTAGAAGTTTTGCCGCCCTGGGCGGTTCTTTCACATGCCGCCCTTTTATTGTTTTCTTTCTCAAATTTTGCCGCCCCTGTATTCTTTTCTTTTTCAAATTTTGCCGCCCATCAGACTTGCCGCCCCGGGTGGTGGCACGGCTCGACCCCCCCGCGCTCCGGCCCTGGTTTGTACACAAATAGGGGCACCGCCAGAACGAAAACAAAGTGGGGCTGTCTAAATGGTAGCCCTCCCACCATGTTCAATTCAACCACAAACTGTCGCACTTGTTTGTACGCCTTTGTACATAAATGTGCAGCTGAAATTTTCATTTGCACATAAATGTGGCCCCGCGAAAACGATAACAAACTATGGGCTCTCTAATTGATAGCCCTCCCACCATGTCGAATTCAACCACAAACTGTCGCTCTTGTTTATTACGGTTTTGTACAGAAATTTGCAGGCGAAATTTTCGTTTGTACACAATTGCGAGCGCGCCAAAACGATAACAAAGTATAGGCTGCCTAATTGGTAGCACCTCCCTACTCCGATTCAAAAGAAAATTATCTTAATTGTTTGTACATCGTTTGAGCAGTAATACGCAGGCGAAAGTTTTTTTTTCTACGCTATCAGGTGCGTGGACAGAACGAAAAAAAGGGGAGTTGTCTAAGTGCTAGCCCCACCATGTTCGATTGAACCACAAATTGTCGCGATCGTTTATACATCGTTTGTGCATAAATGTGCAAGTAAAATTTTCGTTTGTATTAAATAATATACGGATGTGAGTATTTTTAATATCTGCGATCAACGTTAACCGGTTTGAATAACGGTTGCTGAGTTTGAAAATGGTACCTATTACACTAGTCGAAAAAAAAATCTTTTTCTCTGGCACACGGAAGAAAATACCTGATTCTAATAGACCTTTTCACGTAGAATTCGAATCTGCAATCAGTTTTTCTCTATCACCCTCATTTTTTCCGTGACAGAGGTGTTTTCGGAAAATTTCCCCTCAAATTTCTTTTCTTTTTCTTTTTTCTTTTTTTAAAAAACATTTTCACACTTGTACCTTGGGTACGTTAGGTATATAAACACACAAATTATATTGTATGTTAGCTTGATTTGTACTTAGTAAGCCCTCTAAGTAGCATTATTCTATCTAGAGAAATAAACATATTTATATAAAAATATGCTATGTGTACTGTTCATTTTACAATATTCATTATTGCAGATACAATTACATATAACTTCCATTACAATATAAGCACGGTTTATATCTTATTGGATTTGAAATAAAACATATTTTCAATGATGTATACACCGTGTCAGCATTTTATATCTACTTAATAAATAATACAATAGAAGTGAGTGGTATCTTCTTAATAAATGGACACTTACTTACCTCAACTAATATGTTTTAGTTGTTTACTTTCTTCTGTGTTTGGTTTCTAGAACATCTCTTTTAAGTGTCCAACAGTAATCAGCTAGCATTTTTGAACTTCACCGTCACTGGTATCTCTTCTCCATGGAGGAATTGTCCTGATGAAAATGTTCCCCATACTCATCCTAACAGCACCAAAGTTTTCAGGAAAGAAATGCAGGTGGGAGTCTAGAAAGTGAACTTTAAGTGACATGTTGCAACCCATTTCATTGAATGATTGCCGGAAATCACTCACAATTTCACGGTAATTTGGGGCTTTCTTGTTTCCTAAAAAATCTCTGTTAAACATTTAAATGGACACCAAGCTACTTTCTCAACCAGAGTTAAGAGATCCTCAAATTTTTGGTCACGAATCAAACATCTTATTTGGGTGTCTGCAAAACTCCCTAGCTTCACTAACCCGAGGAATTTTTTCCTTGAGGTAACAAGATCCTGCATTACTTTTGTCCATTGCCCTAACAAAGTTTTTGAAGAGCCCCAACTTTATGTGAAGAGGGGGTAGAATTATCTAATCAGGGCTCACCAGTGAGGAATAAACAGCATTCTTCTGTCCAGGAGTTAATACATGCGTTGGCCGTTCCTTCTTGATGTAATGTTCCGCTTAGTTCCTGCTGTCCCATTCGCAGAGGAAACAACATTTCCTATAACCAAGCTGCAAACCCATTAACAAAGAAATGGCGTAAATCACAGCAAACGGTCCACTTGTATTTCTCATACTGAATGTTTTCTAACACTATTTCGATGTTTTCATAGGTTTCCTTCATATTAGTTGCATAAGCCAAAGGCACTGAAGGAAATTTGTTGCCATTGTGCAAAAGGACAGCCTTAAAACTAGTTTTCGAAGAGTCAATAAGCAATCTCCACTCTGTACTTATGTGCATGTCCAAGTGTATCCATCACAGCACAGACATTATTACAATACACTAAATCATTTTCTTGAGAATAATAGTTTTGAAACTCTGTATGAAGGTTTCGAAAAATACATACTTTAGTGTCACGATGTAGCAGATTCCAGCCTTAAGTTTAGTATCAAGAAGTTCTGTCTGTGTCTTGGAGAGTTTTAAATCCCGTACGAGGTCATTTAGTTCACCCGGAGTTATCAGATGGGGATCCAATGTAGATGTGCTTCCTACATAAGTAGGATCATCATCTTCATTTAGAACTTCAATAGTTGCCTCAAGTACGTAATCCTCATTTACCGTAAGATGAGGAAGAGGTACTGGTACAGGTAATTCTGCACTGTGTGGAAAGGCCTAATTGCTTATGGCAAATTAGGGTACTGTACTGTGTGGTTAGATTTACTGCTTATTTCTTTTATCTGTGTCATACAAAAGTAGCAGTCTGAAGAATGATCTTTTCGTTCCCTCCAGATCATCGGTACTGCGAAGTTCATGTTTCGTCCACCATTTGCCCACCCAGTCAGACGTTTCACGCAAGTACAACAAATGCAGTGAGGAACCCAGTTCTTATCTTGGTCTCCTACACAGCAACCAAAATATAACTGATAACACTTCCTCACAAGTGGAGTAAAACATCGACGTTGTGATTTAAATATCAGCTCCCCACATACATAACAGAAATTGTCCGGTTTATTACACACTTCCTCGACATCTTGTATCCTGTAACGTATCACACACACACACACACACACACACACACACACACACACACACACACACACACACACACACACACACACACAGGAATCTACACTCCATCAAATTCCCACAAAATCCCTCTAGAAATTTCCTCATACAAAAATGGTGAGATGGTGAACACATCATTGAAAATGTTTTATTGGAAGTCCAGTGAGGTATAAACCGTGGTATATTGTAATTTTCGTGGAAATTATATGTGTTGAAGACCGACCCGACCCCACCCGTGACCCGAATTGACTGACCCGACCGACAACCCGACCAGAGCTGACCCGATTGGCCCGACCCAAAGTGACCCGAGTGAACCAACCCGAAGTGACCTAACCCGACAACCGACCCGAGTGACCTGACCTTACAATCTAATCAGTTTGAGAGAGCTAGAACCTTACAAAACTGCCACCAGAAAAAAAAAATGCTGACCAATTCTTATGCATAAACCATTGTTTCGGCTTTTTTATTTGTAGTATAATTATCCTCCTCCTCCTCCTCAGTGTTCTGCCATTAATGACAGGCCAGTTTCTGTGAACTAGGTAAGAAGCTTCCATTTTTGCGATTTCCCGCTAATATCTGTCTCGCAACCCAACATAAAGTACCACCCTCCTTATTACAATCTATCAATTGCTACCTTCTTACACACTCTCGCTCTCCTGATATCACCCCCTTTACTACATCTCTCAGAATGCAATCCCTTAGCAAGATCGAAACTTGTGATCCGTCCATTTTTTCGCTTCCTTATATCGTCTAATATTGCTCTCGTCTCTTGCATTTTTTCAGCATTTCCTAATTCGTTTTCCTCTCTACCCTGCTAACCTTCTTTATTTTACTCCACACCCAAATTTCCAATGTTAAAATTTAGGCATTCAACTTCGAAAATCAAAATAAAATTTGACTGAGTTCTGAAGACAAGTTCTGAAGGCTAAAAGAATAAAAGTTCTGAAGACAACATTATTTTCTAGTAAGGAATGTATATAGAACTTCTTTTAATGTTGTTTGCTGTGTAACAAACAACAATTTCATCACGTTAACATTCCGATTTTTCTATTTAAAAACAGCGTTGCTGTCTGATAGAATCATAAGGAACTAATTGCACTGAAATATCATTCTGTAGGGAATTACCTTTTATTTTTTCTTGATTAATTTATCTAGGAGATATTTGCAACGTTATATAAAATTAGCAAGTATTTTATTGCGGAGAAAGTCAAATCACTACCCCAGCAATAATAATAATAATAATAATAATAATAATAATAATAATAATAATAATAATAATAATAATAATAATAATAATAATAATAATAATAATAATCTGAAAGTGACCAAGAAAGGTCTGTCTCTTTGTAGAGGTCTGTGTTCAATTGGCCCTCACACCGTGAGTTGAATGCGAATGGATATAAGGTGAAGGTCAGTTGTTGGACGAGACGAGACGAGACAGAATTTTCATGAAAGGGTACGAGATGATACAGAGCTCTTTCAATAGAAACATATGCAGTTTTCCAGACGAAACTACCTTCACGACACATTTTCGAAACGAGAATGCCCCAAACCAGGTCTCGTGAGCAACACTAGTAAGTATATCCAACATACTACTTGGTTGTGGCTGTTCAGATACACCGTGAACGTGCGTAAGGACTGAGTGAACATGGGGCCTTCACAGAGCGTCATAAGGGCTTGTTTGCTGTACGAGTTCAAATTGCTGCTCCGCGGAGCGGAAGATATGACAGGCCTTTGGTGAGGGTGTCGTGACTACGCGGAGAGTGCAGTGGTATGACGGTTTAAGGACGGTGACGAAACACTCGAAGACGCACCACGTGCCGGAAGACAAACAGATGTTCAAGATAAATATCTTCGGGCAGCAATTGAGGCGAAGACAGACATGTGAGGAACTGGTACTACCTTTCAGTGTAAGTGGAGAAACCATTCGGCACCACCACCATCAACTTGGGAAGCACTGCAAGCTGGGTTGATAGGTCCTACATGATTTGACTTGGAGCCAGAAAGCAACGCGAGCAGACACCTGTGTTTCTTTGGTGTCTCTTCTGAGGAAGGAGCAATATCTGAACAGGGTGTTGACATGTGATGGGAAGTGGGTCCTGTACGAAGCTCCACGGCGCCGTCATTGTTGGTTAGCATCCCATGAATCGGTTCAAAAACAGCCCAAGCCAGCACTACGCCAGAATAAGGTTCTCCTGTGCATTTTGTGGACTGTTCGAGGCATCGTCCATCGGGAACTGCTACCAGCTGGTCAGATCATCAATGCAACTGTGTACTGTCTGGATCCAGCAGTTCTGAATCGCAAAGGGGTCCTCTTGTTACAAGGCAACGCTAAGCCCCACGTGGCTAAAATGACCCAGTACATCATTCTACGCCTTGGATGGAAAACACTATTGGATCCGCCATACTCCACGTTGTACCGTCCGGTTATCACCTGTTCCATTCCTTGGACAATCACCTTAGAGAACGCCAATTCAAACAGCTAGTAGAGGTTCAATATGCACTTGATACCTTCTTCACTTCACGTCCCACCAAGTTGGACTGCGATGGAATCCATGGCCTTCCAGAACGTTTTCAGAAGGTCGTCGAGGCTGATGGAGACGATTTTTGATATTCCAGGTACGTCTTAGGTTACATACCAATGTTCGAAGGTGTTGGTGAAAAGGCAGCGGAACTTTCTTGGGCACTCTTAAAGTTATAATAATAATAATAATAATAATAATAATAATAATAATAATAATAATAATAATAATAATAATAATAATAATAATAATAATAATAATAATAATAATAATGTGTCCTGCCCAAAGGCAGATGTTTGACCCGAAGGTCCATGGGTATTGATTCCAGCTCGTACCAAGTAAGTTTTCTGGTGGACAAACCCCATGTGCATGGGTTTTCTCGGTGTTCTCCCATTTCCTCCCACTTTCTTCATTCAACCACTTCAATTATTTCTCATCATCACTGTCTCTCTTAGCGTTGGTGCATAACGTGGGACGTTAACTAGATATTTCCTTTCAATTTCACTTAATGTGACATTTAACTTGACATAGAAACGCAGAAAGGAAAAAAGTCAGTAGTAATATTAATTACAATTACAATACCAATTAGTTAATATAGCGTAAAATTAAAATTTTATTACTATTTCACCTTCAATTAGTCACATTTATCATTCATTCACCAACTTCGAATTGAATTCCACAACAAAGCTCTTTATAGTATTCCGTATAGAAAATAAGTGAAGAATGTGACGACCCGACCCGAGTGACCCGACACGAGCTAACCCGACTGACCCGACCCGACAACCCGACCCGTAACCCGACCCGTTTGAGAGCACTATCAGAGGGGTACTATTTACAGTACAATTTATTTTGTATGGTTTAGCGTACTTTAAGGCTACCATACTTTTTGAAAACAGAAAAAACGGGACATCTTACAAATTAGTAGTAAATATTGCATTTTGTATTAATTTTATCTTTCGAATTTTACTACAGTATCGCACTAGTTATACAACTTAAAATAATGTATTAATATAGTCCATACTCAGTGGCGTATTTAGGGGGAGGGCTTCCGGGCTCAAGTTCCCCACCGAAATCTTACTTACTATAGTAAAGTATATGAAGTATCTTGCAGAATTTTCATATTTTCAGGCAAAGCACCCCCGGAAGTTAGCAAAGCCCCTCCCGAAACAAAATCGTAAATACGCCACTGTCCATACTTAATCAACAGTGCTAAAAATTATTATAGAAGCTAGAAGCTGTTATACAATATAAACGCAATCAGTGAACATACAATATTTAGGCAAAAATTACATTTTCAATATTATTACGCATACCACCTTTACATGCTCTACATGTCTATAAAGAAAAATATCCAGATTTATGAAGTTGTTTCAAAATTTCAATAGGCTGATTTATTTTTGTTAACCTAAAATGCGAACTAAAAGAAAGCAATTTGCATAATTGTTTTTCTGAAGCAGAAAAAAAATGTGTTTTCGGGGCTGGTCTGCAACGTCACAAGAATTTGTTGCCACCTCGGGGTATACATTCTTACTTTTAGTGATAAGAGTGCTACTTAGGAGGATTTAAACATTGTGTGTTATATCCGGGGAAGCAACGATTGCAATAATAATAAAGATTAGAATGCAATTGTTCCTATAGTATTGTCGGAATTGAAAGCAAAAGGAATAAGTCGATTTTATTATCTTTTCAGAAATTTTGATATGTAATTAATAATAATAATAATAAAGAAAAAACAGGACAAGAAGGAAAATTTCTGCACACCGGGACAAATTTTAAGAAACCGGGGCGTATGGTAGCCTTACATACTTATTTGCATGCGGAGTGTCAGTACGGAGCCACTACGTAGCAGAGTTGAAACAAAACCTCGTAAATAGGTTGCCAACTCAGGAAAACAAAATTACCGGCACACCCTCAAAATTCTCTGTACAAATGAGAAACTGAAGACTGTATTGATCGTTATTGTATTTACCAGCAATTGCCACTTGTTTAAAATTATCGAAACAGATGAATAATACTGGATATTAATCTTTATGTAACAATAGTTGATTCATAAAATGAAATTTATTCTATAAACTTCACTTCAAACAAAGGAAATTGCTTTAAGAAGTCATTTTCTACTCTCAATAAATGAATAAAATTCTTTTACAATAAAATATAAGTGTTATCAAATTTGTTATGTTAAATAAATAAAACTGCCTTACGTTAAAAAAATATCGATAATGTATAATACAACGGAAATTTGTGTTTGTAAAGGCACTGTTGAAAATTTCGATGTTCAATGTTATATTCTGGATTGCAGATTGCAAAATGCCCGTCAGAAGGGGGCTAATAAGAAGTTTGTACCGGTCACCGGCCTTAATCAAAATTACAGCAAATACCAGCCAGTTAGCAACTCTACTCGTAAATCAGAATGCTGAATGCACCAAAATACTTCACCATGCATTCTATAGTTTCTGCAAAATGAGTTTAATGAAGATGATCAAATAAAACAAAATACTGTGTTCTAATTTTCCCTTTAACAGTCTACTTTGTGAATTTGTTATATCTTCCACTTATCAATTTCCTGTACGAGATGAGAATAACGGTTTCTGCGCAAGATAGAAAGAAAAAAATACATTTTTCTCATAAGGATTCAGTTCACGTAAGAAATAATGAATAAGTTTAATAATAAGAGCCGAGGAGTGAAAAACTAACTCAGCAATAATCATTGTAAGTATAAATATAAATATAAAAAAACAAAAAAAAATTAATTCCATCATCGTTAGGATAAGATCAATATAGTGAATCACACGATAGTGTGAACAAACCAAACCACACAATAGTGTGAACTAAGTCCTGTTAGAAAAATACTCCATAAATGTGACACATTTTTTTAATGCTTCTACCATTTATACAAACCCTCACATCGTTTTCGTTCTGGCGGCGCCCCTAATAGAGTACAAACAAAAATTTCGCCTGCACATTTCTGTGCAAATGATGTACAAGCGATTGATATATTTTGTTATTAAATTGGATATGGTGGGGGCTACCAATTAGACAGCCCCACTTTGTTTTCGTTCTGGCGGCGCCATTAATTGTGTACAAACGAAAATTACGCATGCATATTTCTGTACAAACGATGTACAAACGATTACGAAAATTTGTGATTCAATTGGACATGTTGGTGGGAAGCTACCACTTAGAGAGCCCCCAGTTTGTTTTCGTTCTGGCGGCGCCCCTAATTGTGTACAAACGAAAATTTTGCCTGAACATTTCTGTAAAAACGACGTACAAACGATTGCGACAATTTGTGATTGAATTGGACATGGTCGGGGGCTACCACTTAGACAGCCCCACTTAGTTTTCGTTCTGGCGGCGCCCCTAATTGTGTACAAACAAACATTTCGCCTGCTCGTTTCTGTACAAACGAAGTACAAACGATTCCGACAATTTGTGATTCAATTGGACATGGTGCGGAGGTATTACTTAGAAAGCACCCTACTTTGTTTTCGTTCTGGCGGCGTCCCTAATTGTGTACAAACAAACATTTCGCCTGCACATTTATGTACAAACGATGTACAAACGAATGCGACTATTTCTGATTGAATTGGACATGGTCGGGGGCTACCACTTAGACAGCCACCACTTTGTTTTCGTTCTGGCGGCGCCCCTAATTGTGAACAAACAAACATTTCGCCTGCCCGTTTCTGTACAAACGAAGTACAAACGATTGCGATAATTTGTGATTGAATTGGACATGGTGGGGTGGCTACCACTTAGACAGCCCCCTTTCTTCTGTTCTGGCGGCGCCCCTAATTGTGTACAAACGAAACTTTTGCCTGCACATTTCTGTACACACGAAGTAGAAACGATTGCGATAATTTGTGATAGAATAGAACATGTTGGTGCGGGGCTACCAGTTAGACAGTCCCCCACTTTGTTTTCGTTCCAGCGGCGCCCCTAATTTTGTACGAACATACATTTTGCCTGCACATTTCTGTACAAACGAAGTACAAACGATTGTGACAATTTGTGATTCAATTCGACATGGTGGGGGGGGGGCTACCACTTAGACAGCCCCCATTTTTTTCTGTTCTGGCGGCGCCCCTAATTGTGTACAAACAAAAATTTCGCCTGCACGTTTCTGTACAAACGAAGTACAAACGATTGCTATAATTTGTGATTGAATAGGACATGTTGGTGGGAGGCTACCAGCTAGACAGCCCCCAATTTGTTTTCGTTCTGGCGTCGCCCCTAATAGTGTACAAACGAAAATTTGGCCTGCACATTTCTGTACAAACAATGTACAAACGATTGCGATACTTTGTGATTCAATTGGACATCGTGGGGGGAGCTACCACTCAGACAGCTCCCCACTTTGTTTTCGTTCTGGCGGCGCCCCTAAGTTTGTTCAAACAAACATTTCGCCTGCACATTTCTGTACAAACGATGCACAAACGAATGCGACAACTTGTGATTGAATTGTTTTTTTTTGGGGGGGGGAGGCTACAACTTAGACAGCCCCCATTTTTTCTGTTCTGGCGGCGCCCTTAATTATGTACAAACGAAAATTTCGGGTGCACATTTCTGTACAAACGAAGTACAAACGATTGCGACAATTTGTGATTGAATAGGACATGGTCGGGGGCTACCACTTAGACAGCCCCCAATTTTTTTCGTTCTGGCGGCGCCCCTAATTGCGTGCGAACATACATTTCGCCTGCACATTTCTGTACAAACGAAGTACAAACAATTGCGGCAATTTGTGATTCAATTGGACATGGTGGGGGGCTACCACTTAGACAGCCCCCATTTTTTTCTGTTCTGGCGGCGCCCCTAATTGTGTACAAACGAAAATTTCGCCTGCACATTTCTGTACAAACGAAGTACAAACGATTGCGATAATTAGTGATTGAATAGAACATGTTGGTGGGGGGGGGTATCAGTTAAACAGCCCCAATTTGTTTTCGTTCTGGCGGCGCCCCTAATAGTGTACAAACGAAAGTTTGGCCTGTACATTTCTGTACAAAGAATGTACAAACGATTGCGGCAATTTGTGATTTAATTGGACATGGTAGGGGCTACCATTTAGGGGAACTCCCTCGAGAGGAATCACTCTACTTATTTATTGCAAAAAGCAGAATTTAAAAATTCGCATTCGTCCAAAGTTATCGTGTGAAGTAACAGCCGTTTGTATGTACGTACTAATATTGATAAATTCCACTACGCGATCCCAATTAATAGTTCATATATACGCGCCACACACACACAAACTAGCATTTGTACACACGAAAGTATATCTGGTAGTATCCACACGCTTACGCCGGAAACTAGAAAGAAACAAACACACACACACACACACACAGGGACAGAGAGAGAGAAAGAGAATATCTTGTTGTACCTTTATACTGAATGCACCATTACTCACAAAATCAGTTAAAAAAGAAAAAAGAAAAAAGTTGTAAATGAAACTTTCAAAGATTGGTACCACTGCAGCGTGTCACAAATGAGATTGTTCCATAATGATTGATTCGTAATATGATGTATATGGGTTTCTTAATGGTAGTATAACAAAATGCCTTCAAATTGACCACTAAATAAAAAGTGAAATTTATTTCTCAAATTTTGTAAAATCGAAGTCGGTGGGCATTATGGGAACAGTCTACAATAACAATATATGCAAATAAATATTAATATACTTCACGTTTTCCAGTGGGTGCAAGAAAGCTTCGAATAGTATTTGTTGCCAGAAGCATTAGCTGATGTAAATATATATATATATATATATATATATATATATATATATATATATATATATATATATATATATATATATATATATATATATATATATACACAGAATTCTATCATTTTGACTTCCTTTTAAAACTTCTACAATTTGGCTTCCGGTGCATATACACCGTCATTCGGCGTCCAGTGATAATATACTTGATACGAAAACCACCATTTTGACGTCCTGCAACGTTGCCAAATTTGGCACTCAGTTTTCTAGAGAAGGATGTCGATTTCAATGTGTGCTAGTACACAATCACATTGATGGCAGTCCTGCTACACAGAAAAAAACAATTTTCCTTGCGTTTTCATGATTTATCGTTATATATGTATATATATATATAAATGTATGTATGAATGTACGTATGTGTGTGGGATGTGTGGTGATGTTTGTGTGTGTACTTCCAGCATAATTTTGGAAACTCTAGAGAAGTTTCAACCAGGCTTGATACATATTGTACTTACAGTATGGATGAAAGTACTCCCGCGGTTAGACCCCCGTACACACCTTGGGGGAGTGGGAAGGGAGATAAATATAAATGATCGGAAACGAATGATATTAGTGGTGAATGCATTGTTTTTGGAGTCCATTGGTAACAGTTCCCATGAACCTAATGTCCAAGTACATCTTCCAGTGAAAGTAATACCTCCTAGCACACATAGGGAAGTAGCAGAAATAAACTAACTAACTATGGAATTCGAAGATTCAATACCGAGTTCACAAAAGCTTTCATTGACTTCTATCCCAAGCGAACTGGTTTCAGTTTCTACTTTTTATTTCTATTTCTGGGAGATCGCTTTAATATTCTCCTCCTATCTGCGCCTAGGTCTTCCTAATGGTCGTTTTCCAATTGTGCGTCCTATTTAAGTGGTAGTGCAATTTCAGTAAGATGAGTGGCACATAAACAAATGAAAACTGTCGATATTGGTGTCGAATCCATACTTTTCGGAGTCCTTGAGATGAACACTTACGATGGCGTCCAAATCCAAATTCATTAGTATTCCTTAGTAGAGGGCTGTGACAGATAAACATAATTGAAAATAACATATATTGGTGTCGAATCCATTGTTTTCTGCATCCATAAGTTGGATGGTAACAGTTTTGGTGCTCTCTAAGTGGACGTTATGATGTCAGAAGAGGACATACTCTATCACTCCTAGGAGAGACATAAAAATGATCGAAATTGACTGATATTAGCGTCAAATCATTAGCTGCATTGTTGCTAATCATTAGTTTCCATTTGTTGCATTTGCAATGCCGTTTAGGTCCACCATAGAGATAGCATAACCATCTTAGTCCTTCTACGGGGAGTCGAGGGGATATGAAAGTGATAAGAAAACTACTGATATTAATGCCGAATCTATAGTCTCTCGGGTCATTTAGATAAAGAGTGACGCTCCAGAGGCTCTTTAAGTTCACTTTTAGCCATTATTAGCACCCTGGAGGAGGGGTGAAATTGTGAATGGAAAAATAATCGAAAATGACTGATGTTAATATCCATTCCATAGCTTTCGAAGTTGATAGGTAGCAATTCTGATGACCTTTGAGTTCAGCCACCAAAAAGGGTAAGAATAGTGGTGTCATTAAAAAAATCTTAGTGGGAAAATTCAAGATAACATGTTTTGGCACAACACTGCAACTCATTATTCTAACCCATATATTCACAACCCTTTGACCTTTGTATGTACTAAAAAGTGCTAACGAGCGCTCCAGAGATTATATTTTTAAAAAATCAAAGCTCATTTGTAAGAATTGAATTTATTCTTTATTTTAAACACTGTCATCTGTAGTTTATGCCGTGAAAAAGGGTTGAGGGAGGTAAGACAGTGCCATTTTACTGCAGGTACCGGTATTCAACTGGAGGGACTAAGGAAAACCCTGGAATGCTCCATTCGTAATGTCCGGACCAGATTTGAACCAGGTGCTCCCAAGTGTGAAATCAGGAATCTACCAACTGAGCAACGACCGCTCGGTTTCCTTCGTAGGAGGTGAAATAATACTTCTGAAATATATCTACTATATTTCAGCATTTATCCTTCAGGACTTATTAAAACATTCTAGGCTTCAACCAAGCGGGCATAACTGAATTGGTAGAGCGTTACTTCCCGATCTGAAGGTCCATTTTGAAATCCTTATCCTTACATTTCGACTTCGGTTATCTTCAGTACCGCCAGGAGAGTGACAGGATAATTCATATACTAAAATGGCCATGGGCGCTAGCTTTCACCATTTCTTCTTCACAGCATGCACCATAGATGCTAGTTTGACAAATGAATTCTGTCTATAATTATATGTTTTATTTATAGATTCAGAATAGTAAAAAATGAAAATTTAAAATGAAATATTTGTTTAACGTCCCATAATTATGCCTTTTAGACTAAGGGAGACGGCTAACTAAGGCAAGTTAATGATAGTTTTAGAATTGGTGAAATGAAAATATGGGAGGAAACAGGAGCATCCTAGGGATGTAGTAACCTGCAACTGTAGTGTTGTTACTATTCTGGCATTTGTCTGATGAAAGTGAATATAAATAAGGAAACATAAATCAATATAGTTGGTATTGGTGATCGAATAGAGCTGACTTCTGCAATCTGTCAATGACCAAGAAACTATGGATAATTTACATCTAGCAGTGTTAATGGACTCAGATCGAGTTTCTGGTGAAAGAATATAAAGAGGAATTACCATTTTTTAAT
Organism: Thermobia domestica; assembly: GCF_964235325.1. Taxonomy (NCBI): domain Eukaryota; kingdom Metazoa; phylum Arthropoda; class Insecta; order Zygentoma; family Lepismatidae; genus Thermobia; species Thermobia domestica. The sequence goes on along the minus strand of NC_137461.1, from coordinate 11,785,344 downwards.
TAAAAAACGACATTAATATACTAATGCTTGTGCGTATTGGTACATATGGTGAGTAAATACAGAGGATTTGTCAGTCCTTTGAAACATGATAAACGCTTTTCTCCTTTTATTCACTGTCGTTGCTTAATTCATATTGAAAACCTAGCCAGTCAAATAAAATATGTTCATGAAATTTCAGAACATTTTAATGTTATTGCTAAATTAAAAACCTTTCTTATTGTAAGACCTCTTAACGAACAATTGCTAAGAGTACTCTTGCATGATTTATCAGCATCATATTCAGAACTCATCGCTTTGTGGGTATTCGTTGGTTAAGTCTTGGCTTTTACAACGGTCTGGAAAGTGTTCGAAGCAATCAAGGCACATATATCTTCAGAAAGCTTCTATGAATTATTTTATGACGATCCCAAGATTAATATTGTTTTCACAGTAGTCCTCTTTCAGTATCTAAAAGAACTTAATAAACAACTCCAGACAGAATAAAACACAACTTGTGACATGAAACAAATTACATTTTCAATTCGGCTACAGTTAGAAAGATTTCTTTCAACAGCAAGTAGAAATTTACTGCATCATTTCCCACAAATTTCACACACTTCAGGAGTCTTAGCTGAGTTAAGTGTGATTGTCTTAAAAGTAATTAGTTGGAAATTCAAAATCTTCAAACTTGAAGAACGTTTCCGTGTTTTGAAAGAAAATGAAGTTACTTAACATCCTTTTCTATCCAATTTGAACTTAACTAAAAATCAAGTTAATTGAAGATTATATTAAACTGGCTGCTGGTATGGAATGGGAAAAGATAAACATTTAGTTCTCGTTCACGCTGAAACAATTGTTGGAAAATACGAATTACTAAGTATATATAAATGAAAGTGACTATGGAACTAATACCTGTTGAAGCACCCGAGCGATCAACCTAAATTTTTCATTGTTGATTAGCTTCGGGCCTGGTTATCATTTCAACCTGACGGTGAAACTTTGGGGAGGGGGAGGGGAATACATAAAATGACCGATATTAATATCAAACTCGTAGTTTATGAGGTTTCAGAGATGAACAGTGACACTTCTGATACTGTTTAAACCCAAATTAAACCTCCATTAATATCCCTAAGGAGAGGATGACGACATGTGAAAAAATTGAAATGGCCAATATTAGCGTCGAATTCATAGTTTTTGGGTGCTTAAGTTGATTGGTGACAGTTAGGGTCTCCTTTATGTCCAAAACGATACTACACTTCCCATGCAAAGAATGGGTATTCTGCTAGTACAAAGTATTTGGAATACCGGTGCAAAGAACGGGTATTCTGTTAGTACAAAATATTTGGGGCAGCAGAAAGCACAAAAGGTTTCCAAATACTGTACTGTGGAGTGTTCCTTTTAAATCCCATAGGCTAGGGCCTATATTCGGCGCAAACTATCCTAATAAGCATTTTCAGTTACGAAACACTTTAAGAACAAAGCACGATCACGAGGGCTATTTGAGCGTAGATACAAGCGCCTTTCATCTGTATAGTATCACTGAAATTCAAAGTAACATTCAAAATAAAAATCTGATTAATCTTATATTTAGAAAGTATACGTCTTTATTAATTAATATTGTTCAATTTCATTGTGCTAGCGTACTTGGTATTACTTGTGGGTGGTATTTCAATCTTGAATGGGTTGGGAATACCAGTTTTAAACTATTCTGTTTAAGAAGCAGGTCTGTAAACAGAAGGAACAGGGTTGGACTTAGTTTTGCCTCAGACTGAAAGCAACCTGCTTGGTGCCTACTATTTTCAATATTTAGAATTTCTCATTCTAAAGCATAAGTTTAAAAAAGGGGAAAAGGATTAGGGTAAATAGGTCTTGCTCTAATTGAAAGAACCATACAAACGTTCCAGTGAAAAATCGAACATATGGAAAACATCAGTATGGAAAATTTTGTCGGTGATTTCTCTGGATGCGTTCATTTTAATTTCTTTCTTTTCTTTTTCTTTTTCTTCTTTGATTTATTTTAGATCTCAAGTTGTCTACAGATTAGATCGGGATAATAAATGTGGTAGCCAGGGCGTAGATATTAATGATATTCTCCGACTCCCCAGTCAGGATGTTTGGCCGCACGAATCGATCCCAGGATCTCCTGAGTATCAGGCGATTGACGGTCTATTTGAGTTTTAGTTATTGTGTTAATATTAAACTACACACTTTTTTGAATATAGGCCTACTTGTTTATACAATTTAAGTATATTTATGAAAAGAAGCATTACGTTGATTTTATTTTGTAATAAAAAATAAGCTTGTTTCCAAAAGATACTATATCCTTTTTTTCAGAATTTGAAATTTTATTGGGAACAGAAAGATTAGTGGTACTTCTGCATAAATATGATGATAATTTGTATCAGAACGCTCTGAAACCATATTAAAAACGAACTTTAGAAACACATTTGTTCCAATATGTACTATATCCAGCAATTGCATTTTTTTCAAAACATACTATATCCTTTCTTCATTCCATAATGTACTGTATCCTGTATTGTCTTAATACCTATGTCTTCCTTTTCATCTCAAAATGTACTAGCCCTATATCCAACTAAAACAGCCAGTTCTTTCTAGGCTCCTTTTTAAGTATTCTGAGTAGGAAATGTGACAGTATTTTTAATTTGTAAATTGTACTCAAAGGATTCATGCTTTCATTTGACAATGTTGCATTTAGTAACGTCCTTGCAACACGCAGTAAACATTATTGTTAGTATTTATGGTTGATGTCACTCCTATTGCTAGCAGTGCTCGCTTTTAACTAGTTTTGCACGTTAGTTTAAGTCAAACATTACACTTTTCGAGTTGTTTCTGTAATATGTTTGTGGTTTGAAGCTAGTTTAATAAATATCATAATGTTCCCTTGTAGCAAGAAAGTTCTCGGCCAGTTGGCGCGTGCTTCTGGGCTTCTGGGTTTCTACGCTTGCACTTGAAATGCATGATTTCATACAATCTTCCTTTTGTTGTACTTACAAGTGATGCCTTAGACCCTTCGCAGAGAGTTACAGCATCTGTCCGTTCATTAACTATTGACTTGTCTTGTAAAACGCTTGCGTCAAGCTTGAATGGAACATTGAATGCAAGGTTGCCTCCATGTAACTTCACTACTGGAATCCAGTTTGCGGTATGCTTGCACGTTTTCCAATCAAGCTGGATGGAAGCTTGACCGACTTGCAATTCAAGCTTACAGCAAATGGTTTGCAAGTTATCTTTGCTACTAGGGTTAGTGAAGAAGAAGAATATAGTGATCAAGACGAGTGGGACTATTGTGCTGAAACACCACCAGAACATTCATGGAAACGAGACAAATAGATTGTGAACTTATATGCATTTATCTCGTGTAATAAAAATTAATGTCACAGTGTATGGTTTTAGTGTACTATTTAGTAAGAAAGTATTTTAAAAATATAATCTTGCATTACCCTCTTCTATAATTTTAGTTTCAAGACACTATATTCATTCTATTTAGTACCAAAACATACTATATCAATTCTATTTAGTGCCTAAACCTACTATATCCACATATACACTCAAAATGTACTGTATCCACAATTTCTAAAATTTAAAATATTTTATTAAAAATTACTAAGTACATGTATGCACCGAATTATGTATCAGTAAAATCAATTATAAAATATTTTACCTAATGAAATTGAATCACTTCTACAGCAAAATTTAATGATCATATTAGTTTTTTCTGTTTCGTGAAGAAAATCCCAAGTGTGATATAGTACATTTTGGAAACAAGCTCCTCTTTAAATCAGGGATAATAAATGTAGTAGCCTATAAAATCACACATTTTACAAGCTCCTCATTTCTTTCTTTCGTTTCTTTCCAAACGAAAGTTGTATTGTGAAAAAAATATTTTATAGACGCAAACTTATCATCATCCCAAATTCTGCACTAAAATTTCAAGGTGTACATTATTATTATTATTATTTTTATTATTATTATTATTATTATTATTATTATTATTATTATTATTATTATTATTATTTTATTATGAGAAAGTAAAATATTACTTTCTCAGAATATATTTTTTCTCAAATATTTAAAACCAACGTTTTATAAAAATAAAAAAAGCAGAGAGAGAGAAATGAAATAAATGTGAAGTGGGCAAGAGTACTTCGCGAGTATGAATGAAATTACATTTCTCAAAATTGAAAGTAGCATTTCTATGTATATCAAGTGTACTCTTTTTCTCAACTTCCCTTTACTAAATTCAATTCCCCTTACTTTTGAGAAACAACGTTCAGTCACTATTGTTCCCAATTTTGAGTACTAATTTATTTTCGTTTCTTAGGAAATTGAACATCAATATACTGGTAGAAGTCCTAAAAGGAGATCGAAAGAAAGAAATAACATAGTTAACATTGAGCAAGAATCCAACATGATGTTCCAAGCGATTTACTCGTCATTTGCCCTAATTTACATTTTGCCTAACACTTTATCAGCTGTCAATCACAGAAAAAATCACAACCGCGATTTTAGGTGAAATGCCAATCCCATTTGAGCTAATTCTATTACGCCTAACGATGATCTCAAGAAGGAAACACTCCGTATATAGAAGATCTGGCAGTGTTTCCATAGTCATAAATAAATGAGTGACGGAATCTTACATAAAAATACCACATATATTTCAAATAACTATATCCTAAAATATTTCAAATATACAAAAAATAAGTTAGACTACATCAATCAAATTACTAGTCACATTAAAAATTAAGTTTGCTAAAAAAAGAATACTCATTTCAAATAACTATAACAAGAGATATTTCAAATATACAATATTGTAACTATACGGTATAAATACACACACACAGTCATATAACAGCAGACATAACAGTAGTTATCCTTTGTAAAAAACATAACATCACAAATTTATGTTATATTACATTCACTTCTACGCGGTGAACGCTTCTGAATCACACATATACACACAATAGGAAATAACATCTATATAAGTGGCCCTGCATGGTGTAGTCGCTAACGCTGTCGTCTTTGATGTGAGTGGTCAAGGGTTCGATTCCCAGTAGGGACACTCCATCGAAAAAGCGTAAAAACAACTTTTTCAGGCCAGCAATCCTAACTGAGTTATTTTCTGGGTTTCCCTCATTCACACCAGGCAAATGCCGGGATGGTACAGTCAGCGACTTTAGAAAATGGAGGTTGGATACATAAGAAATGATAGCTTTTTCCAGTAGGAGAATAGTTTCACTCGATGTCTGATAGTTGGACAACCAACATGACAGCAAATACATGCCCGAAAACATAACATGCCAGGATATTCCTCCATTTGGAGGAAAAAGTATTACTATCTGAGAGCATCACTTAGAGAAACAACCAGGAGATAAATCTACAGAAATTCCATTTACTTTAAGATCAAAGAGATAGGAATTAATGCAAAGGAAACGAAAAGAATAATACGCATCATGCAGAGACCGAAAAAGTATGGAAAGCTAAACAAAATGAGAAAAGAAGGAAAGAGGGAAAGGAAAGAGCAAAAGACATGGGAATAAATTAAATTTTAACACTTAAGGATAAACAGTGTCCGTCTTTCCCCCTGACCCCATCATGGGTTTTCTCCCTTCATAGGATAAATATCTTTCAGTATCAAACGCGAACATCATTTATACTGTTGAAAAAAAAACTCAGTCTAGGCCGAGACTCGAACCCCACACCCTTAGAATGACAGTCTTACGCGGTATCCACTTACCTACACAGGCTCTATCGATAAACCAGCTATTACCCGCGCTGTTATCAAACGTGTTAAATCAGCCATTGTCGGTGAGCCACCCCAGTTCCATTTGAAGTTTAAATTTTATTTACCTCACTTAGCCATCTATGGGTAGCAGTCCCCTTGCTTTCATAAAAAAACATTTGTTCTGTAGATTAAAATCAAGAATGAATTAATCTGTACTCTTGGGAGCTTACTGGTGCACCAACATATCTATCTATCTATCTATCTATCTATCTATATATATATATATATATATATATATATATATATATATATATATATATGTGTGTGTGTGTGTGTGTGTGTGTGTGTGTGTGTGTGTCGAATTGATTTTGGATTAAAAGAGCGACTTCGTAAATTTACGGAACGCGTGTTAACACGACAGTAAGGACATCTCGTAACGTTGTTAGGTAACACACGCAGTGTAAATAAAGTTTCAAAACCAGAAATCGGAAGATATGCCGTGGGTAAGTCGGTAAGACGTCTGCTTGCTGAGTGCAGAAATTCGGGTTCAACTCTTGGCTGTTACGTTTTTTTTTTTTGTTCTGTTGAAAATACGTTTCTATATTTTTGCGTTTGAAATTGCTTTCTTTCATTTTTTGTAGATTATCTTAAATTAGTGAAGGCCAAGTAAGGTCAGATTACATATATGTCTGATTTATCTGTGTGTACAGTCCAGAGATCGAGTGAGTCAATTGGGTCAAGATTTGTGAGTAGGTCAGTGGATCGTGGGTCAACAGGACGTGACTCACTGTGACACACCACCCCCCGTGACCTCTCTGACTCACACTGACCCTACGTTTTAAATTTTAAGGTCTCCCTCTTTATTCGGCCTCCCTCCTTATTATTAAATTCAATGTATAGATAATTATTGAGTTGAGTTGATTTTGAGTTTAGCGCCCTTTTCAGCAGCGAGGCTATATGAGACGGGACCTACTGATTAACATAGAAACCGAAAAACGTGAGCTCCCGTTGGGAATCAAACCAGGGTCTTCCACGCCACAGGTATATAATAGTGTCTTATATAGCAGTTAATATTCTTGCTATAAAGTATCAAATAACTAAACATTTGATGTAAATAAATGAGAAACCTAAAATATTGCAGATTACTGCAATTGCGATTTAATTCAATTTAAGCATTATACATCCATATGATTGTTAAAGTTGCTTTATAAAGATGCAGATTATGAATTATAGTAATTTTTTCAATGAAATGAAATTAAATTAAGTTTGACGTCCCATGCTTATGTCGGCTAGGTAAAGGAGACGGTGATGATGAGAAGTGAACGAAAATTGTGCAACGATGTAGGTAGGAGGAAACAGGAGAATCCTGAAGAAACGAACGCACACGGTGTTTCTTCACCACAAATCTGACTTTGTGCAAGCTGGGATCGAACCAAGGACCCCATGCACCAGAGGTGAACGTTCTACCACTAAGCCACTTTGGCCCTATGAAAAATACAACCATATTTATTCTCTCTCTCTCCCTCTCCATTTTTATATAGTTATCAGAAGCATGAATAATTTTCATTTTGGGGGGTGCGGTGGCTTAGTGGTAGAGCGTTCACCTCCGGTGCTTCGGGTCCCTAATTCGATCCCAGCTCGCGCCGTTTGGACTTTGTGGTGGACAAACGCCGTGCTGGTGGGTTTTCTCGGGGTTCTCCCGTTTCCTCCCACTTTCTTCATTCCACCATTTCACTCCTTTCTCATTATCACCGTCTCCTTTAGCCTAACCGGCATAACCATGGGACGTTAAACATAAAGATTTCATTTTATTTCAATTTTTGCTTTGAACGTATGGTTTCAAGTTGGTATTAAACTCAGAACTCTTATCTTAATGAGTTGAGTTGATTTGGAGTTTAACGTCTCTTTCAACAGCAAGACCATATATGACGTGGACATATTGATTAACGTAAAACCCGAACCATGTAAACTCCCGCCGTGTGGTGGTGATTGTGATTTTGAGTTTAACTGCCCGGTCAGCTGCGTGGCTATAGGAGACGTGGACCTACTGATTAACATGGAATACGAAACACATGAGCTCCCACCGGGAATCGAACCCGGGTCTCCCAGGATAAAGTCGTGCGTACGCTAACTCCCACCGGGAATTGAAATCTGTTCTCATTGTAAGAATGTTAACGTTCCTTATTTTACCGGTTTTTGTATAACTTCATGGACCAAATTTCACAGAAGTAAATCCCCATGGTAAGCAGGTTTGCATATCCAGACTCCTAAGTATGAAAACATTTACGCTCACTTCAACCTCAAACAATTCATGAATTAAAGAATAAAGGATAATATTCCCGATAAAGTATATGGTTTGAAAAATACCATATAGGAGAGGGACATATCAGTCCTTTCTGCTCATGGAGTTATTAAAACAGGATCATCGGGCAGTGGTCTTTACCATTGAAAGATATTGCTTCTAAAATATTTCCAAGTAACTTCCAATTTTCTTGTTCTTGTTGTGGGGCTCAATGGTAAACCGCTTACGCTGGTGCGTGTGGTCTTTATTGTTTCGATCCCCGGGCAAGTAAGTTTGCGTTGGACAAGATCGTATCCGTAGGTTTTCTCAGGGTACTCCCGCTTTTTGCCACTTTTCATTCAACCAATTCTTCTATCATCATTGACTTGCTTTAAACATTGGAGAGGTCTTGGTCCCTTGAGCATTGCGGTGATGTAAGAATTCAGATTCGGTCCCAAGCATTTGGGTTGTGATGTAAACCTTTGCTGTGGTTCAGTCTCAGTATTTTATTACGCGAGGTAAAACCATCCATACAGCTATACATGTTGTTTTATCTTACGCAACCAGGTATTGATATTGAGCCAATGCGGAACCTCATTTTTGGCGCTTTGAGGCCAGGAACTGACTTCGGACATTACGCTGTTTTCAAACGACTAGGATCTTTCCAATGTTACCATCCGCGTCCAACAACCCCATGTTTAAAAGGGGAATAGAAAGAGCCCGTGTCTAAAACTTCCGGACCCAGTTTCTTGACGTTCAAGTTTAGGGATAGACTTCTGACATCACAATTGTGCTCAACGGATCAAAACCTTTTAAATGCCGCCAACGCCGTCCAACAACTTCATCTTTAATAGGTGAATAGAAGGGACCCGAATCCATAACGTCAGGACCCCATTCCTTGAGTTGCGTGGCCTGGGCCAGACTTCTGACATTACTACTGCACTCAGGGGACCCGGGCCTTTCCAACGCTACCACTCGCGTCCAGCAACTCCATGTCTAACATGGTCGTCCTGACGTAGGAGAATCGACTCCATGCTTTTTTCATAATTATTCTCCAAATGGATTTGTATACAAGGTAGTTTGGCAAGTTTAGCAGCAGGTCTAAAATAAGCCTCTTGAGAGTGGCTCTTATTTCTTAAAGAATACATAACGATCGCTTTTGGCTGTTGCAATGGTCTGTCTAAGCGGCTTGATAAAAAAGAAAGAACAGCGTAGCATAACAACAAAAAGGTGTTTCTCTTATATGTTAAAAATAAAAGCACAGAAAGAAAAAGTCAAAGTTTGGTAAGGTGAGTGTCGGGGGACGCCGAATTCTACTTCGCCCCGGGCAACGAAATTTCTAGCTACGGCTCTGAACTCCAACACTTATCGGTCATTCAGAGTCTCATCCCTTACCTACAACAGCGTAGTTTGATTAACCTGTTATACCAAAACGTTTGGAAAGAACCTTTGAGTGTGACTTATTGATAGCTATGCAATATGTTGACAGAGTGCTAGTCTTCAGTTTAGCAACGAAGGTGCCCTTAGGCGAAATTTCACGTTGCTCTCTACTTTTGTCTGTGCCTTGTAAACCGTAACATTATGTTTAAAGGCAAGCAGAAACAACGTCAGTTGTTTAGTACTTCTTTGCAGAGCCACTGATAAGGCGTTTGTGTCTTTTACACAAATAATTTTTGCCTGATTGCTGTTTGAAGCCTTTTTGTATTATACACTATAAAACAACATATCCAGATTCAGAGAAATACACAGAAAGTTTAAAGAAGGAGGGTTAAAAATATCGTTATTATTCAGATGCTTTATTATTATTATTATTATTATTATTATTATTATTATTATTATTATTATTATTATTATTATTATTATTATTATTATTATTATTTTCTTGAGTACAGAGATACAAAGAACAAGGACTCCGTCACCATTAACATGGAAGCGAAAATGACTTCGAATTGGAAATAATAGATCAATGCATTTAATTTCGAGGAGAGGCTATAGGGCAGACACGGATCCAGGGAGCGATCGGGGCAATCGCCCCCCTCCCACGGAAGAGGAAGCTTTCTTATTTTATATATAAATAAAACCCATCCCAAAATTTGGAGCTCTTAAAACTAGCAGTATTACAACTAAAGTAGCAGTATTACAATCCACGCCCCCCCCAGAAGTCCGTTCTGGATCCGCCCCTGCTACAGGGGTACTATAGAGTTCACTGCTTTTCCTTGCAATCCACGCTCATTGCTGGATAAGTATTATATTTTATTATATTATTTGTCAAATTGAGCGAAATAGTTTTACCACAGCGGCAAATTCAACAATTAGGTTTAGGAAAAACAACTCATTGGTTCAAACACACACAGAAAGAGAGAGTCCATTTGTTCGGGATGTTTTTTGAGGTTCGCGGCGTCTCCCAAGAAGAAATCTTGCTAAAACATATGTTGTTTTTAACAAGGAACGTAAATGGGTATCAGGTATATCAGTACTTCAAATGGAAAGCAAAAAGAAAAGAGAGATAAAGATGAGTAATTTCCTATACTGTATTTTTGGCATTGAAGAATACCGTTACTGTTTTATTGATCTACTGTACGCACTTCTGCGTTTTACTAACCAACCCACAATCATGCTATATATACCATATATCGGCTAGGTCCAATCTGCTGCCAATGCGCCTTTTCTTCAAGGAACATTTTTTTTATTATTACACGCTCAGAAACAAGGATAATCACCCGAAACCTGAGAAGATCTGGAGAATGACCCAGTAACAATAAACTGACAAAGGGAAGGAAATACAAAAGTGGAAAACTATTGTAATTCAAAGTCGAGGCATTTTTTCTTGCAATAACCGACCCTTCAAGTCGGGGGAAGTTTCTTGAAGTAATAGTAATATATTTTTAACTTGCTCCTTATTTTAGCTTATGTAGTAATTTAAGACACAAAGATGTATCGCAATTTGCCATACATTTTTCAATTTGCAGTGCAAACATGTAAATGCAATGTTGCATTTCCATGTTTGCGCTGCATTGCATTCCCATTTGCACTGCAAACTGCGATGCGATACTCCATTTAAAAAATGCAAGGAGATTCCTGACCAGTTGTTCTTTCAGAAAAAATGTTCAGGGTGAGGGGAGCACTGCTGGTACTATTCTATTTATTATTGTATTATAGACGTAATATTTTGGTCTCCTCCGGGGGCACTCTCAGAGCTCCGGGAGGGGGGCAGTGACCCAAAAACATATCTGGAAGAAATACTGTTCCTGACACCAAGATAAGACAAAAGGTAATAACAAACCTGGGCGCACAAATGCTTAATTTCGGAGTTATAGGCTGCCAAAAACATGAAGAAATGAACTTTAAAGGTCCATAGCTCCAAAACTAGGCGACCTACCGTAGTACGGTCAAGACCTTATTTAGGAACTAGTACGTGCGCTGTCCAAATATCCATATTTAAGAATTCTAACATACTTCTGCAACAATTTTTATACAGGTATTTGGTGAGTACTTCAAATTATATGCACATAGCCAAAGTTCCTCTCTAAAAATTGTCGCATGTGTACTCTAGATTCTGAAACATTGTATTTTTGGATAGCGCACATATTAGTTTCTAAGTGAAGTCTTAACCCGACTACGATAGGTAGGGATGCGCACGAGACAAGATTTGAGGCTTTCTCGTCTCGAAAATGTGCTGTAAAAGTGATGTCTCGACTCGAAAAATGTATTCTTTTTTATTGCAAGAGCTGTGTCTCGACTCGAAATTTGTCAGGAAAATTCTGTCTCGACTCGTCTCGTGCGCATCCCTAACGATAGGTCCCATAGTTTTACAGCTATGAACCCTTAAAGCCCCGGATCCAGGATATGATCAAGGGAGTGACTAAATCACTGTTTGCCGCTTTATCCAGTGTAAAGCAGGATTGAAGCCTATTTTATCCAGTGTATACCTGAGTGTCAAGAGGGCTGTAGCTCCCCTTCAATCCGCACCTGTATAATATATATATATATATATATATATATATATATATATATATATAACTGTTTCTGAGTGATTAGTTTCTTCAAAACTATTGTTAAAAATATGTGAAGAGTTTTGAGACATTCGAGTCGAATCAAGATTTTTACGAGCAGTCTCGATTCGACTCGAATTTTACAAATTGTGTCTCGACTCGTGCACATCCGGTTCGGTTCTCGGTTCGGTTCGATATTGAATAAGCTGTGAGCCAAGCCGCACAAGTCGTTGACAACCGTAGACCCAGGCAGAACAGTTTTAAACATGTTTTCCTGGCACGCTATAACTTTTAACAAATTTTGGCCCAAGCACGAATACTTGATCCTCCGGAACTCAAACCCAGAACCTCGTGAACGATGTCCTTGTGTCCTAGATTTCACGACTACCGAAATCGGCAGTTAACTAGTTTTTAGTATTCAGATGGAAACCGCCTATCTTTCAAGCTTAATTACAGAATTTAATAATAATAATAATAATAATAATAATAATAATAATAATAATAATAATAATAATAATAATAATAATAATAAGCTGTAGTGGAAGTAGCAACATTGATAATAATTATATTGTTTATGCAGAATAAGTGAAAAAGGAACTTGAAACTACACACAAGATTTGGCCCGACTCGACTCGAAACTCGATCCAAATTCGAGTCCAGTTTCGAGTGGAGTCAGAAGAAATTTTTCGAGTCGAGTTCCCGAGTCGAGCTAAAAGATGTCTGTTTCGAGTCGAATCAAGTTAAAAAAAAAAAACACTCGAACTCGCTCGTGCCCATCCCTAACCACTGCCCCTGAGTGCAGTAGTAATGTCAGAAATCAGGCTCAGACCACGAAGCTCAAGGAATGGGGTCCTGACGTTATGGGCTCAGGTCCCTTCTATTCACCTGTTAAAGATGAAGTTATTGGACGGCGTTGGCGACATTTCAAAGGTTTTGATCCGTTGAGCACAATGGTGATATCAGAAATCGATCCCTACTCTTGAACCTCAAGAAACTGGTTCCGGAAGTTTTAGACACGAGTCCTTTCTATTTCCCTTTGAAACATGGGGTTGTTGGGCGCGGATGGTAACATTGAAAAGATCCTAGTAGTTTGAGGACAGCGTAATGTCCGAAATCGGTTTCTGGCCTCAAAGCGATAAAAATGTGGTTCCGAATTGGCTCAAAATCAATACCTGCTTGCACAAGATAGAACAACATTTATAGCTGTATGGATGGCTTTATCTCGCGTAATAAAATACTGAGACTGAACCACAGCAAAGGTTTACATCACAACCCAAATGCTTGGGATCGAATCTGATTTCTTACATCACCGCAATCCTCAAGGGACCAAGGCATCTCCAATGATTAAAGCAAGTCAATGATGATAGAAAAATTGGTTGAATGAAATGTGGGAGGAAGCGAGAGTACCTGGGAGGACCCACGAATACGACCTTGTCCACCACAAACTTACTAGGCCGGGAATCGAAACAATAAGGACCCCATGCACCAGAGATAGAGCTCTACCACTGCGCTATCGCGCCCAACGATTAAAGTGTCAATGCTAATAGAGAAGTTGGTGGAATGGAAAGTGTGAAGAAGCGGGAGTACCCTGAGAAAAAACACGAAGACGATCTTGTCAACAACAAACTTACTTGACTGGAGATCGAAACAATAAGGACCCCACGCACCAGAGGAAGCGCTCTACCACTGAGCCACCGCGCGCAATTATTAAAGCCAGTCAATAATAATAGAGGAATTTGTGGAATGAAAAGTGGGAAGAAGTGGGAGTACCCTGAGAAAAACCACGGATATGATATTGTCCACTACAAATTTCCTTGGGTGGTGATCGTAACAACAAGGACCCCACGCAAAAGAGGAAGCGCTCTACCACTGAGCTGCCGTGCCGAATGATTAAAGCAAGTCAATGATAATAGAAGAATTGATGGAGTGAAAAGTGGCAAGAAGCGGGAGTACCCTGAGAGAAGCTACGGATACGATCTTGTCCACCGCAAACTTATTTGGCCGGGGATCGAAACAATAAGGACCCCACGCGCCAAAGTAAGCGGTCTACCATTAGCCACCGCGCTCAACAAGAACAAGAAAATTGGAAGTTACTAGGAAACATTTTAAGAAGCAATATCTTTCAATGGTAAAGACCACTGCCCGATGATCGTCTTTTAATAACTCCATGAGGAGAAAGCATTGATAAGTCTCTCTCCTATATTGTCTTTTTCAAACCACATACTTTATCCGGATACTATCCTTTATTCGTCATCCGGATGTAATCAGTTATCCGAATGTTCTATTATCCAGATATTATCCGTTATCTTAATTTTATAAATTATCCGGATAAATCCATTATCCGGATATTATCCGACATCCGTTATCCATCATGCGGATAGTATCCGTTACCTCTATATTATCCGTCATTCGCTATCCGGATATTATCAGTCATCCATTATCCTGATATTATCCGTTATCCGTCATCCGTTTTGTTGTCCGTCAACCGGATATTGCAAATCCGGATAAGTTTCTATCCGATATCAGTATAAAAATTATCCAGATGTTACAATCCTTAATCACCATCGCAGGAGCTAAATATCTTCAAAGTCTGCTACACAAGAGCGGGGGCGGATCCAGTGGGCGATCATGGCGATAGCCTCCCAGAAAGGGAATATTTGTGTTTTTATATAGAAATAAAACCCATTCCAGAGTTTGGAGCTCTTAAAAGTAGCTCTAAATAGGAGTATTACCAACCACCGAGCCCCCAGAAGTCCATCGTAGATCCACCTCTGGACAAGAGAATGGGAAACACTTATTATTCACATTCAGTTTGCGCATCTCAACAAATAAACAATATTTTCTTTCACTTCTGCATTCTACTACTGCATTCTAGTGAACTGTAATGCCTTTTATGTTTAAAAATAATTATTCATTTTTCAATAATTTTCAATGTTTATAAGTTCAGTAATTCACCATGAATAGAGTCAACTAGAAGTGTTTTTGTAACGAAGAAATAACAACATGAACTGTGAAATATCTTCTTACAAACTGTCGAGAGTTGAGAGTCGACAAACTTTGCTCTTTCGTTTACCGATTACCTCGAAACCGCGGTAGCCAGAATTAGCCCAGGATAGGGGACTTATATTAAGAAAATGAAAATCTTAGGAAAATGCAGAAGTCTTTTAGTCTGAGAGAAAAAAGGAATGAAATCTTTAATTTCTAGTTCTGTTAGTCTTGTAGCTCTTAGTCCGTACCAAAGTACTGATAGAAATATGGCCAATGAATTATGACTATTTTGTAGAATATTCCACTTTAATATTACAGGAAATTCATCTTCCGGCTTGCTTGGTTGTGAAAAGTTATAGAGTGTATTGGTATTGGTATACTATGTAAAGTATGTGTACTGTCGCTGATTTGTGATAACAATCAGAAACAGAAGTAAAAGGTAAATTGTAGTAATAGTTTTCTGTTAATTTTTATATTCAAGGGGAGAAAGAAAACCTACTTTTATCTTAACATTTGTTTTTCTTAAAATTTCTATTCGGGTTCACACTCTTCCCCCTCAACATTGAATAGGGAAATGGAGAACTTATTTAGAATTTGATTGTTGATTCCAGTATATTTCAAGCATCACTTCTCGGACCTGGGCCTGTGATATGTCGATAAATCGCTATCGTCGATATATATATATATATATATATATATATATATATATATATATATATTATCATATATCAACATTCGATATCGCGAATATATGGACATGAATATATCATTCGAAATTTTCGATATCGATATTAGGGGGGCGGCGAGGTATAAGGGGCCCCTAAGACTGGCGATTGATGAAGAAATTAAACTTACTTATTACAATATTGTTTTCTAATCATAATATCTTTATTACCACAAATTGCAATGTAAATACATCCACTTGCAAATTTGCAATATTATATGGTATAATTTCTTAGGCGCCAGAACTTTTCTGTTCCCTGAAAAAAGAAACAAAACATCACGTGCAAAAGCAAGTGCTTCGAACTTTGAACTAGAATTTACCAAAAAAAAGTTTTTTTATTTCTCTCTCTTGGAGATTGATTGATTGATTTTGAGTTTTACGCCCCGTTCAGCAGCGAGGCTATATGAGACGTGGACCTACTGATTAAGGTGGAATCCGAACCACATGAACTCCCTCCGGGAATCGAACCCGGGTCTCGTTACAAATCGGAGGATAATAATGGGAAAACATACTTTATATTTTGTTTTCAGCTATGGATTTTAGATTTGCAATTGATATATTGTTCCGTCTTAGCCGAATTTGAAACAAAAGAAGTTTCCAATGAGTTATTCAAAGAAATGTTTTCCGCCTCCAAATGAAAATAGGAAGACACTTAGAGAAACTTATTATCGGGTTTTAAAACACAAACATATGATTGATAGAGTATCGACCTAAACCACTCGACCATTTTGCATGCTTTTGCAGGCTTTCTTTTAACCTTTGTGAAAGCAGTTTACTGTTCCATACTCGCTTTTGTTTATTGCGATACGACTATGAGTTCTCAGTGAATATTTAGACGTCACAGCTCTTGCAATGTATAAAAGTGTTTGTAGAATAAATCACATTCAATTTTACGTCCTAATAACATATGTAAATCAGGTTGAATTCATGAAATGATTGAGGTTGGAGTGAACGTAAATGTTTTCACACTTACAAGGAAGGGTCACGCAGTGGCTCCGCTGAGATCGGAACGAGACCATTGTGTTTGCATTTTATATGTTATAACTAGATGGATCCCAAAGTTATACGTGCCACCGGGCGGAATATCGTGAGTTACAACATATTTTGTAATGTAAGAACTACAAAAAATTACCATGCAGAATAGTTTGAACCGTCATTTGTTCGGAAATGGTTGAGTAAGTGAAAAACTCTGCCAGCACTTATCCCACCATTTTCAACGAGAAACTTTTTGTGGTAAGAAAAAAATGCCCCAGGGTCCCCCGCGGGGTCCCAGATGGGGTCCAACTCAAAATTTTCAAATGGCAAGGGGGGTTAAGTGGCATATCATTTGAAATCTGTTGTAAAATGAAAGAAAACGCAGCAAGTCTCGACTCTCTACAACAACCGTGTGCAAAAGGGCGACGGGTCAAAGTGTAAACAAAATCTTAATTGGAAAGTCCATGACTACCCCTATAAATTGGAAACGGTAAAACAAATGTGGAAACAGGAAAGAAAGCGTGGCATTATTTTCAAAGCACAACGTGAAAATGTCTTGTTCCAGGGTCCCCACATGGTCCCAGGTGGAGTCCAACTAAAAAGTTTCAAATGGCAAGAGAGGTAGGACATCGTTTGAAAGCTCTTGTTAAGTGAAAGAAGATGGAGCACGTCTCGACTTTCTCCGACAATCCTGTCCAAAATTGCGGCGGGTAAAAATATAAGCAAAAGCTTAATTGAAAATCTATGGCCACCTTGAATCCAAGAGACAGCTTAAAACCTATATCGAAAGGATAGGCATACCAAACTGATGAAGCTAGGAAAACCAAATTTGGCATGAATGTTGATCAGTGGATGACGAAAAGATGCGAAATGTTCAAAAAACGAAACGTCTTGAGTTCAAAATGCCATAGTATGTATCGAACGCATGTCCAGCTCAAACCACTGGTGTTGGAGGTAATCCATTATGGCTGCCAGCGTGAAAAATGAGTTTGTATATAAATATGTTATTTCTTGGAATACCGTAATTAAACCAACAAAGTTTGGCGCAACTCGAAATACTGAAATGACTTACACATGGTTTGGTACTACTCGCCAATCTTGCAAATGATTTTTTTTTGTATATTTGGTATTGCTTGGAGTATTGTGATCAAACCAACGAATGACATACAAATGTAACCGCCACGAATGCGCAGTTACGAATTACAATAGAGCCACCCACCTACTGGTGCATCAAGTCCTTTATGCATGAACTACGTATGACAAAATTAGAGGAAGTCAGAGTTGTGTGTTCATCGCATATTCGTTATATTAAAGTAAATGATGGCGAGGGAACCAAACAAAACATATATGTGTTGTTACCGAATGAAATTATAGTTGAGGTGAATCGAAATTCAATTGTTCTTTAATCTTCCTATTGTTTCTAAATATATAATAGAGAAAAATAGAGATTTAAATTTGTACTGTTATGAACGACATAAGTTTTAACCGGCCATCTTGGATTCGAGGTGGCCATAGTTTATCAAATAAGCTTTTGATTACTTTTTGACCCGCCGCAATTTTGGACAGAGTTGTCGTAGAGAGTAGAGACTTGCTCCATCTACTTTCATTTAAGAAGATCTTGCAAACGATGAGCTACTTAACCCCTCTTGCCATTTGAAACTTTTTAGTTGGACCCCACCTGGGACCATGTGGGGACCCTGGGACAAGACTTTTACCTTAAATTGTTGTACTTTGAAAATAATGCCACACTTCCTTTCCTATTTTCACATTTTTCACCGTTTCTGATTTATAGGGGTGACCATTGACTTTTCAATTAAGTATCTGTTTACATTTTGACCCTCCGCCATTTTGCACAGGGTTGTCGTAGAGAGTCGAGACTTGCTGCATCTTCTTTCATTTTGCAACAGCTTTCAAACGATGTGCTACTTAATCCCTCTTGTCATTTGAAAATTTTGAGTTGGACCCCATGTGGGACCCTGCGAGGATCCTGGGCAAACTTTTTTATCCGAAAAGGTTTGTTCTTGAAAATGACGGGATACATATTATCCGAGTTTTCCATTTACCCAACCGTTTCCGAACAAATGATTCGGTCAAAATATTCTGCCAGCTTTGTAGTTCTTACATTACAAAATATATTGTAACTCACGATATTCCGCTCGGTTGCACGTATAACTTTGGGATCTATCTAGTTATAATATATCAAATGAAAACACATTTGTCTCGTTCGGATCTCAGCGGAGCCACTGCGTGACCCTTCCTTGTTAGGAGTCTGGATATGTAAACCCGCTTAACGTAGGGATTTATTTCTGTGAAATTTGGGACATGGCGAATAAATACCAGTGAGCTTGGAAATGTGAAAGTTCATCTGAATTTGTTTTACAATCACTTCAAAATACAACTTAATATATACTTTTAAAAAGCCATCCCTATTTTGAAAAAAAAATTACTGTACTTAGGCTCGAACCGCCGCCCTCCGGTTCTAGAACTTTAACAGCGCTATTAAGCACGCTTGACCACAGAGGCAACTCACGAAAATGCGTTGTGATATAGCTAATAGAATCGCTCCAAGCGCAGGTTTACACTTGGAATTTTAAATAGCCAGTTTCTGTCTTTTTCAGTAATTCCAAATGAAGATATTGACTGATTTCCCATATTGGAACTTTGCGTGAAGTGTGAATTGTATGCTCATTTCAAAAATGCACTATTTTCTGTTCTTTCAATTTTACGTATTTGCGAGTGTTCCTAAGACCTGTTGTGTGCAGCGATTTTCACACAGTTAAGCGTTTTACTAACCTCCGGAGGCATAATATGTTAAACGTAGGCAGCATTCTGTTGTTATCATAGTAGTCACTTGTAAAGGCACACCTAGTATTAGTTTTTCATTTTTGTTCTTGTGTTGACCTTGAAGGACCAAAAAATGCCTTTCGTGAAGCTACAAGTTTTCTTTAACTTTATACTTTATAGCAAGAATATTAACTGCTATATAAAACACAATTATATACTGTGGCGTGGGAGACCCTGGTTTGATTCCAACGGGAGCTCATGTGTTTCGGATTACATGTTAATCAGTAGGTCCCGTCTCATATAGCCTCGCTGCTGAAAAGGGCGCTAAACTCAAAATCAACTCAACTCAATAATTATCTATACATTGAATTTAATAATAAGGAGGGAGGCCGAATAAAGAGGGAGACCTTAAAATTTAAAACGTAGGGTCAGTGTGAGTCAGAGAGGTCACGGGGGGTGGTGTGTCACAGTGAGTCACGTCCTGTTGACCCACGATCCACTGACCTACTCACAAATCTTGACCCAATTGACTCACTCGATCTCTGGACTGTACACACAGATAAATCAGACATATATGTAATCTGACCTTACTTGGCCTTCACTAATTTAAGATAATCTACAAAAAATGAAAGAAGGCAATTTCAAACGCAAAAATATAGAAACGTATTTTCAACAGAACAAAAAAAAAACGTAACAGCCAATAGTTGAACCCGAATTTCTGCACTCAGCAAGCAGACGTCTTACCGACTTACCCACGGCATATCTTCCGATTTCTGGTTTTGAAACTTTATTTACACTGCGTGTGTTACCTAACAACGTTACGAGATGTCCTTACTGTCGTGTTAACACGCGTTCCGTAAATTTACGAAGTCGCTCTTTTAATCCAAAATCAATTCGACACACACACACACACACACACATATATATATATATATATATATATATATATATATATAGATAGATAGATAGATAGTTAGATAGATAGATAGATAGATAGATAGATAGACACACATATAGATATAGATAGATAGATAGATAGATATGTTGGTGCACCAGTAAGCTCCCAAGAGTACAGATTAATTCATTCTTGATTTTAATCTACAGAAGAAATGTTTTTTTATGAAAGCAAGGGGACTGCTACCCATAGATGGCTAAGTGAGGTAAATAAAATTTAAACTTCAAATGGAACTGGGGTGGCTCACCGACAATGGCTGATTTAACACGTTTGATAACAGCGCGGGTAATAGCTGGTTTATCGATAGAGCCTGTGTAGGTAAGTGGATACCGCGTAAGACTGTCATTCTAAGGGTGTGGGGTTCGAGTCTCGGCCTAGACTGAGTTTTTTTTTCAACAGTATAAATGATGTTCGCGTTTGATACTGAAAGAGATTTATCCTATGAAGGGAGAAAACCCATGATGGGGTCAGGGGGAAAGACGGACACTGTTTATCCTTAAGTGTTAAAATTTAATTTATTCCCATGTCTTTTGCTCTTTCCTTTCCCTCTTTCCTTCTTTTCTCATTTTGTTTAGCTTTCCATACTTTTTCGGTCTCTGCATGATGCGTATTATTCTTTTCGTTTCCTTTGCATTAATTCCTATCTCTTTGATCTTAAAGTGAATGGATTTTCTGCAGATTTATCTCGTGGTTGTTTCTCTAAGTGATGCTCTCAGATAGTAATACTTTTTCCTCCAAATGGAGGAATATCCTGGCATGTTATGTTTTCGGGCACGTATTTGCTGTCATGTTGGTTGTCCAACTATCAGACATCGAGTGAAACTATTCTCCTACTGGAAAAAGCTATCATTTCTTATGTATCCAACCTCCAGTTTCTACTGTCGCTGACTGTACCAACCATAATAATCCCATTCCGCTTCGTTCTTTCCTCATTTCTTTCTTCGCTTTCATCGGATAGTATGCTCGCCGAGGGACGTCATCCCTCATACACGTGACGGGCTAAATGGCCTTAGATGCCTTTAGCCCAGAAATCTAATTCCTATAACGTCTATATAAAAAAATAAAGAAATGTCCTCGTTTCGTAATTTTTCTTTCAACCCATTGATCCTGTCATTCAACCTTTTTCACTTTTCTTTTTGCAACACCCCACGATTCCCAACTTGGGGACATATTAGAGGTGATTAATTCTGAGACCCTTTGTATTAGATGCGAGCACTGCTGCATTGTGTTAAGTAAAAGGATATGGAATTGGTGGAATGAGAATATGGAAGAGTGCATTAACACAATGAAAAGCGTGAGATATCATTTGTAACATAGCTATAGTATTTGATAAGAATAACTGTATTTTTTCCAGTTGACGCCAATTTTAACTTATCTTGCATTTTGAGACATCAACATTGCACATTTTTCTCTTTCATTTTCCACTCCAAAACTATTGAAGGAACGGCTGCAAAATTTAGCTCCGACTATAAGAGGAGACTTCTTAATATTCGTCAGTTTCCAAAGTTGCTGACATACACAAATTAGATGAGTAAAAGTGGTAGAAGGAAAATAATACAAGGTTTACTCAACAATATATATTCTTATTTCAATGAGTGAACAATGATAGACTAAGAAAGCAAATTACAATACTTGTACGTTTTGCTCACATTTCTGGTCGCGGTTATGCCCAAATTAAGTTTTTTTCACCATTTTAACGAAACCATTGAACCTAGAACAACGAAATTTTACACAAGACGTACCTAAACACCATGCATGAGAGTACGTGTAGAGATTTCTTTTTATTTCCAAATACCAAAAAAAAAATCATCTGCTCTTGCACTATGTTTAGTGACTGGAGAAGATGGTATAGGAATGTAGGAGAATGCACCGACACAAAGGAAAACTTGAGATATTAATTGTAACCTAGGTATTTCATAAGCAACGTTTTAGATTGTAGAGTTGGCGCCAATTTTAACGTATTCTGAAAAGCTGTGAAACTTCTCTCCAAGGTGGAGACGAAGAGTGTGGGAAACAAGATATTTGTTGTAACCTTGGTATTTGATAAGAATAACTGTAATTTTTTTCTGTAACATATTTTTCGGGTTCAACATTGGACATTTTTCTTTTCTATCTTCTTTCTATTTTTCACTTCAAGACTACGTATGGAAGAACGACTGCCAAATTTAACGCTAACTGCAACAAGAGACTTCACAATTGTCGGCAGTGCCTACAGTTGCAGGTATATGTTAAAAGATGAGAAAAAGTGACAAAAAGGAAAAAAAACACAAATTTTACTCAACAATATACAGTACATCCCTGCTTCAATGAGTGAACAGTGATAGAGTAAAAAAGCAAAATACAATACTTTTACCGTACATTTTACTCATATTTGTGGTAGCGTTCCAAATTAAGTTTTTTCACTATTTTAGCGCAACCATTGAAACTAGAAAAGCGAAATTTTTCCAGTCATTCTTTAGAGCCGTAACTTGTGGGGAGTAGAGGGAACTGTCCCCCCGGGGAAGCTCCCCGCCGTTCAAGGGGGCGTATTTTAAGACAAAATTTTCTTATTCCATATACGATACGAACATGAAGTTATAAATGAAGCATCAAACAGGTTTACTACATTACATAAACGAAACAGCGCACAAAAGGTAAATAAAACAAAAATGAGTCGTGGGTTTATTTCAGTAAAAAATGTGTAGTATTAGGAGTCTTAGAAATAATATTTATTCGTATGGCTTTGAGATTTGTCAATATTGTTCCCTTAATTAATTTGTAATATATGGAACGGGAGCAGAGGTGTAACTAATGGTCCCACAGGCTCCGGGGGCCCATAAATAGTAAAAGAAAGGAAATGAAAGAGTGTGCCCAAGAATTAGAAAAGCAACTTTTTCAAGTTGGCCCAAAAAATGCTTCCCCCCCCAGAAAAAATCTAAGTTACGGCACTGTTATTCTTTTATTTAGTTCTTTTTCATTCTTTGTTAACTGGTGTTGATTTCAGTGTTTGTTCATCTGCTGCAATCCAAACACACAACAAAGTGGGTTTAGAATATATGGCAAAAAACCTACATATCACAAGAAGGCCGTGGATGTTTATCCTTAAAGTACTCATTTTAGCATTTAATATGCTTGTTCACTTAATTACACCAACTATTAACATGTGTAGATGTGAGTGAAGTTCTGTAACGCTGCAAAAAACAAAATCGAAGATAAAATCGCTGATAAAAGCCGACGGGATAAAAATATAAAATTCAAAGGATATTCAACTTATTTAGTATAATTATTTCATTATAAATTGTACCACTATGTCGTAATACCGTTAAAATATATAAGCCAAAACAAAAAAGCGTAGCCAACAAGTTGTCCTAGTAATTCAATAGTAATTACTTCTAGTGATTGTAGTAATTTATTTGATGTAAGTTATTTTTTTGTATGAAATAGATGTGTACATATGAAATAGATAATCACTGTTTTTGTCAACAAGGGTTTTTCCCTAACAGCACAATTACATAGCAGACGTATGCCTATCATGTTCCCTCAGGTACATGGAAATGTGCCCAGTATGTGCTTTATGTACCTATGAGAGAGAAATCACATGGGTGGCAAGTGATAGTCACAGTCTATGTCCACCTCTAGACACATGCCTGATATGTACCTGGGGAACTTAGCTGGTATGTTCTACGTATGTTTTTCCCCATACCGTAAGCGAAAATAACTCCTCCAAAATATGTTAAATCGCCTTTATGCATAATTTGTTTACATTAAGGTGAGTCATAAACAACACCTAAAACAAGTAAAAAGAAAAAGGTAGGCGGGGTTGTACGCAAACCACCAACTCTTCCGACTTGGCCACGGAGGCGATGAGGAAAATATCGCTTGTAGAGGGATAAATTCTTGTTTCTTTTTTTGTTTTTTTAATTTGGCTAATCAGAGTGCTCTTGTAACCCTGTATATTCGACGATAACCGTTATAATCAAATAAAATCTGCTCGCCATGTAATTTTGTAACAAAATGACGCACGTCTCTTTACTTTATTTCATGGTTCTTCCATATTCACTTTCAAATGATCGGCGACAGTTGGCATTTAAAAAATACAATTCTTTACCCCTAACTACGTAAATAATTAATTGTTCACATATGTATGAAAGATTCATCTTAATTTTTATTAATCAGTTACGTCATTTCTTTCTTCTAAATTCATCTCCCAAATTAGATGCATTTGTTGCTTCTTTTTTCTAAAGGATTGTGTACTTGGAGAGAAATCGGAGCAGAAAGCTCGAGAAACCGTGGCATGTTACTGCGCATCAGCAAATGCAAACAGCTGACTGTCATTCGAGCGTCGCTTCATATATCAATTATGTGACATAAGTATCTGAAAAGTATGCACCTAAAGGAAGTACCCCGAACATGAAAAATATGTGTCCCAAGTGACGACATAAAAACAAATGACTATCAGAGTGCGAAACTGAGCCAGGTATATAAATGCTACATTTGTGGTACATAGTCGCAAATATCAAATTAGGTGTAACAAGCACCTAAAACTTTAGGTAGCTGAAGTACATACTTAGCACATCAATACAATATGTACCAAGTTTCGGGTACCTAAAAAGTAACTGGGGCACCTAAATGGCACATGCCTAGCACATCTTGTGATGTTAGGGTTATATATAAGTTTATATCACTTATTTATATAAGTATGGAAACACTGCCGGATCTTCCATATGGGGGATATTCCCTTCTGGTAAGATCGTTAGGCGTAATGGTAATTGCCATTTCATCTAAAATGGTGGATGGTACTTTTTCTGTGATCGACAGCTGATAAAGTGTTAGGCAAAGTTGGAAGACACCGTTCCAAGCCTACCTGAGCACCTACCACGAAACCATTGAGATCAACGCTCGAATGCCAGATATAAACTTATACTATTATTGAGTAATCTGTTTCTAACCCTGTGATCTGCTTCTCTATTTTTGTCTTCAGATGATAAAACTTTAGTTTATATTCAGGAGGTTGGTCGTAGTTCAAACCTCAATCATATCATCCTGACTCAGGTTTTCATGTTTACCGCAGTTCTACCAGCAGAATGCTGGGATGTTTCCTTAGAATAAGGCACTAATCACCACCTTCACCATCCCTTAGATCAATGTTAGCCTAAATAGATTAAAGTAAAAATAAAAAAAGAATTGTGTTCCGTCATCGCCTAAAATAAAGACGTTTATTAAAATGTAAATTAAATTCCGAGAAAACTGAAAATGTCTGACAAAAACAGAGATAACCGCTGAAACTATTACATTGATTCAAATTATCACTTTGTCTGATGAAGGTTATTTCAGGCTTTGTCCAGCACCTAGAATACGATAGAACTTCCATATATAATAACATGGCAAATGTCTTTCGAAAGTATTACGGAAATTATTTATTTATTTATTTTATTTTATTTTTATTTTTTTTACATTTCGAAATTCATCCAGGTGTTTATTAAATATTTTATTTACTTTTACTATTTCTCACTAAGGTAATATTAGAGCATGATAGTTAAAAATTATTTTCCTCCTGTTTGATAGCTGTTTTAAACTTAGCCCTATTTGCCAACAGAATGATTGATGTTCCTTCTCGAACAAGACAGGCAGATTTCTTGGTTTCTTTCCCCACCTGCAAGACCTCCTGATAGTGCTTCGCATTATCTTGAAAACAATGACAATAAGAACGTGCCGTCTGTTTGACCGCTGGTAACACCAAAACCTGTTTTTCACTTGTAAATATCTTTTCCTATACAATATAAGCATTTTCTCTGAGAAGACAGCCATATGTATAGTTTGAAGCAGATGGTGGCTGACGATATTCAGAAGTTCCGTGTCTGTGTTTCGTAATTCGTGTATTTGTTTTATTCAAGTCGTTCGAACTGTATGATTCAATCGAAAAGAAAAAAAAGTGGGAGTAATAATGGTGCATTATCGGGACTCCAAAGTGAGGAGCAAACTCATTTAAATAAACATATACTTATGGGTTATCTATGTGTGAGACCAGACTCTAGAGATTTACCAACTACCGAATTTATTTTAGGCTTGAGGAATTTTCTACATCAAATAATCGCCTTGGATTGGTTGAATTGGAATTTAGCATTCCTTTCAGCACCGAGGCTATATGAGACGTGGACACACAACTTAACGTGGAGTAAGATCTACATAAACTCCTCAACGGAAATCGAACCCAGGTTCTCCCGGACAGAAGGGTATTTGTATCATTGGTATTTAATTATTTTATTTGACATATTGTAACCATGTAATTTTAAAATCAATTTAGTTTTCATTGAAGTGATCTGATAGGTAGATATAATGAAGTCTCTAATAAGAAGCACTTCGATGTAGTTCAAAGATGAACATATGGAAGTGAATATGTATGGTGGTCATGTCGGAAATTATAAAATGTACAAGATCAAAACTGTATTGAGCCTCACAGCACAAGTATTAAAGTTCAGAGGTCCTAAAAAACAATAAACATACAGAAGTCCTAAAATGTATTCAGTCAATAATCCTACATACACAAGCCCTGGGTGCAGTAATCCTGTAAACCTCTTGTGACACTAGCATCAAGTATTGAAGTTCATACGTTGTAGCAGAATATCTTTACATATACCGAGGGAGGGCGAAGGAGGTGTTCACAATTGATAAATTACAAACGTTTCTAAAAGTAAATACCATGATAGGGAGAATAATGGGGACACGGCACAAGACCTAAAACTAATTTCACGGCACAAGACATAAACGGCAGTAGATCTAAAAATCATTTGGCGGCATAAGACCTAAAAATAATTTGGTGGCACAAGATCTAAACGACACTAGACCTAAAAATCTATTGTGGCACTACCATCGCGTCCATGCCAAGAATACTGTCAATTTGTTAGTCAAAGTTCTAGATATAGAGCTCCATATTACAGAATCAAATTCTAAGTTAGGTCTTACAAGTAATTTGTAGAAGTACACATTATATCATTCTGAAAAAAAATAGTAAAAAGATAAAGCCTATTGTCCTTTCCTGTTCTTTGTATAATAGCATTTATATGGTGTCAAAATTTTAACTGCCTGTCAAATGTGAATCCCAGATCCTTCACTTTTTTGGGGGGGTATTTCCACATCATTAACCTCGTGTTTACCAACATAATATTGTTTTAGTTATATATGTCATAAATGTTGTTTTCTTTGTGCTGAAGTACATTATTTTTAGACATATATTTATTGTATTCAAGTCTTTCTGTAACAAATAGTTGGCATGCTCGTTATTATTAATAATAATAGTTTTAGTATTACTAATACGTATAGGTGTTACTGCTGGAATTACTACGTTCGTAACAGTATTCTGGTAACTACTTACTAATGAAATGCTTTATCGAATATTTAGGTCTGTAGTTTGTAGCACGGGTGCTCACAGACTTCATGGGTTATAACGTAGCCCATAGTACATCATTGAAATTATAGGGGATCTTTGAAAAGCAACTTAATTGAAGTGAATGTGAAACTTAAAAATATGTTTAAAAGAATTTTAATTAATTCAAGAACAACACATTTTAATTACGTCCCTACCGTGGTTGGGGAAGGTGTATTGAGGTACGAACCATTGAAATAGTTTAGAAGCAATGCATGGGCTTCATTTTTTTAAATTTTTTATTTATTTATTTATTTATTTATTTATTTTTTAGTTTAGTTTCAGAGTTTTGCGTCCTTATACAACGTCGTGATTACGAAGGAGAGATCCGACTTTTATAAGATTGCAAGATTGAACTAAACATAATACAATGAAACTGAAATAAACATTAAATACACACTATAGGGTCTGTTTAGGAAAGTGATGTATACATTTGAAGCGCAGTGAATTTACAATTGAAAGGAAAATTTTATTCAGTATAATTACTACATCGACATGTATAAACGAAAAAAAAAGTCAACAAATAACGCTAGACTACAAACGTGATATACAACACAATACGTGTACACAATACTAGTATAGCCATTTAAAGATGTATCCAGCAAGTTATTCTAGAGACCATGATGTTTTACGGGATGCAGGCTTGTCACAAACAAAAAATAAACCAAAAGTTCTTTCAAGATTTTGAAAGCATTAATAACAGATAGATACATACATATTGCAGAATTAGTTGCGTACATATTATTATCAGTAGTAGTAGTGTAGTAATAGTAGTAGTAGTAGTAGCAGTAGTATATTTCAAATATGCTACTTTTTTGAGACCTAAGTCTTGATACGAGTAGGTAAAGTTAAAAACACAGGTTATGTCACGTGAGGCACATGATGGCTTAACACCCAAAATAAACTTCTTTCTCTCCAATTGGGTGTTAGTCCGTTTTATGTTTATTAAACTTACAGCAAATTTATTTTTATTATAATTACAGCAAATTAAGAATGTTTATAATAGAATGTAAAAAAATGGAACTTCACATCAACATGCTAAAATAATTAATACAACCTAATTAATCATCCACTTTATACTCTCTGCTTAACTGGATGAACCCAGCCCTAAATATAGAACAGTTTTCTGCTCAAATTTCATAGACAGTGGGAGATTTTAATATTATAAATTAAATTGTATATTATAGTTAAATTGTATATTGTAATTGAATTGTATATTATAATTATATTTTGCTAAGATAACGCTGAAATAGAAAGTATTTTGTACAGCGTTATACAGCAGGCGTTATGCGCAATATGGTAACATGCATCACAAGGAATAAGCACCATTTGTTTTTCCAAAGAAAAAAAAATGTTTGCGCACGTAGGATATGCATCAATATGTTTATTTATAAAAATACCGCCAATTTACTTGATTCACAACGCTGTCTAATTCTAAAAAATATTTTCAAATGCAAAATACATGAATGTGGAGACTTAAATGTAGAGTAGCGAATGTTTGTGACCGTAGTATTTATCAAAGACTCTATGGATTTTTTCCCTTCAAACAGTGTGAAACTATTTCATAGTTACACTGATTCTTCTTCATAATTACTTCCTTCATAGTTTAACACATGATCTGCTGAATTTTCACACTCATCTTCACACTGACACAATTCCGTGCAAAGTACTTTGCGTTTTTTTTTTTTTGCAACGGCACGCATTGCATCCAGTATTACAGACACAGTGAACATTCAACAAAATTGCGTCCGGCGTCGGTGGCTGCAAACACAGAATAGGCTGGAAAAGATGTTCTTCTCTTCATCCATAGTTTGTTGGGGGTTGGAACTTCGGGATGGGAAAGGTGACCGTTTCTCCACACAAGACACACGTAATGGGCTCTCCAGATGTGAGGTTTTAAACTTGCGCATGTTGATGGAAGTCGTTCCCCTTCGGCATTTTTCCATGAGAAGAGTTGCCATCGCAACCATGAGAGGTCGCTACTGGAGTCAGTGCCTGTTGAGTACATACCACAAATAAATCGCTCTAAATTACTGCATGTTTCCTCGGTTGGTAGGTCCACAGTCTGTCGTAAAGAGGCAAAGGACTCGAATATTTTTTGTCGCTGTTTCGATAGATTTTAAATGCTGTTTTTTGTATCTTCCAGCAATTTTTCAGAAACATCTATGCCAGTGAATGCATGGAAGCCTAATAGTCCTCTACACAAATCAGTTCCGAGAGCTGAATAGAGATCCCAAAGGTGAATTACGCGTCTTCCCTGGAGATCACTGACAAAAGTGACTTGCGGGCCAATGTCTTTAAAGTAATGTAACAGAAGCAGTGCTACGTCTGTATCTGGTGAATATATTGTCATGTGAGCGTCAGAGTATTTTCTTCGAGCATGGATTGAATGGAGAATAATGAGTGTATCCGCTTTTTCATGACTGTGATTTTTCAACTCGTCTTCTAGCAAACCTGATGCTGCTTCTGCGCAATCCTCCCACACAATGGTGACCTGCTTCTGTGAAGACATATTTCGGAAGTAACCGATGGTCTCTTTCGCTAAGAATGCTGTTAAATGTCGTTTTGTACTGGAATGTGGAAGAAAATAGCTCATAGATACATTACTGATGTTTGTGGAAGCATCCACACGGAACTCGAGTGATGTACCTCCACTTCGCTTGGCTCGCATTTTTTTTCGAGGAATTTTCTATGTACTTCTCGAATATAATGCGAATTTCGTCTGATGATCGTGAGAACCACTCTACTTTTTTTTTTTTTTTTTTTTTTTTTTTACAAATTTGGTTGCAAAATTACCGTCGGGGTCTTCTTCATGCTTTGTACAATTGACATTCCATCAATTATCATTATATTTTTTTTTATTTTGAGCACTCCTGTTCGAGTTTTCATCAATTTGTGGCTCGGTACTGTTGCGTGAATCTAGCATTCCTTCCAAAGTGCGAATAATAGTGACTTTAACTGTGCCCAATAGGAGCGAACCATCCGCAGTAAAGAGTGTTCGAGGGATTGTAGATAGCTCAAACTCTCCAACCACTTTTTTATGTCATTGCGTGTACGACAGATGGTTACAAAACACGCTAACAAACTTCTCTCTTCCTTCAATTTGATAATTTTACCGGCTACAGTTTTGTTAGCTTCTTCGACAGATGTTTGAAGGACCCCAAATTAAGCTTCTTCATTTTATCAAACATTGTCTGCGCGGAACCGTGAAGTCGAGATTTCACGAATTGGTTTGTTTGCTCTGTCTCCTTGTCATCACAGAGAGGAATATCTGTTTTTATTTTCTCGAGAAATACTGCTTTGGTTGTGATGTTTACAAGCTCTCCTGTTCCAGCAAAAGGATTACCATAGTGAATTAAAATCGTTCTTTACTCGTCTGCATTTTGCAGCATTCGAGTTTTTGAAGTTCCAACCACCGTGCCACCAGTGATTTATTTTCATTGGCTGATTGTGATAGCTTGGGACTACATAAGAGGAGAATAAACCTCAGTTATAAACCCAATGAACACAACGGATTAATGCAACGGTGTGTTTGAAGTGAATAACTCCAGAAAGTAAACATATTGTATATAGGTCGACTTTCTTGAGAATATTACTGAAATAATTTTACTTTTACTTTACATTTACTTTTCTATATTTTGTATCCTAAAAAGCCAAACAACTCGTAAGGATTGTGGACAGATATCTGGTAAGTGCCAAACAGCCTTGTGTAGATTAAATTACACTCGCATGATTAGTTTAGTTAATTATATTAATACACGTATATTAATTAGATATCATTAAGTACACTTTTATGGTATATATTGTAGTATAATGAAAAACTGTATTCATATGGATTGCCCTTTAGTGAACTAAAATTTATATTATTATTATTATTATTATTATTATTATTATTATTATTATTATTATTATTATTATTATTATTATTATTATTATTATTATTATTATTATTATTATCGTTTAGTTCGGATTTTATAATGGATGAAGTGACAACTTCTGAGACGACGAAAGGCAAGCCCTGTGCGGCGTATTAAAGATTCAAGTATCATGTGAAGAAGTAAAGTACTGAGACGTCAACTTGGCTGTGTGTGAAAGAGAAGAAAGATAAGTGAAGGAAACAGTCAGTTACAAAGGGAAAAGTAAGAAGTCAACAGAACACAAATGTCAACCAGACGTCGCTAAAGCAGAATTTCGAGTTCAACGGATGGCAACAAAGAAGAGGGCCAGAGAAAGTGACGAACCTCTATCGAAGATCTACCACGAAGAAATGGGTACACTGTTTAATCGTGGATTGGATTTTGTGACGGAAGTTCCCGAGTACAACAGCTTCAATAGAAACATGAATTATATGTGAGACGACAAGAGCGTGGAGATGTTCAAGACCCAGATCCAAGACTGTAGTCGCTAACGCTCTCGCCTTTGGTGCGAGCGGTCCCTGTCTCGATTCCCGGTGGAGACACTCGGTCGAAAATGTGTAACAGCTTTTTCAGGCCAGCCATCTTGAGTGAGTTTTTTCCTGGATTTCCCTCATTCACACTAGGCAAATGCCAGGATGGTATCTATCATAATAATCCCAGGCTGCTTCCTTCCTTTCCCAATTCTTTCTTCTTTCTTTCGCTGGAAAATTCAAGCTTTCTTTTGCTGGATGAAGGGCACGATTGCAGCATTAAGAAAAAAAAAACTTCTTTTTTTATAGAACTTTCAAATTGTACAGCAAGGAATTCGCCCAACTGTATACGGTTTTCGCAGATGTTGGCAGTATGAAGAATGAAATAAATATCATATCGGTAGCTTTTGCCTTCCTGTTGAACAATAAAAGAGAACTTACGACTTCCTTTTCAATAAATCAAAGGAGTGTTTACCGGGTTGGGCTCCACAAAAGATCATGCTTGACATTGAAGAGGTGTGTATTTTTCCACTTGTTTCCAACTTCCCGGATTGAACGATTAAGGGTTGGAATTTTCATTTGAGCCAAAGCTTGTGGCGTAAAGTGCAAGAACTAGGTTTGGTATCTGAGTACAAAGAAAATGAAAATGAAGAGTTATCCGCATGTGAAGCACTTTGATTATTATTTCCCGGGAATACGTTGAAGATTATTATCTAATAATACTGAGTACTATGCCAATAGAAGATTAAGCTACAGCATTTATAGATTACTTTGTGAACGAATGGATGCAAAATGTGAATGTACTGATCTACGTCTGGAACATCGAAGGTGAACGGCATCGAGCAAATAATGCCGTTGGTGGGTGGAACAACCAGCTCAAGAACAGGATTAACTAGCATCCGAATTTCTATGTGCTTAAAACACTGAAACAGGAAGCTGAACACAATGCTTTACATTATGATAGGATTTGTCTCGGTTTGGAAAGGGGGAGGGGAAGGCATATGTACGAGTACGACTAGACAGCAGAGTTGAAAAATAAAACTGCACAGATATAAAACAAGTTCGCTCAAAGATATTGTTCAATGTCTGAGAAGTCTAGCTTACATTCAAAGAATTGGAGTGAAAACGAGGAAGCAATATAAACACACAGTAACAAGGATAAAAAGGGAAATAATTGAATAAAGAATAACAAACGATGATAAAGGACAGTGTTTCCTACATAATTTTATCAAGGAATAATAATAATAATAATAATAATAATAATAATAATAATAATAATAATAATAATAATAATAATAATAATAATAATAATGATGATGATGATGATGATGATGAAGTGGCAAGGGAAAGAGTTTCCTGCTTGAGCTTTTAAACACGCCAGAAAAAGGAACAACAGGTTTGGTTCACTTTCCTGATAGACCCAAGTCTGGTTCATGTGTGAGGGGAAGATACTTTACACGATATAAAAACGAATTGTAGGGCGCAAACATCCCGATACAAATCTATAGCGGGCGCATTTTCCCACTGTTTGGGATAGGGCGCAAATTTCCCGGCTGCACAGTTCCCGCAACCCTTTCAGTGATCGAAGCTGATGTTCTATCCCGTGATCTGAGTCAATCGATATAAAAGGGTGACTGGACTTGTTGAAGCAAAAGTTTTCTTCTTTTAAGTTTTCAAATAGTACTTCAGGCTTGCTTTTCTGCAGATTTCCCATTTCTCCACAATACAGAGTGGTCATTCTGGCGTAGCTTAGTTGATCATTTCAAAAAATATTGTATGAGGTCTTCTTGAGCAGGAAGATGAAGGGACCAGTTGACCTCCCTTGTGGCCCGAATGTAGCGCAGCATATCTTCAAATTGCTTCATATAGTTTCTTACTTGTTATTTTAAAAAACTATAAAGAGAACACATCATAAAATGTTCAAAATTTGAAATAAAATTATTTCTCACGTTATTATTTGCATTGATATGTAATAATTCTTGTCAAGTTTTTTTTTTTTTTTTTTTTTTTTTTTTTTTTTTTTTAGTATTATTTTCTACGTCGTTTGGTGTTTGTTGCATGAAGATTGGTCAAGTAGTTTGGGAGATATAGGCTTTTAAAGACAGCGCTGTGCATTTGCGAAGGCGGCCACCTTTGATAGGCTAGTTCAATTTTAACAAAAAATGCACACGGATGTGCAATTTCAGACAGAGCACACCCCACTATAAGGTTGTATTTCAGTAAAGACTTTTGATATCCCATCGGTGTTTATCTTATTACACTGATGTTTGAAACACACTAACTGCATTTATTTCAGTAAGCCTAATAAATTAAGGTGGTACTTTTGTTTCTTTATATATTACAGCATTTCGATATTGGCTTGTATTTACAATACTGCATTTACTGTATACTATACAAATTTACGCACGGGAACGCGGTGGCTCAGTGGTAGAGCGTTCACCTTCGGTGCTTGAAGTCCCTGGTTCGATCCCAGCTCGCGCCGTGTGGTCTTTGTAGTGGACAAACACCGTGCTCGTGGGTTTCCTCGGGGTTCTCCCGTTTCCTACCACTTTCTTCATTCCACCATTTCATTCATTTCTCATCATCACCGTCTCCTTTAGCCTAACCGGCATAATCGTGGGACGTAAAACTAAAGATTTCATTTCATTTTCATTTTTTACAAATTTCCGCATGAGCTGTGAGTAATTTAAATTTTTGTAACCTCCCTTTAACGAGTACCTCCTATTTATGGACAAGTATTCATTCCCTTTTGGCGTCCGTTATTATTAGTTCAATGTATAATCTGTACCTGTTTGAGATTCCCAATTATAGTGATAAACAACTGATCTGCATTTTATTTTCTCTTTCTTTTTTGGTGCTAATATTCAACTAAGGGGACCTCGAGAACTACTTGAGATCTGCAAACCACAGTTTAACAAACGTTTAATTACGTTACGGTAAAAGAGGTTCAAAAATGTTTGAAAAATGACACTTCTTGTTACTTCTGATAGCAATCAGTCTTGTCTCCCCCAACCTTTTCTCTTCGAAATCTTGCCTCACGGTCTTCTCATGCCTGGGAACTAAGTTATTGTCACTTTGAAAGTATGCATACTTCGAATTATTAGATATACAATGTGTTCTTGCCACCGCCTCTTCGATGCAGCGGATGTAGGAGGCAGTGGTTGTTGCTCCGCTTTTGATTTCTCTGTGAGAATCAGTTTTGTACCTGCTCCACCCCCCACGGTCAAGAAAGGACACGTCATTCATTCACCAAATGCTGCGTATATTATCTCCAGCGAGGTCATATTTCTTTTTCTAAAATAATACTATGTACTATGAACACTAGTTTAAAACTAAAAAAAAAAAAAAAAAAAAAAAATGAACGTGCAGTATTGAGTCTAGCGTTTGGAGAAATTTTGCACTGAATACGATAAACAGTTTTAGTATTACTTTGCGCTGAATTTCATCATGTTATATTTTACGCAGAAATGATTATGATCGAAAACGATAGAAACGACCTTAACAACAAAACGTTTAACATGGATTGAATAAACAGCTATTCAATATACCACAAATAGTATATTTGTTTATGTCTGAATATGTTTGATTTTAAGTTGCCTGATATGTCAAACTTATTTTTTTTTTATCTTGATAACTTACTATTATTTCACGCTTGGCTACACTCGCTTGATACAACAATGCTATTTTCAACTTGGTATTAGTTTGATTTAAAAATTCATATGTCAAGATTGATTTCAGGCTGATATTTTAAGTATCCAAACTTAGTAGTGGTAACTTCCTATCTGAATTTTAGCTTGAATTTTAGGTTGATCTTATCACGCCATGACCTGCCACAGAGAGAACAATGTCCCACATGGAAATCTAAAATGGGATAATCTTCATAGGCAGTTCCACATTTTCAAACCTAAATTGTAGTAAATAGTGATTATTATTATTATTATTATTATTATTATTATTATTATTATTATTATTATTATTATTATTATTATTATTATTATTATTATTATTATTATTATTGTCGTGCGTTTGGCCTATCCATTCACCCTAGGTTTTTCACAATTCCCTGGAAAATAATCTCCTGACATGTTTGATGGTCACCTCTGTATATAGTTACAATAACGGCAGTTTTGTTCTAATATCGTTCTAATTTCGAAAACTGAACTTTCAAGAACTGAAAATTAATAGAAAATATATTTGGTTAATGATAGGAACGTTCTTAGCAAATAGATGTGGACAAAGATTAAGATGATATGACACAAGTTTGAAACGGACTTCAGATTAAGATTTCAGGTGAGCTTGCTACCACTGTATTATTATATGTTTTAAGGAAAACGTAGACCTATATTCAATATAAACAAAACACGATGTCAAACAACTGGAGGACATATACTAAGCACTTGCTTAGTCGGTTGCCTTGTTAATGATATTTTTTGTAAGTCATAGTATTTAATACTTGGTTCCTAGCAAGAAGTGATTCATGGCTCAACACGATTTGCGATACTGTTCACGATTATCTTACAGAAGAAATCTCCTTTCTTAGCCCAAGGCGCTTCGTGGCACATCTTCTCCCTCACTTCTTAATTTTGAGATAAGGGGAACACTCATTGCATATGGCATATTGTCATTAAAACGTTTAAATTGGCTGGCAGTTCCTAAAACCCCATAAAAGTTTGAAATTAATCGAAATTGAAAAGAACACAAGGATATTGTGTTCACAGAACAATACATCCCATTAGAAACAGACAATTTACAAAACAAGTCCAAGTGTCTAGATTGTTTTTCCTTAAAAGGTTGTGATATCTAATGCAGAACTAGGTCTTGCACTCTACTTAATCTTCGTAGATTTCTATTTACAACTTTTTCCGAAACTTGGTTATCACACATTGCTAATAAGTCATTGCGTGTAGTATTTAAAAAAATATCCTGCAGTACTTAAAATCTTTTATCTTTGATTAGAGCAGTTTCTAAGAACGTCTTCTTAACGTAAGCTTATTATTATTATTATTATTATTATTATTATTATTATTATTATTATTATTATTATTAATTTACATATATGCCGTATACCTATCAGTTATCGTTTCCGAATTAATTGTTCCTGTATGCCTAATGGTAATCTTATCAAAAAATATGAAATAGTCTGTTCACATATGATTTTGCTTAAAAATATTGCCATACTGTAATATAGTAATAATCATATAATGGTTAGCTTACGCATAGCAGCAATGATGCGTAAGCTAACCATATAGCTACAAAGGATCTCTAGGGACGCCCTTGTTTACCATACTAATCATAAGTAAAATTTCAATTTATGGAATAGTGTATGGAGTATTTTTATCTAGTATCATGTTTGAAAAAAGAACCATAGTACTATTTAGTAAAATATTTATCTTATATCTGTCGATTTAATGGTGTTCATTACACATTTACCATATTTATATCGAATGAAAGATAACAAAGACATAGTACTGAATAGGAAACAGAGGTGGTCTTTTGTTTCTGCTTCTTTGAAGCCGTAGGTTCTTCAAATCATAAAGCTTCTCAACCTTTTACATTGGCGTACCACCAAAGCATATCATTAATCAATACTACCATATGTCGTACGTGCCCTCAACATCGACTCGCGTACCACCAGTAGTACGCTTACCATAGGTTGAGAACCTTTGCTCTAACGGAATAAAATTTGTCCTACGTTTTATCTGCTAACTTGGAAGTGAAACTAGTAACCACCATTTCTAGCAAGAAATAACTTCCTTTCCTTGTTTTCTAAGATTATGGAGAGAAAGTCGGTCAATTATATTTTCTCTGAAGTTAACTAAAGTGGTTAATATTCTTACGTCTCTGAGGTTGACAACCAAAGTTTCACAATAAAGAATAACGTTTTTCTTTAGAGACGATACATAAGGGAAGATGTATTGAGATCTTAAGTAGGGGACACGTACTGCCTTTTCCATTATCAATTCAAGGAATTTTGATTTAGTTTTGCCCTTTAACTTGCCCAGAATAAAGAAAAATACCTCAATAAATAATAATAAAATTAGTTTGGTACCCCTGTAGATGAGAGCGAAATACTTTATTGAAGTTCCTGTTTTCAGCGTCTTAGCCTTGAAAAATTTTCATCAGCAACTAATTAGGGTAATTAATTTTTTCTATTAAAGACGGCCAGAGATGAAGAGGAAGCTATAATGACCTTATTATTTGATATACTTCCGGTATTGCCTTGATAAGGTGAAGTCATTATGTGGTGAAAAATTCTTATGATTTGCGGTTACATGTATTGCTTACGAGACGAGACGGAATTTTAGTGACGAAACAGCACTTTTACGATACTATTCCAAGAATAAACATCCCGGAACTTCTTCTTATGGACAACACCATGGATCGTAAAATTTTCCTAACATTCTTGCTTAATCATAAATTTCAGATGTAACTTATCCTTACATTCACAAGTATAAAGCGTAAGTAATAAGTATTGCATGCAAGTAGTAATAATAAACTATTAAATAATATAATTTATATTTTTCCTTAACTACCCTTCATAGTTTATCCATAATTGGGACTGACAACGTATTGGTCATAGCGTTGGCGTATTTAAAAGTTGCGGAAAGTAGGATTTTTCAGAATAAATAATCTCTCTAATATTCACACACATGAGCAACTACCTTTATCATGCTTAAGAACTTATACAGAGCAATCTTCTGTCAAAATCACTTCTACATCAGTAGCAGAGCGTTCACTTCTGGTGCATGGAACCCGGGTTCATACCCTGCTCCCGCCAAGTGAACTTTGTGGTGGACAAACACCGTGTGCGTGGGTTTCCTCGGGGTTCTTCCGTTTCCTCCCACTTTCTTCATTCCACTATTTCATTCATTTCTCATCATCACCGTCTCCTTTATCCTAGCCGGCATATCCGTGGAACGTAAAACTTAAAGATTTCATTTCATTTCATCACTTCTACATACACATATGCCTCCTCCTTTCCTTGTCAATATTATCAACTTATGGTATGCAGTTTTTATCTGAACTTGTATCTTGCACATACTATACTCTGTACAGAAGGTACAATCAACCACGCTCCTTATCATACTTCGAAACCTACGGTAAGCAGTCTTTGTCAAAATTATAGAATACAGTTTTTCCAGTTGCACTCATTTGCATATACTGACAGTTCTGTCAAAATTACACTGTACAACGACTCACCAAAGGTAGTCGTCAACCTGGTTCGGCTAATAATATAAGTAAATCTTTAGTGGCAGTAATTGTTTACACCTTAAAATATCTTCGGTAATTATATCCACTAGTATTCTCACCTTTTCTACCGAAATTACAAGTCGATGATGAGTATTAAATAATTTATTCGTTGATTATCTTTTAACGTATATTCACACAAACTGTCTTGCAATCATACATGTTAGTTAGGTATCTATAAACAACTACATAGCAACCAACTATACAATAATGTATATTTCTTACATATATTAAAAACATTCTTCTTTTGTTATTTTTAATTAACATTATATCAGGTATAGTGCTTGTGTAGAAGCACTTTCTGCCCAAGATACAGGTAATTATCAACCAATACAAAGTATCTCGTTGTATAAAATGTCGCCCGATAATGGGACTAAATATAAAAGTTACAAGGGAGCTTGACTTTTATATTTAAGAACCACTGGTCCGTTTATAATAATGATATTACATTACTTATGTCCTTTACATTTTGATCGACCCTCGTATATAACTTTATTAAGTTTCCTTCACATAAATACATTTATAATAAGTCTTTTATTCCATTAATATTTATCTTTTATTATAAAAACGTCGTCGCTTACTAATATAATCAACAAAGGGTGCGAAGTCAAAAACGTAAGAGGCAATTACATTATAAAACATAAATCACAATGATCAATAGTTTCAATCATCATTAAAAACGGTGATGTTAAGAAAAAAAATGTTTGATCTTTCCAGGGCGCATTATATAATAACTACGTTAGATGATATTTTAAAATATACATCGTATCAATAAGACGTCATAATACAGAAGAATCTTATTCGAGTAACATATAAGGTAGCGCATGAAGACAGTCGTCGCATAATTAGCTTAATAGAATGAATCTTATACTTAACATAATCTTTGACAACAAAGTTTCAACACAAATCAATATAATATAAATAACCTTTGCTTTTAATCAATTACACTAGTTAACAAAGGTTTTGTTACATAAAAGGAAATACCTGTTCTTAAAGGAAATTTTTGCGCTGAATTCGAATATGCACTCGGTTTTTCTCCATCACGTACGATTTTCCCGTAACAGAGGGATTTTCGGGAAATCCCTCAAAAATTTCCCTTTTCGTTTATTTTACACCCCAAGATCTTGTCCCCTTGCATATACTAACATAGAAATTATACCTAAGTATACTTTAATTCATATTTAACAAACCCTCCAAGTTTCGTAATAATCGCTTTATTCTTTCTAGAGAAATAAATATGTTTGTATGTATACTGTGTGTACTTTTATTGCACCTTATAGTAATGCTTTCAGATCTCTTAAGTTGAGGTAAAACGTTTTGCTTTATTACCACAAACACATATATAAAATATAATACAATATAATTTACAAGTGTGACAATTTACAATAAACAATAATACAAATGTACCAAAAGGTCATGAAAAGACAATCAAAACTATCACAACATATGAAACTTCCATTGGGTTACAAAAACGTACACTACTTCCTTCTTTTGTAAGAAATGTTGCATTCTCTAACAAGACCCCAACAATAGTCCCCCATCATTGAAGGATCCCATCGTCCCTGGTACCTTTTCTCCATTGCCATTATATCTTGGTGGAATCTTTCCCCCTGTTCGTCGCTGAGAGCACCTAGGTTAGCAGGAAAGAAGCTGAGGTGGGAGTGCAAAAAGTGGATTTTTAAAGACATCCTACAACCCAACTCTTTGTATTTCTGTACCATGTCCTGTACGATTTCTGTGTAACTCTCAGCTTTGTTATTGCCCAGAAAGTTGCGCACAACACACTTAAATGCTGTCCATGCAGCTAGCTCAGCACTGTTTAACTTGCTGTCAAAGCTATCATCAAGCATTAATTTCCTAATTTGGGGAACAATAAACACTCCCGCTGAAATCTTAGCATCACTCAGGTTAGGGAACTTATCTCGCAAATACTTGAAACCTTCACCAGATGTGTCCATGGCTTTGACAAAGTTTTTCATAAGTCCTAACTTGATATGAAGTGGCGGTAGTAATATCTTATTAGGATCTACCAAAGGAGCGTATTTGACGTTGCATTCTCCAGGTACGTAATTCACTCTAGGTTCCCATTCCTTCACTTCATAATGTTTGTCATCAGCTCGGCTATCCCATAAACATAAAAAACATTGGTACTTCGTGTAACCGCACTGCAGTCCTAATAAAATTGCAACTACCTTGAGATCACAACATATTTGCCAACAATGGTCCTTGTAATTTATAAGATT
The DNA here is from genome assembly GCF_964235325.1 of Thermobia domestica. Taxonomy (NCBI): domain Eukaryota; kingdom Metazoa; phylum Arthropoda; class Insecta; order Zygentoma; family Lepismatidae; genus Thermobia; species Thermobia domestica. Next base: position 11,743,643 of record NC_137461.1, on the reverse strand, counting down.
TAGCAAAGTTGACATGGTGTCATAGGATTCCTTAATCTTCACTGAGTGCGCAAGTGGTATAGAAGGTTTTTTATTTCCATTATGTAAAAGGACAGCTTTAAGGCTGACCTTTGACGCGTCGATAAATAACCTCCATTCTTCTGGAACGTAAGGAATTCCTAGCTCCGCCATCAACCCATTTATATCCGTACATACGAACACATTATCTTGCATTGAGAAATAGCTTGAAAATTGAACATGCCTTTTCCTGTACACTGATATGTTCGTTTCTGCATCCAATAAGTTCCACTGCTGGAGCCTTGATCCCAGAAGTTCCGCCTCTTGTTTTGTCAGGTGCAAATCACGGACTAGGTCATAAAGTTCACATTGCCGGATGAAATGTGGCTCGCGAACACAGTCAGGGATGAACGTTGGATCCTTGGATGTACATGTTGATGTCGATGGTTCATCAAGGTCATGATCATCATCAGTCTTTTGACCATATCATAATTTACAGAGAGCAATACAAGTGTGTTGTTGACTATTGTAAATATTCATTTTTATGTCTGTGTTTGTAGTAATAAAGCAAATCGTTTTTACCCCAACTCAGGAGATCTGAAAGCATTACTATCAGGTGCAATGAATAGTGCACACAGTATACATACAAATATATTTATTTCTCTAGAAAGAACAAAGCGATTTTTACGAAACTTTTAGGGTTTATTAAATATAAATCAAGGTATACTTAGGTATAATTTCTATGTTACTATATGTAAGGGGACAGGAGCTAGGGGAATAAAATATCTGAAAAAGGGAAATCTTTGAGGGAATTTCCCGAAAATCTTTCTTACGGGAAAACTGTACGTGATGGAGAGAAACCGAGTGCATATTCGAATTCAGCGCAAAAAGTTCCTTTAAGATCAGGTGATTTTTCTCATGTAACAAACAAAAAGTTTAAATTTGTTAACTAGTGTTATGAATCGAATTATAATTCTTCACATTAACAAGAAAGAATTAAAATCATTTGAAAATTATCATTTGTTGAAACAAACATGATAAAGTATCTAAAAGTCATAAGGGTTGAAGCTCTAACGACCAACGAAGTAGTTTGTTATTATATCCCTGATTGACATTAACACATAAATTTGAAGATAAATGTTCATACGAATCTATAGCTGATATGGGTTTAACCCTTACTTCATCAACTGCAGTTAGTTTAAATTCGTACTTGCATATGATTCTAGTAAAGTACATTGTACTGCACAATCGTGATTATGTTCCGCATTATTTTGTACATGAATTGCGTCATGACTTTGATTTTGGTACGAAATGCCATCTCTTGAACTACGGTTATGTCTATCCATAGGATTTATAGCATTCCTAGAATTTTGCCATGTATTTCGACTGTTTTTGTGTCTACTTCGATTAAGTGATCTGACATAATTATTGTCACGGTTGATTAGGTTAGGTTGATTCCCAACATATCTTTGCCTATTTTGCTCGTTCTGATTGCTTAAATTCACTCGATTTAGGTTGTGTTCTGTATTGTCTGCATCACGGATATCTAGATTCCGAACAGGTACAAGGTGATCTGAATTGTTTTTAATTTTACCTACTCCCGCTTGATGATTCAATGTCTGGTATTGAGTTTCATAACATTGGACAAGCATTAATAAGTGATTAAAACTCATGCACTGTGTAGAAAACAGGATCTGTTGTAGCTTAAACGGTAGTAAATTTCGAATTGATGCAATCACCCTAGATTCCGATTGCAGTGGATTTACGACTTTTAATTCGTTATACGTATTTACAACAAAATCAACAACAGATTTGTGCAAACGAGGATTAAAAGGTTGGTTTCTAATCGTGGCATCTCTGTTTGCAAGCAAAAAGTCGTTTTCGTAATTCGCAATCAGTGCTGCTTTGAATTCCTCATATGTATTGACGTGATCTCGTACTGCTATAAACCATAAAGAACATGGTGGGAGTAATAAATGAGGGATTAGTTTCATATATTGCGATTTATCTATACACATTATATTGCACTCATCCTGAAATTTTTCTAGGAAAGAAGTAGCATTTTCATTACATTTACCACTAAACTTACTCATAGCACGTATTTCGCTCATCTTCACACTTAACTTTACCTTCCTTTCACCATTTCGTGTTCGTGTTGAGTGACAATTCCTACCTACTGCGTGATGTGTGGTTCCACCATCTCTTTTCCGCCCATCTGTATTCCTTGGATGCATTCTTTCCAAAATAATGTCCTCATCGGATGGATTACTTGAAGAAGAGATAACGTAAGGTCCACGTTGATCTGCTGCGGGTGAATGCGAGGTCATCTCTTGTGAACAAGGGAACTCCAAACGATCATTAACCATGTTGTTGTGGTATGCGTTGTCCTTAATCTGTAACGTCCTAATTTCTTCTTGTAAGGTAGATATCAATTGAGTATTTGCACGTATTTGGTTAGAATTATCTGTGACCTGAATCTTTTGCTGACGAACAGAAGATTCTATTACCTCCAAATCCTTTTTTACACAATTGACTTCTTGGATTACATGGTTGTAATTATCCTGGCAATCTTCCGATAATCTTTTTAGCTTTTCATCAAACTGTAATGTGATGTCTCTCACCGCCTGAATAACAGATTGTTTCGTCTCTTCTGATTTCTGCTCCAATCGTCTACTTAATTCCTCATACTGTCTACTGGATTCCTCGGATTTCTGCTTCAATCGTCTACTTAATTCCTCATACTGTCTGCTGGATTCCTCGGATTTCTGTTCCACCGTCTGTTTTAACTCGTTGGACATCTGAGACAAATTTTGCTTCATGGCTTCCAAATCGTCTTTTCGGCTTTGTTCCTGTCGTTGTTCTTGTCGCTGTAAAGCTATTATAATTCTGTCTTCTAATGTCAACATTTCAGGTGCAATAGGAGCTGTATTTTGTTCGTTGTTAACACTGTCAACAGTTTCTTTCTCCGCTGTCTCACCAATCATGCTTGTTCTTGTGATTACTCTGCCACTTCTAAGTATAGTTGTGTTCGTATTCATAAACCTTCTTTACTGAGGTAAATTCACCCTTACTTTAGACTTCAGGATATGAATTTACAAGAATCCCGGGTGAGGTAAACCAAAAATTTTACAACGACTCACCAAAGGTAGTCGTCAACCTGGTTCGGCTAATAATATAAGTAAATCTTTAGTGGCAGTAATTGTTTACACCTTAAAATATCTTCAGTAATTATATCCACTAGTATTCTCACCTTTTCTACCGAAATTACAAGTCGATGATGAGTATTAAATAATTTATTCGTTGATTATCTTTTAACGTATATTCACACAAACTGTCTTGCAATCATACATGTTAGTTAGGTATCTATAAACAACTACATAGCAACCAACTATACAATAATGTATATTTCTTACATATATTAAAAACATTCTTCTTTTGTTATTTTTAACTAACATTATATCAGGTATAGTGCTTGTGTAGAAGCACTTTCTGCCCAAGATACAGGTAATTATCAACCAATACAAAGTTTCTCGTTGTAACTGGTCGACAGTGAAAAATTTTCTTTCATGAAACAAAGTGTTCCTTATAGTTTTCGAGCTGCTAAAAACGAATCTGATCTTAATTTTGGTCCTGCACCCCCACATTTTGAAATAATGTCAATTATAGTAGATTTTGGTTAAAATTTTAAGGAAATCACAGAACTATAGGATTGAAGCCCCTCTACTCCTTTCCTAACTATCCCAGGATAACAAATAATACCTCGTTGGAAAGGGTATGGATCACACATTACAAAGATAAGCATTTATTACCCATCGCGCTCAATGTGTAGAAGAAGAAGAAGAAGAAAAATATTGAAAAAACTGGAAAAACGGGTTTTTTGAATAATTTTAGAGACGTTTGCAACACTGACAGTCACGGTACGCAAACATAAGCTCAGTAACTCATATCCCATACACTCAAGTGTGTTATATTAAAAACTCAAAGAGATATCTCAAACACAAGGGGAGTAAAACAGTTTGAAAATAATTTTAAAAGGAGGGAAAATTAAATATTTGGAGAAATTGAAAAAAGTTTGCAACACTTACACTTGCGATACTAACACATAAGCTCAGTAACGAACACCTAATACATTCAGGTAAAATACTCACAGATGTTACTTGAACAGAAGTATAGAAAATTTTGCTAAATGAAGTTAGCATGTATGTAAATTGTCAACGATTGTTTTGAAAAATTTCAGCTTTTTTTATAGCAAAAAGAAACATGGTCAGAATTTCTTGAATTACATCCAATATTCCAATTTGTGAGAAAAAGTGGCCTATTGAAGCCTGGCAACATTGTATTTTTCCTCCCTCCCAGTCACCACTCTACTGTTGCTCAGTTATCTGAAGGTTTGAGCGTGGGGCAGGGAGTTTGTACACGTCTTCCTATCGTGTAAGTGTTTTTGTGACTATCATAATGCCTCGAGATTGTGTTACCCACTCAGATAATTTTTGTTATGCCTGTGGAGAATACATAGTTAAGGCTGAGGGAAAAATTAATACTTTTGGCGAAGAACGCTTACGAACTATATACTTCGACAGCAAAATTGATGAAGATAGGCAGTGGATACTTAGTGCAATATGTAATAAGTGTGCTTGGCATTTCGGTCGTGGTTGAATAACAAACGTCAAGGTAAAATGTCATTTGGTGTTCCGAAGATATGGCATGAGCCGCCAACCACGTAAGTAACTGCTACTTCTGTGCTGTATACATTCAAGGCATGAAAGGGAAGGACAAAAATAATAATAATATTAATAAATCAATAAATAAAAATATAAAAAATAAAAAATAAATCCTGACAATATTTCGATTGCAATAAGACCTTTCAAACACGGTGATAATGTTCCAATTCCTGTACCTAGAGGAACATGGTATCTGGAAGAGGAGAAAACAAACGTAGCTTCTTCAGAATCGGAGAGCTCAGAGTCAGATTTTGAATTTGAAGAGAGAAACAACCCACATTTTGTAACACAAAGTGATTTAAATGACCTTGTTCGAGATTTGAAACTAACTTGGTGACAGGCTGAAATTCTTGGATCCAGACTTAAACAATGGAATTTACTTGACATAAGTTCCACCGTTTGCTCATACAGGAAACGACATGCACCATTCAGTTTTTTTTTTTTTTTAAACAGGAAGATACACTTTGTTTTTGTTCTGATGTCAATGGTTTGTTTGCTGCTCTTGGTACGACACATGTGGCACGGAAGTGGAGACTTTTTATAGACTCCTCAAAGGGCAGTCTTAAGGCAGTTTTAATACATAATGCCAATATCCTCCCAACTGCACCAATTCCTAATGACACACAGGTGAAAGAAACGTATGACATAATGAAACTTATATTAGAAAAAGTTCAGTACAATGTTCTTAAGTAGCACATTGTTGCTGATTTCAAAGTCATAGCATACTTACAGGACTACAGAATGGATACACAAAACATTGCTGTTTCTTATGCGAATGGGACTCTCGAGCCCGAGATAGTCACTACCAGAGGAAAGAATGACCACGACGCAGTACAATGCAAGTAGGTGTTAAGAATGTTGCAACCCCTTTCTAGTTAAATCTGAAGACATATATCTCCCTCCACTCCATATAAAACTTGGCCTTATGAAATCTTTTGTGGTTGGAATGGACAAGAGTGGAGCTGGATTTTAGTATTTGAAACTAAATTTCCGAATCTCAGCGCTAGCAAAGTGAAGGCTGGTGTGTTTGTCGACATCCAGATAAGAGATCTAATGCGGGACCATAACTTTGATGCAGCGCTTAGCCCTCTTGAGCTGCAGTATTGGGTATCATTCAAGAGTTTGTGTTCCGGTTTCTTAGGCAAGACAAAGGATGAGAACTACATAAACACTCGTGGACAACTTTTTGAATAATTACGGAAAGCATGCATACAACATGTCGCTGAAAATTCACTTTCTACACAGTCATCTAGGCTTCTTTCCACCGAAGTCTAAATGACTGTGCGGCGTAAGTGATGAGCATGGCGAAAAGTTTCACCAAACAATAGCAGCAATGGAAAGACGTTACCAAAGTGGGTGGAAACCGAATATGCTTGCGTACTATTGTTGGGGATTGGTTAGGGACACCGAAGACACCCACACGAAGAAGGTCAAACGCAAAACAATGTACTAGATGAATCATATGTAGTGTTCTTTAGTCACATATTTCTTTGTTTACTCGAGTTAACCAATTTTTTCTCGCCTAGTAAACAGCAATCTCTATGACTTTTTTAATATAATGAATGTATTGGATGTGTGTTACTGAGCTTATGTGTGAGTATCGTAAGTGTAAGTGTTGCAAACTTTTTCCAATTTCTCCAAACATTAAATTTTCCCTCCTTTTTAAATTACTTTCACACTGTTTCACTTCCCTTGTACTTGAGATAGCTCTTTGAGTTTTTAATATAACATACCTGAATGTATGGGATATGGGTTACTGCGCTTGTGTTTGCATACCGTGACTGTCAGTGTTTCAAACTTCTCTAAATTTCTTCAAAAAACCCGTTTTTCCCAGTTTTTTAAATAGTTTTTCTTCTACTACTACTACACAATGAGCGCGATGGGTAATAAATGCTTACCGTTGGAATGTGTGTTTCATGCCCTTTCCAACGAGGTATCATTTGTTATTCTGGGATAGTTAGGAAAGGAGTAGAGAGGCTTCAAACCTACAGCTCTGCGATTTCCTTAAAATTTTAACCAAAATCTACTATAACTGACATTATTTCAAAATCTGAGGGTGCAGGACCAAGATTAAGATCAGATTCGTTTTCAGCAGCTCGAAAACTATAAAGAACACCTGCTCTCATGCAGAAAAAGTTTTTGAAGTTGAATTTTGTCGAACAGTGTTATCACATATACAAGGACAAAATATTACTGGAGCTTTTGCACATACGCAAGTGACCGCAAACATTTCTTCACATCCAGTGTATACTCGTATTCATCGAGGTGGAAGATATCCTGCGGTCTAACATTACATATCTTTTTCCTTCTTTTTCCCTCCAAATTCAGAACCTTGATCTCATACAAAAGATTGTTTGGCGGAGTTTCATTCTTCAGAGCAATTATTAGGTGACAAATATGCCAAAGCAGCACACATTCTTATATGAAGTCTGACTTCGGCGTCTTTCTTGTACTCCCTTACCAAACCGATATCCTGCACTTTTCCCCAAATGCATTGTTTAAAATGATAATTGCAACCATTGACATCCACTGCCGGAAATACAGCCCTCAAGCTTGAAACAGCTCCTGCTTTTAAGCCTATTATTACGGAGAATTACCCAGATGCTCGAACAGTTTACTATAGGTTTCTTTCCTCCTATTGGGTAAAAGAGTATACAGTACAGGGATAAATCCGAAGAAATCATTACTCAAGCTACAAATCTCTCGCAGAATTCATCTAGCTACAAAGGATTATAACAGATTCTATGCGACAAGCTTTTATGTATAAGTCAAAACAAAGGGAGAAGACGAATTAAGAAATTAATTTATGTTTTGGTAGCTTATAACAGGGGGAAGGTAATTTAAAGAGTGCAGAGTGCACTGCACTGTACCTTCTGTACAGAGTATAGTATGTGCAAGATACAAGTTCAGATAAAAACTTCATTCCTTTTGGGTTGTGTAGAGTGCACTGCATTGTAATTGGTGGGATTCGTTGGGAATATCCAATTAGATGTAAGGGATCTCTTTTAATATTGCAAAGTTTTTCTCATTTTATTCATAGAGTCTAAGGAAGTCTAGAGTAGAAGTCTAGAGGAAGTCTTAGAAAAAGTAGATAGTTGGCAAAACTGTTACGCGTTTAAGATTATCAAAATAAAATATATTGCTTTGCTTAGTGAGTAACTAAATTAAGTACAGAAAGCAGAGGTTTTGAAGGAAGGGGACATAACAGTTGGATTTTCAATAATTAATTACAGAGGAATACTCTTTCATGAAAATATTCCTATTTTCTCACTATTGAGCTGAGCGAAGCGAAGCTCTTATACTCGGGTTAGCCGTTTGGTTGTCCGCGAACTCCTCCTAGACCGTTTGGCCGATCTCAACCAAACTTAGCACGCTGATAGAGTATGTCGTGCTGAGTGACAACATAGGTCGAAATCAAAAATCCGATGTACCATCGAGGAATAATCACCGAAAAACGCTTGCTCCTAGACCGTTTGGCCGATCTCAACCAAACTTAGCACGCTGATAGAGTATGTCGTGCTGAGTGACAACATAGGTCGAAATCAAAAATCCGATGTACCATCGAGGAATAATCACCGAAAAACGCTTGCTCCTAGACCGTTTGGCCGATCTCAACCAAACTTAGCACGCTGATAGAGTATGTCGTGCTGAGTGAGAACATAGGTCGAAATCAAAAATCTGATGTACACCTTGTCTCAAAAAGGTTGAGCGCATTCTTTATTGGTGTTTTGAGGCAAAAATTTTCTAAGTCCAGCTTCGGGTATCTTCGGGAAAAAGTAAGCCAGGTTCGAACCTCCAAGCCAGCCTTTGCAAAAGGGTAAAAGTTTGCAGATGTGTTTTTCTTCTTTTAAATATAATAAGACTTGTTACCAAGTGTTTAAAAAAGCAACATTGATTGAAATACTAAATGATACAATATTTCGAAACGTTTTTATTAATGTGAGCACATGCTTGTTTGTCATTTAGCTCTCTATACGTAATGGAACATTTAAATACGTTAAAGAATCTTTCCATATGTAAAAGAATGCTCAAAATTAAGAAATAGAACATAATTATCGCCTGAGTACTAAAATAAAACTCAAAGTAGAACAGAAACTGCGTTTGTAATGGATATGAATGTCATAATTATCATGAGATCCGTTATACATCGCTAGAAGCTTAGTTCTAGAAGTCCTTGTGTTAGCTCATTGGTAAGCTGTCGGATTTCAAATCATATGGTTGAGAGTTCGATTCTCGTCTGGGCCAATACTTTTTTTTAAAATTATATTTTCCGCAATGCATGAAAAATTATATAAAATAATTACATTAAAATATATAAGTTGTTTATATATAACATAATAATTGCAGAACATAGTAAGTATTATGTTTAAAATATAACATCTGAGATAATTTTCACAGTAGGTCGGTATTATATATGAGAATGTTAAATACAAGTTAGGAAAATCGTTTAATAGCAATAAATAAGTTATGTAGTGTATTTATTTGCAGTTATTTGTCATACAGATTTAACTTCTCAATATTCTCATTACAGTATGTTATTTATATTCGTGAAATACAGTATATTCCTACGGATATAGAAAATGTATAAACAGAGTATCCAAAGTCGTATCCTGCTTCAAGACACATAACTTTTCCCGATCCCCTTAACGTCACGGGAAGAAACACAAATTCTCTTTAGAACGGAATGTCGTTACTTAGAGTCTCATTCGAATACGTTGAATATGCTTTTGTGTATTCATCTCTCTCTCTCTCTCTCTCTCTCTCTCTTTCGCTTTGTTTATGTGTGTGTGTGTGTTGCGGAATATCCCAAGTTGAATACAACATTTGCAAAGTATATGAGCATCATTGTCATCGAATACCAGAAATTGAAAGTCGTGTTTCTTCAGGTTGGGTTTGCGTGTTCATGTTAGTTCACTGGTAGAGTACGGACTTGCCACTGAAGAGGTCTTGAGTTCAAAGCCTACAGCTAATTATCATTCTTTTGTTAGTAGGATTGCACAGAAATCGGATACAAGGAGTGGTTTACTTTTAGAAATATTTTCAGAGGCGTTTAGATAGCCCTGAAAAGGGCTTTTTTCGGGAGTTAAGGCGGGGACATTAATATTGTGTCCAAGACCTTTCTGAATTTATTACACTCCCCATTCTTCTGGGCATGGAATCTATTACATGGGTGACAAATCTATCTCCTTCCCCTACCTCCAGCCATGCTTCGGAAACAAGATGCCTCAGGTCATCCTGAGTTCTTGGTGGATCTGCCTCAGGCCAACTTTCCCTTAGAGTACGCTTCACTTCTGCCCACATATTTTCCATGAGATTGAGGTCTGCTCCACGAGGCGGCCAGTCGATTAAATCAATCTCAGGGTGCCCTGCGAACCATTCATGAACCACACGGGAAGTATGTATTGGCGACTGGTATTGCTGGAACTGAATTACACCATCAGGCTGAAATACTCGTACAGATGGCACCATGATATTACTGATAATGTCTAAGTACTGAGCATTGTCCAGATGTCCTTCAATTCTATGAAGCTGTCCTGCTCCGCGACTGGAAATCCAACCCCAACATAAAATAGATACATGGCCACTGCGATTGCAAGCAGCCACATATCCATGGTCATATCGGGTGCCTCTCGGACGATACACAAAACGGCGTCCCTCCTTTGATGTTGTGAATATGGATTCATCTGAGAAAACTACGTTTTCCCAATTGAGACCCACATTCGCCTGTGCAAACGCGAGACGGTAAATTTTGTGGTCGTCTGAGAGTTTTTCCTTCACGGCAGCAACACGGCCACGTAACCCAGCATGACGAAGCCTTCGCAGAGCTATATGCTTACTACCAGAAAAGAGAGAAGCTTCCCTTAGCTGTCCAGACGTCCTTAGTGGGTCTAACCGGGCTTCGTTTACTAATCTCGCATCTTGGGCTTCGGTTGACACATGCGGACGACCAGGAGATCGTAAATTACCAGTCTGACCTGTAGCACCATATTTCCGAATCCATCGCCTTCCTGTAGAGGTCGGGACACCTACTTGCCTGCTAGCTGCAGTTGCAGAATAACCTTCGAACTCCCATAAAGTAATTACTGCTGTACGTCTATCCATAGTTACCAATGTTCTGAGCTGTGAGAAGGAAGCAATAGGTAAAAGCTAGTACCTGGCGTGTGATTGGTTACTTGCACGACACGCCTATTGTGGGGAACAGCGTTGCCAGATCTAGCATAATGATGCTAGATCTAGCATAATTTGCATGTCTCTAGCATCTAGCATCTTGCTTTTAGCATCCTGCCCAAATCTAGCACAATTTCAGCAAGTTATCAAAAAGCCGTAAAACCTGGAGATGAGAAAGAAGTTGGTCGTGGGAAGAAAAAGAACGGCAGAAATGTATCCTCTTCCATTGATTCATACACTCGGTAAACCATACAGGCAGTCTTATTTTCCGAAGTAAGTTCGGAACGGCTTTGGGCTTTTTTTTTGTGGCTCCACCCAGGGTTTTCTAATCCTTTAACTCCGAGGCATGGGCGGAGCTATGGGGGCCATTCTCCCCCCAACTTTTTGGCAACTTCACCATCTTTATTTCTGACTTCATGATCATATTTATTCCTGAAATGACAGCTCCGAGACCGACCAAAAATCTTCCCCCCCCCCCAGCAGACGATTCCCAACTCCGCTTATGCTGCGAAGTAATTTTCTTTCAAAATATGTAAACAAAAACTTTGCATTCATTTATACGATATATACGTCATTGAGTCTGACAACGACTGCAGTAATTTAGTTGAGTTAAAATTTTGGTGCGTGAAGTATTGAGTTCTATCCATGCATTCTTGCTCTCTGTGTATTTTAAGTTACGTTATCGTATCTCAACTTCCTTTTTTTAAAACTCCTGAATTAGTAATTATGAGGATCTTGCATAATTTGACCGAATCTAGCATAAGTTCGATCAGGTTTTGGAATAATTCCGAGCTGTGAGTCTGGCAACGCTGGTGGCGAACGACTTGATCAACGACTCGCGAAAGAAATCTGAAAATGGTGCGCCGTAATAATAATATTAAAAACAGTTTTTATAAAGAAATATTAATACATACGAAAAGCTGTTTAAAGAATGAATTGTTATACTGACTTTACACGTATAAAAACATATACCATATACCAAACAGATTGAGCGATATGATGATAGCTGTTTTGAGACGAACACTTTCGAAGTCCAACTTCGGGTATCTTCGGAAAACAGTAAACTAAAGCTGCTGGTTCGAACCTCCAAAGCCAACCTTAGTAATCGGGAAAAGATGTACAGATATGTTTTTCCTTCTGTTAAATATAATAAGACATGTTGAAATGGTATTAAGTGTAGAAAAAAGTAACATTGATTGAAATACTTAATGATACAATATTTCGAGACTATGTATTCACACTCTCGTTTCGTCATTGTGATTTCCATACGGAAAAGAGCATTTACGTATGAGCTCAGTTATATTTCAGAAGCAGATTCCGAAAAGCGGTCATGTTAGCTCAGTGGTACACCACCGAGTGTTTAAATCGTGAGTTCGATACCCGTTCAGGTGAGATTCTTTTATGATATTCTACTTTCCTCAATACATGAAAATTATGTAAAATAGTTACATTACAATTCATCAGTTGTATATATATTTTCATACCATCAGTTGTATATATGAGTTGAATATATATATTCATATCATTTCACGACATAAGTAATTCTTATCTTTAAAATATAACATCTGAGGTATTCACAGAACGTCGGTGTGTTATGTGTGAATATTGAATACAAATTTAAAAAATCGTGTAATAGCAATAAATAAGTTATGTAATGTATTTATTTGCAGCTACTTTCATCGCAGATAACTTCTCAATATTCGCATTACAGCATTTAGGTCGAGCATATCGAAAATCGGATCGTGGTTCAAGACAAAAAAACTAGCTAGCCCCAAACTGTCACGTAAGAAATTCACGAATCGCAAAAGTAAAGTGAAGAGATTGAGAGCGGTAATTCCTTAATCGCTCTCTCTAAACTCTCTCTTATCTGCATTTATACATATAAAAGTGTATGTATGTATGTTCCATCATAACTCATGTGTGCCTAGAGCAGGGTTTCTCAACCTGGGATTCGCGGCCCCTAGGGGATCGCGAAGATAGGCGGAAGAGATAAATATAGTTAGAATCTAATACCAGAAATTATTTTTAAATATTATTTTTAATTTTGTTCTGATAGGCATACTTTTATTTTTTATACACACTGTAAAGAACAATAAAAAATAAGTCTACTGAACATTTTCAAAGGGTGTAGAATTCGTGTTACTATTCGGTTCAAAGTCTCTTGTCGTCGCGAATTCTGTCGAGAAATTTGAAGCTTAAAATATACAAAACGATAATCATGCCTGTTGTTCTGTATGGTTGCGAAACATGGTCACTTACTCTGAGGGAAGAACATAGACTGAAAGTATTTGAGAACAAGATCCTTAGACGAATATTCGGACCCAAGAGGAACGGGAATGGGGAATGGCGGAAACTTCATAACTAGGAACTACATAATTTATACGGTTACCCAACATTGTTAGGGTCGTCAAGTCTAGGAGGCTTAGGTGGGCAGGTCATGTAGCTAGAATGGAAGAAAGTAGAAACGCTTTCAAAGTCTTGACAGGAAGACCAAGCGGAAAACGACCATTAGGAAGACCTAGGCGCAGATGGGAGTAGAATATTAAGATGGATCTCGCTGAGATAAGAATACAAATTAGAAACTGGATCCAATTGGCTAAGGATAGAAGTCAGTGTAGAGCTTTTGTGAACGCGGCATTGAACCTCCGGGTTCCATAGGCCATAGAGTTAGTTAGTTAGTAGAGTTGTTTAAAAATGAATTTAAATCAAAGAGGTATGATATAAAACTAATGAGAACTGTATATAGAAATACTAGAAAAATACACATGAAACAAAACCTGCACATTGAAATACAATTAAAATTAAAACCTAATGAGATACCTAAGCATGGTGTAATTTCACTAGTGCAGCAATGCCCGGTTCAATCTTCATGACGAACATTATCAAGCCATTTTCAACTGATAAGCGATTTCTTATCTTTGTTTTAATGTTTACCATAAAAAAAAAAAACACACTTTCGCACAAGTACGATATAGCAAATGGAATTATTACTTTTAAAGCAGCAATCACCAGACCAGGATATTCTTCTCTCCTCATCAGGCAGAACTTGTCCAAGTCTTCGTTACAGAAAACCAGTTGCAAAGACTTGTCGCATGATCATTCTATTATTTGGTCAAGAAGTTGTGGACTTAGATCGGATACGTTAATGGCCTCTTCAATGAAGGAGTTTAACATCCATCTTGAACCAGCACCTTCGTCGTTGGGAATATAGATATTACAGTTACTGTATCCACTGTCAGTGCCGGACGCCTAAAAAAGGGGCCACACATTTCGGAGGAAGTGTGTTACTCATGTTAGGAAAGTGCATGTGCACATGTGTAAAATAGAAGGAAAAACGTAATAAAATGTGCTCAAAATTAAGGAAAGGTAGGGTTTATTTTGAAAATGTTATTGAGCTTCGTGCCAACCATGGTGGCGCTTCGTAGCTAGTCTGTCGACGTCACTCATATATACGGTGACATCGTACTATACTCTCGCCCCGGGCAATGATTTTCCATGGCACTGTTCACTATAAACAAAAAAATGGATTCTACTATTATAGAAATAGGTATGTTAAAAATCCCACACAAGCTTATTATAAAACAAATTATAAAAGGGTCGCTGGCAAGAGCGTGTGATAAAAGTGGATCGTGATAGGAATTAGATTGAGAACCACTGGCCTAGAGTAATTTTAACCACATTTCTTATAGTTTCAAAAAGAGTGCTGTCGGGTTACCTATGGTGAATGGGAGGGGGATACATATAAAAGATTGCTAGAAAATGATCGATATTAGATTCATAGTTTTCGGGGTCGCTTAGATAAATAGTGAGACTTTCAATTTCGCTTAACTCTGATTAAGCTCTCATTAGTAGGGATGGGCACGAACGACTTTTCTTTGAAACTCGACTCGACTCGAAACAGACATCTTTGAGGTCTACTCTTGGACTCGGCGCGAAAAATAGCTTCCAACTCGACTCGGATTAGAGTCAAGTCGAACCAAAACGAGCCAAATCCTGTGTGTAGTCCTACCTAGACAATACATAGACAATAATTATTCTATCATCAATTATACTACTGTTACTACAAATAATAATAATAATAATAATAATAATAATAATAATAATAATAATAATAATAATAATAATAATAATAATAATAATAATAATAATAATAATTATTATTATTATTATTATTATTATTATTATTATTATTATTATTATTATTATTATTATTATTATTATTATTATTATTATGACAACACCGTGTACAAACATGAACGATAGATGGTTAATAAAGGAATACTAAAAGCTAGTTGACTGCCGACGTCGGTAGTCATGAAGTCTACAAGGCAAGGACATCGTTCATTACCCTAAGCTGTAAGCGTCGGTGGAGTACAGATGGTCAACTATTAACCTCTCGCCAGAAATTGGTGGCCCCGCAGCGACGATCCGTGATGGCCCAAGTTCAATTTTGAAAACTTTACTACCAGCGGCAGAGACGCGATGAAACGCCAACGAACCACAAAAATTACTCTCCCAAAATATGTTAAAATGCCTATATGTGTGATTTGTTTATATTTAGGTGAATCCAAAAAACACAAAACAAATACGCCGGGGTGGACGCGAACTATCAATATTACGATTACTAGGCACGTGTTCTTCTGACTTCCCCACGGAAACGATCATAAAAAGCTTGGTTGTTGAAGGATAAATCATTGACGTCTTAATTTAGCCAATCAGACAAACCCCTACATCTCGAGTTCTAGGAGGTGATACCGTGAACCGTTTCAGATTTATTGCTTTCTGGTGGAGTACTATCCATGCGCAAAATTTGAGCATAAAATTTGAGTACTATACATGCATCTTCGGTGCCTCTTATCTTTAGTACAATTTTAACCAGAGATGGTGTGGGTCAATGAAAATTTGATCCACGACCCACCATGACCCACTATGACCCACCACCCAAATGACCCATTGGCCCACTCTGACCCATCAACCATCGTGATCCACTCTGACCCACCACCAACTATGAACCACTCTGAACCATTGCGACCAACTCCGACCCACCAAAACCCATCGACATCAACTCTGACCGATGTCCCACGTCCTCCTCTCCATTGACTAAAGAGATTACACTTGTAATAAAACAAGACTGTGAAATTATCACTTATCGGAGTTTGAATTTCTACCGTCATTGGCTCAAGCACCTCTTTGTTACAATACTGGTGGGTCTGACCTTTACGATATATAATGGCAAAGTGTTTCTCATTTTCCGAATTAAAATGAATTTAAATTTATCATATGTAATTATTTCTTTGTTGCCTTACAGACACATTCAGTAGAAAATAGGGTGAAATTTAAAAGTTTCGAATCAAGGAAAAGTAGACCAACGTAAATAAAAAAAAAAATTGAAAATGCCCATGTAATTACGTTTAGAATACAAATTTTATGGCCATTTTCTCTAACTTTATGGCTTGATTGCGTTATGCTCGGAACGCTCCATATATTAAACACCAGCTTCAGCAATTATAAATAGAAAGCAGTGGGTATAAAATTCAAAAAGAACTTTAGTTTGCATTACTCAATTTTTTTCTCAACTAATATCAATCGTTTTCGATTATTTTTACAAATCAACCAACTATTAATTTCCACTATATAGAAAAGGCACCCCCGTCCCCCCGCTCATAAAAGACAATTTTAAAAAATGCCAGGGCATATTCTCTTTATTTTTAAAAAGAGTTGTATGCTGAATTTCAGCTCTCAGTTGAACGGCTTGTGAGATACTAAATTTTTCGCAAAAATTCGGACTTCTACTCCCCCTAAGGATATGTATTATAATGAAAGTGACACGCGTATGATAACTTCCCAGTTGGGATTGGAGCCTGATTATATACCAAACGTCAATTCATTTGACTTTGCAATTTGACCGTGATGATTACGCAGACATAGTTACTTTCAATTTTTTATGATACATATCCTTATTTCATATGTTACAGATGATTCAAAAATATTTTTTCAAGCAGTTAGCTCCTCTAGAATCTCACAGGCTGCATCCCAAAATCCAACTCCTACTATCCTATGACAATCCAAAAGTGACTGAACTTTTTTTATTAGGAACAAATGACAAAAGAAAAATGGAGATCTTGAAAGTAAAATGTAGAAAAGCTCGGTGCCGCCAATAACTACATATTTCTCCGCCCCTTCATTCCGAACTTAAAAATAAAACTTAATTCGGATATGGTTAATTACTGAATTTATTACAGTTAAATTCCACTCACTACATGCTATAGCTACAACTATGTAACAAAAAATAACAACTGTGAAACATGTTCTCAATTACTATTACATTTCTTACGCAATTATTAAACATATTAGAATAGTAAAAGAGGATTGTTCGTGAAATAGTATATTTGCTCATGATTTTTAACTTTTTCATACGGAAAAAATTAAAATATTATTCAAGTTTTAAAATTTGCACTCTGCAAATATGTTACCCTCTAGTCAATGGGACTAATGTGGACTAATGGGAAATGCTACACTGTTAGCGGCGCTGAAAACTTACGATTCGATTCTAATATCGGTTGATTTTGATATCTTTATGTCGCTACGTAACCACCCTGGGTGCTAATGGGAGCTTAATTAGACTTGAATTGAAAGTAGAGCTATTCACCTAAGCGACCACGAAACTATGGATTCGATACTAATATCGACCCGTTTCTAGCATTTTTGATATGTATCCCGACAGTACTCTTTTTCCAGACTGTAAGAAATATAGTTAAAATTGCTCTAGATATATTAGAATTATGTTGAAACACACACATAAATCCACTTTTATATTCTGTATAAATAGATAGTGAGCGAGCGAGCGAGCGAGAGAGGGCGACTCAAAGCATCACCACTTCCACATTGCAAAAGCATATATCAGGAATTGAATTGAAAATCTATGTAAAGACTTTCTGCTGTGGCATGCTTCATAAGCACAATTCCAGTCTGCTCACGTGACCATTGGGGTTCATGAATTTTTTTGCGAGCGTTCCGACTTTGGATTCTCTGTTTATACCCTCTGTTTATGCATCGAATAACTTTTCAAGAACATAAATGACATTCTGTATTATGAATGTTGAGAATTACTCTCTATATGACAAATAGCTGCAAATAAATACACTACATGATTTATTTATTGCTATTGAACGAGTTTCTTAACTTGTATTTACATCCTCATATATAATACCGACCTACTGTGAAAATTATCTCAGATGTTATATTTTAAACATAATAATTACTATGTTCTGCAATTATTATGTTATATATAAACAACTTATGTATTTTAATGTAATTATTTTATATAATTTTTCATGCATTGCGGAAAATGTAATTTTAAAAAAAGTATTGGCCCAGACGAGAATCGAACTCTCAACCATATGATTTGAAATCCGACAGCTTATCAATGAGCTAACACAAGGACTTCTAGAACTAAGCTTCTAGCAACGTATAACGGATCTCAAGATGATTATGACATTCATATCCATTACAAACGCAGTTTCTGTTCTACTTTGAGTTTTATTTTAGTACTCAGGCGATAATTATGTTCTATTTCTTAATTTTGAGCATTCTTTTACATATGGAAAGATTCTTTAACGTATTTAAATGTTCCATTACGTATAGAGAGCTAAATGACAAACAAGCATGTGCTCACATTAATAAAAGCGTTTCGAAATATTGTATCATTTAGTATTTCAATCAATGTTGCTTTTTTAAACACTTGACAACAAGTCTTATTATATTTAAAAGAAGAAAAAAACATCTGCAAACTTTTTTCCTTTTGCAAAGGCTGGCTTGGAGGTTCGAACCTGGCTTACTTTTTCCCGAAGATACCCGAAGCTGGACTTTGAAAATTTTTGCCTCAAAACACCAATAAAGAATGCGCTCAACCTTTTTGAGACAAGGTGTACCATCGAGGAATAATCACCGAAAAACGCTTGCTCCTAGACAGTTTGGCCGATCTCAACCAAACTTAGCACGCTGATAGAGTATGTCGTGCTGAGTGAGAACATAGGTCGAAATCAAAAATCCGATGTACCATCGAGGAATAATCACCGAAAAACGCTTGCTCCTAGACCGTTTGGCCGATCTCAACCAAACTTAGCACGCTGATAGAGTATGTCGTGCTGAGTGAGAACATAGGTCGAAATCAAAAATTCGATGTACCATCGAGAAATAATCACCGAAAAACGCTTGCTCCTAGACCGTTTGGCCGATCTCAACCAAACTTAGCACGCTGATAGAGTATGTGTAGATGTTGAAAAAGTCAGAATAAACTGATTACGTAGTTTAAGCTCGCTCAGCTCATTTCATTGCAATCGGGTATATCCATTGCATTCCTAGTTTTATATGTTTTATGTCAAATTTAACTCAAAATTAAGATATGTTTTATTTGCACTCACAGTAGATGGAAAACATATTTGGCGAATAGTATTACTGGCACATACATTTTTCATAGCAAGGTTGTTCGGACGCTAAGAACGCCAGAGGCAAACATATTTTAGGAGAAGGAATGAGCTCATAATATAGATAAGAGTTCCTGTTGCTAATAGGACTGTCGCTTCTAGGACTAATTCATGCTGAAAGTATCAGTATAACGGTTCAAATCAAGATAATCATTAAGGAGCCTATCCTTCAGGACTTTTAGGCGCTGATTTACTCGCTTCCATTTAATCTTTTGCGGCCTAGATTTCTAGCTTATAGCATTGACGTTAACTCATCATTGTTTCCTTGGTAACGAATTTTTCTGTTTCAACATGGAACAAATTTAAAAACAATAATAAAAACAAAAGAAAGAAAATATACTCAGTTAATAAAAGCACTTCATGTAAATACTAGCAATATACCACTGTTTAGATTTTGCTATGTCTTTTATTTTTATTAGACGCAATTGGGGCGCTTAGTATGCTTTATATAGTATTATAAAAAATAAAACGGGTAAATGCTTTGCTTACTCTGTAAAGTATTCTATCATCCTTCTGATGAAAAACAAAATTAAAAAATAAAATAAAATTAGTTTGTTTTTTTTACTCCAATGTACCGTCATTTTGCACCGAAATGAGACGATGATGATGAGATGGATGATAACAGTTGAATGAGGTAAGGGTGAGGGAACAAGATAACCCCGAGAAAACCCTGGCAATCGGTGTTTGTCCACCACAAAATTCAGTTAGCGGACTGGGATCAAACCAGAGACCTCAATCACTAGAGGTGAACGCTCTACTAGTGAGCTACGCGACCTACTTTAAAAGCCGATATGATTGCAGTGAATATATAGGTTTATAGAATAAATTTGGGTTCATTTCATTTATACTAAGAAATAAAATGTTCAGTAAACTACATTTCTAATTTTGACCGAAACTATCAGTGGAGATAAACGTTACCCGTGAATAATTTGAGTAGATCATATAAAATTTTAATATATATCCCTATTATTCGAACCTGAAAGTACTTGAAACCATCAGTTTAATTTTCAAAGTACATTTTCAAGTGTGTTAGTGAAATCTTATTGATGTTCTTAAGCGCTTCTTCATCAAAATAAGAGATTTATATGAATTTGCAATAAGATTGTACACTTTATTAGATTTGTTTAACGAAATTTGAGCACACTAGCACACTAGAAACTATTTTTAACGATATGCAATTTGCAGCAGAAGCACGAACTGGTTACTATTCGACTTCCAAACTATGTTACGCATAAGTGTCGGAAGTCATAGAACGGCTTTGTCCGTCCGTCTGTCTACAGGTATCAGAGCGATAATGGTAAGAGCTATCGAGATGCGATATTTTACAATCAATTCAGCATCCCAAGGGTAGGTGCCATTTCTTCCGCAAACTGTCTATTCAAACCGAAAGTGGTTCTAATTAGCCATTTCCAGTTTCAACGTTTATGACCAACGAAAACAGAAACAGATAGAAAGATTTTTTTTTTTTCGAACGATTCAGTGTCTCAAGATAACGTATCGTTATTATTCACAACACTACTGCAACCGAAAGTGGTTCAAATTTACTACAAGTTTCGGCTTCAATTCTGATTTCCATAGAGCAAAACAATAAGAGATCGACATGCGATTTTGTGCAAACAACGCAGAGTGCCATAAATAGGTTCTACATCTTCCGTTAATCGTCGATACAAGCCGGGAATGGTTCAAATTAACCTTTTCGTTTCTCAGCATTTACAGCTATAGAACAGAAATGGTAATAAACAGCGACAAATGTTTTCTGCAACGGATACACTGTCTACTGTATATACCTAGGTATAATCGTAGCTCATAGTACTCTAACATAATGTGCTTGAAATTTTCTAGTATTTCAAGTTTTAAATCTGATTTCCAAGTAGCAAAAACGAGAGATATCGGGAAGGAGTTGTTTTTTTTTTTTTTTTTTAAGTCGATACAGCGTCCCAAGAATAGGTTCAATTTTCCCCTTATCCCTTTATTCATACATTTTAGAAGTCTACCGTACTTTCGCACTGTGAAATGGAACTCATGCTACCCGATTCTCGAATCCAGATCAAGCTCGTATCCACGGGGGATCTAGGGGCCCTGTCCCCCAAAAATTGTTACTGCCCCCCTTAAAATTTTCACGGTAGGTTTGCAAATGAACTATAATATGGTTGGGTCTAGCCCCCCTAACTTCTACCGCCCACCTACATTTTTGGGCTGGCTACGGGCCTGTTCCAGACCCGGGTCCCGATTTACGGTTCTGGAACTTGGTACCCGATCCTAAGTGTTAGAACCGTGTTCTCGATTCTAGGTTCTGGAACCGAATATCCGATTCGAGTATCCCGGTTTCGATCCCAGCCCCCGCAAAGTGAACTTTGTGGTGGGCAAACACCGTGTGCGTGGGTTTTCTCGGGGTTCTCCCGTTTCCTCCCACTTTCTTCATTCCACTATTTCATTCATTTCTCATCATCACCGTCTCCTTTAGCCTAACCGGCATAACAGTGGGACGTAAAACTCAAAGATTTCATTTTATTTTTTTCCGATTCGAGTACCCATTTTTCAGATCCAGACACAAACTACATCGGTAGCCTATATCAAGTATACATAGTCATGAAATGAAATAGAAGTCTTACATTTTAAAATGAATGTCGGGACTAAGAGTATTCAAAATTACTTTTAGTTGACTATCAGACACTTTTCTCTTCAGTAGATTGATTTACATTGTGTGTGTGTGTGTGTGTGTGTGTGTGTGTGTGTGTGTGTGTGTTTGTGTGTGTGTGTGTGTGTGGCGAAACAGATTCAGATAGATAGATTCATATTCTACACCCTTTTACATAATATTTTTAATGCATCACAAATTAATATGTGCCGCTGAATTGCTAAATTGTAATCTTATAAGAAAACTTGGCAATATGCAGTTGTTTGACATGAACGAGAGAGAAAAATAAAAAAAAATACACAGTTTGGGTATTGACAAGGTCACTTACCTTGCGTTCGCTGTCGGGGGTCTACTTAGGTAGAAAACGGAGTATTTCCACAGAAGAATTGGAAAGTCAGGAAAAACATCTGCCTTCAAAAATATCCTTGTTGTTCCGATTTGTTGCAAAAATAAATGCTTGATTTGACGTCGGCTTTTAGCCAAGAAAAGTAAGATCATAGCAGAAATTCATTGGACTCTGTTGACAGTACACAAAATGACGGACCCACTGTACAAACTATATGCAAACCTAATTAATGTAGTACAAATAAACATATTCATAAATTATTTGTTTGGGCAGACATTTGGAGGAAGCATCCTTTTTTTTTTTTTTTTTTTGTGTGTGTGTGTGTGTGTGTGTGTGTGTATTTCGAAGATATTAGTTTTATATTACTTGACCTACAATACACTATAATACGTGTGGGGAGCAGTCGGGGGCGAAGGAAACAACTGATGGCGCTCGACCCCCTTTTTTTTCTTAAGCGGCGTCACTGTTCAAGAGTGCACAGTGCGGTTGTATTTTACTATGAAGAAAAGTGTAATTTTCAAGCACTTTAGGTAAGATACGACTGGGAAATTTGCTGTATATTTTTTTGTAAAACGAACTTTAAGTAGACTGAAATTACAAAGGAAACATTTTCTAGCTTTGTATTAGCAATATTAGCTCAGCCGCAAGTTATTCTTACTGTCGAAAATGATAAAGAAACATTCTACCTAGTGAGGAAACCAAGGAAATGTCATAGTCATAGTAAGTCAGTATTGTAATTATTGCATATAGTGTCAGAAGTGGTCAACAGAACTGATTATGCGTGAGGTCTAAGGTATTGATTGATTCTGTTGAGTTTATCGTTCCTTTCAGGAACAAGGCTATGTGAAATGTGGACCTACAGCTTAACGTAGGATCTAGTCCACATGAACTCTCAGCGGGAATTTAACCCAGGTGTCCCGCTCGAAAGGCACGTACGCTATCCACATAACAACTAGAGAACTCACGAAGGATAAAGGAGATGGATGAAAATGATGGAAAGATGGAAGTAAATGGAAACGGTAAACCCTGAAAAGCATGTTCATGGTGTCTGTTGATGACAAAGTCCCTTGGTGGTAGCTGGAAACAAACCATGGACCTCATGCGTCAGAGGTGAGCGTTCTACCAGTGATTGACGTTGAATGATTTCTGGTATTGTTGCTATTTTCTAAAGAATTGAGTCTTTAATATTGTGTTTGTATGTGCTTGTATCTCTTCTTGTTTTAAAGGTACAGGTTGTTAAAAATCTCGTGAAACTTTTTCAAAGATCTATTATTTGAAAATAAAGCCTCAGAGGAATAAATGTTCAAAATTGCTTTAATCTTATTTTTTCAAGTTGAATCATCTCTCCAAGTTTTCCTGTTTGTTTTGGAGTCACCCTGTATATGGCTGCTTACTTTGTCGATGTATCATGCTGAAACCAGTAACTTGTTATATGAAGTTAATTTCACCTACAATTTTCAATAGTGCTGAAGGTTATCAAAACCAATAATAATAATAATAATAATAATAATAATAATAAAAGTACATTACATGATATTTAAAATGTATACTGGATTTGGTAATACCCGAACCCAGAAATATAATAATATGATTATACGAAGTCCCATTCTATTCACAGGAATGAGGTGAGGTGATTTTGAGTTTAACGTCCTTTTCAACAGCGAGGCTATATGAGTCGGGACCTACTGATTAACGTAAAATCCGAAGCACATGTGCTCCTGCCGGGAATCGAACCCGGACCTCCTACGTCGAAGGAGCCCATGCTAACCGCTTAGCCGCGAAGAACCTCTCTATGCACAGGAATGTTGTGCAGCCGAATAACAGTTTTAAAACAGAAAGTTTGATTTTTAGGTTTTGCATTTCTAACAAAAAAAAGAAAATAATAATAATAATAATAATAATAATAATAATAATAATAATAATAATAATAATAATAATAATAATAATAATAATGATGATGATGATAATGATGACAGCATAGACTACAGAAAAATACCTGACTACATGGTTGAAGTTGAACAGATAATTTTCTGTTTCAACTGAGAATAAAATCTAAATTTTCAACCATACGCTATCCGTCTCTCTTTTATCTTACGATTGCAATAATTTCCGATATTTGTAGTTCTGGTTTCCTACTCTATCTCTACAGTCTTGAATTCAAACAGTTTCAAGAGGGGGAAAAATCTTCTTAGATTTCTTCACGACCCTCTAAATTTACAGATAATATCTTTGCAGTGTAGTGATGAAAGTAGATACTGCTAAAGACGTTGAAGTATATTCAAATGTTTTAGGTTGTAGGGAAAAAATATCGTTTTCGACAAATGAACCATCATAAACTTCCTTGTGTAGGCTGTCTTCATTCTGAAACTGCTTTACCCATAGGAAAAAAGTGCGTATCGCGAAGTTACATGGCACCAAAACGGACATTAACAAATATTGAATGTTACTTTGTAATCTATCAACCACTGGTGCCCCCCCCTTATGTCCATGACGCACCCCCCGCAATTGTCTATCCATAGGTATTCTTCCATGATCTTTTCGATTAATTTTTACACACCCTCAAACATATTTATATAGATTTTTACCCCCCCAAATATTTCAATGACGCAGTTTGCGTCATAGCCACCCCTTGTGGGCACCCCTGTATCAACTGAAGAAAAGAAATGTTACTTTGTCAAAAAATAAATGTCCATTAATTCTATAGTTTTTAAGTACCTGAAGTATGCAGACATTTATTTCTGGATGGGTCCATTGCATTTCAGAAGTCCAAATTCAGTATCAGGATGAATTATATTAAAATTTGTAAAATTGTCCTTAAAAGTAGACTAAATTTGCAGAAAAGTCGGAAGTTCGGGGAGCCTGGACCCTCACCACCCACCCCCTGATTACATCCCTACTTCAGTTGAACTTCAACCTCGAAGGGCTACGCCCACTAAGAACGGTTTTTATTTGTGTGAAGCGAGGGTAGCCTATGTCGTCTTATTGCTATACGTTTTGTTTCTTGGCCAGATGAACTTTTACATAATATATATATTTTTTAATTTACGTAAAACTAATTAGCAAAAGCAATTCTAAAGCCAAAACTGAAAGTTCAACATACACAATTCTAACAGTGAAAGTTGTCTAAATTAAGCATTTGTTGATGGTTCATGTAAGAACGATTTAATAACGAATAAGTGATTTCTTTTATGCTCGTTTAATAAATTTGATAGTCTTGTTGACTTTGTGTGATTTTTCCTTTCTGGAAAAATGACAAGTTCAATCATAATAATTTTCGTAAGAGTGAACTTTGTTAATGCCCAAACCCTTAAATTTTCTTGACGCACCTTTGCAAGAAGGTCTCAATTCAACACTAATCTTCTGCGTGCTGCGTTAAGAATTGTTTCTCCGCAGACGTACACTTTTTTCCGATAGCACTTCAGAAATGAGCTGGGGGTGCTCCTGTGGGTGGAGAACAACTGGGCCAGTACAAAGAAGAAAGATGACAGTAGAAGGAAACCAGTGGCGTAGGGAAGGGGGGCCCAGAGGGGCCGGGCCTCCCCAAAGAAGTCCGACAATCTACTTCGGTACTTTGACGTTTGTAATTTTTTATATATTTTTATGTTTATATATTTCTTTGTTTGCAATGTTTCTATATGTATCTATAACAGCACTTGCCCCCCCCCCCCCAAACACACATCCTGGCTACGCTACTGAAGGAAACGAAAGCTGTATGCCAGTTTCTGGGAAAAAAAGTAATGAAATATGAATGTCATAAGTGGCCTTATTACTTATCCCTCTTTTCATACGAATTATGGTAGAGAACTCCACTTCAATAGCAATGGTACCAAAACTCGCGATCAATACGTACGATTAGTTCTCAATATTGTTCTGAATAGGATTTCACTCTGTATCCTTTACTTTGCAATGTCAGTTTAGGATTTACAATTCTGAGCTTACGAAATGTCTGGTCATGTTAGCCCGTCAAGTTTGAGGGATGACCTACCTCGGCGAGCACACCATCCGGGGAAAGAGGAAGAAGAAAGGATTCAGGAAATAAGGAAGCAGCCTGGGACCTATATGTTATCTACCTGGCATTTGCCTGGTATGTATAAGGAAAACCCAGGATAACCTCATTCACAATGGCTGGTTTGAAAAAGCTTTTTAACAATTTCTCGACCTAGTGACCCCACTGGGAATCGAACCCGAGACCGCTCACACCGAAGGTGAGAACGTAAGCGACTAAGCTACGCGGGGCCACTGCATTGCCAATTTTAGAGAAAGTAAAAATTCTGTCAGCTAAACAGGTGCATTTTCAAATGTCTAATTCTTCTTTGGACTACGGACATCTTACGTTCGGATACCCGATTCTCAGCTCTGGAGCCTGCACTTAATCCTCAGTTTTGGATCCAGGTACCCGATTCTCGGTTCTGGAATCGGGTATTCGATTCTCACTTCTTGATCCGGGTACCTGATTTTAGATCACAGGACTCAGCATTAATTACGATATTAGTGTTACTTCTGAAACTCATTGGGGGAAAGTGTCTGACGAACAATATCCACCCACCCGGCCTCTTATTTCCATCAGTTCTTAAATTTGAAATTTTAATGTAAGTATAAAAAGGGTTACACTTGAAACCTATTACCTAGATTTATTGATAAATCCTGTATTTAATTAATCCTGTGTAATTCAGCCATATTCATAATTAAACAATGTGACGTAAATTAGTAATGTTAAGGTTCACCTACATACCTCCGTATGTTTATCAAATGTACGCTTTTAGTTAGAGAAACTCTTTTAAGAATGAGGAAGTCAGGAAATGTTTTTAAAAAATGTTGAAATTTAATGATATGTTTAAGTTTGATAATTAATAATAGCTCACAATCAATCAAGATGGAGAATGTTTAATTTAAAAATACTTTGGAAAAGGAGAAACATATCCCATATTAATGTCTAATTGAAGTGCTTTGCTTGATGACAATAAACAGGTCATTCCTTGAAAATTGGTAACATCTCGCAAATAATCTACCATACAATGGAGACTTAGATGGGATTTTTTTTTTTCCGAATGTAAATCCACTCTTGACTATGTTTCGGTGACATAGATTAGACCAAACAGGTATTCCTATTTGGCCAAACATGACCGACTGCATTCACATTCCAAGCTAAAGTCATTCAGCGAAACAGATTATAAGCGAAATGCTCACCATGATGCATAGAAGCCGGGAAAGCCTACACATTTAAATTTATCCTGTAACTTTTTTTTTACATGTTGAAATAAATTATATTGCTCTTGAGCGAGTTCAATCCATATTAATAGATAAACTCATTTCCTTATTCTAGACTAACCTCAGTCCTGAGTAATACTTTCCATTAGGAAGTGCATTAGGAAGTGGAGTACAAAGCATAGAGTATAATTGGTAAAATCCTCATAATATTAGGAAGATTACAATTAAACCTACTTTCTTTTACATAGAATAAAATCAGCTTGTGGGAGGAAACAAATTTGTCCATCGTTCTTAACTACTGTATATAGAAACACAAGTAGAGGGGAGAATTGGAAAACGTGAACCAAATATAATATACGTTATATGATGTGAAAACTGAAATTATATTTTCATTATCAGGAAATTCTAATTATGTTTTTTTAGAAAAAAATAGATTTCCTAAAAGTTTTTTGATTTTGTAGAATATAGAGTTTTTTTGTTTGTTTGTTTGTTTGTTTTGTTTTGTTTTTTTTTTTTACTTAAAGCTTGGTCCTATTCTTCACGGTTGAAATCAGTCAGGAGAGAGGAGGTGAATTTATTTCGTTTAAAATAGGGATGGCCAGATCCGGATATTTTTGGATCCCGATATCCGGATCCACTTGGGTCCGGATATCCGGACACTGGATCCGGATCCGAGATTTCGGATCTTGGATCCGGATCCGAAATTTCGGATCTTGGATCCGGATCCGAAAAAACGGATCTTGGATCCGGATTCGAGAAACCGAATCTTGGATCCGGATCCGAAATTTCGGATTCGAAACTCCGTGTCAGAAAATTCGGGTGTTCCGAATCAGCAAAATTTTCGAAATTATTGACAAAGTGATTTTCATTCCTAAGGCACTTTTGGTATCTGATCGTGTGACAGCCTTGCGTTCTCTTCATTCCAAATTTGATTGAGTAAAACTGTCGACTTAGGTGAGAGCAATCTCATTGTCACATTCGATTCTAGTGGAAATACTTGACCGAAAAGGTAGTAAATCTTTTTTAAAGCGATCGTCCTGATGGAAATTTGTCCTTTGTTTTCTGTAACACTAGTCAAATGCTTGGATGAAACCTTAGTCTCAAGCCCAAGCTTCTTCATTAGACTCAGGCTGCTTACTTTTCTAATTCTTTTCTGAGTTATTGTGGTCACTGAATGAGGCCATTTCCTAGTCGTGATGGGCTAGGCCATTGCTAATGGAACAGCCCATAAAATATAGATCAAATCAAATTAAGGAGCTACTTCCTTTTCTTGCTTTTGATGAGCTTTTTTTCTTTCTTTAAAAATACGTTTCTCTGTGACCGTACCACTCCAGTTAGAATTAAGAATTGTAGTAGAGATGAAGTTCTAAATGGCAATTAATGTATCAAAATCAGTGTATTAATGTACTGTATGTGTATACAAAATACCATATGGAGGCACGAGCAGTAACACGTATCTTTGTAATTAGTAATCCACTACTTTAACTCTGCATAGGTTGTATAAGGAGCTATATCATTCATGTAAACACATAGGCGGATGCAGGGGGAGGGCGAAAAGTCGTTCGCCCCTACCCAGCGCCACCATTAACAGTGTACTTTAGTAGTAATTTGTGGCAATTTCAGATCATCTAAGTAATTTTTCACTGCTAGCATCCCCAACCGCCCCCTCCAGGAGTCCGTTCTGGATTCGCCCCTGCGCAAACATAATATACAACTCATTCAAGAGTACATTTTGGTAGCTTTTTAAAATTTTTATCTTAAAGGATTGTCATTTCTCGTGGCTACTTATGCAATTTTGTCCACAGGCATACATGCAATTTCCAGTCATTACGCAAATACATTTATATACTTAATAGACCTCGGCTAGTTGGGGGCTTCGCCACTAGACCCCGTTACTAGGGCCTCGCACCACAAAAGCCTCTAATCATAATCAATTTAAAAAGAAATGTCTGGGGATTTGCCCTTAGACCCTCTGATATCTCATTTGATCGGCCTATGACCTCGTACCTCGTAAACCTACAACCATACCGAATCTCAGTTCAAATATCAAATTGTATGTAATAACAATCTGGTATCCCAAGACATACCGAATTTCAGTGCGAGTACATGGGGGCTTTCCCCCCAGCCCACACATTTGCTCGGTCTACGGCCTCGCACATCATACGCCTGCAAACATAACGAATTTTTAAGGGGCCGCGGTGGCTCAGTGGTAGAGCGTTCACCTCCGGAGCTTGGGGTCCCTGGTTCGATCCCAGATCGCGCCGTGTGGACTTTGTGGTGGACAAACACAGTGCTCGTGGGTTTTCTCGGGGTTTTCCCGTTTCCTCCCACTTTCTTCATTTCATTTATTTCTCATAATCACCGTCTCCTTTAGCCTAACCGGCATAAACGTGGGACGTAAAACTCAAGGATTTCATTTCATAACGAATTTTTGTTCAAATAACAAGTTTCATTTCTCTAACATTCCAGGATTCCGAGATATAAAAGTCTTTTCTCCCCGCCCCTTTTCTTCTCCTCTAAGACATACATCAAAAAACGCTAAAGTGCATACCTAATTATTTCAAATGTAAAGTCCAAATACCAAATTCTATGCTCCTAACCTTCAGAGGTTCCCAGAAATCGACATGTTATTATAATAACTACAATCCCCACTCTCTTTCCTTTCTATCTCTTTTCTTTTCCTTTTTACTAAAACGTCAAAAAACACTGAAACACATGTCAAATTATTTTCAATGAGAAATGCAAATACCAAATTTCAAGTCTCTAACCTTAAAGGATATAACATATTAATACAGTAATTGTAATCCCCACTTAATTTTCTTCACGTCCTTTTTCTTCCCTTCTGGGCCATAATATATATAACTCTGCATATATATATAAAACGTTGAAATACGTATCTAATTATTTTAAGTGAGAAGTCCAAATACCAAATTCCATGTTTCTAACCCTTTAAGTTTCCGAGATATAGGCATATTATTATACTAGTTGCAATAATTGCAATTACCACCCGCCCTTTTACTTCCTATATCTTCCCTGCTCCTTCTAATTTAAATATCAAAAAGCACTTAAACAAGTATCAAATTATTTTCAATGAGAAACCCAAATATCAAATTTGAAGTATCTAACGTCAAGAATCATCAATATTTTCCACCCCATTTCCTCCCTTCCTCGTCGAATTTCCCAAAGTCCTTCCTTAGTGGTATCCTACGTCACAAAGCCTATAAACTGTCCAAATTTCAAGTTTGTAGCTTAAGCGATTTGGCCTGTACGGTGATCTGTCACTCACTCACTCAGTCACTCAGGACTTTGCCCTTTTTATATAGAGAGATTTAAGATTTTATGGGAAAACCATGGATTTTGTTCTAAGGCCGCCAGTGTCTTAGAAATGTAATAGCTTTGCTATAAACTTTAAGCAATCAACTGACTGATCTGCGTCTATATGTATTATGTAAAATACCGCTTATGATATTTATTTTGCTCGTAATAAAAAAATTAGAAATGATGACGAAAATTCAAAGACATCCATGATTTTAGCGTAATGCTGCAGGAGTTCAGATCATTGAATTAATCATAAGAGCCGACTGTATAAGGTAGACTACATTAAATTCCAATGTGGCACAAAGAAAATATGCAGCATTACTATGCAGTTTTTCAACGTTATAACTCATTCTGAAAATATTATCATAGGTCTCACAAACAATCGAATTTTAATCCTAACTCGATTAATATATAACAAAAGGCAGATCTATACAACTACTGACTTGAGATGAAAGTGGCATACTTGTAGTACGTTTAAAGATATACTAAAGACTAAATGATGGCGTGTGCGCAACAATGGTCTACACCCCGAAAAATGTGAAAATGAAATTTTGATGTAATCTTTTGTCATTTAAATTGAATTGTCTTCCCACTGAGTTAGATAAAATTCACCTAGTAAATTTTATACATATGGATATTTTAGTTCTGTGTCTCAATCTAAGGCCTAAAATATTCAAAACAGGAGTCCGAATCTGAACTTCGAAACTTCGGATCCGGATCCAAGATACAAAACTTCGGATCCGGATCCAAGATACAAAACTTCGGATCCGGATCCAAGATCCGAAATTCCGGATCCGGATCCAAGATTCGAAACTTCGGATCCGGATCCAAGATCCGGATATCCGGATCCGGATCCAAGATCCGAAATTTCGGATCCGGATCCAAGATCCGGATATCCGGATCCGGATCCAAGATTCGAAACTTCGGATCCGGATCCAAGATCCGAAACTTCGGATCCGGATCCGGATCCAAGATCCGAAATTTCGGATCCGGATCCGAGATCCGGATCTTCTAGGATCCGGATCCGGATCTTATAGGATCCGGATATCCGAGATCCGGATCCGTCTGGCCATCCCTAGTTTAAAAATCAAATAGGCCTCTATCATTCCTTAAAATAGCCAGATTTTCATTAAACTTTGGTAAATCCTTTTGGCTTTGATGCTAATGTCACATTTTCTTTCAGATTTGCAGTAGTCCTCATTGATTGTGGTTAAAATTCCCAAAGTAAGGAAAAAGAGGAGTGACTTTACTCTCCTCAGTTAAAGACAAATTCAACGATCAATTTTGTTAAAAAAAAGCGAAGAAGAATTATGTATGTCTTGTTTGGCACAGAACTACCCATTTTGTTTTGTATTTAAATTAGACAGGAGAAAGAAAACTAATCATCTCATCAAGAAAATAACCCCACGTAGCGTAGTCGCTAACGCTCTCGCTTTGGTATAATATTCGATTTCCGATGGACATATTCAGTGGGAAAAGCGTACAAGCTTTTTCAGATTTTTCCTAATTCACACCAGGAAAATGCCGGGATGGTACAGTCACGAAATAAAGGAATCGGCCCATGAAAGTTACAGCAGAAAGAGAAAATATTCCCAATCATGTTCACTCGATTTAACTTCGCTGCTTTCATGCGAAGTCTGTAAGGAGATGCCTCACTCAAGCAAGTCCAGTGCTTGCTTAAAAATAACCTTACTTTTGATACTAAGCTTAGTGCTTTGAGATAGAGCGAGAAGTGAGTTATTTAATTTATTTTTAACTGAAACAGGAAATCACGCACAATAATTCATATAGGCTATACGCTTTACAAGTGTCTTATTACTTGTCATAATACATTTACTTATGATAATTTCCGTATTCTACTTCAGCAGTACCATGTGCCCAAGTGCTTGGACGCAGACCCTCCAAATTTAACCCCTCCCCCCGCAAAAAATATATAGGAAACTACTTCACCTGGAGGAATGTATCTCACTGCTTTTTTAAAAAAGAAATCAGTCTATATCTGCCTACGCCTCCACCACAATTTGGTTATTTCGATAAAATGAAAATGCTTTGTTTTTAGCTTAATGTGCCACGATCATACACCGAGGTTAAAGGAAAGGGTGATGGTAGCGAATAAAATGGTGTATTCTTTTCAGATATAGATTTAAAATATAAATTCAAATATAGATTTAACGTGGTATCTCCACCATTGTGAATTTGGAAGAAGTTTAATTCACAGATGTCTTTATTTGTTGGCTTATAACTTCAAGAAATGTCTCTTGTTCTTGCCACATTGCCTTTCCATATTGACCACTTTTGACTTCCTTGAAGACTGAGCTACTACTAGTATTTTATAAATATTATACTATATGGTGGTGCAGAATAAATAGTGAAAGTAGTACTCTGTTATATAGTGACTAGCGCGTATCCCTTTGATATACAAGGTTCAAGATTCAAGCAACAGTGGGACATCAGATTATACTTTTACGCAGTTGTTACCTCTTTCCTCCTGCTACTCAGAGTCAAGATTTTCCTTATCTAATAACATTGGAATTCTTTTCAACTGTTTTTCACTTAAGTAATGAACAGATCTTTACAAAATTTTTCGCGGAGTTATGTTCGTGGTAAAGTACTGGACACACGCATTTGTAATTTTGCTAGAAGCCTTCATTTTAGTTGTCAAATTTTCTCCTTTTTTTTTCACGTGAGGATTTGCAACAGCGCAGTCTCTGTTTATTTCCCTTTTAGCGGTGTGCGAGGAATTGGTGCGAGTCACCTAAAACAGGTTTTAAGCCCTCACTGCTTTACAATAGACATTGTTCTCGTCTTCTCCAAGAAGAACAAATGAATGAAGGATAATTGTGACACTGGCAAGAAGAAGTTAGTGCGTATGCTGTTTCTGCTGCAACCTCACTGTTTAGTGTATTCATTCAGTTCCCACCTAACTCACTACCACCTTAGAAAAGGTTTGTGCTCGATTTCAAACCTAGAAAGGGCCCTTTGCATCTCAACTACTTCAAAGTCTTACTTGCTGATGGGTTATACACTTATAAATTACATTTCGTACATATTGAAATTCTGAGTGACAAAAGGATTAGTACACGTAACAGATAAATTTCATGTGTGAAATAATAATAATAATAATAATAATAATAATAATAATAATAATAATAATAATAATAATAATATGAACTCTGTGGCACAAGAGTAAATAAGGCCAGGCCCTGTCATTATGCTTTGACGTTCATATAGGGGAAGCACGTGGTCACCACATCAGCTTTCCTTTGCTAGTAATGCTTGTCGGGATGGGCACGAGTCGAGCTAAAACTCTACCCGAGTTTCCAGTCGAGTCAAAGGTAATTTTCTCGAGTCGAGTACCGAGCCGAGATACTGTTTTCGAGGTCGAGTTTCGAGTAGAGTTGAGTTTGATAAATGGCTCGCTCGTTCATCTCGTTTTAGCTCTGTTGAAATCATGTCCTGATTAGACTCGAACGCGAAAGCAATGAGAAATGTAAGCAGTAATGTAGAATATTTCTAGGGTTGCTCACGACAGGGGACATTATTCGCTTATTGTCTCGTCTCGAGAACGAGGCAATATATTTTTAATAACGAGACAGCCTCAAATGTCGTGAGCACCAATATAAATATATACTGTATTTCTTACCATCAATGCTGAGACTTGTACGATCGAAGTTTTGAACCCAAGCAGAAGCCCATTCGGGTAGTGATGTCAACCGACTCAGTTGAGATGAGCCATTGGCTCGCCTCAATTGAGGCGATGCTAGAGACGAGCCATCGACTCGGTTCAGATGAGCCACCGTCTCTAGCTGGCTCAGTTGGGATGAGACACCGACTCGGCTCAGATGAGGTATCGGCTCGAGCCAGCTTCTTTTAAACGAGTCCATCGGCTCGGATCGACTCTGCTCAACTGAGCCGCTGGCTAGAACCGGCTCGAGTATGCAATCAGCTCGAGCCGACTCGGTTACGTGAACTGTTGGCTCGGCTCACTTCTCGGTTCCGATCGATAGTCAATGAGCTGTGTGCCGAGCCGTTGAGAACCATAAACCTGGGCCGAGCAGTTTTGATCATGTTTGGCCAGCTCTCTATAACTTTTAACAATTTTTGGGTTGGGCCCAAATACTTCCTCATCCGGAATTCAAACTCAGAACCTTGTGAACGATGTCCTTGCCTCTTGAAGGTATAGACTTTTCCACAACCGAGGTCGGCTTCTTTCCACAACCGAGCACCTAGCTTTTAGTATTCAGATACAAACCGCCTATCTTTCATGGTTAAACACCGTGTTGTAATAATAATAATAATAATAATAATAATAATAATAATAATAATAATAATAATAATAATAATAATAATAATAATAAGTTGTAGTAGTAGTAGTGGTAGTAGTATAATTTGGTAATTATATTGTCTATGTAGGATGCTTCAAGAGAGTATTGAAACTACAAACAGAATTCAGCTCGATTTGGCTCGACTCGACTCGAAACTGGACCTAAATTCGAGTCGAGTTTCGAATCCAGGTGGAGGAAATTTTTCGAGTCGAGTTCCTGAGTCGAGCTCAAAGATGTCTCTTTCGAGTCGAGTCGAGTTTCAAAGAAAACTCGTTCGTGCCCATTCCTAAATGCTTGATTTCTTTCAAGGTTTATCCTATTTCCTTTACGATGTTGTTTAAACGCCACTACCAATGCCATCTTGGATATTCAAAACAAAGTGCTGACCAGTCTAAATGTTTAACTTCCCAGTAGACCAATGCAGACATTATATTTTTACAATAGAATCCAATTTTACCTTGTGTTACGAAGTGTTTATACTAAATTACTACTGAAAAGTATTCTCTATCTATATGAGAAATTTAAAATAACCTCTTCTTGTTGCACAAATGTGTTCCTATTGGCGTAATTACTGTTGGATTCTATTTCCTGTGCAAGTTTTTCGGGATTGATCAAGCATTGTGAGACAATTGGGCAACTGGTAAGGGGAGCTGAAGTGCTAATCACAGATCACTCAATATCTAGGAGAAATTGAACTGTAATATAATGCATTCTTCTACACCATAGGACATATGCACATATACTTTACTGAAAAGATACATACAAATGTAACTTCCTTATTATTACGACTGTTTTTCAGAGTATGAGTAGGGATACATACTGGTTAGTAATTTTTGGGCATCTAATTCATTTTTAACTATTTGCATAACACAGTTAGGGTACAGTAAGTGGCCAAAATATGAGTGCAAATATTATGTTATTTTTATTGATCAATCAAATATGGTAGGAATTCGTCATTGTGGAAAGACATAACCTTTAAAAATGGACTAATAACATGAAATGGTAGTTGTTATTAATACCGACTGGTTCAGAGCAGAACAGTAAGGCATGTTCTATATAGTTGCTATGATATCCACTATAGAGTTCGTGAATTTGAGGAGGAAGTTGTTCCATTCTCCGCTGAAGGCAGTTTTCAGGTCCTGAAGTGTCAAAGATGAAGAATTCTGTGAAACCCGTTGTCCAAGAACATCCCGAACATGCTCAATGTATTTCAGGTCAGGTAATATGGTTACCAGTCTATTTGTTAGGTTTTCCCACATTTTGGAGTCTTTTCAATTTTTGCAGCTCTGTGATTGTCGCCCATAAACACCAAGTCGGCGTATATTGGTTTGATGGCTTGGGTTTCCACTAGCCTTTGTAACACCCGTACATTATTATTATTATTATTATTATTATTATTATTATTATTATTATTATTATTATTATTATTATTATTATTATTATTATTATTATTATAGTTTAGTTTAGTTTACTTTTCACGTTATTATACAGTCTTCAAAATAACAGAAAGCCTTAGAGCATACTTATATGTTATGAAAGAGATAAATATGATTGCTTATTAGAAAGACTTATTATATCTTACTAGTTATTACGGACAAAGGATCGTACATTTCTAGCTTCATGTGCTGCGTGAAGTGTCCCTATATTTTGCTTTCGATAAGTGGTAAATCTACCCATTAGAGTAAATGAAAGTTTGCAAAAGAACGCTGAAATAGGTGATTAGCAAACGAAGGAGGACCCTCAGTTTGTAAAAGAAATGCAAAACAGATCAAATAAGTAACATATAATTATAACAGGTAGGCACACTATTGCAAAATACTGTAAAAGAAAATTTGTTTTGCGTTGACGCAAACCGCTACGGAGCGAAATTGACTATGTCTGAGACAATTCCAAGCGACTGAAATTCTCAAAATGCGCTGTCGTTACTCGTATAGCTTCCCTTTACCCTTCGCACACGCCCAAGAAACCCATTTCTCTGTAGGCAACTGGTGCTACCTGGCAGCCCGTTCGTAAGCTACGGTTGGAGTTGGAGCAAATAATGCGCTGATAACTACACGATTATTGCTGAAAAGGAAGGTAGGTTTCTACTGTGTTGCCTAGTCGAAGATCATTTAAGCAGCGAGACACACTCCGTGCAAAGAAACTACTGGATGTTTCTAAATTCATATAGTTCTCAGAAACTTGTATCATTGAAAGAAGATACTAAAGTATAAAATTATCAAAATACATTACTTTTTATTATAATACCTTTATTTCGTAATATTCTAAGGTTACCGCTGGTAGCCCACAAAATGCGCCACTGGGACACGCTGTACTACGAAAAAGACAAATGTATCATCTTATGATCATGGTACAACCGGTAACAGATCCGGCTGCAAAGATGTCCAATAGTGTTAGTTCTTTTTTCACAATGTCTACCGAATCAATAACTGCGACGATGGGAACTGGCGCAATGTATGTTCTTAAGTGAGTTACGTTTCTGTTTATCCAGTGTTTACAGATACGGATATCATTTGGTGTTGAAAGAACGAAGATTACCATAGCATTCGCAAAATATCTTCATAGCATTCATAAGGTATGGTCAATTTTGTTATGGCATGTTTGGGTATCATGAAAAATAGATGAACATCGCTGCATCTTTGCAGAAAGATCCGCCACCACTGAATGATATTGTAACATTCTGACAGGAGATATGCATGCTTTCCGTGGTGTAATGGGCCAGACGTGTTGTTCATGGACGGCACGTTGACGAGACTCTGGAACGTGAGAACAACTACAGAATGGTCTGGCCACCATTTTCCCCAATCTGTGACTGAAAGACCTAGGAGATTTGTATTACTTCCGTTTTAGTAGAAACATTAGAGTGTAGATAGAATATATTCTTCGAACGCTTAATTGATTGCAGAAAAACACTTATTTCTATCCGTCACCGTTTAAACTCTATAACGATTAACTTTATACCTAAAGAGGTTGATATTTACAACTTATGGTTTGAGTAGTAGTTTAAGAGAGAAGACAGAACCTATTCTTAGAACGTTTCTCTATGAACATTAAAACCGGAAATCGTTGTGCTATTCTACCACTTCCGATTTTTGTGGACACTTAAAAATGGAAGTGAAATATACATTTGGATGCTAATTTGATTACAGAAACTGGTTCCCTCTATCTATTACCGTTTTCTACTCTATAGCAATCACCGTTAAAATTAAAGGTGGATGATTTTCTCTGACTTCCTTTAATAGAGAAAATACAGCGGAGGTGGAATATACACCTGCGCCGCTTAATCAATTACAGAAAACGTCTTCCCGGTATGTGTTACTATTTTCACTATATAACTATCAAAGCTAAACCGAAAGTATTTTTTTACTTCCGGTTTTAATAGTGATATTACACTAGACATGGTATAAATTTCTGAGAGGTTTAATCGATTGCAGGAAACTGCTTCTCTCTATGTTACCATTTTCAACCTATAATGATCAATATCAAAAACGGAGATGAATAATTTGACCGCTACAGACTTGATTATCGGCTCGAGAAATGAACTCCTTTCCTAACTTTTACCTTCTAAAGTTTGACTAAATTTGGCGATGATTGATCAATTCGTTCTTGAGACTTTTATCTCCCGGACGGACAGAAAATATATATTTATAACGGAATTTTGTTAAACCGAACACCACAGAAACTAATTTTCTGTTATATTGTGATATATATTGAAAGACCAAATGTCTAAATTCTGTAAACATGCATATTTCATAAGAAAATAAATTAAAACATACCAAAAGTTAACCGAACTCTCACCACTATTTACGAATCTTAAAAAAAAAAACTCTGAGTAGACTCCATGAGTGAGTAAAAAAAGATTCAAAAACAGTTCCT
The DNA here is from genome assembly GCF_964235325.1 of Thermobia domestica. Taxonomy (NCBI): domain Eukaryota; kingdom Metazoa; phylum Arthropoda; class Insecta; order Zygentoma; family Lepismatidae; genus Thermobia; species Thermobia domestica. The sequence goes on along the minus strand of NC_137461.1, from coordinate 11,704,560 downwards.
ATTCAAAACTACAAATATAGTCTAAAAAGAAAAGTAATCAAGAAACAAAATTTTACAATAAAATAAAAGAAAGAAAAAGATGAAGATCTCAAATTCGAACAGTCCAAAATGGCAGAAAAATGTTGCCTCGTTCGCAAATTCATCGTCGTTATAGTGTTTGTAGGTCAGTTCTTTCCTATCAAGTTGTGGGGACGGTAAATAGTGATCAAAATCTGTGACGTAAACAGTGAATGGAGTCCTGATATTCTGATCATTCCAAAATTCTAATTTTTCTATAAATTTTGTTTTCTTTACGGGTGAGTTTACAAATTTTAATAATTTTTCCTCATAATGAATTTGATTCCTTCAAAAGCTTTGGGCCCTTCTCAAGTAAATTCATGTAACGTGCCTGACCAAAATGTTGCAAATTTTCAAAAAAAAATAAATATGTATTACGTAATTTACCTAGAACAATTTTTGTCTTATATGAAGACGGGACATTTCCTCTCACTCGTCTTGTCCCGTACGTATCCTTAACACTGCGAGTCCGCCACCCATAGTTTATAATTTTTAGACTGCATATATCATTTCGTTTTTTATATATATATTTAAAATACCGACTAGTTTGAAACTCTTCTATAGCTTTCCTGTATCTCTGAAGTTGTCTAACTTGGCAAGATTTCTTGAATAGAAAATTAAAATGAACTGAAACATTCACACCCCACCTTTATTCACGCCCCACGATTATGCCCTTTAGTCTAAGGGAGACGATGATTAAGGGAAGTGAATGATGATGGGAGAATTAGTGGAATGACAAAGTTGGAGGAAACGGGAGTACCCAAAGAAGACCTACGGACACGAAGTTGTCCACCCCAACTCACTTGGCCAGGGGTCGAACCAAGGAACCAATGCACCAGAGGTAAGCACTCTACCACTGTGCCACGGTGATCCAACTCTTGAATGGAAGACCAAGTCTTTCGACTATATATTAGGAATTCATCTAACATCAAATAAAATTGATGAAAATGCAATTGCTGTTTACATCTTTTCCTGTAAGTGAAGAGCGAGCTTAGAAATTGAAAGAAACAACAGCCAGACTGCGGTGAACTGAAGGTAATGTGCGATTTGTTGCACGGCATAAAGAGGTTCAGTGTTCTGAAAATCCTCTTGTCTCTTTAAGTTTGAAGGAACCGTAGCTATTTTATCAGTTGTTGGAATCGAGACTAATGTTGAAGGCATAATGAAAATTTACACTTTGTATAAGGAGAAGTCTTACCTAAACAGCTTATAGAAATAAATCCTTGATCTTGAACTAAACTTGACTGGTAATTTTTTGTTCTATTTTTAACACTATTCGTTACTAAAGTGGTAAAATATTAATAATACAAACCGTATAATCAATATGTAAAAGTAGAACTGACTTACTGACATAAAATAACGGGTACTTCCCAGTTAATGTGCAAAGTTGAAATTTGACATGATTCTAGCTTTTTGAAACTAAACCACAGGAAAATTGCCAGAAGTTTATATTTTTAATTTTTAGGGATCTAAACGGAAGTAGAAATTCTCCATGTTTTTTCAATGGCCTTTTTATTTGGACTTATAATCTCATATTTTAGTTACTTGGAATTGCAATAAAAACTTGAAATTCGGTATGCTTATGTTTTCTATAGGATTATTTATCAAAATAACTAAATAAAAAATTCTAACTTTAATGGGAATTTATGGGTAATTGAAAATCTTCCCTGTGTTACTTACATGGGACATATTTTACACCTCAGAATTATTGGCACGTCCTGAGAGCTACAATGATTAAATTTGACATGATTGTAGCTTATCGAGACTAATCCAGAGAAAAATTGCCGAAAGTAAATATTTTTCATCCTTAAGTGGCCTAAAAGGGGGATGAAGAAATTCTCCATGTTAATTAAGTGGAATGTTTTTGACCTATAATCTCCTATTTTAGGTACTTGGAGATGGAATAAAAACTTGATATTCAGTGTGTATGTACGTTTTTGTCAGCGTTACCGAACTATATCACCAAATATGAAATTTTCCAAATTTAGAGTGGTCTTACGAGAAACTGAAAAATGGTTTCTGTATTATTTTTGCATGGGACATATTTCACCCGAACATGTTGAGGCACTTCCGCCAGGATTTTATGATCGAATTGGGCATGATTGTAGCCTTCCGGGACTAACCTACAGGAAAATTGCCTAAAGTAAATATTTTTAGTTTCCAAGGGGAGTTGATGTAGAAATCCCCATCTTACTAATAAGGACGTTTTTCTGGGATACAAAATCGTATCTTTTAGGTAGTTGAAATAGGCAAAGAAACTTGAAATTCGGTAGAATTGTGGGTTTAAGAAGTGCTGGGCCGTAGGTCGAACAAACGTGGGGTTTTGGAGGCAAATCCGACTACAGGCCAAATTTCGAAAGTATTAAGGACAAATGCACGAAATTCATTTTTCATGGAAAAAGCTGATACATAAAAGCTGCAAGGCCGTAGGCCCAGCAAATACCAGGGTCTGGGGATGAAGCCCCCATCTAGCCAAAGGCTAGTCTATATTATGAAATTGAAAGACACGATGTTTGTTACACTTAATATCTTGAACTACCCAACCGATTTCGATCTAATTTTCAACGTAGGTAGGGAGTGTTTTTATTTGTTTACTTTGACGGTAAAACTTAGGGAAGAGGAGAGGGAGATATAAATAAAACTTAATAACTTTCGAACAATCCAAACAATTTGAATTAATTTTTCAATATAGATGAGGTTCCGGGAAGCTTATTATTATTTCATTTTTTACAATAGAGAAGGGGAGGAAAGAGGGAGGTAAATAAAAGTAAATAAACATTAATTACTCTTTAACCATTCTATCGATCTCGATCAAACTTTCAGCATAGATGAGCTGCAGACCTGGGATGGTTCTCATAATTTCACTTTGATTGTAGATCGTAGGGAAGGGAGAGAGGAGACATAATAAAAAGTGAAAATGAAAGTGACTGTTTTTGTGCTTTAATAAATCTTGAACCACCACCCCGATCTGGATCAAGTTTTTCACATAGATGAGTTTCGGACCAGCGATGACTTTTATCATATCACTTTGACGGTGCAACTTAGGGGAGGGGGACAACGCGAGATATTGAAAATGATTGATATTAATGTCGAATCTATAGTTTTCTGGGACTCTGAGAAGAACAATGACACCTTGTATGCTCTTTCAATCCAAATTAAGCCCTGAGCTCCTCGGTGGCTAAGCAGTTAGCGTGCACGCCTTTGGCGTGGAAGACCCGGGTTCGATTCCCAGCGGGATCTCATGTGTTTCGGATTTCCCGTTAATCAATAGATCCCATCTCATATAGCATCGCTGCTGGAAAAGGACGTTAAACTCAAAATCATCACCATCATCCAAATTCAGCCCTGTAACTGAACGAAAAGGGAGGATGGGATATATATATATAAATGACCATTATTAGTGGGGGTTGGTGAGGAGGAGATGCACATAAATGATCAAAAATGTCCTATATTAATGTTGAATCTATAGCTTTCTATGTCGCTCGGATGAACACTGATATTTTAGATACTGTTTAAATTCATTCATTACTAAAAACATAAACAGCATATTTCACTGGTATCAAATACATGAGATAAGGATAATTTTTATTTTAACCCAGCTAAGAGGGTAATCAATTCTAATTTGTTCATAATTGAGAAATATATAAATAACTTTCCCAAAACGATAAGTTGTATTCACAGAAATCATATTGCTTTTATTGTTTTAGAAGTTTATTAATCATATAGTATACAGAATAACTAAGTTATAATGTCTTCTCAGGATATTTCTTGGATTACTGTTTGTGTTGGATTAGGTCTTTGCATTCCTTTCACCAAGAAGGCAATAAACCCACCCTTTCGAGGTTTGGACTTATTGTTTAACGTGTGATTCGACACACGAGTGGGCCCGAACGGAAACGAACACGTGTCTCCCGTGCCAAAGATATATAGGTTTGCCAATAATAGTTACTAGGGAGGGAACTGTTTTCTGAAGTTAGGAATTTGTATGTAATAGTATTTGGGGAAAGAAGGAAGTTAGAATAATAAAGTGCTTTCGCTTTCACCTACAGAAAAAATATCTTTATTAAAAAAGACAATTTGTGTCTAATTTCTAACAAATGTATATACATGACGGGATAAACTGATATAAAAGAAAACTGAAGTTGTTCTCGCTTTCTTGCTGCTTTCAGCAGGGAAACGAACGCATCCTTGGATTCGAAAGCCACTTCACAAAAATGTCATATGTCATTGTTGAAAATGACCATCCCACAACTGTGGGCGGAGTTCAAAGCTCGCACAGGTTCCTCAGCGCAGCCTACTAAGAGAGAGATAGAGAGAGAACGAAGCGTAATAAATGCGCTATTGGTAACCTTCACATTAGAAAATGGGACAAATAGAGAACTTAATTAATGCTTATAAAATTCTAAATCCATGTGTTCAGACCTTGGTTATGGACTGAACTCGATGATAATTTTTATAACCGTTTGTTCATTTCTAACTTTAAAAATGGCCGAAAAGTTTTAACGTTATTAAATAGGGAAACTCAATTCAGTGAAGACCTTCCTGCTGACAAAGAGGCTATAATCAACCAATTAATATTGGATGCTCTAAAATATTGCTATATACTGGTATATTCATATGGAAGTATTTGTTTCAGTTTAGCGTCCCGAGTCTAGATGAGATATAGACCTACAGTTTAAGGCGGAAACCGAACTACCGTCCTGCCAAATGTCTTCTTACCGGGAATGAGATTCGAGATCTAGTGTACGGAAAGCGCGCGCATTGGCCATTGGATCAGCGGGAACTACATCTGACAATATCTCGGCAAATAAGTTGTTAATTCTTAACGTATGCTTGTGATAACCTGCAACTGTATATAAGTAAACTAAGCAAGTGATTTTCTGCTTATCAATAGTATGTTCTGAAATTTTCCGAAATCTAGCAAAGTACGAATACTTATACTCAATCAGTCTTTCCTAACATTGCAATTTTCACTTTACGGTACGTACACGTCAGATTCATTTCATTTATAATTAATAACCGTTTCACACTCTTTAATAAAAAGTGTTCTTTTGGTTTTAATACAATGTGCAAGATATTATCAAAATATGATTCTGAATCAGAATCATGAACTTTGAAACTATTGAGAATGGTAGTTCGAACAATTACTGTATACTTGTGCATTCAAGACGAGCTTTTTGCCGCAATTTCGTGCTCAGAAATGTATGGTCTTCTTGCTTTCGTTGAAATATAACATTCAATTAAGCTACAACTTTACCCACCTCCTCGCCTACCACATTGAACGTAAGGATATCGCGTGGACCATTCCAGTAAGGAAGAGTAAGGGAAATCTGTATCTGATATGATTATTAGTATAGTTTCAAAGTTCAGAAAACATAAGCAGTATATACTGTGAATGTATCTTTTTCTGCAAGGATGTCATTTGAAGACGGTATGGGACAATTACGTCCCATTGAATTTGAATAACACATGCTTTAGTAAACAATGTATACGAGGTATACTAATATCCTAATGAAGCATGTAAGACTCTTATGTCATTTTACAATCTTGCTCCACCTGGCAAAACTTAAAATGACATAATTGATTTCTTGTAAACCCTTTTTAAAGAATAGGGGGTCGTCTTGGACTCGGAGTCATATTGGATTCAGAAATATAATTCCTAGTCTCATTCTAGTAAAAGACCACATACATTGTTTCGATGTGAATAGAAATCTAAGAGAGGAATATCTTTTTAGGAAATATTTGGTCCCCGAAATTATTTGCCGTTTTAGAAAAAGAAAGTGAAGAAAAATAACAGAAAGCAACCTATATTGTGTCACTGTTGGTAGAGGACTTAAGGGATGCTATGTTTTTGGCCAGTGATACACATGATAGCACCTAATAATAATAATAATAATAATAATAATAATAATAATAATAATAATAATAATAATAATAATAATAATAATAATAATAACAGTGGTCTACATATGAGTTTTCTGCTTATTTAGAAATTTTAAATCATTATTCATAAATCGACGTTGCTAATTTTAGTTAGGTTGTTTCTTTCTTGAATCACTTAAGAATTTTTCGGAATTTAGTCATAACTAACATTTGAAAGGTAAGGGGAAAAAAGAAGGAATGTCACAAAACTGGATTTTCGAGAAAACGGTGTTTTAATATTGAAACAGCGTACAAAATGAATAAGGTTAGTCAAATCTTTTCCCTCGTTTTCCACTGACATTTCTATATCTACGCATGCATGGCATATACAGTCAAATAGTACCAAGAATCACCAACAGATAGGATAAAGCACCCGTTAAAGCACACACATGGCCATTCCTTGTTTTTCCCCTTACCCTTCATTTATTCTATATATGTGTCATGTAATATTATAAAACGACCGAATTAACTTTTCATCAATAGATTAATGATCGTTTGAGATGCATAGTGATAATATCTTTGAGATTACCTCAATTTCATTCCCATCGGTATGAGTGGTGAGGGGATTTCTGTTGGGAACTGCTGATTACGAAATCATAATGCAAATGTATTGTTAGAACTAAAGAGTATCTGTCTGAAAAATTCTGCTACAAATTCTTTCTTTTCGAGGGTTGCTGTGTTGCGTTTAGCTGCTTTAAAACATTAATCTTTTGGTTCTGCATTGAATATTTTTTGATGAAGAAGCACTCACGTTGTCTTCTGAGTTAAAGGGTATTTGGCTACAGAGTTTTATGTTTCCAACTTCTATCGTTTCAGAGAAATACGTTCTTCAAACAGAAATCAATGGACAGAAAATGAATTTTACGTACAGTATTAACAGCACGCGTTTCCGCGCTTCCAATTTAAGGACGCCGAATTGTCAGCATGTACGGAAGAACTTTGAATATACTCAATTAAGATCCACTGCGACGTTACCAGCTTGGGGACGTCAAATGATCGGCAAGATGTATAGAATATACTCCTAAATGTATATACGAAACCGACTATGGTACGCCTAGCGGGAAAAGTTGGAACTAGCAAAAGTATATTCTTTCACAACTTTCTATCATTTTAACGTCCTCTTCAATTTCTTCGCTTCGTTCTAAAAGTTCTAAATTAATACTAATAATAAATCTTTAGCTCTAATTACTCTATATATGAATGAATCTATCAGACTCATGCATCAAACATAGAAAAATAAAAACACAAAGTCGATTTCCAATGGTTTACAATTTGACGTCCGGTATACGGACGTCAAAAGTTAGCGGACGCCAAATGTTATGCAGAAACGCAATGTACGTAAGTCAAATTGGTAGAGTTCTAAATATATATATATATATATACATATATATATATATATATATATATATATATATATATATATATATATATATATATATATATGTCGATTTTTCTGTCGGTACGCAAGGGTACGGCATATTGGCACCTTTTAATGGTAGCGGAATATTTCCATTTCCGTCTTAAAAATGGGTTGACAAGAAACTTTAAAAAATACCAAATAGTAAATGTATAGGATTATTGAAAATCAGTTTTTTGTTTGCTTGTTTGTTTGTTTTCGTTTTCCTTTTTTTCCTTTGCTTTTTCTTGAAGCCAGTTAATAATATTCAGGGTTGTTCATTCCTTTTTCGCACGGTAATATAAATCATAAAGGCTCTGAACCGACCAGTTTTTTTTTTTTTTAAATGACCGATGTTTCCCAACAAATTTGTCTGTCGCTAATTCAATGGCCATTAGAGATGGAAAGTTGAGGGTTGAATTCCTGAGATAAATAAAGCAATAAGGCAAAATTGAACGGTGAGAAAAAGACAGACTCTCCCTCTCTTTCACAAATGGGCATTCAGTAAATGGAAATGTGCCTTCAAGATGCAGCATTCAAGTATTTATATAAGCCGGCTACGAGTCTTTTGTTTTGGCCACGGGAGCATTCCAAACTAACCTTTCCTCCTGGGATGTGTAGCCTACCGAAGGTCCACACTAATGTTATCGAAACTATTGTGCTATTGTTTCTTTGTATACTTGCGGAACGTTCAGAAGAGCAATTGAGTAAACCAAGCTTTCTGTCTAAAATCTTAGATTTTTTCACATTGAGAAACAATTTCAACTCTTTGCGCTCTCGAGTTTGTGTTCAATTACAGGTTGAAAAGATTGAAGTTCCGACTACAACGGCTCAAGAGATCCTGTGAATCTGAACATTTTGCAAGCGGCTTCGGTTTCGGGGACACTAAAACGTCGTGGGATGAATTTTCAGCAATGAAGTATCTTTCATTTAGTTGGTCGTGTGATTTCTTGCGTGGTATGGCAGACAAGAAAGCTGTAAATATTATCGAATTATGAAACTTTTAATTGAATCTTAAACGTACGTATATGTGTGTAGTTTGTAGAGGAACGTCGAGTAGTTATGTCCAGATATGACGAAAAATATAGTCGCTTTTTTAAAATTGCCAAGGACCATATGAGTACATTCCTTATCCTTTGAACCATGTTTTAAAATATTATGCTGTCTTTTCGCAATTTAATTTGCTGTCTGGAATAGGCTATAAAAATTAGATATTTTGACATTGACAAACGGAGGGGGTGGAATTTGGGGGTCCAAACCGCCGAAATTCTTACTTTTGTGCAAAGTTAGCCTAAATCGACGGGCAAGTTTACAAATTTTAATATAATTTATCCTCAAATTGAACTTGAACCCCCCGAATACCTTCGTCCCTTCCGAAGCAAATAAGGAGCGCAATGTCTCAGTGGTAGAGCGTTCACATCTGGTGCTTGGGGTCCCTGGTTTGATACCAGCTAGAGCCGTGTGGATTTTGTGGTGGACAATCACCGCGCTCGTGGATTTTCTCGGGTTTCTCCCGTTTCCTTCCAGTTTCTTCATTCCACCATTTCATTCATTTCTCATTATCACCGTCTCCTTTAGCCTAACCGGCATAACCGTCGGACGTAAAACTTAAAAGATTTTATTGCATTTTTCTTCCGAAAAAATTGCTGTGTACGTGCTTATATTTCAATTATCTTTTATGAAAATGCTGTTGTACTCAAAAGTGTAGGGTTTGAAAAGTATTAGGTATGAACATTGGGAGCTAATTGTGCTATATATTGTGCTCATTATTATTATTATTATTATTATTATTATTATTATTATTATTATTATTATTATTATTATCCTGAAAACTATGGAACCAACTTTCTAACTTTTTATCCATTGTGAATGTGAGCTTCAGCTTACCGGCACCTTTAATATTTAAAAAAAACTATATATATATATATATATATATATATATATATATATATATATATATATACCAGACTGTTCCAAAATTCGTGTAATTTTCCACAGCACTGGGGAGAAGATAAATTTTTCACATTATTAATGTAAACTTTGGCACTCTTATTGAATCTGAATTTTTCGAATTTCTAAAGGAAATAAGAGGAAATTGCTGTTTAGTCCCTCTTTTAGGGTTGTAAACACGGAAGTTCATTTTCTATATGGGAGATCAATGTTAAATTTTGGAAGTTGTTTTCTAGAATAATTATTCGTAAAGATTTTGGGGCAAATGAGTTGTATTTCTTGCAAAATGCAAAAACACTCATTCACAAAGCCGCTAAAGCTGTCTCAAACATTATTTTGGGAACGCCTCACTTTTGGGTGGCAAGGAGCGTAAAAGGGTAGTTGGTGATGTGCTACCAAAATCCCAAAATTTATTTTCGAAGTGCCAGTAAGCGTCAGATTAATCACGAATGTCACAGAATTAATGCTCCAGTGCTCCTTACATGTAAGAGTGACTAATAATGGAGCTACAGCCCTCTTTCAAAAATAAAAAAAATTACCATAAATATCCTTAATAGGGACATACAAGAAGAAGGTATTTTTGTCAATTAACGTGAAATTTGGCGCCAATGTAGGAAAAGAATATGCATTTTTCAAATCTTGAGTGTTATTTTGGTAACGCAGCGCCTTAGGGGGGCACAGGGGACGGAGCGTTAGATGATGGATCTTTATAGAAATTCAAAATTTTGTTCCGGAAATGCCAGTAAGCGTCAGATTTATCACAACTGTCACAGAATTAATATTCTAATGCCCCTTGCATGTGCTAGTGACTTATATGGGGCTACAGCCCCCTTTTAAAAATAAAAAGTCACCATAAATATTCTTAGTAGGGACATACGAGAAAAAGGTGTTTTTTCTCAATTAATGTGAAATTTGGCGTCGTTGTATGCAAACCTTAATACGTTTTTCACATCTGGAATGTTAATTTGGTAACCGTCGCGTTATGGGGCACCCCTTTTCAAAAATTTTAAAAAAACACCATAAATATGCTTAGTATAGACATACGGAAGAATGATTTTTTTAAAATTAATGTGCAACTTAGCGTCGGGTTAGCAAAACGTTATGCGTTTATCAGATCTGGAATATTTTTTTGTAATGTACCACCTTTGGGGGTTACATGGGGTGAGTATAAGTTGCTGTATCTTTATAAAAATTGCAAATTTTATTTTCGAAAATTCAGTTTGTCAGATTGATCATAAATCATACAAAATTAGTATTCCGATATCCTTTGCATGTCTCTATGACTGATATTGAGCTCCAAAAATCACATTATAAATTCACGATAAATATCTTAGCAGGGACGTAGGGAATAAGCTAGATTTTGTCAATTAATGTGAAATTTGGCGTTATGATAGTAAAAATTTTGGAGTATTATTTTGGTAACAAAAGGCACAGGGAACGGAGGGTAATTTGGTACCATTTGGGTGTCATAGAGGAAGGGCTAATAGAAGTTCCATATTTGAGTGTGTTCCGTGAGTGTCAAATTAGTTGCAAGAGAAACAGAATGAATGCTCCATACTACTTTTATGTACTAGTGACTAATAAGGGACTAGAGCTTTCTTTGAGAGGCATCATAAATTCAATATGATTGCTCTTACGCAAAGACCTACTGGCAGAAGAATTTTTTATATAATTAATGTGAACATTTGGCTATATTTTAGAAAAAATGTTTGTTTAGAAATAATTCTTAATTGACAATAAATACCCATGTGCGGATTTCTTTTAGGCGCGTGAACTCATAATTTCTTTTGCCTAATGTTAGTGCCAATGTGAAATGTTGAAAGCAGTTTCTTCTAATTATTTGTAAGAATTTTGCGGTAAATTTGCATTTTTAGTTAGAAAATACAATAACACTTTTTCGCTTGTACCTATGATGGTGTATCTGTGTGGAATTTTATTACCTCCATTCCTTCTTATTGGGCAACAGTAGCGACAAGAAAATTTCAAAGTTTTCGTTATTTGTATTATTGGCGTGAGCGTAAAAATAATCACTAATATTACAGAATTTAAGCTCAGAAGTTACTTCCATGTGCCAGTGATCATTGTGGGGATCCTTTCTGGTCTACAATCACTTTGAAAGCCACAATAAATATCCACACCACCTTCTTCTACGACTACGACTATAAATCTTTTGAAAGAGAAGTTTGGGGAGTGATTTATTTCTATTGGGTGAAATGTCGAATGGCCACCAAGTAGTCCAGATCTTCCTCCATGCATTTCTTTCTTGTGGAGATTCCTAAAACAAATTCTATCAAAAATCACGTAACAATGTAGATGACTTAAAACAAAGAATTGTGCAGAGCGTAGAGAGAGTCACTCCAGGTATGTTGGAGAAGAAGTTCGCAGTGACTTTAGTAAATAGCATTAATTCATGTCCTGCTCGTTCACGAGGGCATGCGGAATAAAAGTAAGTTCGTTTTATCTGTCTTACACTTAGATTAATTACATTTTTAAACAATTTAGTTAATGACACTGAGTCAAAAAATGTTGTTTTTTTTTTAAAAAAAAGAATAATATGTTTTCTTGGGTTTATGATATAGCCTTACTCAACTTGATCCTTACTAATCGCTAGACGTTTGTTTTTACTACAAGCATGCGTCTATAATATACAATTTCCTGACGTGCTTACATATGCAGTATGCGAGTAAGCTACTGCGTGGAAAGTGGGATCAAACAGTTAGTGTGTAACAAGTAGGGAAAAGTTACGTTTATTTATGAATAAAGAAAACAATATTAAAACTTAAAAGTGACCTATTAGACTTTAGATTTTTAACCCTTAAACGGCCGTGAGTCCAATGGACTCATCGCGTATAATTTTTAGCCAGCTGCCATTTATTTCTTGCTCAATATATGTATCTTTATAGATATGCTATCGGTAGGTAATGTAAAGTGTGAATACAATTTGGAATTGAAAAAATATACATTATGGTAGGTTTTAAAAATATATTTCTAATTTCGTAACACAAAAGGCCAACATGAGTCCAATGGACTCATTACTAAATTGCCTCATATATGTGGGTTCCTAGTGGTAGTATAGGTAATTGTCTTTTAATTATTAATTATATGACACATTTGTATCAGTTGATTCTTATTGTGGTGCAGATTGTGGAACTGTCAGTGTATGTTAGTGCTAATGGAAGTGCGGAAAAAGCTGCTTCTTCAAATATTGTATAAGTAAATCGCCAGTTCTTGGGGATGAAGACGAAGACATTATGTGCAGTGAACTTGGATATAGCGGAAGTGATTGGGAAAGTGAAGCATTAGAAGTTTCTGATACGATTAGTAATTCTGAGATTGAAGATGTTGGAAATCGGTACTAAAGTAATGAAAAGGTTTTATATGTAAAGGACGGAACCACATAATATTCTGAACCTTCTTGACCACAGAAGACGAAATCTCAGAACATCATCAGTGGCAAGTAAATAAGGTTCCTTTTTCCAAATAAAATAATCGAAGATCACTTAGACGTTCTGTTATTATTTATTCAAGACGATGTGTGAAGACTATCGTTCGGTATATCCATGAAGAATCAACATGCAGAATCAGTGGAAGCCAGAATGAGCGAGAATTGAAGTATCTACTTGGACTTTTGTATACTACTGGTCGTCTCAAAGCCAAATATAGAACTGCTATGGGACAAATAGTATGGACCACCAATATTTCGCGGTGCGATGAGTAAAAACAGGTTCAAGTATTTGCGCATATTTATCCAATTTGATGACAAAACAATAAGAAGTGACAGAAGAAATAAAGATAAACTGGCGTCAATGCGTGAAGTTTGGGAAAGAATGAACTAATGCTTGAAAACCCACTATGACAATGGGAAAAATTTGAATCTTGACGAACAGCTTATTCCATTCGCAGGTAAATGTCTATTTACGCAATATATGCCGTTGATATCAGGTAAGTGTGGGATGAAGGTATGATGAATAGCAGATTCCGAAACACATTATCCTTTTGAAAGGTACACTTTACGTTAGGAAAGAAAATAACCAAAAATTTGGGACAAAATGTGGTCTTGCATTTGGCGGAGTCTCGCTCTGGGAGTAAAAAATATCACATGCAATAATTATTTCACACATTTGATCTCACCAACACATTGCTTTGCAATGGCCTTACACTAGTGGGAACACCGAAAAACAAAAGACGTTCGTTCCACCCGAATTCTTACCAAACTGAAGGAAGGAAGAGACCAATTGGTCCATGAATATCCATGGCAAAGGAAGACTAATATATGATCATTTATTTTTTATGAATATGCTTGATGTATGCGCTGTTGCAGCCTATTCGTCTGGAGTACATTGGATCCTGATCGGGAGACTTCTAGAAAGGATATTATTCTTACTGCAATAGCAGAAAATCTCATCCAGTCACATATTGGCAATAGACGTGCTGTAGGTCTTGACAAATCAATCCACTCTGTGGCTGCCGAATTCAAAACTTTTGATATAGGCTAATGCATGTTACCAACATAAGGTTGGAGAAAGAAAGAAGAAAATATTCATTTACTAGTGTGATGCGCGAAAAGGACAATTACAAACATGCAGGACCTGCCAAAAGCATGTGTCTCCTGAAGATTCGGTTGTTCTTAGATACTGCAAAAAATGTAAATCAACAACCAAGTAAAACGAAGCATGTTCATCAGTAGTTCCAGGAAATTACGAGAACATTCCAAAGCAGCAATTGAAGAGCTCAATTCCAAAAGAGTTTAAGTCAAGAAAGTAAGCTTTTCCGGAGACGATATTTTGTGTTTCCATCATTCTATTTCCGTGAGAGAAAAGTAATCTACGGAAAAGAAAATTTTAATTCTCTACGTTTCGTAAGATAACGGTGAAATTATCATATATAGCAAGAGTTTTATAAGTGTTTGTAGGCATGAGTCACAAAATAACTTCATATAATGCTGTTGACTAAGGACATTTTATACAATAACTCAGTTTTCTTTTTCCTACAACTAATTTGACTTATGTAGTTTTGGCATGAAAGCATGTTCAATATACGAAGTTTCTGAAATGGAACTTAATAGAACCAATACCTCGAAATTGACAAAAATTGACTTAGGCTTTTTCGGAACCCACACCTTCAATTGCATTACTTATAGTGTTTCTAATAACTTAAAGTATTTCAAGAAAAGCGTTTCTTGAAAGTCTAGTAGTTAGTAAAGTTGTTTGTACTAAAATTTATAATTACAAGAAAAATAATTTTAATTTCCACGAAAATTTTACATCAGATGGCTACACTGACGAGCTTGTAAACACTATAAGAATACGTGGTTGTTATACTTGCACGTTCCGTCAGAAATACTTAAAAATATACGAAATTACACTCAATAACACAATATAAGGTCTGATAACACGATATCAACAGTGTGAGTCCATTGGACTCACCTTGTCTGTTTATGTTAGGAAAATAGGTTGGCCGTTGTAGGGTTAAAATATTACTTCTCATTAAGATGTTTTCGTTCATAGTACGCGCGGCATTTTCCATTGTCATTTTGTGTTCTATATCGGGCTGGTTTTCTTAAGTGTGCAGAAAATATACAGGTGACTTGTATGTGTGGTTTTATGCTATAAAAAAAATTCTAATTGTTTTTTTAAAAACGCAAAATTCCTTGATTGTATTCCAGTGATGCCAAAACAACGAAGCTATATCCTCAATCTGGTACACTGACAGAAAAATATTCATTACACTAGATTCGAGATTTTTTAAAAAATCAAAAATTCTTCTACAATAATGACAAACTCCACATTAATTGTAAAGCATATTTACCTTCTTCCTGTATGTCCCTGCTACGAATATTTATATTAAATTATATGAATTTTCGAAGGGTGGCTGTAGCCCAATATCAGTCAATGGCACATGCAAGGACCATAGAAATATTAATTTTGTATCATTTGTGATCAATTTAACGCTCCCTAGAATTTCCAAAATAAAATTTGAAATTTTTATAAAGACCCACCAAATTATGCTCCGCCCCTGTGCTCCTTTAAGGCGATGCGTTATCAAAATAACATTCCAGATTTCATAAACGCATACTTTTTTGTTACAATGCCTCCAAATTTCACATAATTAAAAAAAAATACCTTCATCTCGTATGTCCCTAATAAGGACATTTATTGTGATTTTTTTTGTAAGGGAGTTGTAGCACCATATAAGTCACTGACCATGCAAGGAGCAATGGAACATTAATTCTGTGATATTTTTGAATAATCTGACGCTCACTGGCATTTCCGAAACAAAATTTGGATTTTTTATAAAGATCCATCATCTGATACTTCGCCCCCTATGCCCCCTTAAGGCGATGGTTACTAAAATAAAATTCCAGATGTAAAAAACGCATATCTTTTTGCTACAACGACGCCAAATTTCACATTAATTGACAAAAAATACCTTCTATGATGCCCCTACTAAGGATATTTATGGAGACTTTTTTTATTTTTGAAAGGGGAGTACAGCCCCATATAAGTCACTGGCACATGCAAGGAGCATTAGAATATTAATTCTGTGACAGTTGTGAAAAGTCAGACGCCCACTGACATTTCCGGAACAAAATTTTGAATTTTTATGAAGATCCTCATCTAATGCTTCGCCCCCTGTGCCCCCTAAGTAAGTGCGTTACCAAAATAACACTCCAGATTTGAAAAATGCATATTCTTTTGCTACAGTGACGCCAAATTTCACATTAATTGACAAAAATACCTTCTTCTGTTATGTCCCTACTAAGTATATTTATGGTGAGTTTTTTTTTATTTTTGAAAGAGGGATATAGCCCCATTATCAGTCACTCTTACATGCGAGGAGCATAAAAGCATTAATTCTGAGACATATCGTGATTAATCTGACGCTTACTGGCATTCCGAAAATAAATTTTGGGATTTTGGTAACACGTCACCCACTATCTTTTTACGCCCCTTGTCCCCAAAAAGGGAGACGTTCCCAAAATAATGTTTGAGACAGCTTTAGTAGGTTTGTGAATGAGTGTTTTTGCAAACAAATGCAACTCATTTTCTCCAAAATCTTTACGAATAATTATTGGAGAAAACTGCTTCCAAAATTTAACATTGAATCTCCCATAAGGAGAATTAACTTTCGTGTTTACGCCCCTAAAAGGAGGACTAAACAGCAATTTCCTCTTATTTCCTTTAGAAATTCGAAGAATTGGGATATTTCTCAATAAGAGTGCCAAATTTTACATTAATAATGTGAAAACGTCATATTCTCCCAGTGCTGTAGATAATTACACGTATATATATATATATATATATATATATATATATATATATATATATATATATATATATATATATATAAATATATATATATATATATATATAAAGAGAGAGAGAGAGGGAGAGAAAGAAACAAAAATAGATATAGATATATTCATGATCGAAAATGGCGGTTGTCGAATCCATACTTTTCGTTGTCCCTGAGATGAACAGAAAATGCCGTTTAAATCCACAAATTCTGTCTCATTAGTACTCCTAATTGGGGACGGGAACAGGTAAAGATAATTGAAAATTACCGACATTAGTGTCGGATTAATAGTTTTGGGGCTCGATAAGTTCTTTGGTGACAGTTTTGGTGCCTTTTGTGTCTAAAATGAAACATATTCTCCCCGTGCAAGCTATTCGGCTAGTCTGTAATAATAACGAACGGAAGTTTCACATATTCAATCCTTTAATATATTTCTCGCCGCTCAAATTTATTCACTTGTGCGGCATATGTGTGTGTGTAAGTAAGATCATATCTCTTTTTGAGTTATTCGAAAAACATACAAATAATAAAGAGGGAGATTTTGTAACGTACCGGTTTACCGGTAGCGATTACATTACACTAATATTAATACCGGTATGCATATTGATACTCGTTACATGTTTGATGGCTCCCGTATTGTGTATTTGTGCCAATTTGTTTTATTATTGTTATGTTCGTGTGTTTGTGTTAGTTACATAGGTTAGTTGTTGTTAGGTCGGTTTGGCACACCTTGGCAAACTTTTGTTTCCCCTGCTATTGCATAATTATATAGATTTAGGCTATTATTCTATATCTGAGCACACGTTTGACTTGTAAAACCTATATTGTTAGGCGGAATATAATTATGTATAAATAAATTAATCGGTGTCACAATGTGCATTGTGCTGAGGAAGAACTGCATTACAGTAATACTAATATAATTACGATAATAATAACGAAACATTACCAGTACACTTCAAAATCATATTAAATAGTTGAATAGGAAAAGGGGGAATTCGTATTACACACTTTATTAATTTGAAAAATGTATTATTATTACTCACCGAGATTTAAATCCAAAATTGTTGTTTTAAACTTGAGAGCATTAGGCCTAACGTTAGGCCTAATAATGATGACAATTCAGTGAAGTTTTAGTGAAGTTTTCTGCTGGATACTACCAGACTCAACTGATTAATAATATTAGAAATATTAGGATTATGTTTATAAACAGTAAAATCACTAAATTGGGAGAAAGCAAGCATAATTCTAATGATAGTTGTTGTTATACTGATTTTTCTAAATTAATGCAATTAACAATAGTGTGAATTAATAATTATACATAAAATAGGCAATGCACGAGTAGTTAGGTATAGAAGAAGAAGAAGAAGAAGAAGAAAGTAAAAATACCAGCAGAAGAGGGGGTGAGAGAACTCGATGTTGAAAATTTAGTATATTATGAAATTATTGGATTTGTGCCATTAACCTATATAAAAAAGTGATTTGGGAATAACCTCAATAGTTTTCTTTCGGTTGCCGAGTTCTCACAAAATTTTTATTTAACATTTTCTGACCTCCACCCCCGCTGGTCATTAACTATTACAAGCCGCCATGACAGAAGCAAGCAAATGAAGTCAGAGTAAGAAGTCGGGTGACGGCCGAGATTCACGGCTTTTGGAGAAGGGAAGGTGGGCTGTTATCGGACTCCTTAAGACTGTAAGTAATTGTACCTGGCTTCCAGGTAACCTGATTTATCTTATTTTGAACAATCACATCTTTATGGAGATAAAATACCGTCTTCCAAGATGGCGTCGGTGAAGTAGGAGTGTATTGTGGAATTAAACAGTTTGAAAACTTTTATAAAAACTAATAACTCTTGGAAGTAATCTTGCGAAAAATGATCAATATAATTAATATGGATAGCTAAATTTTATTTGCGTTACGCATCTCACTTATCTGCCATAAATGTCTCCACGTTACTATTAATCTTTACAATCACTTCAAAATTTTACATGATAGAATGAATCTTAGGTCAGAATGGATTTAAATATAAGCGAATTTACCATTATTGCGTATTCGGTACATTTCTTAGTTTACTGTAAACTTACGGTGTGATTAGCTTAGCTCCGGAATATTTTATGAAGGTTGATTCACCTTGTGGCTCTTAAATTTATATGACTGACAAACTAATGCATTGATCCACCACATTGGTATGAATTTTCTTGTATGTTGTTAAAAATCAGGTTCCATATTAGTATTGAGAATATCCTGTCACGTAGTTACGTTACTTATCATCAATCATACCATATGTATATAATTCGCTGTTCATTATTTTTTTCTCTTTGTAGTGCATAAATAAAATATTTAATGTGTTGTCCGAGGGCGGGCTAAATGCTTAAGCCATATCTGATATATGCTACAGTTATAACTCAGTTGGAGTTATACAGTAGCAACACAGATTGGAGGGCATTGTAGAATATTTGTGACAGATAATTATGTCCTCACAATTGGAACGTTCAATAATTTTTTTAGATAGTTAAAAAGGGGATGGATCAGTATTTGGTAGATTTTTTCTTTTTTTGTTTGTAAAACCAGTCATGATACGAATTTAGTCGAAGAGCAATTATTGTAAAGTTCCATAGTTGGCTACTCAATATCAATCCTTGCCTGATATATTGTGACTAACGTACCGATTCGCTGAAACTGTCTTGTGATTATTAAATATATCAATTGAAGTATCAATATGCAACTTTATTGAATTGTTATGAAATACAATTGTTTTAAATTATTAATCAAACTGGATTTTTTTTTACTTGTCTCCGTTTTGTAATGTTAAACCGACCTAAGATAATAAAATTGTTATCCCAACTTGAGCTTATGATTTTGAAAAATAAACTAATTTATTAAATAGCAATGTGAACAGTGATACATATAGAGGTTTTAATAATACGAAATCTTACTGCTGGTTTACTGCTTAAGCAAGAACCTAAATGTCATTTTCTAGAACGGAGACAGTTGCGCGTTATTTCGTTGGAACAAAGCTAATTTTGAGCAGTATTACAGAACTTAGTTTTTTCCCCTTTATTACCTATTCAAAATTTATAAATTATCATAGTGTACAATATTTAAAAATACTCATCACTCTGTTTTACTGGATTTTAAGAATCCTTAACGAAGTGGTAATCCAATTCAGGATTCTTTGATTTATTTTCGAGACTTTCTCATTTCTGGAAAAGACCGTTTACAAAGTGGCGACCCTTAGCCAAGGGTAATTATTAACTTCGCTGTAGTATGTAATACTGGTGTGAGATTCTGTAATTATAGTGGGGATAATTATGGTAGATATTGGAGATGCGTGACCCAATTACTATGTAGAAAAATGAGTGAAGTATCAGTGAGACGACACGAACCAGAAAAGTACAGGTGTTGTGATAGTAGTAGTGCTAAAGACAATGTAGCTATTTGTTGTGAAAGCTGTGACCAATGGTTCCATATAAAGTGTTTGTATATGACATCAGTTGAATTAGAGATTCTAAGACAATCGGAGGAAAAGTGGTATTGTGTCACATATAAAGAGCAAAGAAATAGAGAAGTAAATAATGAAATGAATGTACAGACTGAAGTCAATGCTGCTGTAGGTCAGGATGACATTGTTGTTACTGGTACAAAAGAAAAGCCAAAGAAATCTGTCCCAGAAATCGAAATAGGGGGTGGTCCTCTTTTAGATAAGTTAACAATGATTATTGCAGGGTTAAGATAAGAGATGTCCTCATTTAGAGCGGAAATGGCAACTAATATAGGTGAATTAAAAACAGAGATTAGTAATGAAATGACAACTAATATAGGTGAATTAAAAACAGAGATTAGTAACGAAATGACAACTAATATAGGTGAATTATAAACAGAAATTAGTAATGAAATGACAACTAGTATAGGTGAATTAAAAACAGAGATGTCAAAGATGGGTAATGACATTGTATTTCTTAAGGAATCTTTTTCGTTTATGAAGGGGGAGTTAAGAAATGAAGTATCACAGCTTAAATCTGAAATTGAAGAAACAAAAATTAAATTTGGAGAATCTATAGTTGATGTTCAGGAGAAATTTTCTAGGGAAATAACTGATATTGCTAAAGATGTGGATAAGGTTAAGTCTGATGTAGGTATTTTAAAATTAGATCTAAAAGAATCGACTGAAGATATGGATTGTAAATTAGAAACTGTTACCAAAGAAATATCTGCATTGAAAGTTGAAATTAGCAAAGTTAGTGTAACTGTAGAAACAGAAACAAAATTTGTAAAAGAGCAACAAGCTAAAGAAACCCGGAAGTTGTATGAATTAAATGAGAGAACAACGAACATGGTGAAAGTATTAGAAAAGGACGTAGTTGATGCATATCGACATGGGCGCGATTTATGCAAAAGAAACACTGAAAGTTTAAAAACCTTAATGTATGATCACCTAAATAAAAGTAATTCAGATCATTCGAGCCCCATTGACCAAAATTTAATTGGAAATACATTGAGGCCTGTTAGAACCGAGAATAACATATCTAATGAAAACAATGAAACTCCGGTATTCATGTTAGATGGGACGCGAATTAACCGAGAAGAAAACGTGCACATAAATCTATCTTCATCATCTGACTCGGATGAAGAAATAAGTAAATATAAAAATAAAAATAAGCGGTCTAGGAATAAAACTGGTAGGAAGAGAACGTCGTGTCGCGAACCGTGTGTTCTACAATGTAAAAAGGCGGACATAGTTGTAAATGATAATGTAGGAATGAACACTTCAGACCTAGAAAAGACAAGTAAACAATGGGAAAACAGTCCCTCATACAAAATGGGTGCGGGGTCTTACCTGCGCGAATTACATCATTTTCCACGATTCGATGGACAGCTAACTCAGGGAGTGGCACATTTTTTTTAGATGATTTGATGCAAACAATGAATAAGTATGTACTAACCGATAGGGACCGCCTATATATAATTGCAAGGTGTTTAGAAAAATCAGCAAAGATATGGTATAGAAGTGTAGTAAATCAAATCAAAACATTTCAAGATTTTGTCAAAT
The DNA here is from genome assembly GCF_964235325.1 of Thermobia domestica. Taxonomy (NCBI): domain Eukaryota; kingdom Metazoa; phylum Arthropoda; class Insecta; order Zygentoma; family Lepismatidae; genus Thermobia; species Thermobia domestica. Next base: position 11,682,889 of record NC_137461.1, on the reverse strand, counting down.
TATTCAAATTACAGTACATATCGGAACAAATGGAGAGAGCACAAAAGCGCCATCTCTATTCGTTGCGGTACGACAAAAGTAAACACTCTTCCTCATTGGGATTCCTTCGGCATATTGTAGAGAAATATAACTCCATTGTGACATAGCCTTCTGATCAGGAATTAAAGGATCTAATATTAGATTGTCTTCCAAGCGAAGAATCGAAAATTTTAAAGTTAGGATCGGTCACTGCCGTGCAAGATTTAATACTAAGGATAGCGGAATTAGAATGTAATCCCAATTCTTGTCCAGATTTCAGTGGTGTAAAATTTCAGAAAAGGAAACCACAAATAAGAAAGACTTTTATTTCGCAGTCTAACTCGACTCGAATTGATAATGCTCTTCAAACAGAACTGATGAAAAACGAAACTTCAGGAAACGAGAACCATTTTTGAACTAATCAAAATTTTAGAAATAATAACGGACAACAACGCCAAAATTTGAGGAGGAATCGGAATAGGAAGTCAAGCTGGGGGACGAATGGGGTTAACAAATTTAGACCTATGAATGGGGTCCAGCCTTACCCTTTATTGTATGGAAGTGGACCAGTCCCTTAAGCTGTACCTGGAATGTATATTTTGAAACCTCCATATGGGCAACCTCCAGTTCCTATATTTAGTTCTCCTTTCTCTCCTAACATGCCGGTGGTAACTTCGGTTACTTCAGCATTACACCCACCTTATCCCTCTGTTACTATCGAGTCGATGAATAATAATAGTACTTCTACGTTTATGAACAACTCCGTTCCTGTTTCGCAAAACTTTTGAGCATTCATTCTTAAGAGGAGAGAAGTACCTACACAAAATTTACAAAATGTGAAACTTTTCAATTGTTCTAATGAAAAAGGGAGGAGCTGTTAAAAGATTTTAAATAGTTATTAAAAAAATGTTGAACATTTTTTTACAGGCCACTGGGAAAAATGTAACGTACCGGTTTACCGGTAGCGATTACATTACACTGATATTAATACCGGTATGTATATTGATACTCGTTACATGTTTGATGGCTCCCGTATTGTGTATTTGTGCCAATTTGTTTTATTATTGTTATGTTCGTGTGTTTGTGTTAGTTACATAGGTTAGTTGTTGTTAGGTCGGTTTGGCACACCTTGGCAACTTTTGTTTCCCCTGCTATTGCATAATTATATAGATTTAGGCTATTATTCTATATCTGAGCACACGTTTGACTTGTAAAACCTATATTGTTAGGCGGAATATAATTATGTATAAATAAATTAATCGGTGTCACAATGTGCATTGTGCTGAGGAAGAACTGCATTACAGTAATACAAATATAATTACGATAATAATAACGAAACATTACCAGTACACTTCAAAATATTAAATAGTTGAATAGGAAAAGGGGGAATTTGTATTACACACTTTATTAATTTGAAAAATGTATTATTATTACTCACCGAGATTTAAATCCAAAATTGTTGTTTTAAACTTGAGAGCATTAGGCCTAACGTTAGGCCTAATAATGATGACAATTCAGTGAAGTTTTAGTGAAGTTTTCTGCTGGATACTACCAGACTCAACTGATTAATAATATTAGAAATATTAGGATTATGTTTATAAACAGTAAAATCACTAAATTGGGAGAAAGCAAGCATAATTCTAATGATAGTTGTTGTTATACTGATTTTTCTAAATTAATGCAATTAACAATAGTGTGAATTAATAATTATACATAAAATAGGCAATGCACGAGTAGTTAGGTATAGAAGAAGAAGAAGAAGAAGAAGAAAGTAAAAATACCAGCAGAAGAGGGGGTGAGAGAACTCGATGTTGAAAATTTAGTATATTATGAAATTATTGGATTTGTGCCATTAACCTATATAAAAAAGTGATTTGGGAATAACCTCAATAGTTTTCTTTCGGTTGCCGAGTTCTCACAAAATTTTTATTTAACATTTTCTGACCTCCACCCCCGCTGGTCATTAACTATTACAAGCCGCCATGACAGAAGCAAGCAAATGAAGTCAGAGTAAGAAGTCGGGTGACGGCCGAGATTCACGGCTTTTGGAGAAGGGAAGGTGGGCTGTTATCGGACTCCTTAAGACTGTAAGTAATTGTACCTGGCTTCCAGGTAACCTGATTTATCTTATTTTGAACAATCACATCTTTATGGAGATAAAATACCGTCTTCCAAGATGGCGTCGGTGAAGTAGGAGTGTATTGTGGAATTAAACAGTTTGAAAACTTTTATAAAAACTAATAACTCTTGGAAGTAATCTTGCGAAAAATGATCAATATAATTAATATGGATAGCTAAATTTTATTTGCGTTACGCATCTCACTTATCTGCCATAAATGTCTCCACGTTACTATTAATCTTTACAATCACTTCAAAATTTTACATGATAGAATGAATCTTAGGTCAGAATGGATTTAAATATAAGCGAATTTACCATTATTGCGTATTCGGTACATTTCTTAGTTTACTGTAAACTTACGGTGTGATTAGCTTAGCTCCGGAATATTTTATGAAGGTTGATTCGCCTTGTGGCTCTTAAATTTATATGACTGACAAACTAATGCATTGCTCCACCACATTAGTATGAATTTTCTTGTATGTTGTTAAAAATCACGTTCCATATTAGTATTGAGAATATCCTGTCACGTAGTTACGTTTCTTATCATCAATCATACCATATGTATATAATTCGCTGTTCATTATTTTTTTCTCTTTGTAGTGCATAAATAAAATATGTAATGTGTTGTCCGAGGGCGGGCTAAATGCTTAAGCCATATCTGATATATGCTACAGTTATAACTCAGTTGGAGTTATACAGTAGCAACACAGATTGGAGGACATTGTAGAATATGAGTGACAGTTAGATAATTATGTCCTCACAATTGGAACGTTCAATACTTTTTTTAGATAATTAAAAAGGGGATGGATCAGTATTTGGTAGATTTTTTTTTGTTTGTTTGTAAAACCCGTCATAATACGAATTTAGTCGAAGAGCAATTATTGTAAAGTTCCATAGTTGGCTACTCAATATCAATCCTTGCCTGATATATTGTGACTAACGTACCGATTCGCTGAAACTGTCTTGTGATTATTAAATATATCAATTGAAGTATCAATATGCAACTTTATTAAATTGTTATGAAATACAATTGTTTTAAATTATTAATCAAACTGGATTTTTTCTTTTACCTGTCTCCGTTTTGTAATGATAAACCGACCTAAGATAATAAAATTGTTATCCCAACTTGAGCTTATTGATTTTGAAAAATAAACTAATTTATTAAATAGCAATGTGAACAGTGATACATATAGAGGTTTTAATAATACGAAATCTTACTGCTGGTTTACTGCTTAAGCAAGAACCTAAATGTCATTTTCTAGAACCGAGTCAGTTGCGCGGTATTTCGTTGGAACAAAGCTAATTTTGAGCAGTATTACAGAACTTAGTTTTTTCCCCCTTTATTACCTATTCAAAATTTATAAATTATCATAATGTACAATATTTAAAAATACTCATCACTCTGTTTTACTGGATTTTAAGAATCCTTAACGAAGTGGTAATCCAATTCAGGATTCTTTGATTTATTTTCGAGACTTTCTCATTCCTGGAAAAGACCGTTTACAATTTTACCAGAGGGAGATCCGAAAACTAAAAAAGTAAAATTAAAACCTCTTGTTTTAAATATTTTTCCTGTTAGTAAAATACATTGTATAATGCTGCAAACATGTTACAGCAAGTAAGATTACTAACATCAGACGAAGAAACAGTTTTTAAATTATATTTTCCGGTTTTTTCTAATATTTCCGAACAAATTATTTTTTATTAGTGGCTTCAAAATTTTGTGAAATTTTTCCAACCTTGATAAAATTTTCAACATAGATGAGGTTTGTTACGGTTTTTATTATTTCACTTTGAAGCTGCAATTTGAGGGAAGGGGAGAGGGAAAATGACAGATATTAGTGTCGAATAGATAGTTTTCGGGGTCGCTGAGATGAACAGTGACACTTCCGGCCGTTTAAATTCAAATTCAGTCCCATTAGTATTCTAAGGGGAATGGTGATGTGTAAAGTTAATTGAAAATTGCGGATATTAATGTCGAATTCACAGTTTTGGGGCTCCATAAGTTCATTTTTGAAAGTTTTAGTGCCCTTTGTGTCCAAAATGAAACGTATTTTCCCCGTGCGAAAAACGGGTATTCTGCTAGTCTGTAATAATAACGAACGGAAGCTTTACATACTCAATCCTTCAATATATTTCTTGCTGCTCAAATTTACTCATTTGTGCGGTATATGTGTGAATATGTAAATAAGGTCATCTCTCTTTTTGAATTATTCGAAAAATATACAAAGAATACAGAGGGATTTTACCAGAAATAAGAAAAGTAAGAAGTAGAATTAAATCTTGTTGCTTTAAGTATTTTTCCGTTAGCGAAATACATTGTATATATACTAAAGTCGATAATCCAAACGTCAAAAATCAGAACGGTCCCTAGAAGTTTTTTACATTTGGCCTTAATATAACGCTAGCGATAAACAAATAATAGTGTGTCCACCGACGTTGTGTTAAGTCAGAGTTTTTACAAAAGTTCATTCTTACGTAATTGCTTGTCATACATATTTTTAATTTTTATTTTCTCTTAGGCCTACAAGTTTTAAGTGTGACTGACAAGATCAGTGTAATTTTGTGTAAGAGCAAGTGTTCAGAAACATTAAATGTAAGTACGGTAGCCTTTCGTGCGGTAATGTAATTACTGTATGTACTGAATAACCACTGTATCGATAGAAGAACATACCGTACAGTATATGTAAGCCTAAATGGCATTTTCGTGGTCATCCGGTCCCAATTAGTTCGGATTTCTAACTTCCTACCGTATATGCTGCAGACATGTTAGAGCAAGTAAAATGACAAGCATCAAGCCAAGAAATAGTTTTTAAATTATATTTTCCTGTTTTTGCCAATATTTCTGGACAAATTATTTTTTCTAATGGATTCAAAATTTCCGGAAATTTTACATAGAACAAGGAAAAGATCTCTATAAAATACATGTTTGATTTAACATATTAACTAAAATTATTCCAGCCCTGTTATGTTAACATTTCCTTGCCATCAAGGGGAACTTTATAAGATTGCTGAAGATAATTTTGAGTTGAGTTGATTTTGAGTTTTACGTCCCGTTCAGCAGCGAGGCTATATGAGACGTGGACCTACTGATTAACGTGGAATCCGAACAACATGAGCTCCCGCCGGGAATCGAACCCGGGTCTCCCACGCCAAAGGCTTTTTTAATGCGTCAATACTAATTAAGCTAATTAGGATTATATTTTAGTTTCTTTTGTAGTCATACCTCCGTTCTATCACGGTGCTAACTTTGAAGTATTTGGATGAGTTGTGCACAAACTTTCGCCATTTTAATACAAGAAATTCAACTATTTTAACTCTAAACTAGTAAATACAAAATAGATTTAATTTTGAAAGCGTAATATACAAAAATATTCGAAACTTTCAATTTTACCCAAATTTTCCGCTTTTCTCAAGTTCGGGAAAACCGAAAAAAACTGTTTTTTAACCCAAAATTTCCGTTTTGTTTCGATGCCTTCACAACACAAGTCTGAACACACAGTGCAACGAACACTCCTAACAATGGGCTTCCGCAGCATATTACCCATTTATGTGCAAATGTTAACACCACGATATCGGCAACTACGACTGACATGACGGCCGAGGCGTATCGCACACTGCTTGCAGACTACGCACACACCTTCATGGCGACCATGTTTCCCAACGGTAATAGCATTTTTCGACAAGATAACGCACCATGTCACAAGGTCAGGAGTATGATGGGGTGGTTCGAGGAATGCAGAAGCGGGTTCCAAGTGATGTTCTGGCCACCCAAATCGCCGGATTTTAACCCAATCGAACACATCTGGGACGTGATTGAACGTGATGTCAGGGCGCATCGCCTCCCCCCCCGGAATTTACTGGAATTAGGTGACCTGTGTGTGCATGTGTGGTGTCAACTCTCTCCAGTGACCTATCAAGGATTATTGTCTGCATGCCAAGACGTGTCGCCGTTGTTATCCATGGCAAAGGTCGACATACTGACAATTAGGAAGGTAGTCATAATGGTCTGGATAATGTGTGCGTATATTTTATCTCGACTCGAATTTCGAGACGTCTGGACTCGAATTCGAGTCGAGTCGAGACAGAGACTGTCGAGTCGAGACAGAAACATATTCTCGAGTCGTGACATTTTCTCTAGACGAATTGAGACAGATTTAAATCTCAACTCGACTCGTCTCCTGCGCATCCCTAGCCCTACCTCCAGAACACACCTATGTAACTACCAAAATTTTAAACGAAAGCGGTTCACTAGAGTTTCGTGTAGAAAGTATTTTACTCTAAGTTTTAAGGGAAATAACTGTAATAAAAATAGCTGAAAATAACTGAACAGTAAGCTATATAATACACTAACTTTTAGAACATGCAGAAATGAGTATTAAAGCTTTGCTACTTAAGTACCTACACAGATCATAATAAATTCAATGAGCTTCGAAATACCAGTAAGAAAATAGCGTATAAGATTCAGTCTACAAAGAAATTGTTTCTTAAAGACTGAACATAGATAATTTCGTGAAAAGAGATAAAAGGAGAAGTGTTTCATATACATTTCGTCTTGTTTTGATTCTCATCTCCAAACGTGACGATAATTTGAGTTAGCTTTGTGCCCTCTCGAGTGTAAAATTTTAACCGTCGTCTCAATTTTTTTTATTTTTAGAAATGAGATGAAAATTCTTCTTCTCGTGGGTAACACTAAATAAAATCAAAATATTCTTGCCGAAAATCGCGTTTCTTTTTTGTAATGTAATGCTGAGTGCGATAATAAGCACTAACTTTTAATCTTGTATAAGATAATAATAATTATTATTACTTCATTAATATTATTCCTATTATTATTTCTGAGGATTTGACTGTTTAAGTATTGAAACATCCTAGTATTCAAATATCTAAAGATAATAAGTCGTGTGTCATCTTCAATCAATCGTCATCAAAAATTCTAAACTGAAAAAAGTACTGGACTTCCGTGGTTCCTATTCGATTCGATTACCTTGAAATTACTGCTTGAGCGCATTGAACCACAATTACAATTCTCCAATTAATTGTAATTGTTTGTAAACGTCTATAATGAAGAAGCCGTATTTGACTCAAAATAAAGAAACTTTTATTTTGGTGTTAAAAAATCTTTAATATTGATAATTTAGTGAATGCAGTGATATAATGCCCTGAATTACATATGCCTGTGTTTTGCCAATCAATTTTACTATTAACAAGCTATGCTTTCAGCAAACAGAAATTTCTCTTTGTTTAGTGAAGCTCGGAAAATTAACGCTTTACATGAGGGGTTAGCGTTGTGATTTCCTAATCCGGCGGCACAGGTTTGATTCTTCCCCTCGACCTTTATACTTTTTAAAATGTTTCATTTACAAGGCTGAGCCCCAGCTGGATGCTACTTAATGAAAGATAATATCCAGTGGAGAAATTCAGTGATGATGTAGTCCAGAAAATAAAGGAAGGAAAATGAATACAGAAAACAGGTTACAGAGTTAATTCTGTTAATGATTCTACATTTGATATTAACCGTTAATTTCTTGCATTTTTTATTCTTATTTATTGCCTCCTCTTTTCTCCTTCTGTCTCGATGTGTAAATTTTTACTAATATTACACAAATCAGGAGCCCCCAGTTTATTTGCAACCTAAGGGCAAATACGTTTAGTACGGATAATTTCTCCAACTCGTCTGAGTGTTATCGAATTTTGCGTTTTTAATATTTACGAATAAATTATTGAATTCTAATATTTAACATTTACGAAAGTCATTTAACAAATAATGAAATAGCACAAGTTCTTCTTTTGTAGTAGCATTATGCATCAATCAGTGGTGCTAGTACCTAGAAGCTCAGGTCTGTTGCACCCCCAAAATTTTCATTGAGGGCTGGGTTCATCCCCTGAATGGTCAATCCATATTTTAATATATTTGCAATTACGATTATTGTTAATAGTTTCAAAATTCAGAGCAAGTCTTTGTGTTTACTTGTTTAAAATCAATTATTTCAGTTAATTAAAAGATTATTTAAGTTCCCCGACTGTTGTTTGATCATCGACGCCTTGGTGTTTGTATATAATTTTCGGGTACTTTGTACTCTGAGTACAAATACGCAAAAACTCCCTTTCGTAATTTAGAAGCTAGGAGAGTCCTGTTGGAAATTTGAGAACCAGAACGTTTGTTCCTTTTACCAGATTCTACTATCTTTAGTGCTTAAGAAAAAATTGGTTACATGTTCTGAATCATGGCCACTAATGCGCAATGGTCACCATCTTGAATAGTCCTTTCATATTTACAAAATTTTTCTGTGATCGTTTTAAATATATCTATCTCAAGCTGTATATGTTGAAACGTTATCAATTATGTCTCGTTCAATTTGCAATAGTACAGGCTTCTAGCTGACGTAATTCACTTGTCAATAGTACAAACAAGAGGGAAGTAAAGTAAAGAAATTTCGGATATTTCCCCTTTTACTCATTTTTTGCCGTTGTTAGATGGCAACGTTGAGTTCTAGGCGAAAAAGAAACATTACGGACTTTTTTCTGTTATGTGGCAAATATATACTGAAAGTTTTGTGTTGATTGTTTCACTAGCAAAAGAATAATAAAATATACTGTATTTTATGATTTTGGTCTCTCTAACAATCTTTGGATTTAATGGTAGACCTTTTGTCACATAGATAGATGTCCCGCTCTGATTGTAACTGTGGCAGAAATACAAATAATATATCGTTTTATAATTTGTTTGGTTAGATGTAAGATGTTGTGTGGACTAATGTAACAAATGTGTTATTATAACTTGTGACAACGAATTATTATGGAAATAAACATAAAATTCAAACGAAATATTTTCCCGGATATTTTCCTTTAATAATGTGGAAACATTAATAGATATAAGTGAAATTACATGCCACTTTGATCTTAGAAATTTACTAGACAACCTAATATTTAATTCACAAGTTAAAACATAAATTTAAAAATCCTTTACATTTCATAACTAAGATTGTGTTTTAAATTTTGATATTAAGTCATATTCTAAAAGAACAATTTTTTACTCTTCTTACATAATAGTGTACAAATGGCTTATAAACTGACACTTTACACACATATTCTGCACTTGACATTTGCATAATGGACAACACGGTTTTTGTTTCACTTGCAAGGACAAATATTAATTTTTGCATATGTCTTGCACGTAAAAGGGGAGACAAATTCAGAAGGTGTCAAATATTCAGTCGTTATTATAGGCTTAAAATAACCTGTTTCTTTTGTGTAACCATACCCTAATGGATTCAGTGCTAAGGTTTCACCCGGCACAGTCTTACACATGTAGCACTGAAGATATGTACGCTGTATTTGAAAGACTATCGTTGATGATGGTGGACAAAGTTGAGAAAAGTTGATATGTTTTGCTTTGTGGTACTGTTCAAATGACAGCTTGTTTATGATGAACCAAGTAAAAAGCTCAGCATTTTGTATCATTCCTTCATCCAAGGGAGCAACACCAAAATTACTTAACAATGTTCCCGATGTCATTGTTGTTTTAAGTGCCATAAGTTTTGTCCCTAACTTACTTGTGGATCACAAACAGTTAAACTGAACAGCACAAAGAACATGTAAAAAAGTGCCGTCCATATCCTCCGTCATTTTGTGAAGTAATATGTATCTTGTAGATGGCAGTGTGTCTTTGACAATCCACAGTTCTTTCAGGTCATATTTTTATGACTCTTTTTCAAATAGTATCGTGCGGAAATTATAACAAGTGTATCTACTGAGGCAATCATGGGTCTTTCAGTGGAATCACTTTCGACCGTGTGTTGGATATGTTTTATTATTCTTTTACAGATTCGTCAAATTCACCGTAAAACAAACAGGTGCTTCAGTTAATTTCAGGTATAGCTTTGGGTTGTTCGTGACCTACTCCGAAATACAAAGATTTTGCGCAATTTCTTTCATGACAATCCACCAAATGAAAATTTGTTGTGAACGTGCTTTGTTCTGGCTTAAACCACAAAATGTATCCATGTTGACATATACATTTGGGTTACTAACAATTACATCAATAAGACCAACATTTTTTGTCGCCTCAGCCGCTGCCAGTTTTTGCCATTTTTGATACATATCAAACACGATGTCAGTGCGCAAACAACATTCGGAGAGTTTTAAAAATATATTCCACAAGTAATCAAAGTAGTCTCCAAACGTCTTACACATAAACCGTTTGACATAGATTTTTCGCGCGTATAGCACGAAGTCAATCGCCATTGCTACCTTCGTTTCCTGCGTTGGTAGATAAGTAACTATATCATTGTTTTCAAGTTCTTTGCTGACTTGTGCTTTATCTGTTTTCTTGAAGAACACATCGTATGTTAGATAATACGATGTAGATGTAAGCTCGTATTTTAGTAGCGTTTCAATATCAAAACTTCTTGAACCTGCTATTTCTATGAATCGAATAGTATTATTTGTTTCCTGGAGCACCGACTCAGTTGTAGATGTTTCTTTGTCTTTGGAAATTGTTTATGTATAGGATCTAGAATACCTTTGGGGTTTTCAACAAGGATTTCTTGAATGAAGATTTTCTGCGTAGTATCTTCTTTTTCTTGCGTACAGAGTAAGTACTCAGCTATTACTTGATCATTTTTTGTTCCAGTTATAATGGTAGAAATTCCACAACTATCAACTTTCGAGAACGGATTTTCCCGCTCAAGCACAAGAGTCTCCCAAATATTCTGTTGCTCTTCAATAATTAAGGGCTTTTAAAACTCGTGATGAAGAGCATATTCATCATTTTCATTAAGACCATAAAACTGTCTCAAAAGGTATGTTATGTTTTCTTTCTGATGCTTGATGAGATCGTGTTTTGTCAGGGCTCATTTTCGTCTAGTTACCTGAATTATACCTCCATATCCCTTGGCTGGCTTATTGTAGTGTTGATGTAATGTTTAATCCAATGCAACACTGCTAAATATATTGTTGCTATGTTGAACTGTGAAATGACCGTTCTTAAACTCATTATATAGATCAGAGGATATCCTCGTCCTACTTTTAAGCAACCGCAGTAATATAGAGTACACCACCGTGCATAATTTGTTCGGTCAAATGAAAAGACAAGTACCAGACAAACTCTTAAGATGCACACATACAAGTCCCAGCTATTTTCTCTGTTCGCTCGAATTAAATATCGGAGAAGAAGAGCCAATGTGGAGACAAGCTGCTCCACAAGAGCAAACATTTCACTTCTTTGTGCTCCACTTTCTCTAAATTTTTCAAAGTACTTTCTGATACCATTCAGTTTTTCGATTTAGAGAAACTTTGCTCTTCATACACTGATAACTGTATACGTTTAACTGTTGAGAACTATTCGGAGAACTTTATTATGTTAATCTGTTCCACGAACGCCTTCCACTCCAATGTTTCGTTGCTTCACAGAGCATTCCTATTACTCTAACTCCCCTGATATGGTGGTTTCTTTTTAAATCACTTTGAGCAGTGTGTAGACCCATGGTTTCTGTCTCAGCAAGATTTTCGAAACCTCCACTGCCCTTGAGGTATAAACCAATACATGCAAGCACGACTTTTTGAAGACGAAACCCTCCAAGACAAAGAAATATGTTGGAAAGTCTCCCGGGTTAAATGAGCTGGATTTCTTTAGCTATATGACATACGCCTTTGTCACACCCAAGTGAACTCTCTTTAATGTTCCACTAGTGCAATATACCTTGGAAATTACATATTGTTGTATAAATCGAGTTATATTGAGTTGCTGGATAGGGTCGAATTGGAGTGTATCTCGTAATGGTCCTATGAGATGGATGTTCAGAGAGTGTGCTCATAAAACCGTTTCTGGAAGGAATCTCAACTTCCTGAGGGAAATCTGCTTGAGGTGCGTTGGATCTTCTTAAGAAATTTTCAAAGGAATCATATGAGATGCAAATTTCTGCCGTGCTGTTTTATTTTATTGCTGTAATTAGGTCTCTGCTAGAAACGAAAGTACTGAGGATATTGCACCTAGTTTTGACTTTGTGTAATTCAATAGGTTTTGGACATCTATATCTTGAGTGAGAGTTCGTGAAGTGATGTCAACTCCAAACGTTCCCATGTATCTCTCTGGACTCTCAGGGTCTTCAAACGAAACATTAAGTTAATCACTCAGATGATGATCTTGAAACAAGACAAGTACCTTGGAGATCCATCCATTCCAGAAAATGTAGCTTCTTCTCTGTTGAAATTAAACTATTCACAGCATCTCGAATACGACTGTCGAGTTTTGTTGATTTTTTATGGGAACACGATGTCCCAAAGCCCTAATAATTGTCCTGATTACTAGAATTTGAACATGACGTACTACATCATTACATCTGCGGCATATTCCACGACATTTGAATATGATGATGAGAGTAATGTATCTACTTAAGTGGTGTATAGCTTAAGTATTAGCGATATATAATGGTGTTTCTTAAGCCATTGTGTATTAAGAAATAACATCTGAAATAAGGTATCACATCTGTGTTGAATAATTAATGATGCCTTGTAATCATGAACTAGCACTTTGAGATATAAGCCGTCTTTAATCTATCTTTTGTAAGTTTTGAACTATTCGTTCAATATGTTCTATTTAATAGACTTAGAGTAACAGACGGTATTATATAAGGATGAAAACTATATATCACTTAGCTTTAAATCATATATCTTCTCTTTATTGACGGCTTCCACGTTAACCTCGACTTTTGGTCATAGTCAATACACCAACAGTCATGCCAACCCACACACCAAGAAATTTCCTGTGCTCAAGCAAAAACTGGAAACTTTTAAGTCTTTTTTCCACATTTGTCATTCCTTCCCATACCCACTACTGGAAAGCTACCTAAAAGCCTATATTATTAAAAGTAGGTATAGATATTTATTTGTATTTCTGCGGCAGTCACAGTCTGAGCTGGAGGTATTTCTATGTAACAAAAGTACTCCCATTGAATCCAAAGACTGTTTGAGTGACCAAAATTATAAAATAAAAAATGTTTTGTTACTCTTCTGTTAGTGAATCAATCATAACAAAACTTTCATTATATATGTTTACCACATAACAGAAAATTTCCATATTTTTCTTTTTCGCCTAGAACTCAGAGATGTCATGTACAACCGCAAAAATTCGATAAAAGGGGACATTTTGAGAGAAACTTCCGAAATTTCCCTTCTTTATTTCCCTCTTGTGTATACTTTTGATAGATGAATAGTGTCAGCTAAAAGCCCGTACCATTACAAATTGAACGAGGCATAATAGATAACTTTGCGAAAATAACAGCTTGAGCTAGATCTATTTAAGACGATCAAAAAAATAGGAAATACAAAAGAATTATTCAAGATGGCGGCCATTCCGCATTAATGGCCATGATTCAGACCATGTTACCAACTTTTTAAAAACAATAAAGATAGTAGAACTCGGCAAATCAAACAAACCTTCTGCCTCTCAAATTTCCAACAGGACTCTTCTAGCTACTAAACTATTTGTCATTTCGTCTGCCAGCGTTTTGGATCACTCCTGCAGAAAAACACTCTTTACGATTTCTTACTTTAACAGGTGGGGCAACTTCATGCTGCTGTTCTAGCTACTCTACCAGGCATAATTAGTCTTGGAGCGGGTTTTAGTTGGGTAGCCCAGTGTACATTTGTCAGACGCCTATAAAATTCTTTGAACAAGTGCCCCAGGGTTCCCATCATTGGGCCCCAGGGCTTAGTTGAACGTTTCAAACGGAAATCCACTATTTGTATTGCAGATTGTGATTCTGCGAGCGAAAATACGAAAATTTTAATGAAGTATTTTTCGCTTTCAGATGGATGGCTTTGTAATCACTAAAAAATAAATATAATGTACGTTACCTGAGATAGATGATAAACTAAATATCTCGAGAAATACATGTGCAATTAAAAAGCACGAAATACGTGACCAATATTTTCAAAGCCTTAGCTTAATACAAAATTGTCTAATTTAAATTTTAATGCGACCGTGGTAAACCATTGCGATATTAAAACTTATAACAAGAAACAACTTTGTGCTTTATAACAAGAAACAACTTTCCTTGAGTTATAAAGTCAAATAGACTGATCTTGTCGTGAAATATCACTTGGCAGGGACAGATTAAGTAAAATTATTTTTCACACTAGTATGAAAATGTACAAATAACGGAGATTTCACAGGAGAACAAAGTTACAAAACGTGGATAAAGCATAACGAAACTTAATTTGTATACAAGGCTATTGTATATGATCTTCCCGACTTCAAAGGTAAAGAAGTCACGTTATTTTGTCACAATGACATATAGATTTTGTTGCATGAGAGAAAACTCAAAAAGTTTATTTTATAAACACATGCGTGTTGTGTTCCTTGTCAAAGATTCTCAAGATGAGTTCCATTTGTAATTCAGCATATATCAGTCTGATAGTCTTAATTCTCGGCACAGTTTTTTCTACATCCTAGACTCAGTTCATCCAGCAGTCTCTTAAATGCATTCTCAAAGTTGAGTTAAATAGTAGGGAGGGGTAACAGATACACTTGGATTTAACATAACCCTTACTAGGTTGAACACTATCTATATTTCGTTTTACATAAAATTCGAGAATTAAAAACGCGGTCCTATCTTTGTTTCTTGCTATCTTCATTTCCTGTTACCTTACCTGCGCAATGCGTAACTACACATCAGCTTTACCAGCCACGTATTGTCTTCCCCTTTTTTTCTTGAAGATTAAGATTATCGTGAGTCCCCTTTTTTTCTCACAACTGGCTTGTCTAAAATTGGCAGATGAACAAAATGTAACTTATGTGTCACAGCATGTGCTCAAACTGTGCACCTTTCTTGGTCTGACAGTAAAAAAGTCGATGGTAAAAGAAAAATACTGCATTTCTGATGACGTCCAGTTCAAAAAGTGCAACTTCGTCAATAGCCCTTTGGCAAACATTACCCAAAGTGGTCTGCATTGTTTACTATACTCGGATATTTAGATAAACCCAGAAAAAGTAGTCTAGTGGCGATACATCAACTGAACATAGAACAAGCGGATCACTAAACCTCGCCTCTTCTGCCAATCCGTTGTTTAGGAAATTCTATGTTAAGAAATTACCTCATATTAGCACTGTAGTGGGATTATGCACCATCTTTCTGCAACCATTTGTGGGCAAAGTTGTCTTCTATAGTGTCTCTAATTATTGGCACTATTTGAATTCGAAGCATCTCTTCACACAGTTTAGAAATCAAATTTTCATTAATAAAAAAAGAATTAATAATTTTCGTTCGGCTTTTCCAACACATTTCTTGTATCTGTTCAACCAAAACTTGTAAATAGGAACTATTCTTTTTCATATTTGTAAGTGTATTTTGTTAAAATATTAACATAACGCATACATAATCCTAAGACTTTTACACAAAGAAAAGACATAACTATGTATTGTGATGAAGACAAATCTTACTTAGTTTCTGTTAAGGCATCCCAAGGTTCGACTTTCCTATTGTCAAGGAGTTGACATCTTTTCCCATCCTTTTCCTTCCAAAGTATCACTTATAATTCAATTCATCCTTGTAGAGGGAAGAAACAATTTCTTTTCAGTTTTTAATTCAGAATGCTTATTTGCATTTTAATAGAACATAATATTGAGGAGTCCAATATTCAATAATAATAATAATTTGCGCAAACTAACAGCTCTTTAATTACCAGACACGTGCGCTTCCGACTTGGCCACGGAGGTGATGAGGAAAACGTTGCTTTAACAGGGATAAATCCTTGGCGTCTTTCTAATTTTGCTTATCATTGTGCATTTGTTACTCTATGTATTGGACGATAACCGTTTGGGATCAGATACAATAAGCTCGCCATGTAATTTTATAAGAAAATGATGCTAGTCTATTTACTTTATTTCATGTTTTTTTCATATTCAGTTTCAAATGATCGGCGACAGTTGGCAGGTAAAAAATCAATTTTTCATCCCTAACTACGTAAATAATGAACTGTTTACATATGTAGGGAAGATTCATCTTAATTTTTATTCATCATTTTTTCATTCATCATTATGTCATTTCTTTGTTCTAAATTCATCTCCCAAATTTGATGTATTTAGTGTTTTTTTCCGTTGCATAATACTGAGCATGAGCAAATGCAAACATCTGACGGTCATTCGTGCGTCGCTGCAGGTAACGATTATGGGTCTTAAATATCTGATAAAGTATACACCTAAACCCAGTACCTCGAATATGAAAAATATAAGGTCCAAGTGACGACATAAAAACAAATTACTATGACAGTGAGAAACTGTGCCAGGTATATAAATGCTATATTTGTTCTACATAGGCGCAAAAATCAATTAGGTGTAACACGCATCTAAAACCTTAGGTAGCTGAAGTACATACTTCGCACATGAATACCATATGTACCAATTGTTAGGTACCTAAAATGTAGGTGGGACAAGTAAATGACACACGCTTAGCACCTAAAACTTTAGGTAGATCAAGTACATACTTAGCATATGAATACCATATGTACCAATTGTTGGGTACCTAAAAAGTAGCTGGGACAAGTAAATGACACATGCTTAGCATCTAAAAGTTTAGGTAGCTCAAGTACATACTTAGCACATGAATACCATATGTACCAATTGTTGGGTACCTAAAAAGTAGCTGAGACAAGTAAATCTCACATGCTTAGCACATCTTGTGCTGTTAGGGAACTAGCTTAGTATTAACGGGATGTTTTCAGCCAAATACTATGTAGAAAGTAGGGCTACTGAACTCACAAGGGCCATAACAAAATTTGTTATTAAGTAATGCATATGCCGGCTAAGGTAGAGAAAACGTCGATAATGAGAATGAAAGAAATATTGGAATAAAGAAAGTGGGAGGAAGCGGAACCCGGTGAAAAACCTACAAACGTAGCGTTTGTCCAACACAATGTCCGCTATTCAGGAGCGGGGTGGAACAGGGTGATCCATAAAAGTCTTAAAACTTCACTACTACTACTTATACTACTACTACTACTAATAATAATAGAAGTATGAAAGTTGCTCTTAAATTTGGAAAAACTTACTTAAAAATAGGGATTTCGGGTAGCGGTTCCGTAGCTTCAAGACGAATCTTTGCCACTACCGAAATTTTAAGTATTCTCAAGTTTCATGTCGAAAGTATTCTACTGTATGTTCCAAAGAAAATAACTTTAGTAAAAATAACTGAATATTACTCAACAGTAAGGCATATAATATACTAAATTTTAGAATATGAAGATGTAATTATAAAAAATTTGCTACAAAAGTACCTACACACGCCATAATTCAATAAGTTCTGAAATACGGAGTAACAAGATAAAATATAGCTTTTAAAATTCATTCAACAGAGCAATTCTTACTTCAAGAATGGACATACACTATTTCAAGAATCCAGACAAGACGAGAAATATTTACGATACTTTTCGTCTCGTTTCTATTTTCATTTCTAAAGCGAGACGAGACTTTGAGTTAGCCTTGTCCGTGTGGAATGTAAAATGTTAATTCTCATGTTATTTTGTCTGTTTTAGTGTGTGGAGTTAGCGTAAAAATATTTCACTTCCGGCTACCAATCTGCAATTTTACACAGTTCTTGTATGTATACCAAAGAACAGAAAGCCTCCAGGAGACACTCGATCCAATGTCCAGTGTGCTGACGTCATCAAAATGGCGGACAGCTCGATTCAAAAAATAAGCCATATTTCCGTTATTTATGGACCGATTTTCTTCAACCATGTCTCATTTTAAAGGAAATTAAATTTGCAATAAAACATGTTACCAAAATACTTCCCCTAAAATTAACCGTTTCGGAGTTATTTAAGAATTTAATAAATTAATGAGAATTTATTGAAGAAAAATACAAAATAACTCCGAAACCCTTAGTTTTAGACGAAACACTTAGGTAACGTGCTATATTGTTAATTTTATTACCTTTAAAATGAGCTATTAACGAAGAAAATCGGTCCATAAATAACTGAGATATCACACATAATGTGTTAATTACATTATTAAAATGGCGGTCACGACTTCTAACAGATAGCGACAAATTCAGCCAAAATACTTCACTTCCATATACCAGTCCCAAATTTTACACAGTATTTATATACATAATAAATAATTTTAAAATACCTGGGAGACATTTGATTTAACATGCTGAACTCCTATGTTGACGTCATCAAAATGGCCGCCGGGATTAAAAACATAGGTTTACTTAAATTCAAACTATCTCCGTTACCGATCATTTATTGAGTCTTCCAATTGTTCCATTTGAAAGAGCATGAAATAAGTTACAAAAATGTTATTCAATTTAGTTTATAGGTAAATGGTTTATGAACTATGCTATATGAAATATGCGTCATGTCGGCAAATGCTACAGGGAAAAGCCAATTCGATACGTTTGTCGAAGATCGGTTGATCCTTAAAAAAGTTTTCACCCATGAAGTCATCAAAAGAAACATCCTTCCCTTGATGAGTGCTAAGAAAGTTACAGTTAAGTCCAAAGACAAGCAGAAAATAGTATAGCTGAGAAGACAGTATTGTTTTTGCCAAGTTGAACGTTGCTAGTCAATCAAGGGGAATTGACGTCAGAAAGTTCTTTGGCCATGAAAATATCTCATGTCCACCTTCCATATCCGACCGCGGTAAGCTCAGAAAACCAATAAAAAAATCCGACGTGGTGCCCTGTATCGTCGAGTCAAGTGGAGTTCGGGTGATCACTGCTCATTAGCCCGAAGTTTCTTCGCTCATAATCGATGCAGCAGCCTTGATTCATATGCTTGTCTCTAAATCCAGCCGAACATCTCAAGAGTACTGGAACCAGATTGTTAAACCATACATTCTAATCAGATTAAGATCTGTGGAAAGAGTTGGCCTAGTTTTTGACCGCTACCTACAAGAAAGCCTAAAAAATGACGTAAGACAGTTGAGGGGGTCTGGGATCAGAATAAATGTAAAATCTAATGTTGTCATGCCCAAGTTTTGCAGTATGTTCCTTGTTCACAGTAAAAACAAAGAAGAACTCTTTGAATTTTTAGCTGGAAACCTGGTCAAAATGGATCTTTCCGCCGGGAAAAAAGTTATTTGCACCTACAGAGACACGGTAATTGGATCGCAAATGGAGGCGACATTTGAAGCTACATTTTCCGAATTCCATGTAGAAGCCGATGCCCGTCTCCTACTTCATGTATGGCGTGCCATGTAATACTCGGGTTGTTCTAAGGTCATGGTGAAAACTGTTGATAGTGACGTGGTACTAATTGCTATGTATGCCTTTTCTAGACACTGAAAGAATTTTGGATGGAATACGGCAGTGGAAAGCAGCTACAATGCCTTCCGATCCACGAGTTGCACAACAAAGTTCCACGAGGAGTTCCAGTCTTTTGCCTTTTTTCCATGCATTTACGGGGGCTGACACTGTGTCAAGTTTTGCAAGTATTGGTAAAACCACTGCATGGAAAACGTAGATGACTTTCCGAGACATAGACAAAGCTTTTTCGGCATATTCTCAAGTTCTGGACAACATCTCTGTAGATGACGACACGTTTTTACTCATGCAACGCTTTGTAGTTCTTATGTACCATTCACCAAGCTCTGCAGAGACCGTCAATGATACCAGGTGGATTCTCTTTACCCAGCAAAATAGACCCATTGAAAATATTCTACCAACCAGCAACGCTCTGTTGCAACACTTGAAGAGGGCCATCCTACAATGAACTTTGTGGACAAACTGTCTTCAACGGAACAATCAACTCTTGGATCCTTGTGAGTGGGGATGGAAATGGGGATGGAAGACCGCAAATGACTACGAGCCCCTCTAGTCGACAATCCCAAACTTCACCTGCAACAGCTAAAAGAGTTGATAGCATGCAAGTGCAAACAGATTTGCACGCGATGTCGATGTGTACAGGAACTTTGCACTTTACTTTGTAGTTGTGAGGGTCAATGCAGAAATTAAGTTTAATCTTACAAACTTGTCACTTTGTTTAAAGTTTACATTGTTTTCAATAGTTGTGCCTTCCGCGTTAATAATCCATATGGACTGTACATGTTTTCATTGTGAGAAACTGTTGTAAATATCTGTTAAACTTCCTAAAAAAGAAGTTTTTTTTTTCATTTTTGCCAATCAGTAAAAAGAGGGTATGGGATCCACTCAAAGATGTAAATAACTATCTTTATTTTCATGTTCACTCTTTTATGAATCACTCATAAAAAATATACAAGCATGCAACATTGCAATGGATGTAATGTGTATTTACTTGAGTGAACGCCTCTTGTAATAACAGAAATGTCATTGCAAAATATATTAAGCCAACAGCAACCATTTCACAACATTGATTTTTTACTCCCTTCCACGTTGTCATCGACATAAACCATTTACAATCGAACAAAATTTTTGCAGCTTATTTCATGCTCTTTCAAACGGAGCAATTGGAAGACTCAATAATATGATTGGTAATGGAGTTAAGTGTATTTAAGCAAACCTATGTTTTTAATCCCGGCGGCCATTTGGTGACGTCAATATAGGAGTTCAGCGTGTTAAATCAAGTGTCTCCCAGGTATTTTAAAATTATTTATTATGTACATAAATACTGTGTAAAATTTGGGACTGCTATATGGAAGTGAAGTATTTTGGCTGAATTTGTCGCTATCTGTTAGAAGTCGTGACCGCCATTTTAATAATGTAATTAACACGTTATATGTGATATCTGTTATTTATGGACCGATTTTCTTCGTTAATAGCTCATTTTAAAGGTAATAAAATTAACAATATAACACGTTACCTAAGTGTTTCGTCTAAAACTAAGGGTTTCGGAGTTATTTTGTACTTTTCTTCAATAAATTCTCATTAATTTATTAAATTCTTAAATAACTCCGAAACGGTTAATTTTAGGGGAAGTATTTTGGTAACATGTTTTATTGCAAATTTAATTTCCTTTAAAACTAGACATGGTTGAAGAAAATCGGTCCATAAATAACGGAGGTATGGCTTTTTTTTGAATCGAGCTGTCCGCCATTTTGGTGACGTCATCACAGGAGTTCCGGACATCAGATCGAGTGTCTCCCGGCGGATTCTTGCCCTTTGATATACATATAAGAACTGTGTAAAATTGCAGACTGGTAGCCGGAAGTGAAATATTTTGGTGGTTTCTGTCAATAACTCCATGCACTATTTTGGAAACGAGAGGATAAATTACTCTTTTGGTGACCAAAATTAATCAAAACCGAAATATTCTTGCCAAATGTCACTTTTCTGCTTGTAATTGTATGATCTGAGCGATAATTAGGTCCTAGCTTTTAATATTCTACGAGATAACAATAATTATTATTAGATTATTATTATTCCTATTATTATTTCTGAAGATTTGATAGTTCAAGTATTGAGACATCTGAGAATTCAAACATCTGAAGATAATAAAACATGTGTCATCTCCACCAAAAATGCTAAAGTAACAAAGAAAAATACTTCCCCGAGGGAGATTTGATCCAAGAACCTCCAGATTACTGGTCGAGTGCCTTGACCACTTAATATTTATTATACTGTCACTAATATTACATAGAAAAATTACATGGATACAATATAGGTGTAATCTAAGACCGACCACTGGGAAGAATTTCCAAGATGTGGTTCTGAGCGAACCTACTCGTCTGTACGATGATGATGGTTATGCATCACAACAAGGAAAATGTTCACAAGCACAACTCATTGCCTCCCGGTCCTTCCCGACAGGTGAAACAGAGGTGTTTGCAAAAAGCCAATGAAAGACTGTCTTTCTAGATCGACTAAAAAATATTTGCGGCGTTCCCGTTGTAAAAAGTCAAAATATAAGCATTCGTCATTCCACGGCATGAAACGATGAACATATAACAATGTGTTACCAACTAACCAGAGGACCGTATTATGTTTGGTTTTTGGGTAATACTCAAATGTAGGAAAGAATAGGAGATCTACGGTAAATAAAGGAACAGGTGTACGGCAGATCAAGCTCAACATACGAAGGAGGAGGTTCCAAATAATATCGGCACCTGAACATGACATGTAGCGATGTTTGCAGGTGAGGGTTGTGGTACGTCCAATGCGTTGAAGTCTTTCTTGTGTGGCAGGCAGTTGATGAATTATGGTCGTCCATATTGCTTGTGTGTGCAAGGGGAGGACATTGGTTCGTAGATTTTGCCAAATTTAGCGCTATTGTTTATAGGGGAACATATCCTGTACCGAGACTCTCACATCTTCAAATGACGCTCTCCACAATTGCCGGTATAAGGTTTGGGGAGTATATGTAGTAGGGGAAGCAAGCTCACCAGAATATGTCCATGCTTGAACAAGATTAGTGACATATGTAAGACATAAGTCGCCAAATCTGCAGAATGGCGGATTCCTTGGTTGAGAGTATTCGGGCCAGAAACATTCGATCCACACCCGTGTATAGTCCATGTGGGGCTCAACGTCTTGATACGCATCTAGCATATATAATACTTGACTTTTAAGACGAATGTTTACGAGTCCAAGGCGAGGCCCTTCTCTGCGAGGAAGATAAATAGTGTTGTGCCGGAGGGGGAAGAAGTAGCCCCGCCAAAGAAACCAAATAAAGACAGATTCAATTTGGCGAGCGTAAACAGAAGGGAGGGGAAAAGTGCGCGCGTGTTACCAAAGTTTAGCAGCAACATACTGATTGAGATGTTGAATCTTATGTATTACATGCAGACCGCGGAACCGTTTAAGTATAGCATCTGCTTAATCTAATGAGCGATAGGACGCCAGACAGCATCAATTTGTTTGCGTGCTCCGCTATGAAAAGCTATGCAGAGTACTGTTAAAGCATCAACCATGGGAATGTGAGAGCGTGAATCAGGTAACGAGGGTAGGGAGAATCCGTGAAAGGACAGGAGTTTGGTCTTGTGTTTCTTGTATGCCAAACCGGAGCACTGGGTGAACTAGGTAGTTATGCGGATGGCGGTGAGCATACCTTCGGGCTTAGTTCCAATTAAGGTAACGTCATCCGCAAATCCGAAGACGTGTAATTGATGGTATTCCGGTATACCGGGAGAGGTAATCTGAGCCAGAGCCCCGAGATAGGTATCTAGAACTATCACAAAAAGGCTCGTCGAGATGCTATCACCTTGCCTTAATCCTCGTTGCAGAGCAAATGGTTCGGAAAGATGACCATTGATCTGTACTCGAAATTGGGCCGATTGGTAGAGTTGTCTTATGACTTGTTGAAATGCAGGAGGAAATCCCCAGGCGTCCAAAGTTTGAAGAAGAAACCCGTGA
The DNA here is from genome assembly GCF_964235325.1 of Thermobia domestica. Classification (NCBI taxonomy): domain Eukaryota; kingdom Metazoa; phylum Arthropoda; class Insecta; order Zygentoma; family Lepismatidae; genus Thermobia; species Thermobia domestica. Next base: position 11,659,480 of record NC_137461.1, on the reverse strand, counting down.
TCAAAGCAGTCATATGCGGAAGAAAAATCTATGCCAAGGACCCCCGCTTTAATGCGCTGAGTTTGCACGTACGCTATAAAATCCCGTAACGAACTTAACACATAATAGATGTTATATTTGGGGTGGGTGGCTGCCTGATATGGACTAATATACTTTTGTAATATGGGATTTAAACGTGTCGTCAGAATTTTGGTGAACAGTTTCAAATCGGTAAGCAGTGAAGTTATGGGTCTGTACTTCTGTAAAGTCTGGGAAGTGGCGGAAACGGGATGAATATTGTGATTCCAACGTTAGAGCGGATGGGGCCTCCCTTTAAATATGTATTAAACAACTTAACTAGGGAATCTGAAAGAAAGGTCCAGTATTGTTTATAGAACGCGTACGGCAGACCTTCATATCCTTTCGCGCCCTTTTCTTTTGTTGCCTGGAGGGCCATCCATATTTCCTGAGAAGTTATGGGGCGCATGAGATCACGACCCTCTTCCTCCGTAATCAGTTTGGGAATAAGCGACAAAAACTGAGTTGTAACATTGGTGTCCGAAGGTCGGGGTTGTACAAATTTATAGTAATATTCTCGGAAAACGTTTAAGATCTGAATCGAATCACTAGTGATATCACCATTCGGGAGACGGAAAGCTACTATTGTAGGCTGTTTCCGCCGGTGCAATAGACGTACAACGTCGTAAATAGTGAGAGTTTCCTGGGCAAGCCTATAATATGTGGTCTCATTAATAAAAGGAAGCATGAGTGTGGGAGCCGGGAGATTTTGTAGTCCTAGTTTGAGCTGTTGCACGGTGCGTTTATTCTGTAGTGAAGGGGCCGCACACCATGCCTGTCGCAATGCCTGATAGACGAATTCATACATCAACTGCCGATCGTGTCGTGTTTCGCGTCCTTTGCTTTGGAAGAACCGAGCGATCTGAGGTTTAAGAAATGTCGTCCACCAAGAGGCGAGATCTGGAAAATATTATTGCATCCGTTCCCAATAGGAATATTGTTGTGCCAGTTCTTCCCGATAACCGTCGTGTGGAAGTAAGAATGTATTAACTTCCAGTATCCTCGCTTGCTAAGCGCTGGCATGGGTTGATCTGTTTTTATGTGGAGCTTGATTGTTCTAGTAAAATGTAATATGAGTTTTAAAACTAAGAACGGAAGCAAAATATAACTTACAAAATCCATGATAGATGTTAATGAATAGGTTAAGTGTTGCAGTTAAATAAAACACATACGTCGACAGTAGATTTAAACACAACTAACACTCAAGGATTTCCTGTTTGTAGGAGAAGTGATAGCTATCGCTGTTCCACGCTGCGCACTTGCACTATTAGAATTGGAGGGCACTTGTGTTATACACACGTAACGTAGAGAAAGTACAAAAACAAAACCAAAAGGAGGCGCACACCACACTACTTGGGATGAGTTCGTATCCATTGACCTTGAAGACCAATACTTTACGTATCTGTGTCGAACACCTGTTTTGGACGACTACGTGGATCTCGTTCGCAAGACAGAGAGACTTGGCTGCCTTCCAAGTGAGAATTCAGTTCTTCCTTCCGGGATAATTTGCGTCTTTTTTGTTTAGAAATAACATCGCTAAATTTAATCCCTTGTGTCGCATGCTGGAGAAAATCGCTTTCAAGGGGTTCAAGATGCTCTTCCTGTGTCTCTTGCGGGACCTCCCTATCCTCAGCTGGTGATGGGTTGGGTTCAACGTCCATGGTGTGTGAGGTGATATGCTGCTCTACTCGTATGCCGGAGGCCTCCGATGTAGTCGATAAAGGCACTCGTTTACTGGGAAGTTGGGTATCGTCCTTCGCTTTCTCAATAGACTTTATTGTAAGTGCACGGAACTCCTTTGGGTCTGATACCGAGGGTCGATGCTCAAGATCATCCTCTTGGTCACCAGATTTCGTAGAAATGACAGGTGGGGCTAATTTGTAGGATGTCATAGGAGTCACTTTTCCGAGTTCCGTCATACGAGAAATTGACGAGGAAGTGGTCAGGATTACACTCGCTCCCCCTGCCCCGGGTTGAGCCCTCCGTTTCAGTACACAGTTCGCTACTGTATCCGTAGAGCTCTGGCAGCGAAAACATGTAATCGGTTGTCCACTGTATGATACTCCTAATTTATAACCATGGACTAGAAGTCGGGATGGCACATGAGATATCAGTTTAATATGTACATGGCGAGTTCCAGTTTTAATACCAGGTGGATAAGGAGCGGTCCATTCCTGATCTTCTATTTTTATCACTGAACCATATGCACTAAGATCCTCACTCAATAAGTTATTCGGTGCCTCGATAGGGAACTCAAACACACGAAGGTGGGTAGTCGGATCTGCGGCGGAAATGATACGAACTAAACTCACTTCCTTATTTGAATGAGTGAATGGGACTTCACTAGGGGCCTGAGCTGCAAAGTCATCGTATTCGTTTTGCGTTTTGAATTTTAGAAAAATACAAAAAAAAAAAAAAAAACACTATTTATTTCACTGATGTGATCAAAAATGCCTGGGAAAGTGGAGTTCATCCACTAGTAGTTTTCCAGGGGGACTGGTCAAACTGAACGGAACTTCTTGTCAAATTCCAGTTTAAATTGAAGATCTTTTTTATATTCCATATTCACTTTTGCACTTATACACCGACACTACGCCGAAACCGCAATAATTTAGAGTACGGAGTATAACTCCTAATTCAGTAGAATTGCTTCGATATAGAAATGAAAGCAATGAAATACACCGAACGTATATATGGTCCACTATACTATAGGCTATAGTACACTGTGTAAGCACCAGAACACTCGTGTTGTCTCGACGGCGGCTTGATGCGAACTGGCCACTCAACCATGATCACTACACGGTAAATTATTTGTCTTTAGTGTAGTTACGTTAGGGTTTTTAGCCCTCGCTTGAAAGTTGTATGTTACTAGGGTTTCTTAATTTCAAAACGTCTCTCGCATTTCTTTTATGATGATACCTGTCAATAATCTTCGGATTAATTTATATTTGCTTAAGTTGTTCTTAAGCCTTTGCTTTGGAAGTTTGTTTCTTCTCCACACGAAACTACAGATATGAGAGATTTAATTCTCATACTCTGCATTTGTTTCAATGCAGTCGCCTACCTGGTGAAAGACTTACCTCCGCATATATACCTGGCTCATTTTCGCACGCTAACAGTCATTTGTTTTTATGTCGTCACTTGGGACATGTATCTGTCATGTTCTAGGTACGTCCTTTAGATACATACTGGTTCAGATACCCTACCAGCAGAGGATGTGCTAGATATGCGCCATTTACGTGTTTTAAATTCATCCTCCGCATTTGATGCATTTGTGCTTCGTTTTCTAAGAATTGTGTACTAGAAGCAACAATCGCATCAACTTTATTACATGGAAACTGTCGCCGATCATTTGAATGTGAATATGAAAGAACCATGAAATAAAGTAAATAGACACTTGTCTTTTTTATAAAATTACAAGCGAATCAGATTTTATTTTATCCCAAACGGCTATCGTTGAATATACGCGGTTAAAGGAGCACTCTGATTAGCCAAATTCAAAAGACATCAACAAATTATCTTTCTATAAATGTAGTTCTCTTCATCGCCTCCGTGGCCAAGTCGAAATAATACGCTGGTGGTAATCCAAATGTTGGTTGTTCGCGCGCATCCTGGGGTACATCTTTTACTTCTTTACTTTTAGACTCACCTAAATGTAAACACATTACTTATATAGGCGATGTAACATATTATTGGGTATTAATTTTGTGGTTCATTCACTCTTATGGCAACAGGTACATGTTAGGCATGTGCAAAGGGGCGGATATAGACTGTGACTATCACTTGCCATCCATGTGATTTCTCTCTCAGACGTACTTAGGGCACATACTGGACACATGCCCATGTACCTGGGGGAACATGACAGGTATATGCCGGCAATGCAATTGTGCTGTTAGGGATGGTATCCCTAGGGGCAATTGTTGTTCTCATAATTTATAGGCCCAGACATGGGTAGATTGTTGTGTAACTAGATTTGTCACATTTTTGTCATTTCGTGATTTCGGAAATATATCATGTCTCAATGAGGATGTGTATGCGATCATACTCATTTTCGCGATTACATCACGATCTAGTAGTATAACGAAAATTGCTTCAAGTGCAAGTTGTGCAAGTTACTTATTTTCGGCCGCAGAATCAGAATCTGAGAGAGAAATATAATATTTCTATTTATAATTCTGAAGTTGGCTAGTGGGGCACTATGGTGCGCAGCTGGGGGCACTTCTTAACATAATTTTATAGGCATCTGACTGGGTACATGGTTGCGTATGTATATTTGTCACATTTTTTGTCATTTCGGAAATATTTCAGATCGCAAAGTTAGGTGAAAAACCCTATATATATATATATATATATATATATATATATATATATATATATATATATATATATATATATATATAAGGTGTTAATGAAATATATTGACAAACTGTAAGAGGTGATTCCTCACCTCTAAGTTAGTCACAAATTTCCAATGGACCTGTGGAGAAAAGTACATAATTTCAGAGCTAGGACTGTCGAAATTCGCCAAAAGGTCAAATTTCGAAAAAGCCTTATTTCGATTTCGAAAAAAGTGCGGAGGGCTGGTTCTTATCAGCGTAACGGAAATAACGCATACACAATTCAAAAATGCATATTTCATTAATGCTTAATGGTGGGAAGAATATTCCCAGCAGGGTGAAATTGCCTGACATGCCATCATCCAAATTTTTAGATGCTCTGTTTTTATGAATGGTCTAAAGTAGGCAAACGATAAGCCTTGCTAGCAGTGAACGCAGAATCCTTTGGCGCAATGAAGGATCGTCAACAGCACTGTCTCTCGTAGTCAGAAAAAAGCCTGCTGTTATGTTTACTTTAACTCGTATAAATGAAGAAAACGCGAAATGTACTGTGATGGAATCACGCGTTATTTCGAATACCAACAAAACATGTAGGTGCAGGTTCCTAACATTTTCGACTTCCCTCCGAAAAGCTGAATGTCGATTGTTTTCAAGGCTCATATCTTGCATATATTGCATCCTCTTTGAAATCAGGGTATATCTGGAAACGATTTTGAGAGCATATTTGAGAATTATACCCTGCACAGAATACCCTGCACACCCTTTGAAAATTGCTGTAATACAAAGTTTTGGATTGTGTATAGTCGACTTCTTTTACGCTGATAAGGACCACCATCCACAGTTTCGAAGTATGGCCCGTTGAAATCTAGCTTTTTCGCGATTTTCGACAGCACTATCTCTGAAACAGTACACTTTTCGCATTAGGTGTATATGGCGTTTCTCTCTTATTTTGATGTGAAAAATCACGTCTTAAAATTTGTCGCCATAGTTCACTAACACCCTGTATATATATATATATATATATATATATATATATATATATATACAGGGTGTTTAATAAGTAATGGTCATAAATTAAACCGTAGATAGTACACGCCGAAACTAACAAAAAAGTCTTAGTAAACATGTGTCCGCAAACACTTCGTAACGGAGATATGGGCTGTTGAATGTGTGGCAAAATGAAGTTTAGAGTCAAATATCTTAAAAAGTATGAATCGGACAGAGGACGGTCCAATGAATGACTATGGAAGTCAGACCTGCGCTATGCAGAAATGCATGGTTGATAACTCTGCAATGCGAGTCCTTAAAGAAATGGAGGGATTCCCGGAAAATTGTCCAAGGAAAGGAACTCGAGATGAACATCGAGGGCGAGTCTATCCGCCAGTAATTCATAAGTCATTGTACCAGGTCGAAAGCTCGAAAAGATACAAAATTGCAGACAATGTTTACGTGACGTGTGTGGTTGCATAACCAGCAGGAAATTAGAGAGGCAATCGAAGAAAGGTGGTGGTGCATGTTGTGAACTACTTCAGACAACATTCCTAAGACGAATGCACATGTACAGAGTAGTCCTTTACCATACCAATACCAAGGTAAAGCAAACGATAGGCGTAATCGACTGTGGTCTATGCATGATGGAGCGCCAGGACATATCTTTAACCATGTCAGAGAACATTTACATGCCTGATTCGGACGAAAGTGGATAGAACGTAGGGGTCCTATTGCTTGGCCACCGCGCTCCCCGGACATAAATCCTTTAGATTTCTTTCTCTGGGGCCATGTGAAATCGTAAGTTTATTCTACCCCTGTTGCAACATTAGACCTTCGAGAAAGGGTGGAACAATATTGCGGACATATTCAACAGGATGCCGACATGTTTTCACGAGTACATGGATCTTTTCGAAGACGGGTACGAGCATGCATTCGCATGAATGGACGACACTTCCAACATCTACTTTAATGATAGAGGTAAGTTAATTTTTCATGCATCTCTTCTGTGGTTACACATCTGGGTATTTACTGTTTACCTTATGATTAATACTGTACACATTACCAACATGACGATTTCTGTTCCTTGATATGGACAAACACAACATGTTCGTCATTTTTGTTTGTTGTAATACACTTACACGTTTAACATGTGGAATGTTTCAGATTCGCCTCCCACATAATCGAATGTTGTCATGCTTTTCCCATTGCAATCCAGTTTGCGGATATTCGTTACGTTAACTGCTTAGCACATAATGCTTCATCAGTGGCTTCCATACCGTTAGATTTACCTAAGAGCTGCCACACTTGTACGTATGCATTAGTTGTCAGAATTCTTCCTGGAGCCATTTACAACGTACATCACCACACTACGATTGCCTCTCTCATATCCTGCTGGTTATGCAACCACACGCGTCACGTAAACATTGCCCGCCATTTTGTATCTTTTCGAGCTTTCGACCTGGTACCACGACTTATGAATTACTGGCGGATAGACTCGCCCTCGATGTTCATCTCGAGACCCTTTTCCTTGGACAATTTTCCGGGAATCCCTCCGTTTCTTTGGGGACTCCCATGCGGGCGCATTGCTCAGTTATCAACCATGCATTTCTGCATAGCACAGGTCTGACTTCGATATTCATTTATTGGACCACCCTCTGTCCGACTCATACTTTTTGAGATATTCGACTCTAAATTTCATTTTCACACACTTTCGATAGCCCCTATCTCCGTTTCGAAGCGTTTGCGGACACATGTTTACTAAGACTTTTTTGTCAGTTTTGGCGTGTACTATCAACGGTTTAATTTATGACCATTACTTATTAAACACCCTGTATATATATGTATATTGTAATTAGGAGGTATGCAATCCCGCGAAGTCAACGCCTTTACCCGTGACTGTGCAAGCCCAAAAGTAATAAAAAGTTCAACATCTCAGATTATGATCAACATTGATATACATATTTATTTTGATTCCGAACCATGGACAACAAACAGTTTAAACGCTTAGAAACTTCAAAACACTTTAATTTTTATACCTCTAGTAAAAATCCCAAATAGTAAACTCTCAGTTATCGGTAATAATTTCTCAGTTTAGTACATTAAGATACATTAATTTTCAACTTGCCAATCACTTTTAGCTATTTTTATACTAATTTCTAATGGAATATAACCGCAGATGAGCCACTGGTTAACTACAGCACCAAACGTGTCCGAGTTGAGATAAACTCAATTTAATCGCAATAAAAAATAACAAAATATACGAATAACAATTAATATAATCTACAAGCAATCTAATTTAATCAGAATTGGGCCTTCAATTCAACTTTGAATTGACAGCACAAGTTGTCAAACTGAACGGTGAAACAAAGTCAAAGTCTTTCAAGTTGACCCAAAATCAATCAAATATTGTTAATAATCATCAAAGTATGAAGCCAATAATGCTTTTACTACTGAAAATGAAAAGAAAATATGCTACTACAAGCAAATACAATTTTCTTACCTTTTCCAACCCAAACTCTCAATCTACGTCTTAATGACAACTATAGCCCAATTGTCCTACTAACAAAAGGTCGAGTGAAACCTCAAAATTCCTTGAAATTAATAAACCGAATGTTATACATAAACCAAAAGAATAGGTGTTACAGACTATTAATATGAGCCAACCGCGACTTCTTCTTCCTTTTTTTTTTTTTTTTTTATAGACGCGGTTACGACACATGCATACGAACTCACTCATTCCAATTTCTGTTGACCATTCTACTATCTCGGTGGCTTCCTCCGTTGAACTAACTGTTCAACCAAGGAGGCACATGCTACAAGGCGCAAACAGTGCTGCAAACTAACATCTGGCTCCCTTTTTTTGGTTACAAAGTCAGACATTTTTATATATTTAACAACATTTCCAGCATCAGGGTAAATGTTACAATTGGTTTACTCAGTGTAATATAATCCTTCCAAATGACAATTTATCATATTTAACACATAAAAATGTAAATGTTAAAAAAAATGCATGTTTTGTATAGTCATCATGGTTTGATCTTTCAGTTTTTTCTTTTTTCTTAGAATTAACCTTCAAAATTCGGGTCTGAACTGCTGTGACGCGCAGGGGAGTGTTACAATATATATATATATATATATATATATATATATATATATATATTTGAGTCTCTGTGTATGATGTAAAAGTGTCACAATACCTTCATAACTTGCCACACGAGTGTGAACCTTACAGGTTTAGACAGCCCTTGCTACGGAAGAAATAATTTCTTAAGACATTACATAGTATTCATAAGATTCTCTTTTAATTCTACAATATATTCGATAGCATAGACTATTAGGAATGAATAATGGAGTATATCATCCTATAATATGTATACTGTAGATATAATGTATTATTATTGTTATTATACGCGCTTAATACAATATAATAACACTTTTAAAACAAATAGTTACAGTAATGTATTTTTTATCGCAGCAACTATAAATACTGAAAGTCACATGCATTACTTCTTTCTTTTTTATATTGGAAGTCGAAAATTGCGTTGCTATCATATTATACTAAGTTAACATGGAAATTTGATAAATAGATAACGAGCGATGCTATAAGCGAGACTTTGTAATGAAATAATTAGTAAAAAGTAACCACTATTTAATCGCAAGTAATCTTAAATAATAAATCGATTTATTTTAATAAATAAAGTACATAAAAACAACTAAATGTTCATTAGAATATTATTCTAAAAATTAAAAATGTATATAATTGTATTCTATGAAGAAATCCTAAAATTACAGATAATACTCATACTACTTGATCATCAGAAACTACTTGTATTATTAATTTGTAGAGTGCATGAATGTTTATACATAAATATTTAAATTTCACTTTAAAAATTTGGTAAGATGTTAACTGGTCCTACTGAATTTACAACTTATAATGGTTAAAAAATACTAGATAAACTTACATCATCGATATCGAACTCACGGTAATCAAAGAGTTCGTCACTAGACTCAATCATAATTTGACTCGTGGCTTTAAGGACCACATTGACAATAGCCATCGTTGCTGGAAAGCAGCATAGAGGAGAACTGCAATAAGAAGTGTTGTTTATTAGCTGAGAGAATGTACTTAAAGATTGCAAAAATAATGACATAGGTACTACGATTGAATTAGAAAATCACAAAAGAGGGATAAACAAACAAGCATACCAAGAAATAATTTCATCTATACAACTTATAACAGCTTGGATTATTCAATTCGAATAAATGAAAAAAAATCAATTATACAAAAAATATACAGTTTCAAAATTGAACTAAATTTTATTTTCTTTTTTGATTAAACAGAAGGAATTATGTCAGGACAGAGTAAAACGTCCAAAATTACAAAGTTCGAATTATCACTTTAGTATTTAAATTAATGTTTAAATTTATTATTATATGTTTTGCGAGAATGGCTCGGTAACTGGTTCAGGTTGCAAATTATCCTTGTTTGGATCTATCCTTGGAGAGTGATCCTCTCCAAATCTATAAAGCCAATATAAGAACTAACATTTAAATATAACAGCTACTTGATTTTTCTCTTTGATAATGAGTAAAAGAAGCTCTTGATTGTTCTTTCATCGAGTTATAACGTTTTGAAATTGCACACGCCTGTTGAATTCCTACTTTCATGACAGCTTTGACGGTATGGAAATGCTATAGAAATCACACGAGGGCGGTAGATACTTTCTAGTTTACGGCACGTAATTAATGCCGTTAGGTATACTCTGTTTCAAGATGTAATACTATGTATATATGTTTAGAATGAGCATGAATATGTCTTTCTAATGTAGGATCGCTTAATATTACTTTATATGTATTCCGCAGTGAAATTAACTGGCTCTCAGAAGGTAGTAGTACATTTTCAGGCAAACGTAAATAATATTTCGTCTATACTAATTATAATATTTAAGGAAATCAACAGCAAGTAAGTTTTAAATGTGATGCTTTTAAATGTGATATAAAAACTTCTAATATGCGACAAATAGTTTATATTCGCTAGTTTTGATTTACTTTTTTTTTTTTTTGAAAATATATTTAATAAAATGTCTTAAAGTAAGTTTGTCTGTCAATACGCAACACAATAACATTATTTTGTGCAAAGAAATATAAATGCGTAAATCTTCTCGACTTCTGGAACCGGTGAGCCGGAAAGGAGCTGTTGGTACAGGTAAAATTTATGGAAGTCCTTTGCTTTAATTTTTTGGGTCCCCGACATGTAATGTAACTCCGGTAATATGTTTAACGGGCATAAACCGATGCTTTTCCAAAGGCTAGTAAGATAGTAAAACATCCAATGTAAGGAAAAAAGGATAATTTAAAAACTCTTTCTTACCAATAAAAACTATGAGTAAACTTGGGAAATATAGCATGGGACTAAAACGCCATTTACGCCGACTTGTTACCGTAACACGATTGGGACAATCACCAAGTAATAATAATTTACAGGGTAATATAACATAGTTGGACATCTCTCAACTTTCAATAAAATTTAAACAGTTTTAAGTACAACTCCAAATTTAATACTACAAATTCTTGGTATACTAATCGACTTACGTCTTATGATATACTGCGGTTATGACATTATTGGCAATCCCAACAGAAACAAGAGCAAACATTTAAATTTCTTAAATAAGCCTCGTATGGTAAACTGCAATGAATTATCTCTTTGCAATCGTATATACAAACGTGTTTCTGTGTGTGTCAGCACTGGGAATAAAACTCACCCTCAGCTCTTTAGATGGTGAAAAAATAATATCTTCTCGCAGTCCATTCCAATAGGGCAGCTCACTGCTAATTTTACCTTTTGTGTCAGTTGGTTGCGTTACTTTAAAATCGAGGGTCTCTTGGTTGAAAGAGACGCTACAAGACAACTGAAAAGATACAGTCAGTCGACTTACGAATATTGTGAATATATCTCAAGTAAAAAAGAAAAGTTCTCAGTTCGAAATGAAAATGAAATCTATTACCTAAGAGATAGTAACTCATTTATCACCATGAAAGCAATAGAAGAGATAACAATACTTAAGAGAGATCTATGATTAACGATAAAAGCAACCTTTTTGTCAATGTGAATGAAGGTTATAAAATGGTTGGTAGAACGAGGCAGAACAGTACCATTATTTGGTGAAAAGCAGTGACTATTAAATTGTATTTAGTAAAAGTAAATAGCATAAGTGGTAATGAAGAGTAGTGAAACATGTCTTTCGGGTGTAACGAAACAAGATCGTATCTACCGCTACCTGAACGAAAATTCTGGACCAAAATAATAAAAGTTTTACTTAATTAATTATAGATCATTTCAGGCTAATGTGCACTAAACCAAAAAAGTATTTCCCCCCCCCCTAAGTGCTCTAATTCCATTACTTGGATTGCAGGGCATTTAGAGTTCTGAGAAAGCCTAGACAGATGCAATCAACTTACACGTAACTTTCTGGGCACTTCCAGGAATTGGTAGCTCTGAGACAGTTGTTTATTGAGCTAAAATTGTCATGTAGGTGACTAAGAAAACAGTTCTCCATTCTAAGATGAATCACTATGGTTGGGGTCGTATTTTTCAAAGAAAACCAAATATTAATCACAATATTAATGTGTATGTAATATATTTTTTCTTTATATACTGTATGCTTACAGAAATAAACATACTTACAACGCATGAACCAATAAATGCCTTGAAGTAGCTGAAAACATGAAATCTGAAACAACTGCAGGAAATAAGTTTGTAAATGATTGCCTTCATTAAGAGACCTTCTCCAATTCTCTTCATTCCAACAGCATTTTCTTTCTCCAGGAGAGAAGATCTTGCTCGTCACACTGTGTACGTATTGAAATTGAAACAATTGAGAAGGTTTCAACCTGGCGGGGATTCGAACCCGGTTCCGCTAAATAGAAGTTCAATACGCTAACCACTTACCTACCTTGGTACTTCAACTTTAACCTAAAGTATTAGCTAGTTAAAATCGTTACATGTAAGACCATACAAAATATTAATGTTCGTATAATGACACGCCCTTATGATTGTCACAATGAATTAAACGAGATTGCCTTCTTTAAAGCAAAAAAAAAGTTATATAGACATTCCTAAATCAGTAACATATCACGAAACGTTCTTCACGTCGGGGATACGTAATAGTTTTCAGCAATGGTCCCGATTTACAGTAAAATTCCTCTTTATCTTCCAGTTTCCAAAAAAAGAAAAGAGGGTAGAAATGGTGTGCGTTATGTTTATCTAAAAGAACCACTAGTTTATTATCTAATCTGTGTATGAGGAAATGATGGCAAAATATGAAAGTAGAGAACTGCTGTTACAGCGAGTCGTGTTCATGGCACTTATTTTTTCTTTATTGGAAGGTATTGTTTACGAAATTTATATTGTAAGTCTTTTATTCCTTTATTATTATTTTTATTATTATTATTAATGCAAAGTCGAGGTAATCAACACACTCCATTGTCGGTGGTTTGGGGGAGGGAAATATCATCCTGTTGCTTTTTATTTGTTTACTACATGCTACACCAATCTTGGACACTACATTTCATCTTTCTATATCTACGGAAAGTACGCTAAAGATTTAGATGATCATAACAAAGAAAGTGAATATGAGATGACATCAATGAACTTTCACTATTAACAACATTTAAAGTACCAGGTTTTCGGAAAAGTCATGTTGTATTTCGGTAAAATATGACAAATGATAATTTGGTGATATACTTGAGTTATTCGGATCATGAAATAGTTCTTGATCACGCAAGATGTAGATCGTTTTGTGTATTAGTATTGCTCTTTGTTTCGTTTGGTTTTACAGATTTGACCAGAGATGGAATGGGTCAATGAGAACTTCACACACGACCCACTTACCCATAACCCACCCACTCTAACGCAGGACCCACCATAGCCTACAACTCACCGTGACCACCCTGACCCACCAACCACCATGAACCACTGACCCACCAATTCACATCGTCATCAACTCTGACACATAATCCACGGCCTTGTCTCTACCGACTAAAGAGTTTACACTTATATTAAGATCAGTTTGTGAAAATCTAACCTATCAGAGTTTGAATTTCTATTGTCAATCGCTCAAGCACCCTTCTGTTAAAATAACGGTGGATCTGACTTTTACGACATAAGATGGTACAGTGTTTGTCAGGTTCAAAATTTAAATGAATTTCAATAAAATTATCATGGTTTAATTATTTTGTTGTTTCATTATTGATAATTTTAATTGGAAAAGGGGTGAAATTTAAAAGTCCAAATCAAGGTAAGTAGACCAACGTACATAAGCTTACACTACTACTTTTATATCTATTTTTGTGACAACTTTATGGGTTGATTGCCCTGCCTCTAATCGCTCCATATGTTAAACAAGCTTCAGCAATTTTTATAGTAGAAAGCAAATCGTAAGCGAATATGGATATGCGATTCGAAGTACTGTATTTTTTGTTTCTCAACTTGTTTTTCAACTGATATCGATCGGTTTCGATTATTTTTATAAATTTACCCACTATCAATTTACCATATATAGAAATTGCCACCTGTAACCTCATGGAGGAGATGTTTAGAAAGTCTGTTCTCTTCGTTTCCAATAAAGAGTTAATATACTGAATTTCAGCTCCGTAAGCTTAACGGTTTCTGAGATATTCAATTCTTTTCGCAAAAAATTCGGATCCCCACTATCCTTTACAATATTACTATAATGAAAATAATATGATAACATCCCAGTTTGGATTATGAACTAACCATATACAAAAAGTAATTTGATTTCACTGCGCTTTGGCTGTAATGGTTAGGTACACATAGTTACATTAATTTTTATGTAATAATTTATATATTATAGTTATTCGAAAGTGTAGTCTTTCCAGTAGCTAGCTCCTCTAAATCTCTCAGGCTGTGTGTCTCAAAAGCCATGTAGTATTATACGTCCTATTGCTATTATTACAATCGCAAACATCAATATCCAATATATATATATATATATATATATATATATATATATATATATATATATATATATGGAGAGATAGAGAGAGCGAGTAGATGGATGAATAGCTAGATAAATAGGTATAACAGTCTTAGGAAAAAAGGCATGCAAAGTACAAAAAATAACCTTTAACTGGATACCACAACTGATTAGTACCGACGTACAAAGTAACCTAATACAAGATGGTGTGATTAATAAGCCAGTTGTCCAAGATAGATTTTTATCAAAAAGTATTCTAAAGACCTTAATCCAGCTATGGACTGACAATTGTTGATGTTTTTAATATACAAATAATGGTATTTCAAATATAAATAATCTTCTCCATTTCGCTCCTATGACCCCAGTTCTCATTCTTGATATTTGAGCATCATTCCTGATAACTCATACGTGTGTGTGTGTGTTTATTATTGGGTATAACAAACGGTTCTGCGAACTCAAAATAATTTAACAACCGGTTCTAGGGCACCGGTGCTAACCGGCTGAATAGCACTAGTGCGCTGGACTTTACTCATAAGAACTAAACACGCGTTTCATGTTAGTTGGAGATATCCGTTTCTCGCCAAGTAGAATAAATATAGCAAAAATAAAGTGCCCGCTACTGACGGTGTTCGTGGCCGAGCTTGCTAGCACAATGGGCTAGAAATTATAGCTGCTTTTGCTTTGGATTCAAACCCGGGCCAAGAAAACCATTTTTACTTTTTTAAATTTTCAAATCACTTTTTCCATTAAAAAAGATGAAAATAATAATCAAAAAAGTGATTACGTTTCGTGTGCAGTTTTCTTATGCTAATCCACAGTATATCTAGTAGTAGTAGTAAGAAAAGTAGTAATAGGAGGAGGAGAAGATGCCGTTTAGAAGTTCCGCAGGGTTCGTTTTGTTCCACCTTGACTGCCATGATATAAATTTAATCTCAACTACTTGTTCAATTTTCTTTTTCTTCAATTCCAAGAAAGTTAAAATTGTCTTGTATAACTACTGTAATACACAATACATACACCAGTAGGTATGTACAATTGCAAGCTGCAACCAATCTGAAACGTGTTTTTAGTTTCTATAGCTAGGGTAGAGGATGAAAAATATGCTGTTCAGAAAGTGCTGTTTACAATGCAGAGTGCAGGGAGGGTCGGTGAATCAGAATGGGTTATAGTGGGTGGTGGGTCACGGTGGATTGTAAGTGTTAGTGCGTCATGGTGGGTAATGGGTCGCAAAGAATCATATTCTGTTGGCCCACGACCCACTGTCCTGCTCAGAAAACTCGTCCATTTCACCCCGTGACCCACTCCAACTCTAGATTTGACAACGCAGAAGATGGAAGACCAAAAATTACATGTTCATCATATTTTTTCATTATTTTACTTCACACAAGGGAAGAACTCGTGAATAGTGTTTTTCATTTTTACAATGTTCAATGTTTCTGTAATTTTCCCTGTTTTTGAAGAGTTACTGGAAAAAACACTAAAAGTGTGTAAAACGCGTAAAAATAGGAGACAAGGTACAGAGGAAATTTCGTTATATTAATTAACTTTAAAAAAATACAATGCCTTGAAACAGTAGATTTCAATCAATATGAGTATTTCTCCAATTCTGTACCGTGAAAAATCAGGGCCCGAGGCGAGAACATACGGCAGCGCCTCAGTACATATGAGTAGTCAATTTAAAGTTAAATTCTCTCGACTACTCTTTCTGCATAATACTTTACTATTTTATCATGATTGAAATCAGAGAGTTTCATCCTATTACACTAGAATCGTAGAAGTGTGTATACTGGATTTACTACGCATCCGGTTATTTCTTCTCGCAGACCACTGATGTCTTAGGTTAGTGGCTTAAGCGGTAGTTTGATAATGTTGTGGTCGAGTGTTTGATTCCGGCTGTGGCATTTAAAGAATTTTTTTTGCAATATTGAGACTTCTGATATATACTACAATGAAAAATATTTAATTTCTCTGGGTCTAAGTGTTGAAACGACTTCCTTCCCACCTGAATTGCCAACAACACAAAAATACGTCATCCATATAAACCTAGATTCGTAACTGTCTGGGAACGGAACGTGTTTGGACAAGAATTGATGAATACATAACAAATAAACACGTCCTTACTGCTGTAGTAAGAGCCAAAAATGAGTTCCAAGGAATTGTTCCTAGCTGTGCGCACATTGGAAATAGTGATCGAACTTACAACTGTAGACATAAGAATGATCCTATTTAAAATGTCACCTCACCTTTCTACCTAGAAGAAGGGAGAAACAAAATACATTACTCTTATCACCTATCAAATATTTATGTTCCATTTCTTGTCATAAAATTATAATTCTATCTGTAAATCCATAAAGTAATAATATTATTGCGTTCATGTGTAAACCTAAGAAACATCTGACCGACTGTATATCTTTCCTGTTCCTATGAGTACCTTCAACTATGTTATGTTTTCTTTCCTTCTATGGTAAAAATAATAATAATAATAATAATTGAATAACATAATTACAATACCAATTATATAAACATTACCTTCCCATACAGAAAAATTAATAATTCCACAACGGAATTTGAACGCAGGAAGCTCCAATGAGTTTAATGCTTTCACATTTTTTTTAAAAACTAAACGTCCCTAAAGGAGTATTGTTCGCCACTGGCACTTCAAGTCCCTTCGATGTTTTCAAAACACTAAAGGGACACGAACACAGAATTACCAAGAAGAGTTTAAATTCCGACCTTGCTCTACAGAGGAACTCGAAACCCTAGTGATTGCTCCCTTGATCAGAAACCGAACACCGGAGAGGACTTGGCTAGTGCCTCCGGCTCAATTTGCTACACATTCCTCATATCAATATAAGAATATAAGCTAGTAGTTATGGAACGTAAACATAGAACTGTCAATTTCTACACGTGTTGATGCAATTCAAAGAATGTGAAAATAATTTTTGTCGTCTTTTCTTCTTTGGAAATTAGAAGCTATGGCAAAGAAGAAATGTAATGTTAATTGAGAACATCTCTGAAACCGACGATGTAGCCTCAAATTGAAGAACGTTTCGTGATATTTTCCACATTGAGAAAAATCTATATAACTTGTTCCAGATTTAAAGAAATCTCGAGTAAGTCATTAAGACACTCACGCAAACATTAGTATCTTGTTTATATTTTTCCACGAAACGATTTAACTAGGTATTAGGTTGGGTTGGAGATGAAGTGCCGCGGTAGTTCATAGTTCTTCTCGCGCTTTCGTGCAGGTCACATCGCTGTTTCGTGTGGTCTGACTGAGTGATGCTACAGCTATTCTTATATTCGACGTGCCTTGTGGTTAATTTCTAAGGATTATAACCTTTAGTTTTTGGGTTTTTGGGTTCTGAGTTGGAGTCCCTAAGGTTTATAACCTTTAGTAACCTTGAGTTTTCAGTGTTAAGAAGTTTATTCAGTGATATAGATATGGAATACAAAAACGAAATCCACTTTCAGTTATTTGAACGGAGATTTCGAAGTTCTTATCCAAATCCCAGCCAGATACATATCCCGACCTAAAGAAAGGAAAATCTAATACCAATGTCGCTGAATAGACTCCCCTTCGTATGACCGAAATTGGAAAAGCAGAACGTTCGTGGATCCAGACGGGCCACTCAACGGCCACCTTGGACTCCAACTCAGGATTCTCTCGAGTACTTGTAATATCTGATACAAATGTATTTCCTGTTTTTCCGACGTTACAATCCACGATTAAGTCACGCAACGATTCATCAAAAGTTCCAGGTGTTCCCGACTCACACCCAGGCCCTCTACTTTCCCAGGATAATACAGCAATGGAAGTTCTACCTATTGCTTCAAATCATCCCAAATCCCACGAAGTTTGTATTGTATTGAATGGTTTTCCTGGTGAGAATAACGACGCTTTAGTCATCTCTCAAAGAGAACTAACATCACTGGCAATTACATCTGATACTAGGTATGAGCAAAATGGAAGGAAATTGACTCTTGCTTCTCAAAAGAAACAAGAACATAGCTTATTTCTGAAGATGTTCCCGGGATAGACTGAAGGATAACAAGAGAGCTCCGTTCTACCTCTGACTAAGAACTGCCGTGACGAATAGTGTTTACATTCTGTGCAACTGCCTATTGTACTTGACCTTCAGTACGACTCAAGCAGTGTTTGTCTTGCTAGCACGTGTTGTAGTATTTTGTTATTCGCATGTGTATTCTTATCGGGGCATGTTCTTTTCACAACGTGTGTTGTGTTTATAGTTTTGACGGGTCATGTGTCCTTTCACTTTAGTAAGTACTTATGTTATTATTTAATATTTGTATGTTATAAATGCCTCCAATGAACTCTTTTTAGGTGCTTACTTATTTACTTACAATCGTGTCAAGAGAAATTGTGTCATCACTCTTTTCAAATGAATAATTCTGTAAAAGATAACCTGAAACAAAAGAAAGTACGTTACTTTTCTTTTCTTTAACTTACGTTACAACTAAACACAAAACAGATGCAAAGTAATTTTTAATGAATTATTACAGTAAATACTAGCTTAGAAGCTAACGAATATCGAAGTTTTGGTTACTGTTTAGGCTTCTAATATGACATTTGAGTATTAAATCACAAGTTATACATGAAATCACATTTTTTTCTTTTTTTTACAAAATCCATATGGTTTGCTTAAATTTCTCAACGATATCTGAAATGGACTACATTTGTGATGAGGTTAACAACATTTAATACAAATACCAGGAGTAGGAACGCATGAAATGGTTCATTGCATAACTAGTACTTGCGACCATAGCATTGGTTGGTGCTGACGATGTGTTAGGGATATTAAATACTACGTGAGCAGTAATAAAAGAGCAATGTACAGTGAATTGAGGGGTAAAAAATGATCAATGTACAGTGAACTGAGCAAACGACCATAATGTAAAATGAGCGGCTTTATTGATTTTCGAAAAGAACCATTGCTTTACTGTCAGTTATTTGGTACGATCACGACGAAAGTTAAAACTGAGTTGGATGTATTCCAGGAGTCTCCAAGGTGATGATGGTCTACAAAACTCTCTGTGAAACCATCAAAATGAAGAGGATTAGTGATCCGAAAAAAACACTTAGTGACAGATCCTGACCAGCATTAAAGTGGATTGACTCTGAGCTCCAAGTGCAACTGTGGTACAAATGGTAGATGAATTCACACGTCACATCTTATAGTGTGAGTTGATAATCTTAGTCAAGCTCGATTTTCATGAATAGATATCCGGACTCGTGTTTTAAGAGAGAAAGCGCTCATGCAAAGCTATAAAACTTTAACACGGCGACAAGAGCGTGCCAAGATGGTGCATGGACCGCTCATGATGTGCAACGTGTGATACGGTCAGATTATTCATTCTTTACCTTATTTAAAATAACGGACCGTTAAGCCCGAATATACTTATGATCCGCATTGTCACCAAGCAACCGTCACGCAACCCAGTGCTTCTGTAAATCAGCTGGCCATATTGTCGTGGTTTCCAGTGGGTCATTTGTTAATCATAATCGACACCAGCTCGCGCCAAATTAACTTTGTAATGTACATTTTTTAATAATATTTGTTGCGGCTCTGCTATCTCCATATTTTTGTATCATTTGACAGTTTCGTTCATTGACGTCGTATTGTCGCATTGTTGGATACACTAAAGTTTAAAATGTGATATAACATTAGTTCTAATATCATAACCAATTACTGAAGCTACGGATGTAGCTTTAGGTTGAATACTATTTCATGAATATTGAACTTCTGGAGGGATGAACGGGAAAAGACGTTGGAGACCGTTGAATTCATTTGTTAGGAATATTTTGACCAAAACGTAATTTCAGTTAATGCAAAAAAGTCTTGATAAATTGGATGATCGGTCTATTATTTCGTTATGATTAAAACTAAAATCATTTCAATTTCCTGTTTTACCTCCTATTGTGAAGTGACCTATACTTATGTGTACTTCTGTTATAAATTGTTAAGTTTAGTTTTAATTTAGTTTAATCACTTTATTTTCACTTCTTCAAATAAAATATACTAGAATGACTAAAATTACTAGTTCAATTAAAACAAAACATTTTATCTATGTTGTACGTTTTCAGACATCACAGGTAAATATGTATTTACATGTTGTCATTACGAAAGGTACGAATAATTGTCATACTAGTTTCCCTTCTTTCCTGATACATTTCTGATACTTTCCTAAAAAAATTAAATCGATTGATGTTAACCGTATATTTTCATCTTGTTCTATTTAAGACTTGAATTGTAAAGTTAAGCAATAAGTTCTCTCGCTTTTTGTGGGGGTCTGTCTTCAATTGGCCCTCATACACTGTGTTGACTGCGAATGGAAATAAGACAAGGACCAGTTATTGGTGTGAATATATCCATCATGCTATCTGCTTACGCCAGTTCAGTTACAACGCGAACTTGCGAAGGACAGAGCGCACATGAGATCTCTACAGAATGTCATAAGAACGTTTATGATGTACGAGGTCAACCTAAGGTGAAACTCCGCTGCATCGTGGTGGAAGATAAGCCAGGCGTTTGGTAACACTGTCGTGACTACACTCGAAAGCGCACTACGTATCAGAAGACCAACACATGTGCAAAATGAAGATCATAACGGAGCAATTGAGGCAAGTAATGGCCAAACATGTCAGGAACTAGGACTACAGTTCAGTGTGAGTGAAAAAAAAAACATTCGTCAGCACCTCCATCGACTCGGGAAACACTAAAAGTTGGGTCTAAGAGTTTCACATGATTTGGCTCCGAGCCAGAAGGCAACTCGAGCAGACACTATTTCTTTGCTGTCTCGTTTAAAGAAGGAGCTATTTCTGGACAGGGTGTTGGCATGTGATGGGAAATGTGTCCTCTACGAAACTCCATTGTAATGTCATCATTGGTTAGCATCCAATGAACCGGTTCCAAGACAGCCGAAACCAGCACTGCGCCATAAAATGTCCACTTATGCGTTTGGTGGACTACTCTCGGCATCGTGCATCGGGAACTGATAGCGGCTTGTCAGAGCATCAATGCAATTGCGTACTGCCAGCAGTTGAGCCATGTTCAAGAAAAACTCAATACTCTGGAACCAGTCCTTCTGAATCGCTAAGGTTTTTCCCTGTTCAGAACAATGCTAAGCCTCTTGTGACTAGAATGACACGGGACACCATTCTACGTCTTAGATGGGAAACTCTATTGCACGCGCTATACTCTCCGGATATTACACCGTCCGATTATCACCTGTTCCATTTCTTGGGCAATCATCCTAGAGCACGCCAGTTCAAATCCCTAGTAGAAGTACAAGATGCACTTCATATCTTATTTGCTTCAGGGCCCACCGATACAATGCATACCTTTCTGAACTTTGGTAGAATGTCGACGTTGGTGATGGGGACTATTTTGTTTCCTCCAAGAACGTCTTAAGTACCATATTGATGTTTGAAAGTGGTGGGTTAAAAAGCGACAGAACTTTCTTGGTTACATATGTAACAGTTTAAATTTCTCTTAAGATAATTTCACACTTTGAAATTTTATTCCTGTATAAAGACTGAGTGAAATAACACTATCCTGTGCACTCAATAAACATAAGTTGGTTGTTATTTTAAGTGGGCCGTATGTATAATGGATGAGCATTAATAATATTTTACATCAGCTAAGCTATGTAATATTTCTTTGTGCAAACAAAATTGCGAAATAAACCAGAGTGAGGTAAATACAGTTTAACAAATATGCATTAACTAAGACTTATTTTTACTGGTATATTTTGTTGACTCAGAGCAGGAAATTCAGCTATCCAAAAAATCGAGAAGGGTACGTTCGACCAGATGATATTTAACATAAAAATGCTTTAATGAACCACATAAGATGTCGGCAGATATTTAAATTAATAACACTGATTCTTAGCTTCATATTTAGCAAACTAGGTTTCAAAATTCTGAGAGATGTTACCACGGACAAGGTGTCATCTTGTCCAAAAGTGTCCCTGGTCGTTCTTAAGGCGGTGTAATATTCAACCTACCATAAACTGTATTATTATTATTATTATTATTATTATTATTATTATTATTAGTAGTAGTAGTAGTAGTAGTAGTAGTAGTAGTAGTAGTAGTAGTAGTAGTAGTAGTAGCAACAATAGTAGTAGTAGTAGTAGTAGTAGCAACAGTAGTAGTAGGAGTAGTAGTAGGAGGAGGAGTATTCATAATGATTTTGGCAGGGTCTGGTTCTAATGAGTGTTTATTTTGAATTTTATATTTGAATCTGGAAATGTTTCTTCCATGTTTCTCGATCTTCAGTTTCCTCCTTCAACTCCAATATATTTTTTTCTATTTCTGAAATCATGGATCAGTCGTGTTCTTATTCTTCCTATTTCTCTCTTTCTGTCTATCTTTTCTTCTATGGCGTTATGAAAAAGACGGATTTTTCGCAAGATGCAGTCAGTGCAATTGGCCTTTCTTCGAAGGATGGTGGATAGAAGCGTCCTCTTGTTTCCTATCATTTTTAAAACATCTTTGTTTGGTACTCTCTCTTTGTCCATTTTATCTTCTCCGTCTTTTTCGAACACCGCATTTCGAAGCTCTCTAAATCTTTATTCTCTAACTTCTGTAATATCCAAGTCTCTGAACCCTACAGTCCATTGATGCTTTTATAGCACTTTACAAACTTCTTGCTTAGTCTAATATTAAGCATGGTATTCAAGAGTGATTTTTTGTTGTTGTTCAATTCTTCTTTCCCTATAGGAATTATTGATCTGACTTCTTTGGACAGGAAGCGTCTCTCGTCAAAATACTTCAAAGTTGCAATTTCAGTATACTATATATTACATAAACTATATTAACTAAATAACTAACTTTATGGCCTATGGAACCCGGAGGTTCAATGCAGCGTTCACAAAAGCTCTCCACTGACTTCTATCCTTAGCTAATTGGATCCAGTTTCTACATTGTATTCCTATCTCTGCGAGATCCATCTTAATATTGTCCTCCCATCTGCGCCTAAGTCTTCCTAATGGTCGTTTTCCGATTGATCTTCCAGTCCAGTTTCTACTTTCTTGCATTCTAGCTACATGACCTATATTACAATTTATTAATAAATGTGCCATTAAATTCCTATTCCAAATACTACTCTTATTATTACTTATCAATTAAAGAGAAAAATATAATACAGCACTTTGAAGAGGTAAAGTTCTATAGAACAATTAAGAATTCTCTCCCTTGTAATCCTGTCAAATTTTGACAATGAAGTACTGAAATACCCTTGACTTGTGAAGGAAAATTATATCCTGCATTCGTCTATATCATTATAGACTGCAACAAAAGCACATCTTGCAAATGAAGTAATTCACAAACCTGCCAAATTTGATTTTTTTGGTATTTTTAACCAACGAAACAGGGAAAATATGGACTACTTATATTTGCAAATGTATACATATTGGTCGTACAGAACAGTTATATATTTAGCTGATTTTCACCCTAATGTGGTCAAAATGTACTCCCTCCCTAAGTTAGAAAGACGTATCAAGCTGTTTGTATTCTATAAACAAGAATTTGCTTGTTTATACATTCTTACGAACATGTTTGTAATAGAATATGTTAATTGTAAGGATACATTACTACAGAAATCGACGTGTAACCGTATAACATATATCTCGAATGCATACCTTTAACGATCTCTTTATATGCTTTTTTGACAAATTTAAGTCACGTGCTAAATCATTTAAGTCCTCCTGTTCCATTAAAAGTATATCACTGTCAGCATGTACTTGTATATATTCTGGATCTCTTGACGTAGGAGGCACTGGCCCCAGTGAAACCTCCGGTTCATTTCAGTCATTTTCTTCCAATGTCCATGTGTTGGGGGTACAGGTATTGGTAAATCGTCACTGTGCGGTGCAGGTCATATGGCCGAAGGAATATAAGGATACTGGATGACGTGTTTGCTTTTTTCTAGTCATGTCGGCGAGCTTAGTCTTGCAGAAGTAACAGTCATTAAGGTGGTTTGTTCGTATTATCCACACCATCGGTATAGCAAACGGTAAGGCCTTTGGTTTCCCACATAACCACAGACTAAAATTTGTTGTACAAGTTATGAAGCACTGATCAGGAGCGCATGGCTTGTCCTGGTCACCAATCGACAACTGAAGTACGAAGAATAAGCAAGTCTTCTAATGTTATGTATTTTCTTTCTTTGTTGTTTGGGTGTAAATCTAGCACACACAAAAAATCCATCCGGACGATTAGTACACGTTCTGAGTGAATCAACTCATTTCATTTTGAACCAATAACTCACTTCATACACAGGAGAACACTCGATTTCTAAAACAATATGCTTCAAACACACTTAAGCAATATAAGCCCGAACAGATCATGTCGACGAAACACTGCCTGGCGTTAAAGAGATCTTGTAAAAAATTCTAATTTCTGACACCTCACACAGGAATCTATTTTCCTTCCCAAGGGGAAGGAGAAGACGATAGGGCATAGGTTTTCTCACTTTGAATCATCGATCGACTATAGGAACAAAAATACACAGTGATATGCGACGTGAGTGACGAAATAAATTAAATTTTTATAACCAAAGGGTTTACAATTTGTTTTCTCAGTTATGGATTTTATCGCTAATCTAACGATTTGATAATTTATTTTAGAGACAAGATTTGTTTCGATTACCATTATTAAACTACGGATTTAGCGACTTTCAAAATATCGTACACCAAATAAAGTAGTATTATTTCCATTACAATTAAGGTTTCTCGTGACCTTGCACAGTACGTTTAGTGACATTACTGCTATCGTTGTTGCCAATACTGCAAAATTGTTATATGTTTGAAAAAAAAATAAAAGGGTAGTGAGAGGCTCAATGTCCTTATGACAATGTTTAAAACTTCCACTCAGCCTCGATCATTTTTGTTTTCTAAGCACTATAATCATTCAGAACCACTTATTATTTTCCGGGAGGTAAACATCATGTTGGACAAAGTAATTATTCAATATGGTCACCACTACGTAGAATGCACACACCATTTAAGTCTTTGTAGCCACTCATCAATTGCATTACGCAATACATCTCTGGAAAATCTACAGCTGCCTTCCAAAGAGACCAATTTAAATATTAAATATTCCGATGTCTCTTTACTCAAGCTATTTCCTGAAGTTTGGATCACAATTTGTGGTTGAAAGTGTTTAGCTCGGGACTAGCAGAAGGGCAATCTGAAGTGGAAATGACGTCCGGAACCTTTGTCTCCATTAACTGCTAGGTTGTCCATGCCTCAAGTGTTGGGGCTAAATCCTTTTGGAAGCCTCATCTCTAACCATAGAAGGTGTTGTTGAAATACTTGACTAGTCTTTCAAGAACTATCTCCTGATAGCTTTGTCTGAAATATTGACCAAACGTTCAGGAAAATGGACCTCCATTGTGACCTCGTAGCTCACACAACACACCACAACTTAGGGATAATGCTGTTCAATCTGCATCCTTGCAGTTTTTCCATCATCTTCTCTAGACGATGTGGCATATATTCTCATATTTTGGCTATTCACAGTTACCAACACACTGAAAATCGTTTCTTCAGTGAAAAGAATTGAACCGTTCCCATTTGCTACGCAACGCTTAAGTAAGCGCTTTGCTTTCAGGAGAATGTGGCGCTTCAGTTCATTTGGAAGGTGATGTCATTTGCGTTGTTTATAAGCACGGAGTAACAGATCAATGCTTAACGTGGAGACAGACATTTTCGATGTCTTTAGCTCACGAACTATAACTCACATTTATTACTGTATTACGTCAGACACGTGAAACCACTTCTTTCTGAAGTTCCAACGTTCGTACTGTGCATGGTTTTCCTTGCCACTTGTCCAGACAGAGTTTCAGTATCATCAAAAGAACGCCGGATAGTGATGTAAACATTTTTTACTAATGTGTGTCTAGTGGTGGGTTTTGGGAATGTCCCCTGGTGATTTCCTACCATGTACAACTATTTTACAGCCACATGATTTCCATGCTCACCCCATTTCATATTAAACACTTAGAACTGACACGTTACACTTCTTTAGCTCAACCAGCAATGACTCAAGCTTTACGATATTGCATTACTGTCGCTCGCATGTCCGGGAGAAAGTACAGCCACAATCAAATAGTAGATAGTATTTATGATAAGCACACACACACACACACACACACACACACACATATATATATATATATATATATATATATATATATATATATATATATATATATATATATATATGCTCAAAACTATTGTGAATATTGTTCAAACATAATTCATTCTCCCCAAAATGCTCAAATATAGAACATATTCCGCTCGAACAGCTCAAGAGCGTAATTATGTAGAAAATAAGATCTAATCGATTCATTCAAATTTCAAGTATCACGTCGTGTGCAGCAACTCCCAAAAATTCAAGAAATTATATTCGTTTTTCTATGTTGTCTAACTGTTTGAAGATTTGTTGAACGGTGATTCCAACTGCAATAGAACTATGGATTAATACATATAGTAATTATGAGCATAGTTTTTTTTCTTTTACCGATTTGCATTGTAGTTATTGAGATTTCGAAAGGTAGCCAGTAGGATATTCTACCACTTAGAATGTACTGCAGTGCCTTTGGCAGCAAGACGTGATTGATATCAATCGTCAATTCTTATTTCCAAATGTACATTACATTCTTGATGTGCATAAACTCGATATGCGCCAAAGCCTTTACAATGCTGGGATATGCGCTGATATTTTTAACGTTTTTTATTTAATATTATTTCATACTTTTAAAAGAGAAGTCTGTACTTTAGTATAATTAACAAAATTGCTGTTCATAAGAATTAATTGAAGTTAAATGTCACCTGAAGGATCTGAAAAGAAGAGAAATAAATTAAAACTTATGGACTAAAAGATATTGCAATGAACAAATAGGAAAAGGCTAATTTTAAATTCATAATAAATATAAATTGAAATAGTCAATGCATGTCTGATTATAGGTATTGTACGTAATAGTTGTTTTAATAGTGCCTTCGACTCCGGAAAATAGACAAATATAAAATAGAATGAATAAACATAAGTATCCAGGGGATATCTTACTTGAAAAATTATAGATTATATAAAGTTTTAAAATTCTAGCATAAAGAACTACGGAATTAAGGATAATTATTGCACACGAAAATATAAACAGATGTCAAACACGGATCAAATATTTATACGAAGTAGGACATTATAAAATATTGATACACCTCACTTTTAAAAACTATAATAGCTATAGCTATAAAATTTAATAGCTATAGAACGAAGAAATCTAGAATATAATTAAGCTAGTCTATGGTAGAAAAGAAATACAACTAGAAGAAACCACATTATAAGCTATAACGCTATATGCCTAGAACTACGTTACAATCCACTTAACTTTAAGATGGATCTATGAAGTTCGTTGCTTAAATGTTGCATTTTAACCTATTAGAACGATAGAAATTATATTTTTTATCCCAAAATACTGCATGTTACTCAATCCAGTTTCTGTTCTGTTTACTTCAAATTATATTAATCAGTTATTCATTTATTGCATCTGATATATATATGGTAATCAATGTCATTTTAGGTCCATTTCGGTGCCACCTGTTTGTATGCAGAACTTTGACAGCGTTATCTGTATACTATTCCATAAGTTCTTCGAGAGTTAGTGTCTGACAAAGAGAACGTTAAGTTGTCGAAACCGTTACCTTGTATTTTAGTTGTTACTCTTGTCAGAAGTGTTAAAATAAAAGGTCAGATATATTACTCTGCAGCTAAAATTTAAATGTAACTTCTCCTCGTTATAGTATTCTATTTTTCCTTATCTCTTAAAATGAAGAAGAGTATAATATATTTGCGGTTTCCTACCGAACAGTATTTTGTTATACTTTATTAAAAAGAAATGTCTGTTACCTACTTAGTTAGAAATAGTGCTGCAGAACTTGATGATTTTATCGTAAATTTCATTAATAACATCTTGCATATAAGTAATGGTCCTATGCACTCTTAAGATGTTTTAGTCAATTAGAGCTAAGGAAAATATTAGAGAAACTGGTTTTTCACATATTGTTAAAAATGAGACCTTGGCTTGAGAAACGAAATGCCACATATGGCGTTTCTCATATGTTAACAAATCTTTCTGCAACAATAAATAGTTGTTATAAAAATTTTAAATGCAATATTTAAAAATGTAAAATAAGGCTGCTGAAATAAATATTTATGGCAACTAAATAACACCTACATATTTTTTTTAAAAAAAAAGCAATTAAAATTGAAAATGCATTTATGTATATATATTTCTATGTTGTCACTCTTACATGAAACTATTCATTTAAAAAACATTATTCCACTTTAGTCTGTGAAATTAAGTTACTTTGTCGTATGTTAACTCGAGAGCCAACATACAGGGGGTAGAAAAATCTAAAAACACATCACACAAGGCACGTAAGTTTGACCATCCAGTGGACACCATGTGTTGCGGTTGCCGATCGTGTTTTCTCAGTGTGTCATGTGAACCTTCCTCTTCCGTCAGCAGTAACAATTTCACCTGTGAGTGTCGTGGTGTGAAAGTGGTACAGTAAAATATGCGACCTGACAGACTTCCAGAGAGACATGATCGTTGGTACCGGTCTCGTTGGAGCTTCAGTGGTAACAGTGGCGGACATTATGTGTATCGAAAGGCACTGTGTCCATTGTCACGAGGGCATACACAATTCATGGACAAACGACGTCTGCAAAGCACAACAGTGGTCGAAAGACAATTCTGTCAGATAGGGACGGGAGGGTATTAAAACGGATTGTAGCAGCTAAAAAGAAGGCCAGTGCAATGAAAATTACGTATGAACTCAATTCAGGCCTACAGATCCCGGTTGCATCGAAAACAGTGCAATGGTAACTTCATAAAATGAAAATTCATGGCAAGGCTGCTATCGCCAAGCCCCTCGTCACAGGAGTAAATGCGGAGAGGCGTATTCAGTGGTGCAAGTACCACAAGGCGTGGTCTACTGAGCAGTGCAAACACGTAGTGTAGCCCGATGAATCGACCTTGGCCTTCTTTTCAACAACCGGTCGTGCTTACGTATGGAGAACACCGTCGCAGGATTATGATACAGACTTTCTACTCCCAACTGTAAAGCACGAGGGTGATATGTTAATTGCAGTCTGAGCAGTGATATTGTGATTTTCTGCTGGTCCAATCATAGTCTTTCGTGGAATGATAAATGCTAAGGCGTACGAGGCCATTTTGGGGGATCAGCTTCTACCCATGGCCCAAATATTGTTCGCTGATTGTGATGACATCTACCAAGATGATTTGCACTGTCACGCTCCGAAAACGGTGAAATCATGCTTGAAGGAGCTTGACCAGGAGCTATCACACTTCCCCTGGATCCCACAACCAGCAGATGTGAACATCATTGAGCCATTGTGGTCTGCGTTGGAGAGGCGTGTTCGGTCTCATTACCCTCCACCAGCATCCCTTAAGGAACTGGAGCATATTTTGAAGGAACAATGGTACATATCTTCACACCCTACGATTCAAGAGCTGTATACGTCCATTCCACGTTGGACCCAAGCTGTTTTGGACGCAAAAGGAGGCCCCACACCATGCTACTTAACATTTTCACACTTTAGCAAATGTTTTAGATTGTTTTGTCCAAACACTCTATGTAAAAATAAAACTATCTACTATATTTTCCTCTAAAAATTACCAACCATAAAATACGCAACTCGAATACATTCACTATATCGCACACAAAGCCCAAAGCGCGCCAATTTCCAAATGTTATATATTTTTTCTTCTAATATCCATTACAGTGACAGGAAATACCGTTTCCAAATTTATTGTTTCTGAGTTGTTGACACGTTTATTAAATTGGACTCCCGTTGTGCAGTAATAAATACGTGAATAAAGTATGGTTTATGTAATGTCGATAAATAAAATTTAAATACTGATGAAATAATTGTTATGATACTTATTAAATGCATTTTATCTTAAGTGTGTTGTGTTACAATTATACGTAATTGATAGCATTGGTAACTGTCATCTTATTATACCTACCATAGTGTTATAAGGCGAGGAACTATTTCTAATATGCTTTGGAAATATAATTACTTTCTCTAATATCTACATATTTTAGTTTCTGAATCACTGAAGATACTAGCGGCAAAATTCATAGCTGTGTTAAATAAGTACAGCAAATATGCATATTGCAAAATAGCTTCATTTCAATAACTACAAAAATTTTACAATTACTGATTAAAGGAATACAAACCATTAGTAGTATCTCTCACAAATCTCTTAGCAATATGTCCAACAGCGTTAAGTACTTCACCGTAATGAGTTCCTTGAGAGTAACCTTCTGAAAAGCGTATTTCCCTTTTCGCTATTTCTACTTTCTTCTTTGTCAATTTCCATACCCCTAAAAAAATGGGAAGCGAAATATCGACGATTGTTACACACCAATGTCTACAGCGAACAATACAATTCTTCCACATAATAACAGATAATAGTGTCAAGAAAGATGGCTTAGTATCCATGTTAATTTTTGGGTTATTTGCCAACTAGATGATAAAATGCTTGGGTTTCCAAATGTTTTCACAAAATTGATCTGAAAATGTAAGATAGAAATATACCATTATGACAAAACATAATAGTTATAACTGTTCTAATATTAACTCAAACTACTTTTTGTTACTTTTTAGTAACTTTTGAAAAAGTCCATTTTGACAATCTACACATTTAATGACCCATGTACGTCATATATATACAGAGTGAAACAAAAGTCTGGACACGGTGGAATAAATCGAGAACTTAACTTCGGATCGAAAAATAAAAAAAACATGTGTTTAGTAATATTAAAAGATCTATCTGATGAAACCAAACTTGACCCTCTAGACCCACTCCCTGGGGGTTGGAGTGGGGTCAATTTTGAAATTTCTAATGGAAACCCCAATTTTGGATTGCAGATCTGGATTCTACGGCCCAAACTATGTAAAGTTTCATCAACACTTTTCCGTCGATGCATAACATGGCGCAGTAATCGGGGAAAATAAATGGCCCCTAAATACTCCCATTTCGTTCAAAAGCTTAGTAGTATTTCCGACCTCTGTTCTCGTTCAGTGTCACTGGTTCACTTCTCTGTTCCTTCTCGTCACTGGATAGAAGTACACTACACACAGACAGAAGACACAGAGAAAGGCACGCCTTCTTCATTCGGGCTTCGGGCAGTATCAGTGTTGCAAACCAGAAAATTCAAAAGCGGCGAGTAGAGGACAAAAAATAAAACAATTAAAAGTAAAAGGAAAATTGAAGAAAAGTATAGCTATTGAAGTATGTGCTTATTGCACTATGGTGTTTTTTGACTTCTGTGTCTAAGATGAAAATGTATTGATATAACTGTTTTCTAATCGCTAAAATATGACATTCATTAGGGTTGATTGTACCATTCTCTGATAAAGATAAATTATCGGAATGATCCAACCTTGTCGTGGTAGTAGATCTCATCTTACACAAAATAACACATGACCACTGCGACCAGTGTTATCTTATCTGACGATTAAAAGATTTCAGGATAGTGTGGAATTGGCCCTATAACGTGCAAATGTTCGAATGGTGTGAAATTATCAAAAATAGCCTGTAACTGTCAAGCTAATTTATGTTTGAAATAACGAGTGAACCAAAAGTTTGGCCATGGTAGAGTAACTGGAGAAATACACTTCTGATCATAAAAGCGCATAAACACGTATTTAATATGTTTCAAGAAGCTATCCGATGATATCAAACGCAACTCTCCGCCCCCCACCTTCTGGAAAGGAGTGGGGGGCATTGATTTTTCAAATGGGAACTCCAATGTTTTATTGAAGATTCGGAGACTGCATCTCAAATAATGTAAGGTATAATCAAAACTTTTTCGTCGATGTGTGATATCATGCTGTAATCGGCGAAATTAGATGCTCCCCTCTTCGTTTATGAGCTTGATATTAGCTCCGACCGTCTGTACAAGGTGCAGTATTTTGAGAAATACGCGTCGGATCAACAAAGTTATTCAATGGTACTAAACACGATACCGCACCCTACCGCTACGTGAGGTTAGCTAAAAGATTTGAAATGGAAGCTTTTATTTCTTATTGCAGAGTCGGATTCTGCGCACAAACCTGTATAAGATTTAGTCGAAACATCGTTGTCGCTGTGTGACGTGGCGCTGTAATGGCGAAATCAGGAGAACTTCCTATATGAACTTTAATTAGCTTCAATGCTGTGGACGTGATGAAAGAAGTATACATGTGATCAAAAAACGAAAGAAAATGTGTGACTATTGGGTTTGTTAGGGTGTTTATCGTTCCTTTTCCGCAGTGGAACGAGAGAGATGGGACCTACAGTTGAAAGTGAGATTCGAACCTCTATTAGGTTTTGGAACCGAGACGTTCCCCATGAACAATTGCCGACGAAGTTTGTCCGACCGTCGTCGATTATTGGGTGACAGCAGCGAAAAGGATGTGCTAGTGCTGGTTCAAATGCGGCTGCCTATTTGTCGGCTTGGCAGCGAACACCATGACGGCCCCGCCGCTGTTCAGGAACGGCAGCTATGAGACAGACGGTTGTCTTGGCCCAGCAGTGGCACGACGTCGTCCCCCGAAGCGACGGCATCATGATTTTCGCCACCAGTTCTCCTCACTTTTGCGAATAGTCAGACTGCCACTCACGAGACCGCTCGCAGTCTCGCATAGTTTTAGATGGGTGAAATTATTATTGAATTCTTTCTTTACTTCTTCTTCTTTCTCTTCTTCTTCTCCTTATTATTATTATTATTATTATAGTATATTATATTATTGTCTGCTAGTAGTTGTAGTAGTAGTAGTAGTAGTAGCAGTAGTAGTAATAGGAACTGTAGCATTAGTTGTAGTAGTAGTGATAGTAGTAGTAGTCTGTAAAGGGTAGTAGTCTGTAGTAGTATGTTTTATTTTTATTTTTAATCCTTTCATACTTTAATTTTTAAATGTCTATAATGTGCAGTGGCGTATTTAGGGGTGGCTTCCGGGCTTAAGCCCCCCGAAATATTACTTAGTATAGTAAAGTAAATGAAATATCTTGCAGAACTTTCACATTTCCAGGCAAAGCTTCCCCCCGAAAGTTAGCAAAGCCCCTCCGGAAACAAAATCGTAAATACGACATTATTAATGTGTCATCAATAAATTGATCACATCGGACCCTAGACAAGATTAGATTCTGTCGTTCCAATATAATTTCAAAACTAAAGGAGTTATCACTAAAGAGCATTGTGTGAACAGAGTGCACATTTCAATACATATGTATGGTACCACCTTAATTTCGTGGCATGGATGGGGCCACGGTGGCTCAGTGGTAGAGCGTTCACCTCTGGTGCTTAGGGTCCTGGGCTCAAAACCTGCTCCCGCCAAATGAACTTTGTGGTGGACAAACACCGTGTGCGTGGGTTTTCTCGGGATCTCCCGTTTCCTCCCACTTTCTTAATTCCACCATTTCATTAATCTCTCTCATAATCACCGTCTCCTTTAGCCTAACCGGCAAAATCGTGGGACCTAAAACTCAAAAATTTCATTTCATTTTCGTGGCATGGAGTCCCCTTAAGTACGTTGATCGAACTTTCGTTCGGGATAGACATGACAAAGGTTAAAGGCGTAACCTGTAATTTGGGCATTATAGTGGAGCATTTGTACAAGAAGTGATACCTGTGTGTGAGTGTGTGTGTGTATGTTATTCGTTTCATTATTGTTTTCTCTTACATGCAACGTATGGATGTGTGAATTATAACACGTTTAGTGGCACGTGACATGGGATTGCGACATTGGGATGGCATTGCTCGTTCCTTCATTCACATGTTAAAGCGACGTTCACCTGAGCGATTCGTTTATAAGTGGTAGGTCATTAACGGTGACGGATCTGTTGGTAACGATTCTCGGTCTAACAGCAAAATGTCTTTCTTTTTCACCCCAAATAGTTAATTTACTTTCGCCGATTATGGCGCCATATAATGCATCGACGAAAAAGTGTTGATGAAACCTTACATAGTTTTGGCCGTAGAATCCAAATCTGCAATCAAAAATTGGGGTTTCCGTTTCAAATTTCAAAGTTGACCCCACCCCAGCCCCCAGGGGGTGGGTCTAGAGGGTCGAGTTTGGTTTCATCAGATAGCTTTTTAAATATTACTAAACACGTGTTTTTTGGTTTTTCGATTTGAAGTTCTCGATTTATTCTACCGTGTCCAGACTTTTGATTCACTCTGTATATATATATATATATATATATATATATATATATATATATATATATATATATATATATATATATATATATAGATAGATAGATAGATAGATAGATATAGATATATATAGATATAGATATATATATAGATATATATATATAATGTATGCCAGTCTGGTAGTCTGCGTCTTTTAATGGACACGAGGATTGTTCGATGTTTCGTAGAAATCTAACGGTCCTTTTACCGATATCCCATAGTAAAGCATGCGCGAAAAGCGTACAACTTAGCCTGGAAACGCCGGATCAAACAGCCCTAATACACACTTGACCAGACGTTATACCGTTAAACGTATCCACAACAAGTTTCAATCTTTTTGCAAAGTGGATTACGCTTTATTTTGCTATTTCGTAAGTAAAATGTTTACTCAGGTACACTATTCTCTGCTTTTTATGTATTTATAATAGTTACGTCAATTCTACTCAGTAAGGTGTAGAAACTTCAAGTTGATTCTAAGGAAATGCGTGCACACCCTGGTTGGTGAATAGAGATGATCGATCAAAGCATATCTCTCTGAATTTTCACTAGATGATTGTTTTTTCTTGCAACTACTGCCATTTTTTCACAATTATTATAAATCAATACGTAAGCCACAATGAAAGTCAAAAATTATATAGGCGTTCTGTTTTTTCCTGGTTTTTCTTCATTTCAGGGAAAATTGGGCTTGACATTATATATACTTTACTCCTCTACAATGTTTTAGGACAATTCTCAGTTGCTTTGATGGATCTGATCTTACCGAAAGCCTGGTAATCATACTTCCATATATTTTACTACGGTTCAGCTAATAGTAAAAGATTTGTTTTATTTGGAGACAAAACAAGAAACATTATTAGAATTTATTTTTTCAGTTTTTTTTTTTGTCTTTTCAAAAAAAGGCAGGACACTACATAGACCATTATTTAGGTTTACTCAGCAGCGAATACTGGTTTTCTTTTGTCAAGCCTGGAAGTACACTTTACTATAACAACACCTAAGGCATGTACATATTTTTGCAAAGCACAGATACTACATAAGATGACTTCCTAATTATGAACATCGTCGATGCTGGAATAGTAAAGGCAAGATAATCAAAAAGTTTTTGCCAGTCTAGAGCAATGATAAATTAAGAGCAATACTGTGGATCGTAAGTTCCTTTAACTCTTGAAGTTATCACTATCAACTTTTGGCAATTTTCCTGCAGCTTTACAATCCGCTGACGATAAAGGTCGGCGATTTTGGATGCTAAGAATCCGCTGCAACGTATGGGGCACTCTTTTCAACTTCTGAGTATAGAGGTTACCAGTGATAGTCTGACCAGGTGGAAGCTGTTCGTAATGCACTACATGCCGACAATTTCACTACTTATAGAGCATAACATTTCGTGGCTGATGCAAAAGTGTGAGGAACAAAATACGAGGCGACAACCAATGTCTGGTGTGTTTGGGATTGTTCATAGCTGATACACTTTTTCTCCACAGTAAGCAAGTGGTCAAAGAAGGCTGTGTATAGGGACAACAGGATGTTGGTTTTGGATGCAAAGAATCCGTGACTGTGTTTCGCAAGTCTCGCTCATTTGAGAACGATCACCCGCAGATAGTAGTTGTGAAGGGAATGAATAAGGCGACAATTTGTAGACGGAGGTCCAGTGAAAAATGTGAATATCATAGTGTCTCCCAGTCAAGTTGCTGAAGGGTCTCTCGGGTTCTCTTTGCCACATGTGGCTGGAAACTGTTGTGCATCACCAATACCAGCTCGTTCTGCTGCAATGCACGGTGCACACTTTGCAACTACTGAGAGTAGATGTTAGCAGCGATGGTCTGACCAGGTGGAAGGAGTTGGTAACTAACCACTTCCTTGGAATAACACCATGCACAGATCGGAACACTTCGTGAGTACAGAGGTGGTCTTGAGTTGTGAGGAACTGGGTCACATGGTGAAAAACAAGTCTGGTACCCTTGAGAATGTTATACCAAATATAATTTTTCAACCAATGAGACAGCAAAAAAAAAAAAAAAAAAAAAAAGTGTCTTTAGAGAAAAAGGATGACTCTAGTTGCTCCTTGTGGGCTACAGACAATGTACGGCACCCACTTTTTTTTAACTTGTATCTATTCTCTAAGCCATGCAAATGTAGTCTGTCTTTTTCAGCGAAAACACGTAACATTTCTGCAAGTTCACCACACGTTAGAATATTATTCACCATGGTTGCTTTCAGGGCTTCGTCATCCAACCCATATGGTCACAAGCTGCGGGGTTTCTCCGAAAGGTTCCGACGGGAATTTCTATAACGAATGGCTGGCGAATTGTTCATTCACGGCATTCTACTCTAATACATGCTATTGAGGCAACTTGATACGGCAGATGATAGATCCACATCAAATTCATGCTATAAACAAACGCCAAAAAGCTGCTTCAATACATTAGTTTTGAATACTGGACGAGCTATGGCTGCTATATATGAGCAACATGCCTGTATTATTAAAGGTCAGTGGTCAGATTAACTCCCGAAGTACACGCATCATGTCGTTTACTCTCAAAATCAAAAGTCTCAATGGAAAGTCAAAATCAGCAAGAACATTTTTAAGTACACATATTACTTTTTTTTTTTGCAAAACATAAGAATTGTGTTGAGATAAGACTGGATGAAAAATAAAATTTCAAGTATGCCTTTCAAACAGCTTACTATTCTTTATATTACAAGGAGAAAAGCAAAGAACCTAAATATAACAAAATAAATACTACTGCAAGACACGAAATACGTTTGGGAAAGGATTAAACCTCGAGATGCGAGAACCAAAAGATGAAAAAAGTCATGTTGAATCGAATCAAGAGCGATTAGAATTCTGATTCGTGACAATTTTTGGTATCATGGCGGACATAAGTCTTTGACCAGGTAATGGCGACTGCTTTGAAACAAAAGCACAGTATGAGAATTAAATCTATCATATCTGTAGTTTTGTGTGGAGAAGAAACAAACTTGTGAACGAAAGGTTTAACAACTCAAGTTATTAATATAAACTTTACGAAGGTTATTCACTTACATCATCATAAAACAAGTACGAAAGACGTTTTCAATCGAAGAAATATAACATATAACTTTGCAAGTGGAGGCAAAGAAACATACCGTAATCAGACTAAAGACGAATTGTTTACCGCTTAGTGATAGTGGTACAGTGGTCTAGGCTAATGAACAGTAATGCACGTCTGGCATTTTTTAAAAGGATTTTTGATGGAGATTGATCGGCGATGGCATAAATTTTATTACATTCAGATATTTGAATAATCAGTTGTTTCAATACTTGAACTATCAAACATTCAGGAATGATAATAGTAATAATAACAAACCAATAATAATTATTATTATCTCATAGGAGATTAAAAGCCAGGACCTAATTATCGCTCAGGTCATACCATTACAAGCAGAAACGTGACATATGGCAAGAATATTTCGGTTTTGTTTAATGTTGGCCACGAGAAGAGGTATTTCTCATCTCGTTACTGAAACAACACAAAAAAAAATCGAGACAAGAATGAACATTTTATAATCGAGACGGGACAAGGCTAACTCAAATTATCGTATTGCTTTGGACATGAGAATCGAGACGAGATTAAAAGTATCGTAAACATTTCTTGTCTTGTCTTGATTCTCGAAATAGTGTATGTCCATTCTTTAAGTAACAATTGCTCTGTAGACTGAATCATAAAAGCTATAGGTTAGGTCAGTCGGTCGAGGGTTACGGTGTGTGGTGGGTTTTGGGTCAAGTTTTCATTAATTCAAAACTCTTTTAACTGGTTTGGTTTCGGTTTGAGCTTCAAACAGAATGTGTCCGTCTATTTTAGAAAACGAACCCAGTTTGGTTCGGATTTTTTTTAAATACAGACCTTATATTGCCACTTTTCAGAATATCAGTATATATTTTGGAAAAGTTCCAAACGATATGTAATCGTTTCGTTCTAGGTTAATTTATTATGAGTCTGCTGTTTCACTTTTAAATGAAATTTCTATTCAACATGTTTTTCCCCTATAATTTTTTTTTGTGAAAACACGTTAATGAGCAAAAGAAACTATATCTGTTTTTCGGTTCTTATTGGTTTGGGTAACAGCTTAAAAATATAATATCTACGTTTAATATCCCGGAATCATGTCTGTTAGATTGAGGAAGACTATGATTTTAAAAGTGAATTACGATGTACGAACTAGTGGAATGAGAAAGTGGGAGTGTTCCGAGAAAACCCACGAGCACGATGTTCTCCGTCTCAAGCTTACTTGCATTGGGAAGGAACCAAATACCCCACCCATCAGATAATTTAGTAGGTGGTGCCTCAGTTTCGATTACCGAAGGGAGAGCCTTTGAAATTTTAAATATCCTCGATGTATCTATGTTCGTGTCCCTGTCCATCAAGGTTACTGGAAATAACTGTAAAACGAGAATAACCGAATATAATAGAGAGAACTCTTGGAGGTACTTTCGGTGAATGAGGAAAAGAATGGCCCAAGGCTCCAGGTTAAGGATTCGAATTACTCTTAAGACAACTTTCTCCTTCATGTTCTTACGTGTTTGTAAATCTTTTTAAATTTAAATTTGAATTCTCTCGACTATAGTATTTTATCACAACCAAAATCAGTATTTCATCGTTAATAAAATATTGGAATCCTAAACGTGTGCAATTAGCTACATACAGTAGTGTTTCTTGACTCTTACTTCACACAGCAGTCTTAGGGTAGTAGCTGGAGCATTCGTTTCGTTATTTAGGGGTCCGCGGATTGATTCTCTGTGGGAAAATAAAAAAAATCTTTTACAACGTTGATATTTCTGACGTATATTAAGATGAAAAATAATCAATTTCTCTCGGTCTTACAAGTTAGAGTTGAACCGACTTCCTTCACAGCGGTAATTCTGAGACTATGACAACACAGTCTACAATATCTATTCGTACTTTCTGAAAACATCGTGGTTAGCAAACAATTCATGAATACATAAGATACGATTCATTAACGTGTCTGAAATGTTATTCTTTCATTGTGGAATTGTTTTTAAGTTCTTCCTAGAAATAAGAATAATATTTCCGATTGTTATTTCCAACACGTTCCATATAACTGTTCAAACAAAATTTGTAAATAGGAACTATTCTTTTTATTTGTATGCATATTTTGTTAAAATATCAATATAACGTATACATAATCCAAAGTCTTTTACCCAAAGAAAGGGCGTTACTATGTATCGTTTTGAAAACAATTTCTACTTAGTTTCTGTTACGGAATCCGAAGGTTTGATTGTCGTGTTGCCCTGTAGCTGTCACTTCTTTCCCCTTCTTTTTTTCCAAAATATCTCTTATAAGGCAATTCATCCTTAAAAAGAGTGAAAAAATTGTTTTCAGTTTTTAGAACTTCAGGATGCTTATTTGCATTTTAATAAAACGTAATATTGAGGTCTCAAGCATTCAGTAATAATAATAATAATAATATTAATAATAATAATAATAATAATAATAATAATAATAATAATAATAATAATAATAATAATAACAGAAGATAAATTCCGTATGAGGCAGATTATATTAAACTCTGTAAAATCGCTCCTAGCGTTAGGCAAGAGTTACAAAATTGTCGGAATTGGAGAGAATCGTCAGGATCATCATGTCGTACCCTCTGCATACGTCCTTACAGCTAGCTAAATTTTAAACGAAATGTTTCGAAGGAAATTTCATGTAGAAAGTAGGGCTACGGAACTCAGAAGAACCATAACGAAATTTATTTTACATAATGGTTATGTTGGCTAAGCTACAGAAAACGACGATGATGAGAATGAAAGAAATTTTGGAATAAAGAAAGCGGAAGAAAGCCTACACACACGGTGTTTGTCCAGCACAATGGCTACTACACAGGAGCTGTATGGAACAGGGTGAACCATAAAATTCACATGTCAATAATAATAATAATAATAATAATAATAATAATAATAATAATAATAATAATAATAATAATAATAATAATAATAATAATAACATTAATAATAATAATAGTTTAAAATGTGCCATAAAATTTGACAAAACTTACTTAAAAGGTGTTCCGTACCTTCAAGACACACCTCTGCAACTACCCAAATTTTAAACTAAAGTGTTCCACTAAAGTTTCATGTAGAAAGTATTCTACTGTATGTTTTAAAGAAAATAACGGTAAAAAATAACTGAATATCACTCAACACTAAGGGAAATAATAAACTAATTTTTAGGATATGCAGAAGTAATTATAAAAGCTTTGCTACAAAAATAGCTACACAGACCATAATTCAATGAGCTCTGAAATACAAAGTAACAAAATAACCTATAGCTTTTATGATTCAGTCTACAGAGCAATTGTTACTTAAAGAATGGACAAACACTATTTGGAGAATCGAGACAAAACGAGAAATGTTTACGATACTTTTCACCTCGTCTCGCTTCTCTTGTCCAAACAGAGACAATAATTTGTGTTAACGTTGTCCTGTCTAAAATGTAAAATGTTCATTCTCGTCTCGAATTTGTTTGTGTTGTTTCAGTAACGAGATGAGATATTCCTCTTCTCGTGGGCAACACTAGTCAAAACCGAAATATTCTTGCCATATGTCACGTTTCTGCTTGTAATGTAATGACCTCAGCGGTAATTAGCTCCTAGCTTTTAATCTTCTACGAGATAATAACAATTATTATTATTTCATAATTATTCCTGAAGATTTGATAGTTCAGGTATTAAAACATACGAGTATTCAAATATCTCAATATAATAAAAGTTTTGCCATCGCCGTGCAAGAGCCATCAAAAATCCTAAAGTAAAAAAAATTACCCGATGTGGATTCGAACCAAGAACCTACGGATTATTAGTCAAGCAAGTGCTTTGACCAATGAACCGCGAAAACTATGCGGTAAACGATTGCTCTTTAGTCAGGTTAGGTTATGTTTCTTTGCCTCCGCTTGCAAAGTTTTATGTTATATTTAGTCGATTCAACACGTCTTTCGTATTTTTTTTTATATTAAAGTTTATATTAATAATTTGAGTTGTTGTTAAAGCTTTGGTTCACAAGTGTTTCTTCTCCAGAAAAAACTACAGATATGACAGATTTAATTCTCATATTGTGCATTTGTTTCAAAGCAGTCGCCATTACCTGGTCAACGACTTATATACGCCACGATAAAATAGATACAATTTAACCGTTCTTGAGAATAATTAGTAATTTATTTTTCTGTTTAAGAATTGTGCATCGACACCTCATCTGATATACAACGTAAATATCTTAACGTATTACACAGAGTTGAGATGTTTTTATTTTCACCCAACTTTATTCTTACCTCCAGTATGAGGACAGCTAGTGATGTGAATCAAAACTAAAAGTATCTTGTTAATAGCACCAACGATTTGATCATATGTGACACATCACAATTTCATTAACATCTCTATAGTCTGGTATAAACCATTTCCCTCAGAGTGGTCAAATGTAATTAATGCTTTGGGTGAGTTAATTACGGAATTTTCTCAAACTTTATAAGAACAGTGAGAGCATAACAGGTATCATTGAATTATCTGAGAATAGATAATGCCTTCAGCGGCCCTCGTTAATTCTTCACATAATTCCCGAGCAGTTAACATACACACACTTGCATAAACGTGGTTTAAAATGCCATCGAGACTATCACCAATCTACGTAGAGAACCCAGAAATCCTCAGTTCCTTTAATAAACGTAGTCTACATTGCTTGATATCTCTCGCACTTGATCATAACACTGCCTTATTACTAGAGTACGGCATCGGGGATTAAACTATTCATTTCAGCGACGACGAAAACTAAGGATTCAACTACATCAGATGTTTCAGATTATTCCTAACTTATTCCATTTCACCCGCTTGGGGATCATATTAACGTTTGTAGCAAATATACAAATTGAGTTATTATCTTTTATATGCATTAGGTATTTTACTCAGATATGTATATATTATATAAGGTATAAAAACTGTTCACACAGGCAGCGACACTTGAAGAGTAGGCCAAAACATTCTGTAACTATTGAAAGTCACATCAGTTGATGGTACGCTTAATTTCTTACTGAATACCTTTTCTCGCTATAACGATTGACGTTCATATTAGAAGTAATTGATTCATGCTACACTCGGGTATAGTACAAATATGATTATGGAGGTCGAACGTATTTTCAGGACACTTAATTGATTTCATCACACTGTTTCTGGCTATCATTTACGGTTCTTATTTTAGGGTCATTGGTGTTAAAACCGTAAGTAGTTGATATCGAAAACTTCTTGTTTAATAAATAATAATAATATAAGACGCTACCTATTCTTAGAATGATTCTCGTGTTCCTTGTCACCTTTCTTTCATGTAGAAAAATATTCTAGCCGGAAGTTGAAGTAGATTTGTAACATTTTCGAATTTCTAAGACTAACCAATTGTTAAAAAAACTTAGCGCAATATTTTACTAATTTTTGTCTGTAATGATCAATGTTAAAGACCCTATTTTTTATCTATTGTTTTTAATATTGTCTCCGTAATCGAATGCAATTAATACTTTTTGACACTCTGCATCGTGATCTACCGCTATGTCTTTAAACACTCCATCCTTCGCACAGACGGATACGCGTAGAGGGTAAATATACAGAGTATTAGTGAACTATACTGACATACTGTAAGACATGATTCCTCACATCAAAATAAGAGATAAAAGTCATATGGATTTGTGGGGAGAAGTTTCAAATGTATGGCTATCCGGTATCATTGAACAGGTAAAATTAAACATATATTATTTCGACTACACGTTCAGTGTTGGTTCATGTGACCTTTTAGGAAGTTATACGTATGCATCAAAAATGCGTATTTGGCGAATGTCTAATAGACGTGCAAGGTATTTCATACAGGAAATAATTACTAGACATTTTCTAAACAGACTTCTCAGACACACTCAGATTTCATGGGGAGCTAAAGAAGACAAATTGCAAACCATGACACCAGAGGACCTGTAATGCTTCAGAGGGGTGTCCGAAATGTTAGGAAAAGCTAGCTTTAAAGTTCTTCGTGTTCAGAATGTGTACTGCGATGTATTTTTCCCCGGTATGTTTTACTTTTTTAAAAAATTT
The DNA here is from genome assembly GCF_964235325.1 of Thermobia domestica. Taxonomy (NCBI): domain Eukaryota; kingdom Metazoa; phylum Arthropoda; class Insecta; order Zygentoma; family Lepismatidae; genus Thermobia; species Thermobia domestica. The sequence continues at coordinate 11,615,679 of NC_137461.1, read as the reverse complement.
CTTTTCATTTATAACCACGAAACAAAACACCTCAGCAAGTATTACTCCGAACACGAGGAACCATAGTGCTGGTATTCTCTAATACTTTCGAATTCCAGTTCAAATATTCATTGATCACTGTTGTCAAGGCTTACCAACTGTCTACCTTAGACCCACCTAGAAATCAGAGCATATCTGAAAATGTTATTGGAAGCAACGGAATCCATTGCACTTCAATTGATGAAATATGTATGTTTACGTATATACAGCTTGCTTTACGCTCATATACACTGCCACTCCATGATCTATTTTTATTTATTTATTTATTTATTTGATATTTATTAAATCGAGATAGCGCGTGCTGAAGTTTAGTTTTATCACGATTTAGGACGGCCCTAGATCTGTAACTATATACTTTTCTCCACAGAACTATGTGGATTTATCTTAACTTCGATGTAAGAAATAATCTGTTCCAGTTTGTCAGCATGATTCGTTAATACATTTTATAAAGAGGTTTAGATACACCAACCTTCTTAATAACATTTGATCCTAACTTTAGTACTCTTGTTTACTAAAAGGGAAAAGCTATCCCTGCCAGGATGTATTTTCTTCTAGCCGGGACTGATTTTTATAATGACCCGATAAGTCTCTGGCGTCTCGCAATGAATTCGCATACTGGCTATATAAATATGTCGTGTTTTATTTACTAACATAACGGAAACGCTAATTTATTAGCCAGTTTCACTGCATAAGTGGTTACCGCATATGCATTTGATGCTCGTGGTAATGGGTTCGGTTCTGACTAGAGAACACAAAAATCAATTTCAGAGCCATCCAGTGCATTAATAAATAATTTTCTTTAGCCTAGAAGCGTTACGTGGGACGTACGTCTTAAAAAGGAAGCAATTGATTTTATATATTAATATCTGAAACATTTTTCTTTATTGTTATCCAGGTATAAACAGGAATAATTCTAGGCCTGAGAAGTAAAATAGTATGTCATAAAATAGTAATGTCACAGGAGAAGCGAAACAGTGTTTCAAAGAAAATATTTTATTGAATTGCGGCTATTGTTTATTGACCAAAAATTGTTCACTTTCTGCGTTCCCGTTGTCCACATTTCAAACCTTTCCTAGTGTCCCTCACACTAATGGAAGTAAGAAACCATACGATAACTCAATTTCTTCACAAAAGTGACTTGTCATAGTTTACCTCTCAGCCCCAGAATTACAAACCTTAATATATAATAACAATGACAACCGCATTAATGAAAAAAGCTTTCAGTGTAATTTTTCTAATTTGCTTTAGTGCGATTCGTTAGATTGCCGTTCGTACTGTACACCAAGAATCATCCTGCATTTTGCAATATAATTAATTATTCTTTATGAGAATTGTACAAAAATCACGTTTCTCTCGCATATGGTTACAACTACTGCTAATAGACTCTTTTAGGAATTCGAGATGAGGAGTTAAGTTTCTGAGATCTCCACATTTATGTCTATTTTAGCCAGTTGCGTATGAGAGATTATGTCAATCGGCGATCGGAGTGCCTGGGAAATTGAGAAATGAAGAAATGGGAGAAGAAGAAAGGGGCCTTTATGTTACCTATCCTCCCGGCGTTTGTCATGTGTGGCAATGTAAGGAAGAATTCTGACTCAGGATGATTGGTGTAAAAGAACTCTTACACCGGCTTCTCAGTTGAAATTTTTACGTGATGCAAGAAGGGATTTTGTCACTGTGTCACCAGTAATTAATGTGGCGAAGACATCAAACTGGTTTACGTGAGTTAGTTCACTCGTGAGAATGCGAATATCTGGTGACTAGCTGCAGGTGTTCACTTCCTGTCGATCGTGAGTGTTGCTCTGTTATGCCATAATACCGCAGTGGCGTATTTAGGGGCGGGCTCTAAAGGCTCGAGCCCCCCAACGAGGGTAGTTATTTATTGTATTTATAGAGATAAGAGACCTAACGTCTACTGTCGAAATGCAGAATTAAAGGCAGCATATCTAGAACACAATGATTCATCCTCGTTGACATGCAGCCAACACAACCACATACACACAAACACGCACCAAGAAACACTTCCAACAAGGGAATTACTTCATCTCTGGATTTATGTTGAACACACACACACAGAAATAGGCCTAAGTTGTATTTTTTGGCCCAAAAACGTTCAGCCCCCATTGAACATTTCTGGATACCCGCCTGTAGTACCGGCCTTTTTTCATTTACCTCACACCATGATCATGTCTAATTTTGCCGTCAAAGTTTTGTGCCTTTGTTGTTTACGATTCGTAATTTTTTTTCACGTCGTGGAAAATATCGTTACCTTCTTACGTTTCTGGCATTTGTAAGGACGAATATCGATCCGCTTCAGAATGGTTTGAATCTCCAAAATATCTAAATAAAGGCAGGGCCTCTGCTGTGACAGTTTCACTTCTTTCACAGTTATGGTTCAAAAGTTCTGGTTTTGCATACTACGGGAAGTGCAACGTTCTGAACAGGCTGTAGATTGACAATACTTTAGTTGCATTCTTTGTAATATATTCAATCACACTTCGTTAAAAGCATTCATAGGAACTCCATTGTTGAATAAATTTCCAAAATAATGCTACGAAGGACAGGGTCCTTTATGACGTCCCCGGCACCCTAGGCACTTCCAATTGTTATGCCCCCATTGTTTCCAGAGTACCCCTCCTTCTGTTATTACCTTGCCAGTTTTGGTTCGGTTGGTTCGACAAGATAATACCATGTACGTACAGGAGATTGAAATTTATTGGGCACGCTTTTAGTAATACATTGAACTCATCAAAAGTATAATTTTTGTTTTATGCTTATTATTATTTCATCATGTAGATGTTCAGTTTATCACATTAAGTGACAAACTAGAAGTTTTAAATGTACAGAGGTTGTATTTATTGGTTTCTCGTAAAATTTTAGGATTAAAAAGTGTACAGTGAATCATTTCCACAATCCCGGCTTTTGTCTGCTAATAGCAGAATAGAAAACATGTAGCTTTCCTAATGTTAGTACAGTTAATAGTTTGTATTCATCCCTCACTTATCCTCAGAAAACTCTCCTTAAGCATTCTTATTTATCAAGTAATATAAACCTATTTTCGATTAACAAAAGTAAAATTACACGTATCACATTTCCATTTAGTTTGTAAAAAGGTAGCTCAACTGGAATGGAAATGACGTTTGCTGCACCAACGTATTTTAGTTTTTTCCTCCTTTTTCTCCCTCCAATTTGTTGCGCCCTAGGCACAGACCTAGCGTGCCTTAGCGGAAAAACGCCCCTGACGAACGGACAAGTGTAATTCACAAAAATATAACGGTAACCGAAAAAGTTCCTAGCGCTTTTTCAGCGATTGTTTTCGAATACCTATACGTCACTTAAGACGTTCCCGATAGTTCTAATTAGCATTTACTACCTTCTGCCAACGTTCTGGAAGGCCATTTGTTCCATCGCGGCAGAACGTGGTAGGCCGTGAAGCAAAGAAAGTATCAAATGCATTTTGCACCTCTACTAGGCATTAAAATTGGCGTCCTCTAAGCTGCTTGTCCAAGGAATGGAACATGTGATAAAGGGACCGTGCAATTTCTGGGGAGTATGGCGGATGCAATAGTGTTTCTAATCCAAGACGTAGTGTGGTATTCCGAGTCACTCTAGTCTTAACGTTGTCCTGTAAGAGGATCTTCTTGCGATTCACACTATTCAGCGAAGTGCATTATTCAGAGTTTTAAGTTTTCCTAGAACATGGTGTACCTACTGACAGGACATAGTTGCATTGATGCTCTGACCAGCTGTAGTAGTTTCCGATGCACGATGTCGCCAAAAGTCCACCAAACACACAGAATGACCTACTTCTGGTGCAGTGCTAGTTTCGGCTGTTTTGGAACCGGTTCATTGGAAGCTAATTATTACGGCGCTATGGAGCTTCGTACAGGATCCACTTCTCATCACATGTCAACGCCCTGTCCAGAAATACCTCCTCGTTCAGACGAGACAGCAAAGAAACAAAGGCATCTGCTCGCGTTGCCTTCTCGCTCGGAGTCAAATCATGTGAGACTATAGGCTTAACTTGTAGTGCTTCCCAAGTTGATGGAGGTCCCTCCGAATGTTTTTTGTCTACTCACACTGAATTGTAGTCCCAGTTACTCACATGTCTGGTCACTGTTTGCTTCAATTGCTGTCTGGAGATCTTCATTTTGCACATGTGTTGGTCTTCGAGCACGTTGTGCGCCTTCGAGTGTTTCGTCACCGTGTTTAAACTTGATAAACTATCGCTGCATTGTCCACATAGTCACGGCACCCTCACCAAAGGACTCGCATATCTTCCGCCCCGTTGCAACTGCGTTTGAAACCATTTTGAACTCGTACAACATACACTTCCTGAAGACGGTCTGCGGAGGTCTCATGTTCATTCACTCTGTTCGAACGAAAGTTCACGGTATAACTGAGCAGCCAAAAAAAGTAGTATGTTGGATATACCATCACCAAAACCTGCTTCCGCTTTATCCCCATTCGCATTCAACTTACGGTGTGAGGGAGAATTGAATACAGACCTCCACAGAAAGCAACAGAAATTTCTAGTTACATTTATAATAATGTATTTTTAAATTAATTTTTCTGTTATAAAAATAACTTGTAAAATATCACTCTAACACATAATATCTAGTACAGAACTGGAATGCGGGTCATACATAAAGGATTTTCTACGGTATTCTAATTTGATTTTCATGTATTATGTTTCAGTGTTTGTAAATAGAATCCATTTATAAAAATTTGAAACAACTTGTGGTAAGTGGCCACTATGTCAACTTTTATCTAAGCAAATTAGAGCAGGAGCGCATTAAAGGGAGTAAGCGTTAGCCAGACAGTGCTATCCTTTCTTAGGTTTGCATAAATTTGTAAAATGCACGAAACGAAATTCTTACTAAATTCCACAACAGTATTGAATAAGTAATAAAAATATATTTGGATCTTGCCTCTCACATGTTTATAAGGTACACATACGAAATTCATAAGGATATATGGTATAAGGATATGTCATACATAAGGAAAGCATGATGGAGTGAGGTGTTTTGTAAAGGCAGTATACAAGTGTCATGAAGCTGTGACATCCGCAAGGCATCTGTTTTCTTATGCCACAAAAAGTGTTTTCTATTAATGCTGGTTTATTAATATACACACTGTCGCTGTCACGCCCCCAACCAACGGCCGTGCCCCGCGCAAATCTCCCTTTTGTACTCCTTTGCTGGTTTGATTAGATAAAATTCGTGCTTTTGAGTGGCCACCTAACACAAGTTAGTTTGTGTTTCTAGTGTATTCATAATTAGAATCATAATACAATTTTAAATCTGATCGTATATTTCTCTTATTGTGTTACTCAGTGTCTCTTAAATGAGAACCTGCATTAATGGGTTTAGATTAACGTTAGGAAGACGTACACGTTATGAGTACAAATAAAGCGTATTGACTTTTTCAACAAAGGAGAAGTGTAGAAAGCACTAATCAACTTCTGGTAAGTGGCCACTATAGCACGAGTGTTATCTAAGCAAATAAGAGCAGGAACGCAATAGGGGGATTAAGCAGTACCCACGGGATACGTCCTTAGGAAGAAGGAGAGTCAGAGATTGTAGCTATTCGCATAATCATAATTTGGATAAACATTGATTGTGGAAAAATAGTTCATATGGCCGAAAACGAAACACGTCTTACGTGTGGCATAGCTTAGCCACAATTTTCTAATTACTTTGGGCACTGTAATTGTATAGCAGTTAACCCCATTGTGCATTACTTATGGTATAGGCTATGACGTGGTAAAAAGAAAGAAAACTACTTTGTATTTGATATGTATAACTTACGGTACATATGAGAGACAAGATACCGATATAGGCTATTTCGAGTACTTATACATTGTTCTTTCAAAAACAAGATATTTCTTCCGTACATTATACAACTATCTCTACGTGAACTGCAACAACTCTTAGTTTTTGAGTAGGTTCTTATTTTATGCAATATTCTCTGGTTAACTTTTGAATCTCCGGTCAAATTTTATTAAATTTACCGGGACAATTGGGGAATTTGTTTCAGGCGGTGAGGAAAAATTAGTGAAAGTCAGATAAGAGGAATAGTGAAGTTAAGTGGTTGTATATGTTGGTTTTTTATGTAAGTGGCACTGTATGTGGAGTTGGAAGTGGACTATTTGGCGGAGGTACATTTGGTTCACTACAAGAATCCATAGTTTGTAAAATGTGCAGAAAAATTTGGACAAGTAATTAATTGACCCATTTCATGTCAAGAACAGAACCCAACCAACTTCTGCGAAACTTCTAACCCGTTCATGCCCCTACTACTACTTATACTATGGATCTGTATAGTAATACTGCACCCCTAGTGTAAAGTAATCTAAAGTAAGTTAATGTATTCCAACCAATTATAACCTAATCCAGTACACTTTCCTACTTTCTTTTTCGATTTTCAAATTGCTCCAGCGATACAGCACTAATGCCCTGTAGACTTTATGCTATACGTCTTATAGCATACATTTCATACGGCATACAGACTTATTTTACACTCATATCCCTAAAGTTAATCTTCACATAAGGAAGCTCTAAACTCTTTTCTAAATAAACACTTTCAAACTCAGTAACAATGCATTTCATACCAAGAGAAATAAAAAGTTTATGAATATGACTCAGTACTGTTAAACTAGAATAGCACCTAAAGGTCTAAATTCGTTATATATTTAAAATGTTTGTAATGTAGATCATTCTCACCTAATTATTCAAGTAAACCTGTCATCTTCAACAAACTCAAAATTTAAAACTGCAACCAGCATTTTAAATTAGCATCTTTTAAAATTATTTGTATTATTTTGCTCCAAAGTTTGCAGTTTAATAACTTATATTTATATAAGTAATACGTATGCATACTTGACAATGATTCCGTTTTTTAACCTCTCTCTTGCTGTTAAGAATTATTATGTTTAATTCCAAAATACCATTCATTTGTATCATAAATAAACTCGTAACTACATGCGGTACACTGATAATAATATGTTCATTCATTTTTAATTTCGGCCTTCCAGTGGACACCTTCTTCGTTCGCTCGACCTTTCAGATCCAGTAGCCTTCTTCCTAATTATGTGACAAATATCTGTAAAAATGAAAGAAATATGTTTATAGTTTCACAGGAATCTTTGTACTTTCGAATAGCCACGAATCAAATGTTTAGGTTCTGTTGATCTAATAAACAGTCTTAAATAAAATTGTTGAGTGCACTAAATTAAGATACAAAGTTTGAATTAGTGTAAATAGTAATTCCCCAGCTATTTCTTTTTTAAGGCGGTATATTAATTAATGTTATTGAAAGATGAACCATATTTTTTTAGAAATTAGATTGTTGTCTTGAATGAATTGTAACAGTTTCTTAATTAAATCCCAATTTCTAGTTACAAAATCATATTTGGGGAGACTGGAAAAGTATGTAAATATTAGGAAGATTTTTATTGAAGATACTTCTCTATTCTTGTGATATTTCACATTGGAATATTAGAGGGTTCATGTTGCCTATTCTTTTCCATAGCTCTAATAATTTGTTTCTTATTTCTTTTCTTTTCATTCCTTTTTGTTTGTATTGTATTCAATTTTGTGATAGTTAAAGCAGTGTTAAAAATTAAGCGATCATGTGAAATTATTTTTGATACGTGCCTGAAGTTGCCCCTCCCCCCTCCAAGTTCTCCCAAATTCCACCAAACGTTGCAAATCGTTAGTGCACACAGAATTAACGTTAGTGCTATCAGCGTTTACGAGATATTGAATATTTTTAGTGGGGGGCCAACTTCATATGAAGTTATCCCCCCACCCATCTTTATGCAGATTGATTTTCACAAAACTTAGCGTATCGTTAGTGCACTTAAACACACTGAGCACAACCGTTAGTGCTACCATATTTTGGGATTTATTCAAGATTTTCGCGGGGGGCAACTTCAGAAATATCAAATTCTATATAAATAGAGGTGGAAACATGGGGTTAACGGCAATCGTTAGTGCATTGTTTGTGCATTTAAAAGCACTAAGTTTAGTGCTACCATATTTTGGGATTTATTCAAAATTTTCGGTGAGGGGCCAACCTCAGGAATATCAAATTCTATACAAATAGGGATAGGAACATAGGGTTAACGGCAATCGTTAGTGTATCGCTAGTGCACTTAAACGCACTAAGCACTAAGGTCAGTTCTACCATTTTTTGGGATTTATTCAAGATTTTTGGTTAGATGTCAACGTTAGAAATATCAAATACCATACAAATTCATGTAGAAACATAGGGGTTAACAGCAATCGTTAGTGCTTCGTTAGTGCACTTAACCGCACTAAGCACTAACGTTACTGCTACCATATTTTGGGATTTATTCAAGATTTTATGTGGGGGGCCAAGTTCAGAAATATCAAATTCTATACAAATAGAGGTAGAAACATGCAGTTAAAGACGATCGTTATTGCATTGTTAGTGCACTTAAATGCACTAAGCACTAACGTTAGCGCTATTTGTGCCACTTCAAGCACTAACAAAGTGATTAGTGCATTCGTTAGTACTTTCTGAAAATACTGACAGTTTGTATGGAATTTGATATTTCTGAAGTTGGCTCTTACCAAAAATTTTGAATAAATCCCAAAATGTGGTAGCACTAACGTTAGTGCTTAGTGCATTTAAATGCACTAATGATGGCGTAACGATTGGCGTTAACCCCATGTTTCTACCTCTATTTGTATAGAATTTGATATTTCTGAAGTTAATCCACACCGAAAATCTTGAATAAATTCCAACATATGGTAGCACTAACGGTAGTGCTTAGTTTAAGTACACTAACGATGCGCTGTGTTAAATTCAGAACGAAGTAACTTCATATGAAGCTGGCCACCCCACCAAAAATCTTCAATATCTCGTAAACGCTGATAGCACTAACGTTAGTTCTCAGTGCATTAACGATGCACTAACGATGTGCAACGTTTGGTGTAATTTGGGAGAGGCGGGGGGGCGCAGCTTCAGGCACGTGCATTTGTGCTCTGAAACTCGATATCCCTCAAAGACAGAAAGGAAAGCAATTTCATTGCAGCTGCACGTCGCTTTTCTCTTGGTATAATAAGGCGGTACGGTTTGGCGAGAAATACCAAAATGTACCAAAGAAAGCACCAAATGCAGGTTAGGTTAGATTACTTAAAGTTACATTAGGTTACGTTGGGTTGAGTTACAAGTCAATTACCTTTGAAACAAACGCGGTTAAAGTTGTAAAATTTAGAATAGGAAATTACTATGTTAGTATAAATACCTCTCCAGATGTATAACATAAAAGTTAAGCAGAAAAAAGAACCAAGCTGTGCTAGATGGCCACTAAAAAGCACGAATACTATCAAACCGAGTTTGGTCAGGACGAAGCTGGTGTACTCATGGAATAACGCAGGGTACATTCACAGGGAGCAGGGAGAGGCACTTCAGCGACCGTCGATAGACACGTAAAGGAGGCTAGTGAAAACCGATAGACTTTGGCAGTGATACGAGCTTCAACAGCAATTGTCATGGTTTCATAATAACGCTGCACATGTAACCATAGAATACAGCTTCTGTACAGTGTGCAGAAATTCACAGCCGTCGTGGTTACTTAGCATTTTAGGTTGGTTAGGTTATGCGGTCATTATTTTTATATAATTCTATAAAACTCAAACACGACACGTCACAACCTTAAAATATACGCGCCATTTCCATACTGCATTTCCCGCCACTAAACCATAAGTGTACCTCTCCGTGAAATAGTACCTTTCACTTTCAGATGCAGTGCCGCATATAATGTGAAAAACCAGTTCACAATAACAACCACTTTCTTAACATCAACTATCCTTCCTAATTGATATTCATTCACTCTTCCTCACAAACGAAAACAAATTTTACAATTCTTCCGGTAAATATCCTAAATTTAGTCCGGCGATACAGCACTTAGCCTGGATATTGTGTATGATGACTATGACGCATAAATACATTATTTAACACAGAAAGTAAGTAAACTTACGCCACATACAGTGTTTTGCGCTCCTGCTCTCACTTGGTTAGGTAGGATTCGTGCTTTTCAGTTGGCTATTGTCTTTTCAATAATAGTTTTTATCATGTACATGGACTGAAGCTCACCCTGAAGTAAATCTGTACAGAGAAATGCACTTCACACCCTGAGTTGAATGCGAGTGGAGATAAGGCGAAAGTCAGTTGATGGAGTGGGCATAAACAAAATACCACCTGGCTGTGGCAGTTCAGTTACACAGTGAACTTGCGTAAGGACAGGGTGAACATGAGATCTACACATACCGTCATAAAAACCGTGTTTGTTGTACGCGTTCAAACTAAGGTAAAACGCCGCTGCATTGCGATGGAGATATGCCAGGCCGCATATCTTTTTCACGCCTCAGAATCCACAACCGGAGAAATTTCGCAGTTCTGATTGGTCGAATTGTTCATACGTTATGATTCCATTCTGTGACAGCTTAAAAATAATTCATCGTAGAGAGTGCGGTAAAAACGTCACATAGAAAGTCGTACCTACTCTATTGAAAAATGCATGTTTGGAAACACAGCTATGCCTGCGCACGGGATTCCCTAAATGAACGGAGGGATTCCCGGATATGCTGTAAAGGAAAGAAGTTTCACACGTTGTTAATCTCGTGCGCAGACGTAGCTGCGTTTTCAAATATTTATTACGTTTTTAACCGCACTCTCCATGATGTATTTTTTTTTAATTTGTTGGCCTCTGAAGTGGATGATCCCACGCTTTCAACATTCTCTCATTCTTATACGGGACGGAATTTCCCCATGTTCACTAAGACGTTTTTTTTTTTCTTTTTTAAAGATGCACTATCACCCGTCCAAGTTCGTCCACGTAGTTACCGTACACCTTGTATATATAGATATGTATATAGATACATAAATAGTTACATTATTTCGGAAAGTCGCGAACTATAGCCTATATAAATTAAATAATACAGAAGTTGTTCGAAGACGCACTAGACACCAGCATGACTGGTGAAGAACCCTGTGTGTATTACCATACAATAAAACTCCGTTTTGCGGCTATCACAGCATTGCATTTACGTCACACGCTTTTCTGGAGTTAGTTGTTAGTGATCGTAACCACCGGTTTATAATTCCTTCGCGTTCCCACTTGTATCGCTATTTCTGAGAATATTATTTAAAACTTCTGATTCGAATCATTACCCACTCTTTTCTAAGAAAAAATTTCGCAAGTGAAACAGAAGAACTTTTTTTGTGTGTGTGAAATATTTCCCGCGACGGAACAATGCACGATCTGCAGACTTAAATATATTAAAAACCTAATTCATCGGATATTAATGTCGTACTACTTTTTTATTATTAGTTTTGGATTTGAATATTTCTGAAGAACTCGAGTTTATTTGCATTCTCGCACTGATTTAGGTAAAAAAAAATTGTAAAGTGGTAAACTAAAGTGAGGTCACTTCACGTGTGAGGCCACTTCGAATTTGCGGTCGACGAGGAACAGAACTCTGCATCGTTAACACTGCCGAACTTCAAATGCACGAAGCATCCTGGATCTTGGAAGAAGAGGTCGATATTATTTCTCTAAATCCTATAAATATATTCACAATAATATAAGCATTTTCTAATAAAAAGATCTACCATTAATAATAGTTTTTTTATTGTAACAACCTTTAAAAAACGACGACCCCTACATAGAACTGCTGGTCACACCCCTGATCCTATTAAATATTAATTTCCACCGCCGGAAAACGTCAGCAAAATGTATGGAAACTGTATTAAATGCTATGGTTGAAAGGGTTATTAGTAGGTAAAAATAGCTGGTTGTAATAGCTCTGTTTACGGATTTCTTTCTCTCTTCCTATTGCGCAACAAATTTACTTTGATACAGTCTCGCGACGGACGACATGGGCATGCGCCGCGAAACTGTAGGCCCATGGTCACCATAGAGGTGTATCCTCTAAATGTGATAACGCATCCGATATTGCATCCAAGTCCTTGAAATCTAGAGAGGCATGATGAAATCTTAAGTATATCACAACGCACGGTGGTGAAAATTTTGAACCGTGACGTAATTGGAATCAGAAGATCTTGCTAGATATATGTTAGATAGAAGTAGGTTAATGATAAGAACGTCGTATTTCATCTTAACGTAAGTACAGTAGTATTTAATATGTGTTTATTACAAGATGACGGTGGAAAAAATCATTCTTGAAACGAATTAAATATGACCAGGTAAATTAAATTGTTTATATATTGCGCGTAGCATTATTTACTTTTAACAACATTCGTACTATTTTCATATAGAATAATTCATCCTCACTTATTCTCATTAATAATAACAATAACTAATACTCTTTACATAAATCGTTCCATTGGACTTTACTTTCGAAGAACTACAATTCCTTTTACCGGTACATATTAATTCTAGTTCCTTACGTTCATGTTATCATGCATCAGCTGTTCCAGAAATGACGTACCAAACCATCTTACCTTACTTGTATACATCTAATAACATTAAAGACTTCCACTGTGACTACTCGGCTCTTTATTCTCATATGTTACTATAGTGATAGAATAAATTTTCTAATTGTGCATGTAATATGAATTTTACTGAACCAACTAGTTGACACTTTTAATCACAAAATGGAAAATCATCGAAACAAGCAGCTACCATTAATTTTGAGATTTAAATGTAAATATAAAATGCTACATGAATTTGGTGTTTTGTCGTTATCCCGGATTATTAGAGAAAGGGGGACGGAGCCCCTAAACTTACTATTACATACACATAATCTGCTGGTATTTTCTCTCCATCATGATATTAACAGAATAATACACACAATTATAACAGGAAGTTCTTATGTAAAAACTATTAAAATATTTTGCCTTTTCTTCTTCTATCAACATTGATTTCTATTATGGTCCAGACCATATTCCAAGTTCCCTTAACACAGCTTCTGTAACTAGATTGAGAACAAGGCATCTTCAACAAAATTAACATTAAATTAAATATTTCACAATAATAACAAGATTGTAATGCCCATACCGAATGGAGCATTACATGGTTTAATACTTTTTTGCGCTATAAGATTCCAGGTTCTAATCTAGACTTTACCACTTTTGTTGAAGCAACAGAAGACAAGCTAAGCTAAATTACTGTGCCTTACTCTACATTTTATGCACAACGGGAAAATATCTTTATAAAGAAAGGGACTGCCTTTTTGGCTCTCAGATATGATAGCAGTATGCAAGAAGGCGCTACATAACCACCCGCTTGAAAATCCGAAGTTTTCTGCCCTTGAACAGTAATATGTAAGTTATGTTATTTTAGGTTATGTAAAAACATTTTATCTTCTGTAACAGTTACCTCGACTTCCTTGGTTAGCTTAACTTAGGGTTGCCAAAATTCGTGTTTTATACAGATTGATTTATGTATATTATATGTGGACACAGAGAGGTTTATTTGGCAGAGTGTCTATCGGTCACGAAAGTCATGAAAAGTAACATCACTTTATAACCTATACATGCCTTATTCGAATCCGTTTAATAATCAAGTTAAATGCTTATCGTGTTCCTAATGAAAGAACAAATATTGGAAATATATCTAGAAGCATGCTAGTAAACCGCGGTGCGGACTTAAAAAATTAAAAATTATTGTTCCAAGTTCCTTAATGTTTTTTGAAATGCAAATTCATTTATTTTGATTTACTCTTGGGGCAAGTGAACCGATGCCACTGGTATATGATTTATCACTCCTCGTATGCACAACTTATAAAATTTTAGAAATCAGCCTCAACACTTTTATTTATACTTGGAACATCAGGTAAGCAACTCTCTCCAAGGTCACCATCAAATCTTTAACGCGTTTTGGAGTGAGCCGGCACTATACCAAAGATAAAATTATATTTATTGTTGATAATTATCTCTCCACTGAAGTGGTACGGTTTGGAAGAAGCAGTTTTGAAGCCAGCGCTGACAAATTAGAAAACATAATGAATGTATCTTCTTCACAGGAAAGTTTCAATAAGAAATCCGTTGAAGAAAGCGTGCAGTTTTTTCTTTCAATCGTTTGAGATGTATATATTTAAATTAGATTTCTTCGCAGAAAACAAGGAATAATCGAAAAATTCCCTGTTCAGGCTCGGATGAAAGCAGAAGTTAGTAGGGGTGTTGCAGCAAATTTAGGGGGTGTTACCCCGCATTAGGGGGGTCTGGCGGAATCCCTGGCTCACGGTATCAAGAATCGAGAACTGCTACCAACTGATCAGATCGCCAATGCAACTGTGTACTCTCAGTAGTTGAGCCATATTCAAGAAAAGCTCAAAACTTCTATTACAGAACAACCGCTAAGCAAAATGTGGCTAGGATGATCATGGACACCATTCTACACATTGAATGGGAAACACTATTGCATCCGCAATACTTTCTGGATTTTGCACCGCCTGTTCCATTCTTTGGACAATCACAAGGACGCCAGTGCAAATCCCTAGTAGAGGTGCAAAATACACTTGAAACCTTCTTCGCTTCACTTCCCACCGAGTTCTACCGCGATGAAATCCCTGGCCTTGAAGAAGTTGGCGGAAGGTAATCGATGCTGACGGGGGCCATTTTTGAACTTCCAGGTACTTCTTAGGCACCAAATCGATGTTCGAATGTGGTGAGTCAAAAAGTAACAGAACTTCCTTGGTTACCTTTATACAAAGAAGGGTGCAATTAATTATATTAAATGGAGGTTCATTAATTCTATTGGGTTGTCGTATTTTGTAAACATTGTGAATACACTGTTAGAATTTCTTTCATTCAATTATATGATTCTTTTAATATCTGCTCTCAGAATCCATTCTCATACCTTCATTTTCTTTTCTTTCCACTGTTATTGTTATTTTAAATTCATCTTGTAATTATTCTTCTATAACTTAGCATGGAGTAGCTTTTCGCTTGGTCTTCTTTGCATTATAATTGTTGGTTGATTTCTAATCAATCAAATGAGAGCAAATCGACAAATAACCTTCAATTTCGGTAGAAATAATTTCAACAGTATTCAAAGTACAGCTTCAATTTAATGGCAACTGCAAAGCATTGATTACCGGTGCGATAAAGTCGAACAAGTGAATATAGGGCTTAAAAAGTAATCACGCTTTTAGGAACACCTATCACAGGTTGATTTGCAATTTGATGCACAGTTTATTTTGTGACATATGTATGGACAAGTACTAATAGCAGTAATGGAAAGACCTCATGAATTGAATGTGATTGTAAATTTAAATCTTTAAAAAACTTAAGGCATTAGGATTAAATTGCGTGCTGGAGTAATCATACAAGTTACAGATACCACGCAATCATTTAGGGAAAACATTTGTTTGTGTGAATATTATAAATATGTCCGCAATTATTTAGGCATGAGACACGTTAGAAGCAGTCTAGCAGATCTTAAACATCACAGAAAGTTAAATAAAATATTTGATTTTTTTCTCTTTTAATTTCATGGAATACATTTAAGGCACAGTCCTAAGCCTACACGGAAATCACTATGTTATCTTCCAAAAGAGAAGCATTGCTACCACATTTATAACTCAAATCACATGCAATTGCCCAATAAATATATTACGCATTGGCATTAAATAAACCTCACCCTCTCATTCAATCTTACTCATCTTTGCTGCTCGCTTGCCTTGTTCCGCACAGATCAGGGACGTAGTGTCCATGAAGGCTATACGGCTTACCTTATCTATTTATTTATACATCAGCCTCAAATGTTGCTTTTGGATATTGATACAATTAATTTTATTAAAATTGATTTATTTTATAATACGCTGTTTAAACACCAAGCGAGTCAAAGCGAAGCTTCTGCAAGAACGCATTGAAGGCTATCGGCGGCTAGCCTTCCGCTTCTCTCATGGAATTAGAAGAATGTGGCGGTGACAATCACTTTCCCACCACCCTCAGCAGATGAAAACTTCTTGAGCTATACACAAATTCAACATGATGCAACGAAAGTGGACGAATGTTGACGAAAGGCTAGCCTTTCGGGTGTTTGGCGAAACAAAAGCGACAGGATGCGGTCTTGGAAAAAGTATAAAACAAAGACTATGTAAAATTTAGAAGCTCACATTCAGTAGCGAGTTTTGGCCAAGAAAAAAAGAGAGACAGAGAGAATAAAAATGTTATGTAATTATGTATAGTATTAATACGTCAGGGACCTTATTGCGTACTGGTTTGCGTTATCACAGCGTAAAATTTACATTTTAGTTTTCGATAATTGACATAGCAGTTATAATTGCTTGTTGTATGTTTTGCGTTACGTTCTATCCGCAAGTGTTTCGAAGATCGATACTGAAAAGGACCTCAGATGTTTTACAGTTTCTATTTCTTCATACTTTCAATCTAAAAATAGCTTTTTCTGTAAAAATCATCAATTGACTGTGAGCTACTATTAGTATGCTGATATGTGTTGTTGTGGGTGAAGTGCTTATGTTTGTCTATGATTTGGGGAAATTAGACTTAAGATCGTCATATAGCTATCCGTTTTTATTTCTTTCTTTGAAACAGTAATACAGTGTATGTGTGATATGCGACTATAGCATATGTAATCCGTATGTGTAAGGCAAATATGAAGCAGAACCACTGTAATACTTTTTCTTGCATTGTATGAAAAATATATTGAATGGATTAGCATTTTTCTATCAAGTATTATAGCGTAGTCAGAACACTAAGACGGAACCGTTTAAATAAGGGCTGGATAGTTTTTTTTTTGGGGGGGGGGGGTAACTTAAATTCACTTTACACTCATATATACATACAACAATAATTGCAAGTTTCAGAGGATTGAGCCCCTCCTACCCACCCTCTAGCTACGAATCTAATTTCAGCCTACCCATTTCAAAACTTCACGCTACGTTACTGGCACGGATTCCAACACACTGCACTGGACAAAGAAACTAAATAACATGGGATGAAGTTTCTAGTAAAAGCAGAAAGATGCTAATAGCGAAGCTAAATTATTTCGTGACAAAGTAATTCTCAGATTATACATATCTGCTGTGTTATACTTACTTTGCACGGATGTAAAGACGTATAACAATGCAGAAAAAAAACATAAAGGAAATATGTAAGCTGAAAATATAGAAGTGTACTGAAATATTTCCAAGACAAGACTTGCTTCTCCATTATTATTTTTTGTTTCACTTCTCTATGAATTATTGCGACAAGGAGGAAGAATGGAACCGATTTCTACTCCTTCAACATAGATACCTAAAGAGCTCTAACCTAAAATTAGCATAGTGTCATTACCCGTATAACATCTATATACTCTGATCTATACTACGGTAAAGTTCTAAGTTGTGATTTACGTTATGTCACGAGAGAAATGCAATCAAATATTCAATGATGTTAGTCGTATATTCATTATAGAATTGTATGCAATTTTGAAATTGTAAATCACGTTAGACATATACTATTAGCAACTGATGAGAATAAATAACAGAGCATAGCTAACATTTTAGTAAAATAATCGAAAACCAAAATCATTTTAATTCATCGTCTGATACTCAATACTATATTACCGGAGGCCAAATTAAATCTGATTAACAAAAAAAAAAAAGTATACAAACTTTCCTTAGTGTGAGAAAAGCTATTGGAACGATAAATAATTTGATATTTCAATCTCTTGTAATCTTTCCAATAACAAGAGAATGAATTGAATGCAACAAATTATTAAGACGATGCAGCGAATGCCAGTTAAAGTGAATATTCCTTACTTCAAAAAAAAAAAAAAAAAAAAAAAGGAACTAATAAAATGTCTATTTCAATTTATGCGTGGAAAATAAAAATCTATATTTAAAAATCCCACAAAGAATAACATTTTTAAATACCTAGGAAGATATGTACACTAAGAAGGAAACTACTTTTAGAAAATTGGACAAAACTCAATTAACATTAAATGATGCAATTTAACATATATATGTCACAAGAAAATAAATAAATGATAAGAATAAGTATACTACTAATAATACAGGGTTATTATAAATTATAGACCCATTTTTAAAAATTCGTAGTAATTAAAGTACAAATCCAAACTGAACAATCTTTATACCAATGGAAAGAGGAAGGTTGGACGTTTCGGTGGGCAATGATGGTTAGGTTCCCAAATCTGCCGGTAGAGTTCGCGCGGCAATGGGCGTCCATTCGTTTCCTTCTCAAATTGTGAGTGAGATGGCTACCGTGGAGCACAAGGTTTTGTGCGATCTCGAGTTCGCAACTAGTGAGTCACAAATTGTAGTACAGCAGGCATTTCGCTTAAAATTCCGTATCGAACCACCAACTAGAAAAAGCATTAAGCGTTGGTGTATGCAATTTCAACAGACTGGAAGTGTGTGTAAAGGGAAAATTACAGGCCGACCGCGAGTTCAGCTACAGCATAAATGTTTGCCCTGCAGCAGACGGTGCACACACTGAACATTTATCACGTATTGCAAAAAAAAAAAAAAAAAAAAAAAAACAAACTTTTAAATTTCCACTTTCCATTGATATAAAATTGTTCATTTTGGATTTGTACTTTATTAAATACACATCTTTAAAAATGGGTCAATCATTTACAATAACCCTGTGTAATACTCGCACTCTAATGTGCAACAGCAATCATCGACTCAATTTAAAATATAGGGGCCGCAGTGGCTCAGTGGTAGAGCTTTCACCTCTAGTGTTTTGAGTCCCAGGTAATGATCCCAGCTCCCGCCAAGTGAACTTTGTGTTTGAAAAACACCATGTGCTTGGGCTTTCTCGCGGTTCTCCCGTTTCCTCCCATTTTCTTCAGTCCACCATTTCATTTAGTTCTCATCATCACAGTCTCCTCTAGCTTAACCAGCACAATCATGGGAAGTAAAACTTAAAGATTTAATTTCATTTCACTTTAAAATATATGCCAATTTCTAGATATAGGCAACTTGGATAGAAGTGCATGTTTTGAAAGGAGATTAGTCGCAAGAGAACGAAACGGACGAACAAACGAAAACAACGTTACTTTACAAGAAGTGAGACGTTTCGTTTTCTATGTTTATCAGTTGATTAGGAAGAAGGCTACTACAATTAATGTTTGAGCCTATGAAGACGGTGCCCAATGGTAGGACGTAATGAATGAAATAAGTTAGTCTACGCCAGCTCAGAAGTTAGAAGTTAACAAACGTAATCACTAACATATTTTACAAGATTCTAATTTAAAATTTAGTTTTTGCATTCTAATGTTGAGTAGGAAGAGCACAGATTCAGAAAACAATAGAACAAAGTATTAAGGTGAGGAAGAAATTCTCTATTACAATCACATTTTAATTATATAACGAATTTATATATATATATATATTTTTATAGTATTCTAATTATGATACATACGGTACTTTCATTCTTGCAATATATGTTAACATGAAAATACTATTACTTCCTTTACAAAGTGTTTCTTAACGAAGGGGTTGGGCGCTACGTTATTGGTGCAGAATGATGGTAGGAGAGCTGAGTGTAAATAGTAACGTATGACCATATGGTATAAAACCTACAGTGCATAAGAAACGATACAACTTAAAAACTGAGTCCTGTCCCAGTGTGGGTACTTATTTTGAGAAATTTACGAAAGAAATATGACATGCGTTTTGGAAGAACATTGTCTAAATACTAAAAATGTATAAGTATCTTACCTGCCATGTGTAAAATAAGGTAGGATTCTTTAGTTAAAGAGGTCCAGATTTATTTTCAAGAAAAAGACCAAATTTGACTTACTTCTGTAATATAAGGTTCGTTGAGTTTAGTTTATGTTAGATTAGGTTGAATTTTGTTAGTTTAGGTTATCTTAGGTTTAGTTTTGGTTACGTTAGGTTAGAATTAACTGCTAGCGTATCTATTCCCTTATGTCACCTTCCGGTAAGTACATGTAGTCTCTACAGTATTTTGCATTATCATTTCTGCAACGCGATACGATTCCTTTCTTAAATGACATAGAAATCAAGTAGAATTCCGTTATTTTAACTCATTTCTTCTGTAAATATTTTATTTTTTTACGTACTTCTAGACCTCTTTAACTAAACATAGCATAATTACGATTTGCGAAGTATAATTCTCACCACGTCATACTCTATAAAGAACCCATGATAGGTGAAGTTCTATTTGAAAGCAGTGTATAAATTTTCTACACAAAATGTCAAAAAGCTGTGCACATTTAAGACTTTCTTTCAGGAATTCAAGTGTTTCACCAAAATCCTTGTTTATGTCGATTCTTACGGACGCATCCGCTGGCTAACGCTCGGTCATATTACTGTGATCCTACTCTCGCTCAGTTAGAAAGTAATCATGCTTTAAGCAGGGACGGCCGGTGGGTTGTCGTTTCTGGTGTTTCAGTATGAACGATCGGAGACAGAAAATATAAATTGAGTTAATTTACTAATCAGCCTAACTTTAGATGCAAATGCTTTGTGACATGAGAAATTAATTAACATTATGATTTTGAAAAGTAAAAAATAATGTAGAACATTTTAACTGGGTAGTCACCTTATATAATTAGTAAGTGCATTCTACTCTCTTTGATTTAAGTAAATTCGTCTAATACACGCTGGTTGAACTATGCTATTCCCACTATCAGCTTTTTTTTTTTTTTTTGGAAAGGATAACGAATGATAAAAACTTGTAACTCTCAAACAAATAGTAAATAAATAAATAAATAAATCTTGTCTGAAAAAAATCATTTTTGTATCTACCCAGAAATAAATAAATAAAAGAAAATGTAATTACGCATCTGACTTGTGTATTGTATGACGTTCACCTTCCCTTGATTGAAGTGTGCCCCAATGCATTGCAAGTTAAACCAGTCACAGACCTGTTTGGGCCCCCACAGAAGTGCGCCTGGCAACCCACAAAACATTCGTGCACTCCAATATCATGTGAGAACGCTGAACTCAAACGGGGTAATGTGTGAAAAATTTCTTTGATTCTGCTCCACGACCGAAAAGAAAGAAAAAAGTAAAAAAATAAATAAATTTTTGAAAAGGTTGTTATGTCTACTTTTGGGTTCCCCTCAAACGCTATCTGTACCGTTTCACTTTCAGTTGATCTATTCACTATAATCATTACAGAACGTTGTTACTGAATCTACCCTTGTACCATTTGAACGTACCTAAAATTCCCTAAACTACTGGGTTTTATCTGTATTTATTTGAAATGAAAATATTAGGTTTTAAATTTTATCCATTTAATTCGTATCTCGAGAAAATTTTAAATAAAATTAAAAAATAAAATAAAAATGTAATGTGTACAGTTATGCTACATTTCTTTTGTTCAGCTGTACAATATGCTCACCTTCTCTATCTGTATTACATTTACTATATTGAACATTACTACATGTTCTTTACCACAAAATAAAAAAGAAATCATTTTTACAAGAAGTTCGCTTTCAAATCTTTAAAAAAAAATCCAAATTGTTACTACATCGTCCCGGTTACTTATTAGAATCATTATGAATCACAGCATTCAGTTTTATATTTTATTTATACTGCAGGGAATTAAACATCCTGCCCCTTCAGATTTTGTGTGTGGTATACTACTTATTTTGTCATCAATTATTCATTACAAATTACTCAAGCAGGAATACTCAACTGCTATCACAACATTCATTAAATTTGCACACATCAACAATACATTCTTACCCTAACTTAACCTAAACTTAACCTATGCACAAGTACATACATAAACAAAACACAAAATATCACCAGATAGATATATATGCACATATTAGGTATAGGGACGTGCCAGAAAGCGAAAACGGATATCTTACCATAGTCTAATTTTCATCATTTTATGTTTAATTTACCGTAAAGAAAAAAACTTTCAAGGTGAACAGCAAACTGATGTTTTTAAATAAAAGTATCGAAGACGGGATACGAACTTCGTACCATCAGTGAAGTGGTGCAACTGTACACAAAATATATTTTTATTTCTTTCGAGAGTGTATAAAATATTACTACACTGTAGATATTTCAGAACGCGTTACTACCGAATTCTCAAATTTTTCTTTGTATGTATCATTACGGTACTACCTAATTAATTTGGTACAGGACTATATTAAGTAAATTTTGTTATGCAAGCCTAAAGAGATATCGAAATTTCTATGGATTTAGTTACCTTCTACATTGCATACGAAAATAAGAGACTGTATGTTATGAACATTTTCGATAACCCCCCCTTTTCCAAAGAGAAA
The DNA here is from genome assembly GCF_964235325.1 of Thermobia domestica. NCBI lineage: Eukaryota > Metazoa > Arthropoda > Insecta > Zygentoma > Lepismatidae > Thermobia > Thermobia domestica. The sequence goes on along the minus strand of NC_137461.1, from coordinate 11,593,400 downwards.
CTGTTTGCTTACATGTGAATGATCGAAAAGTAGCTCTGTAGGGAACGAGGTTCTTTACTCGAACATCGTGCAAATGGTAGCTATCACTAACATAGTAACTTCTTGATCGTCAAACTGTACTATGAAGTAATATGAATTTGGTTCACTAACGTGGTTTCCTGTTTACACTTTCCGAACCATGATTATACTCACGATTTCAAACACATTTTTTTAGAACTAATTTCACACCAAAAGAAAAAAATATCTGGGTTCCACTCCTCGGACATCGAACCTGGACAATCTGCAGGGAATTAGCCTACTTTATTCCAGTATTCTGCCTCTACACATAGTTTCTTATCTCGGCATTTGGAGACTGGTATCTCTCTTTTACTTATAGATTTTCTACGGTTCGCTAACTGCGAATAAAACCGTAGGTCAAAAACATTGTGAAGATACCAACTTCATCACAGCAGCGTTACGACGCCATGAGGCCGTCAGCAACGAAGCACCAACTTCCTATTTTGTCCTCGTTTCGTTCCGTCACTCGGTCCTTTGTGTTTTTTTATAACCAACTTGAACGTTCACACTTTGGCTTTCTTTCGAAGTTAATTTTTCACTTAAAATCTTCCAAAATATTTTATATCTCGCCGAAAATCATTCACACTGATAAATCCGTGTCATCCACTATGGATGCTACTCTTCAAGGCGCCTGTCCTACAAAGATGATTACGGAGATTGGCTGATAAATCTCGACAACAATAGGATGAACAAATCGTGATTTAAGATGAAAAATACCGACCAATTTACTTTTGACACCTGATAATTCTTCGTTTACGTCAGATGATGCATGTAGAAGAAAGTAATGTTCGATTTAAAGGACTTTTTAAGAATTTATGTTAAGATGGCCGAAAATATAGAAACCAGAAATTATAAAAATTTTACGTAGAAAGTTATGAAACTTTTATAGATGACTCCTAACTTCAGAATTCGATAGGAAAATGTTCTAAAGACATGAAAAACTTTGAAATATGAAATTTTTACCACAAAAAATCATAAAACACAAGAAAATATACAAAATGACACAAAAATCAATATACTACAATTCTACGAACTAAACTAACCTAACCAAGACACCATTTTTCCTAAAGACACGAAATACAACCAAAAATAAAATTTTATACCATTAAATACACATCTATCTACAGTATATAATTTATTTATATATATAGGGTGTTCCAAATTTTTCCGTCACATGATAACTGTAATCTTGGGAGGTATCAAACTTTTCTTGGAACATTAAATTCCTTAAATGCGTCAAGATTCCGCGGTGGCTCAGTGGTAGAGCGTTCACCTCTGGCGATTGGGGTCCCAGGTTCGATCCCAGCACCCTGCAAATGAACTTTGTGTTGGACGAACACCGTGTGCGTGAGTTTTCTCGAGATTCTTTCGTTTCCTCTCACTTCATTCCACCATTTCATTCATTACTCATCATTACCGTCTCATTTAGCCTAACCGGCATAAGGTGGGACGTAAAACTCAAAGATTTCATATCATTTTTTAATGAGTCAATTTTTTTCGATGTGGAAAAAACACCTGTTTCCTTTTGCTGACGTTATAGGTATAGTTAATATTAATTTCAAAAGCCTTGTAGATTCACCAGATATTTTTTCTAGATATTTGCGAATAATTCATTCTAGGAAACCCAGTTCCTGGCAGTGATCCAAATTCTTCTGCAGCATAGATTAATGACACTTCGTGGCAGAGATTAGTGTTATAAGAAATGTAAATTAAACTCACTTATTCACAGTTTCTTTAGGAAAATTTAAAACAAATTGTGGAAATATATAGCTAAGGCAAACAACATTGCAGCCATAAGATGTCTTGTGAAGATAAACCGATTTTTTTCTCGAATACTCTTCTGAATTGCCCTTTCGTTGTTTTGTCTAAGCTATATATTGCAAGTTGTTCCTCAGTGGATAGGTGGGCATATTGCTTTTCTTTTATTTTCTCTTTTGTTTGTAAGTTATTTACAGATGAAATTGCATAGAATTAATTCAGAATTTGTATGTTAGTTTCAGAATTAGAGCACACACAATGCAAGTAAATGTAATAACTAATAAGCAAAAGAGCTGATACGAAAGAAGTATATGAATTGCGAATATCAGATATACATCAACACACACATACACACGTGTGTAAAGGAAAAACTACATTGCAAATCATCCGTTTTGGCTGCGAGCAATGCACAATGAACACAATAAACTTCAAAAGGCGAAACAATGCTTATCAATGGGATACGTTCTGGAAAGTAAACTTTGAAATTCGCCAGAGGTAGGAGGAGCATGTAATAGAAGCCAAAAAATCAAAGAACGTCAAAACAAACAGCATTACCAGTTCTAAACCCAGAAATGTTTGCCTGGCTGGGTCCAAAGTAGTTGAATGGGTCCAATACGTCTTTATAATATCGAACCTGTCTTATTCTGCAGCCGGGAAGACGAAAAGTAATTAATGTCACCTACATTTTTAGACAAAAAATAATAGAACGATCATTTTTATAAGAAAAGAAAGAGTACATGATGAGTCGTAAAATAAAATATTAGGCTACATGAATCATTTCTCTGTTAAACAAATATATTTCCCTAAGAAAGTCTACAAATGTTCGGACCCGGTGGGTCCCCCTCGTGGTTGCACCTCTGAAAATTATTAACTAGTCCCAAATGTGTCATTTACCATCATTGAGTTTTATGTGAAAAATTATAATTAGTATAAAATACATTTGTTTTATAAAAGAAATATGTATACACTAAAATACTATACACAGAGGGGGATTTTGTAGATTGATATTAATGTTTGGTTCACAAATTAAAGTACAGCAGCCCTCATTTCCAATATAAGCTAAGAATTAATTCGCAAATGCTTTTTTTACTTTGGTTTGTTTTCTACTTTCTTTCTTATTTTGTAATGTTGCGAACTTTTTTAAATGTCATTACATTGATTTGCTTCAGTATAGTTAGTAACTGAAAAATATGAATGGATAAAAATACATTCCATTAGTAATTGGTAGTGAAATAAAATTTGTAAATCTTATTTAGCGCGAAAAACCTTCTCGTTCACTAGAAACCGTGCCGCGTTCTTGCAGAAGTACTGTAACATCCAGGGCCTTTAACTTCTGAGATAGTGGAAAGGAGTTTTCATCCCTCATTTTCATTTTAAGCTGTATTCTTATCTAGTATGTTTTAATATGGGAAACTATAAAAGTTATATGTCGCTTAAAAAGAACGCCATTATTTTATGAGAAATCAGATAATCCTAATATTCCAGTATTCAGACTATTAGACTCAAATACATTATGTATATTAGGGTGTATCGAAAAAACTTTTTTTTCGAAATCTGGTTACGGCTAGTGCGGAGTTTTGGCCAAATGGCATCAATAAAACGTATAAAAAATCTCAACTCGATCAGACAACTCCTTGTGCTGCCGAGTAGAGCCCAAATATTAGAAAAATCAACAAAAGATTCACTTTTCAACTGAATTTCCAAAAAATATTTTTTAAATATTTTCTATATTTTTCGGTCTTTTAAATTATTGAAATAGCATTGGAAAGGAGAAATAAATACATAAAACAAATTTATTACGGTTATTTCTGTACACCACAAGCATAAAAACCTAGTTAATTATTTGTAAAAATGCACTGATTTTCTGGCGTATCGTACAATTAAATTTTAATATAAAATTATTGAAGTCTCTTGAATAACGAAGAAAACACTTTAGTGCTAAATTCTAAGAGCAGTAATAGTATAAATAATTTGCTCCCAATGCCGTATGCATGTGCTTCACATACTAAATCACCTGCCGCCCACCTATCCCCGAACGCCTCTTCTCTTGTACTTGCCCAGCTGAAAGGATCGGTCTTATCAGTCACCAGTAGTCAACCAGCTGGGTCGGACGTGATTGTCTCTGCTTGAGTTATTTATTAGTGCTGTAGGAAATTTTAACTAAATAATTTGTCTTCGTGTGAAGTGCAGTATGTAGAAGGGAGAACAGTGTTTCAGTTGTGTCAAGTACTTTTTATTAAGAAGAGAGTGACAGATACGCTGACGTTATGGCATCGACAAGTTTGTTACGGTCTGACGTTAGGAATAGCATTATTGGGACACCCAAGGAATTGGGTAGAACACAGATACCAACCGTTGAAATGTATTGAGACAATACCTATGGGAGCGAGAAGAAAAAATGAGAATATCGGGATCCCGGAAGGAGCCTTCAACAAAGGATCTTCTATCGTCGCCAGGAAGATTGTAGAAAATTGAGATTACACCTCAATTAGCGGCGAAGCAATTTTCAGTGTCAGAAGGATTGTTGCAATGATATTGAAGTACCATAATATTGTCCGTGACTTGCAAAACTTAGCAAAGTCCGGTTTCCAAACTTGGGCGAAACGAATTGCTGATTTTCAACAGTCTGCCAAAAATATTTAATTTGATATAGCCTTTTGTAAGTGTTCCGATCCTCTTGCCTGCAACTGCGAAAAACGAAGAAAAGTGCCAGTGGTAGAGGTACCTTTTCTTCTAGATCAAAGAACTACAAGATTGAGGCGTAATCTCAATTTTCTACAATCTTCCTGGCGACGATAGAAGATAAATTCTTTGTTGAAGGCTCTTTCCGGGATCCCGAAATTCTCACTTTTTCTTCTCGCTCCCATAGGTATTGTCTCAATACATTTCAACGTTTGGTATCTGTGTTCTACCCAATTCCTTGGGTGTCCCAATAATGCTATTCCTAACGTCAGACCGTAACAAACTTGTCGATGCAATAACGTCAGTGTGTCTGTCACTCTCTTCCTAATAAAGAGTACTTGACACAACTGAAACACTGTTCTCCTTTCTACACTGCACTTCACACGAAAACAAATTATTTATTTAAAATTTCCTACAGCACTAATAAATAACTCAAGCAGCGACAATCACGTTCGACGCATCTGGTTGACTACTGGTGAGTGATAAGACCGATCCTTTCAGCTGGGCAAGTACAAGAGAAGAGGCGTTCGGGGATAGGTGGGCGGCAGGTGATCTAGTGTGTTAAGCACATGCATACGGCATTGGGAGCAAATTATTTATACTATTACTGCTCTTAGAATTTAGCACTAAAGTGTTTTCTTCGTTATTCAAGAGACTTCAATAATTTTATATTAAAATTTAATTGTACGATACGCCAGAAAATCAGTGCATTTTTACAAATAATTAACTAGGCTTTTATGCTTGTGGTGTACAGAAATAACCGTAATAAATTTGTTTTATGTATTTATTTCTCCTTTCCAATGCTATTTCAATAATTTAAAAGACCGAAAAATATAGAAAATATTTAAAAAATATTTTTTGGAAATTCAGTTGAAAAGTGAATCTTTTGTTGATTTTTCTAATATTTGGGCTCTACTCGGCAGCACAAGGAGTTGTCGGATCGAGTTAAGATTTTTTATACGTTTTATTGATGCCATTTGGCCAAAAATCCGCACTAGCCGTAACCGGATTTCGAAAAAAAGTTTTTGTCGGTACACCCTAATGTATATCCTTCCTATGCATGGTCGTTAAAATCTAGAATTTGTTTTAGTATTAAGTATTAAAAAGTATTAAGTATTAAAAAGTAGTTTCACTTAATATTATAACAGTTATAACTTACATGTTGTCCCATGGTTATATATTCTTACCTTAACTTTTCAGATCAATTTATGACAATGTCTCGAAATTGAAGCATTTTATCATTCAGTTAAGGAATACAGGAAATAACATGGCTACTCAATTATCTTGCTGGAGATTATTGTGTGTGATTTTATGGAAAAATTTTATTGTTCGCTTGCGTCACTGGTGTATATCAATCATGGAAATTTGGCTTCCCATTTCGTTTGGAATAACTACGCTTCAGGAAGCAAAAGAAGCTGCAGAGGAAAGAAATAGGGAAATTGAAAAAGGTGAAAGGGAAAAAGGATCTTCAGAAGACTCCGCAAATGAATCTTATGGTGAAGTGCTTAACGCTGTTCGCCATATTGTTGCGATATTAGTGAGAGATACAGCTAAGGGTTTGTATTTCTTTAATTTGTGATATAATTCGTTTGTACTTATTGAACTGAACCAGTTCAGCAGTATGCATATTTTGTGTAATCATTTATAAGCAGGACGATTTTTGCCGCTGGTATCCTAATTTTTTTAGACACTATAATATAAAAATATTTTAGAAGTTACTTATATATGAGTTGGTTAACTCCATTTTACGTTATGAATGTTTTTGCGTTCTCACGTTTTCTCATTACGTGATCTAAACATTGCAGTGTTTCGTGTGTTTTTGGGGCGTTACCGACATAAATACTATGTTCTGCTATCATTTTTAACAAACAGTATATCTGTTGGTAACACCCCGAAAACACACGAAACACTGCAATGTTTCGGACACGCAGTGGCGTATTTAAGGGGGGGCTTCCGGGCTAAAGCCCCCCCGAAATCTTACTTACTGTAGTAAAGTATATGAAATATCTTGCAGAATTTTCACATTTTCAGGCAAAGCCCCCCCCCGAAAGTTAGCAAAGCCCCTCCCGAAACAAAATCGTAAATACGCCACTGCGGACACGTAATGAGAAAACAAAAGCAAGCAAAACATTCCTAACGTAAAATGGAGTTAAACCAATTGTGCTTTAACCGGCTCGTGTCAAAAACATACTAGAGACAATTGACGCTTTATATCATTGAAAGTCAGAATGAGCTGATAATCACAACAAATTAACATAAAATTTACAAAATACAATTAAGATTACTCGTACTTAATAAGTGTCATAAAAATTATTTCTTCAATATCTAAAATATATTTTTATATAATAGGTAAGACACGTGATAGAGTTAATTGTTGTCGCAGTACGCAATCCAACTCGTATTTATAACTCAGGAATCAACATTTTGGAAACAACGTGTTCCCCGTCACTGTAATGGACATTACAAGAAACAAAATACAAGAGATGTATACAAAGTAATGGCGTGACTGTTATAATTCACAAATGACTGTATTAACGGTGAAAATACATGCTACATGCCTTCAATGTACTCACCTCATGTCCCTAACCTTCTGCCACAGGTGTGGAAGGCGCCGTACACTGTCATCAATTTCTTCTCTGATGATGTCTCGCAGCGAACGCCCTACGGCATTCAAAATGATTCCTCTGGTGTATTTGTCCGCGAAGTAATGTCTTCATCTTGGCAGAAATGTCGTATTCGAGGGAGACATATCCTGCAAATACGGTAGATGTTCCAAAATCTCCAATTGACAAGCAGGTTAAAGATTCGTCACAGCACTGACTGTGTGACATCGTACGTTATCATGCAAGATGATGGGTTTCCGTAACAAAATATCAGGGCGCTTTTTCCGAAGTGCGGGACGCAGATTGTGTTGCAAAAACTGCAGTAATATAGCGCATTCTTAGTCTGCCATTCTGGTAGAGCATGTTGCAAGATAACCATTTGAACATCATATGCTACTATCAATATCACCTTCAATCCTCCCTGATCAGAGCTAACGTCTTTGGCCAAAAGGAAAAGGGATGCTTCCATTCGTTGCATTGACGCTTCAAGCATGGTTCGTACGATTAAACCCAGGTTTCATCAATGCACCTGCCTAAGAAATCGTCACCCTCCCTCTAGTGACGATCCAGTATCTCCTGTGCCATTGCTTAGCGTTGTCATTTCTGCACTTCGGTAGTGGCATGTGTTACCAAACGTGATGCAATTTTGCGGAAACCGAGAATGTCGTGCAGAATGTGCACAGTTTTATGGCATACCCTGACCTCTGGCGATAGCTCATGCGCATCCTACGGTCTGTCAACGTCCAGCGAGGACGCAAGGAGCTGAATGAATCGTCGTGTTATTCATTGGAGGGCGTTCTTCCAAGTTCACTTTGCCTTCACGAAATACTTTAACACATCGCGCTACGTTGCGGTATGGCAACGCTGAATCACCACAGGTTTCACGCAGTCCCTGATAACATTCTTGTGCACGACCACCACGTGCCACTTCAATTTGGACCCAAAAGCGCTATTTCTGTTTAGTGAACATCGTTTAGACTACGTCCACTCGCGAAACCAACTTTACGCCAAGGCCCCCCTGACTAGCTACAGCTTTCCCACTCACCTCAGTTTCTCAAATGACATTCCCTTCGTAGACGCTGCCACCTCCGGGTTGTCAATCACTTAGATCACGCGTGCCGACAGGGTCGCCAGTACTTTCTATGCAGCCCATGTATATGGCTGATGGAAAGTTACAGGCTGGGAAGTTTGCGTACTATTTAGTGATTACGTTAGAGTTGTGTTCCATTATGGTTGCCAGATTTTCATAGGAAATTTGGGGAGAAATGTTTTATATATGAGAGATTCGAAATTTAAGTATAACATACTTATCATATTTCATAACGTAATATTTTTATTTTAAAAGTGGATTTTTTAAAATAATTGAGCTATATATATTGTTACGTTGTGTAGGGTGCTCAGCGGCAGAGTGCACCGTTCACACACGGCGAGTCTCCACCAACTGTTACGAGTATGGGGTGTGTAGTGGTTGAACTCACCGCCTATGTCCGGCAAAACTCCACCAACTGTCACAAGTAGTCGTGGTTAGTGGTTAGCGGGGGCCGCCGATTGGGAACCGGTGGCCATATACTAACATCTCGGGGGCACCACCATAACGAAGACGTGTGATAGAAACCACACAGTGTGTGTTCGTGACGAGCGTGAGCACACACTATTCAGGTTAACACAAGAATCATCCTGAACCCTGCCTTATTCGGAGTTAAGAATCGCTTCTCTCTCTCTCTTCGCTCAGCCAGACGGGGCTGTGAATAAATAACATCCCTATTTAATCTCAGATAATCCTATCCTCATAGATTCGCTGGTATGAAGTAAGGCTGAAAGAGAAATCGCATCGAAGTTGTAGCTCAGTTAATTCATTTGTCGGTACCTGAATCTTCCCAGGTTCTTTTCTACTCTAGGAGAAGTTCAATGAAGAGAGAAATTTCAAAATAGTAGAGTTTATTACAATGATAGGATAGTATACAGAACGAGTACAAGTGAGAAAACCGAATGAAATAAATATTAAGTTCTCAATTTATACTAAATTCTCAATAAATACTAAGTTCACAATCACTTAGTTGAACCATATTTAAGTCAATGTTGTTTATTGGCTATCCCAAACGACTAAGTTCTCATGTACGTCTATGATTCCATTACTCTTTTAACTTTTGTTTAAAGTCGCGAAATAGAATGAAAATCATAAAAGGAGAAGAAATAGAAGAAACGAGTAAAGTCACACTAAAGTTATTCAAGTTATTCCGAAGAAACATAGAAGTCTGCTTGATCCAGGCTATGTGCAGGGCGAGGCCGGTCACCAAATTCTAAGTCCGAAAACTACATCTTACAGAAAAACTCTGCGTAGCGTCTAAGTCCACACATACCTGAATGGTATTGGAGGCTAATCGGAGCACGTCTTATCCGTCTTGGAAGGCGGAGAAGAAATGAAGACCGGAACTGATCAAGGCCGTTTTCGCCTCCTTATATAGTACCTGCTCAAGGTCGACCTTGGACAGAAAACGGTAGGATGAGGTGGAGTGGGGAGCTGCAGAAGAGAGTGGAAGCAGGGAGGTGGGGATATGCTTCAAGAGAGCTAAACTAGCGCCATGTTTCAACCTGGTGGAGAAATGGCTAATCCAACCGGTTGTATTTTATTTGCTACAGAAATGCTTCGCTTAGATATTTTCGATATTACACATTTATTTTATTTTATTTTATTTTGTTATTTATTTTTTCACTTCGTTGTTTGTAACCATTGTGTTACACAAAGTACAGTGCGATTTATATTAATTATTTGTACATAATTTCCTCAGCCCTGAAGCCCCTTCTGTCAGCTTTATCCGGCTGGAGGCCTATTCAACCAGGTTAACATAAGTAAATAACGCGTTCCCCGATACAGCCATCCCGAACCTCCTCCATCCGTTCAATGCCTCCACGTTCCCCACAAGGATCGCGGAGTTCACAATCCAGAAATCGAAAGCCGGCCATCAGGCTTACGAGCCTCATGTAACAAATTTGCCTCGACTGATTAAAAATAACAAGAAAAGAAAAACGTCAAAATTTATCTCTCGATACAAAAGAGGCGACATACTTATGCATCAACCTTGCACATAAGTAGGCATAACTTAGCAGACTCGTAAAGAAAACACCGAATCAAGGTAGAGGAAAATGCATTCAGTATCGAAGCGGTCTTTCCTTCAAGGTCAAGTTCACTTAGTGCTTCCCGTAGATGCTCGGAGAGGAAAGCAAAAGGAACAAAGAACGGAAATGAATCGCTTGCTATGTTATCTGCTAGATGTGTAAAACCAGGATCGGTCATGAAGATCGACAGGGTTAAAAAAACATAGGTCAGTCCTGGAGGGATTGACGTGGTCATTTGGAATACCCTCTTTGGATGAGAGGTCGTGCAACCAGTTAGTCCTTCTTATTTATGTTCATGCATGTACTGTAGTAATGAGATAATTACACAAGTTGATCAGTAACATCAATATTCAACCTGATAAGTAAGGTGGTTAAAACATATAGGAAGTTTACGTTCCCTTAATAATACATGCTATTGCAACCATTACAGCAGGACCCAAAGGATTGCCGTACAGAAGTTCTACTGGAACGAATTAACATAAATTGGCTGAAATTTACTTTTCTAACAAGATTCAACTATAAAAACAAAAGAAGTATCAAAGTAGAACATAACGGTTAGTAATAAACATTATTATTAAAAGGCGACCTTTCATCACAATACCTTTCATTACAACAACAGTGAGGGACAAGGTCAGCTAACAGCAAACTCTAAAAGAGTGAATTATAACATTTGAGTATAGGATGTCCCTGCATTCTAGACAACCATTCTGGTATTGACGGGAGTATGCCCGCTTACAATACAATGACTATTTTATAACATAGTATTATTACCCATCTTGAATTTTAAAGACATTACTAACATTATTGTAAATAATGAAGCGTATTTCTAACATAGAGGAAAGAAAAGTAAACTGAATTACGAGAATTACAAAAATATCTACTTAATGAGAGACTAGGTTGACTATTGTGCAATACTTCTTATGGAATACTAAGATAATAGCAATGGGTTTCCTATTTACAGCAAAGTACTTATTTGGTAATGATACCAGTAATTAGTATCAAATTGGTAACTGGATACAAATACTTAAGCAAATGGTATAGGTTTGACAAGTAGTTAACTTTCCAAAGCGGTAGAGCAACCTAAAGGATCCTTACACGAGGAGTGTACAATTAAAGAGAGTGGTCATTTCTTATAACATACACTAGCGCTCCTCTACTGAGCTCATATTATTCCGATAGTTATTATGTTCCCTAGGTTATACCAAGAAGTAAGCAAGACCAGAGAAAAATAGTTTAATAATATTGGCATACTAGGAAGTGGACAATAATTAGAAAATACAATGTTCTAGGCCCTAGGATTCGAGCTCTCCACAATATCCAAGGGAGGATGTTATTGGTTCACAACCCGAACGTACAAACAGGAAGTAAGGTAAAGTCACGGTTTATATGTGGCTCGGGTTCAAACCTTTCTAGGCCCTCCATGTTCGTTGGATATTCCAGCGAGTCGAACCTTATTATGGAATTGTGAGTGGAAATCTGAGTGAATATATCTACTGCATCTACTGCTATTCTGAGATACATTTCGTTCTGAAGTTATGCTGATTAACAGTAGTTGATCACATTTACCATTATCTGTTTTAATACCGTTTTAATAGCACGTTATGGACCAGTTCGCAATCAAATGCCAGTTTGTCTCTGGTAACCAACTAATACAAAAGTAATATCATTTACGTATTCCAATGCTGAAGGATCTGGATTGAGATTACAATAAGAAGAAACTAATGCTGAAGGCATTGGATTGAAATTACAATAAAAAGAAATTAATGCTGAAGACATTGGATTGAAATTACAATAAAATGGTGAAGGCATTGGATTGAAATTACAATAAAATTAAATTAATGCCGAAGGCATTGGATTTAAATATTGCACTTGGGTAGAATATATTAATTGACAAGACAGAAGTAAATAGAAATTCGAACATTTGTAAGGGAATGAATCCAATCCATACGCGCATGTTCGCGTGATAAGTTTTTTTTTAACATTGAATATTCAATTAATGCCATTAACGGAAAATGTGAACAAGGGGCACACGCACCCGTGTCCCCTCAAGTGGATCGTCGTGTAGATTTGGTTGCATTCCTTTACTAGAGTTTGGATGAGGAAAGAGAAAAGAGACAGAACCAGAGTTGACACCAGAAAAGTGGTATGTGATCCAACAAGACTTTAATGAATTTCTCGTTCCTCATTTTCGTTCTTAAACTACGTTATAATTTTTATTTTCCAAAGAGTTCGTTGCCTGCATATAGAGTTCGTTACAAGCTACATATATTGTATGAGGAAACACAAACAACTGTTAAGGTTAACGGAAGTAGTTGTATACGTTTCGTGTCTGCTCAGCTAGAAGCAAACAGCAACTGATGCAGCGAGTATTCGAGTTCTCAGTCTTTTTTATATATGACGTATTAGGAATGTGCTAAGGAGAATTTAAGAGACCATAATGAAGCAATGATAAGGATTTACCGTACATAATCCGATTAAAGGTAATATTCTACACACATTAATTTTGAATCAATCTGTTATAAAATACAAACAACCTTAGACTTTCTTGTTCAACATCTGTTCAGAAACAAGGCTAACCACAACAAAACCTTATAATACGACGTAACATTCGGTGATTTCCAGTGTTCTTTAATCATTGTTATTTCAATTTTACACATAGTAGTTAATTAAATTACAATTTTGTTGCTAGTAATCAGTTTTACAGTTCACATCTTGCTCAGCATCGTGACTAAATGCGGCACAAACTAGAATGTAATACAAAGTAAGTTGTTAGTTCATCTACTCGAATCCAGTATTCTTGATTGTAAGGTTTCTCTTATGGAGCGGTCTTTCAAAGTTGGTGGCGGTTCTGCATTATTCCTGAGGAAGGTCTCTGGGTTGAAGACACAATAGGAAAGTTTCTTTTATAAACTGGTGTGCGAAGGAACAGGAAACGTTCGTCCAATCAAACCTTAGGATTGGTAGGTTCAAACTGGGCTGGGATCACATTAGTTAACTTGCTGGGCTATATGCACTGTAGGATAACATACATATTCTGATGATGGGTATTATGACAGAGTTCAAGGTAGAGAGTTCTGACAGGAAGAGTTGATTAGCCCATGGTGTTGGATAACAATGCTGAACAGGGTTAGCCGTGACACTGCTACTTAGCTTTTTCGTCTTTTTGAGATAGGTTTGAAGCTCTTTAGGTTTTGAGTTGCTATTCATTAGCGGTAGGATAGTTTTTTTCATTAGGGTTAAGGCTTGAACATTTTCAAATGTGGGCGGAAGTTATGTCCACTGAGTATGAGAGGTTTTTAGAAGTGGGCTAAAATGCTTAGGATCACTAAGACGTGGTTGAAGAATTGATAATGATATGGTCTTTCCAAGATGTTTGATTATGAATATGTGATTATATAATGTTCATCGCCACAGATGCATACTGCATTTCGGGATTGATGGAGTGCTTTGACTATGTATGACTGGATAGGAAAGAGTCCTGGTGACTGGATACTTGGTATGGCAGCAACACGTTTCTGGTAACTGTCAGAGTTATTAGCATTTTTCCTCCGGTACATGGACTGGATTGCCACTGGCCATGGGACAACAGGAACGGTGTACAGTAGGTGATATCCTGCGTAATTGACGAGCAAAGATCTGCAGGCAAGACTGGTTAAAGCTAGTGAACGTCTTAAAGCCTCAGTCAGCAACCGATAGGTAGAGGTCGGGACCCTGGGAGGGACCAGTTTGGATTGGCATCAGACATCAGAAAATGGCACAGTCATTAAGTGAACCTGGAAAGAATAAGCTATAGTCTCGGGCTACATATACATGAACAAGAAATAGTGCAAACCCTGGGAAGATCCATAGTTATGCGGAGCCATTATTCTTATACAGCACTTTCACGAGTAATTGGTTCGCAAAATAATTTGGTTATACGAATTGGAAGTCGGTCTCATACTGGGGTGTTTCAAAGTATTGTTACTATTATTATTATTATTATTATTATTATTATTATTATTATTATTATTATTATTATTATTATTATTATTATTATTATTATTATTATTATTATTATTATTAGTCTGACTGTTATTACTACTATTATAGTATGATATTAATATAGGTCATAATACTATTATTATGACATATTCGTATGACATGATGCAGTTATAAACCACCTGGAGATATAACTGAGAGATGCTCGTTGCTACCACTAGGATCCTTCAATCTTATTGTATATTTTACACAGTTCAGTTGACCAAAGTAGTTTTATTGTACCTCTTCGAAATGTATTCAGTGTTAAATAACTACCAATTTTTGTAACAATATAGTTAGCCAATATGAGGGCAATTATGTATGTTTGGTTTACGGGGGACGGTTAGTGTGGTTGACCACACATTCTCGTCTGTACCTTATTTAAACTTCTGTAGTAAGAAGCGTAAGAATCTTAACGTTTAGTACACATTGGGGCTGTTTTCTACTGTGCATGTTAACTAACGGAATGTTCGCCGACGGTGTTGAACGGTGCGCTGACCACACATCAAGAGGGTCAGAACCGGGTGTTGTTTTGGTTCTGGCTTAATTGAACACGCTAGGAGGCAACAAGAAGACTTGCTGTACGGAAATAGGAGTAAAAACTGAAGGGATTGTGAAGCGATATGGGCATTAGTGGAATGATCACGTAGGAGGAGAGTCTTTGCTCTGGCTCTGGAGTCGCAAGGGAATTGCGATGGGAGCCAGCAAGCGATTACTTTCCGAGGCCAGTCTTCCGATTAAAGGGAAGGACAAGAGGTAGGTAGAGATTATTATTATTAAACATTAGTATTCTTATTATTATTAAGCGTTCGTGATGCAATAAGCAAGTAGGAATCGAACTACGGTATACTGTGCTAAGGAGTTGTAAATAGACTAATCCTCTTATGGAGGGGCTTGACTATATGTGTCTCGGGCTTCAGTTTGAGAAACAGAGTCAACTCGTGATTTAGAGTGGCCTGGAGGATCTCAACCGAGGTACATAACTGCAATCCTTTGCGAGGAGATAGGAGCGCGTCACAACACTTTCGGTAAGTAGCGATAACTGCTTCAGGTTAATCATTTGTCACAACGCGAGTATGCTTTTCTCTCCGTTACCGAATTGGGAGGCGTTGAATTCTTCTCACTACAGCTGATGCTTCTCTTTTCACTGTGACTTCGTGAGCGACTCTCCCCGGGGAGCGGGGGGGGGGGAGATCCGTCATCCGTTAAATAAGCATGATCGTTTGGCTCAAATAAGTTGCTATTTTTCTGGTTTTTAAATATCTTTGTTATTCTTATGAGGTTAAATTAGTCATTCCTAATAAGGAGGAGGGAAAGACAACAATAAACTGTTCTGTATTCTTCCTTCATTTTATGATTTATGTTGCCAATTAACCCAAGTAATTTGCATCTCAAATTACCAACTTAGATAAATATATGCTAGCATCTACCAAAATTGTTCATAGTAATGTATTTTATAATACCAATTCCAAATAATCTTAATATCAATTTCCAATCAATCTGAAATTTGCTTGCTAAACGCTCTTTAATTAAGATGAAGCACAATAAGGGTGTGTTGATCAATTATCCAAATGTAATCTTGTCAATACACTTACTTCTTCGCAATCGAATGATTCTGCTATTTGTACTCTATATGAGGTATGTTAAAGAACTTTTTGCCACTTATTTTAACCAAAAATAACAAATAAAAAAAGGAAATAATACAGTATACTTAAGCGTGGTTTCCTGGATTCTTTCGCTTCTACTTCGCGGCGTCGGCTTCTCAGCGTAGATCGCTCTTCCTCTTAAGCTGCGGGTGATTTTTCTCAGCAGCCATGAGCTACTTCCCTATAAAGACACTTACCAACTAGGGGGGTTCTCTTGTTCCATATTCAATGTGTCTATCATTTCCTGATTCAGACCCGTAATTAATCCTCTTGTTTTTTTAATACAACAATAAGTATTCCACCGATCCAAAATATAACGGTCTTGCCTCAGGGTAATGGGATTGCTTTAAATCTAAGAGTACCTCTTTTATTCTCTGTGCGAAGCTCATTTTTAATGAATTAGCTCTGTTTTCCTAGTCAGTGGCTTCATAAACCAGGGCAGTGTGTAATCGACTTATTTCCTCCAATATAGTAAGAATTTAATCAGTGACATTTTTTATAAACTTTCTCTGAACTTGAATACTCAACTTCTCTTTCTTTATAAATTTGCTTTACTTTTTAGAACGGGATACGGAAAGTGACTGGGTAGTTATTTATTTTAAAGAAAATGCTTATTTAATCACTTATGATGATTTTGGTTTTTACTTCTTCTTCTTTTTTTAACTTTATTTTTTTTTAAATTTCACTTCTTGCTTTTAACTACTTTTTTCTAACCCACACAGGTGAGGATTACGAAACAATCCAACCATTGGATCATGTACCTGCATTTTGATTTTTCGTGTATATCATTTGCCTAATTAGGAGTTTTAGGCAATTATTCTCAGGCAGCCGACGGACGTACACCCCTAGTATTGACAAGGGGGCCCTGCTGAACCAGAAGGATAATATGCCTGTGACTCCCAAGCTTACATGGAAAAGGATTTTAAACACTTATCGCCGGACAAAACTTGACGAACTTTCATCCCGTGTAACGGGCGGTTCTGTTGTCCAGAGATAAACTGACTGTGATCCCCCCAAAGTTAACAGAAGCATAAGCAGGTTTAGGGTTTTGCAAGTACGTGAGACAAAAGCTGAATTATATTTTAACACTCGCATCGCATCGCTAGTTGCGTTTGAATTAGCCAAACTAGTAGTATCATTAACTTGAGACTTTATATTCCGTTGCGTCCACTCAGAACGTGAAGAGTGAGCATCATAATGTTTATGAGAGCGTTTACGGTTTCTTGGCGTAGTGCGAGTGGCGGTGTTCGGGACCGGTTTTGCATGCACGTCGGAATATTCGTTCCACCGTTGGCGCGAATATTGCTTGTTCAACTTCTTTCTGTGTAAATGGTCATTTCTGTTCCGATTATGCGGAACCGGTTTAAAGTAAGTGTAATTAACGTTTTGTTTTCGTCTTCTCCTAGACTTCTGTTCCGTGCGAAGCTCAAAGTAAAGATCTTGAGCGGCATTTCCAGATACGTTGGCAATGACTAGATGGTTCCGCAGAATAACTAAAACATGTCTGTGTAGGAAGTCCGCCCCGAGTATTACTGAATATCAGCAATACTCCGGTGGAATTATTGCAAAATCCAGATATCGTTGCATAGTGTTGTTGAGATGATCCGTGAAATAGCACGGAATACGTATTACTCTTAGTAACTCGCTAGTCTTAGCGCCGACTCCTTTTATCCGGGTATAGCCTTTTGTAAACTGGTGGGTTAAATACTGCTTAGGTACAAAATCAGTCTTCGCCAGTGAGATAGCGGCCCCGCTATCTATCAGCGCAGAGCCCCAACTGGGCCCTATTCTAGCTTTTTACAGTAATCACCCTAATAGATTTCCGGCCCTATATGGCCCAATATTCACATCCTACAGCTTTGAGCAGTACATATTCTGATATAGTTTGTTCCGTAGATACGGAATATGGAATAAAAATGGGGACTTTTATTTGAAAAAATCACAGATGGGCCTCGTGGGACCCACACTGGGCCGCACACATTTTGAAGAGCACCGATGTCCGATAGTTCTATTGATATCCTACAACTTTTGTATATTTCAAGCTTTCAGAAAAACACATTCTAGCCAAGATATTTTGCCGATCTGAAACATTTCACATTACTCACCCTAATAGATTTCCGGCCCTGCAGTGCCTAATATTCACATCCTACAGCTTTGAGCAGTATATATTCTGATTTAGTTTGTTCCATAGACATCGAGTTTGTAACAAAAAATGGCGCCTCAATTTGAAAAGTCAAAGATATGGCCTATGGGGCCCACACGGGGCCTCACACATTTTGACGGGCACGAGTTTTCAATAGGTCCGTTGATATCCTGCAACTTCTGTATCTTTCAAATTTTCAGGAAAACGCATTCTAACGAAGATATTTAGCCGTTCCGGAAGTTTTGACAAGCACTGTATATAGGGTGTTTTAAAAATGGCGCCGACGGACCACAGAGCACTCTTCTACGGGTCAAAATAAAGCGACAATGTTATATGATGGAATTCCCTCCGGGGACTCCTCCAGCCTCTATGGGGAATAAAAATTTCAAAATGTGGTAACATCGCAGATTAACGTGGAGCCATTAGTGTTATTCTACGATTTCAATAAGGCAGTTGAGTCGATTGTAACACTAATAAATGATGCTAGTATCAATCAATATCAACTTTAGTTGCCATCTAGAAATAAACGATATAATTATTTGATAGATCGTTATATCTAAACTATAGTTCTTTATTTGCGACGTTGCCACAAAGTATAATGTGTTTCTAGACGATGACTCGAAAGATATACAAATGTATATATTTTTTTGCTTTATTTATACTTATAGAATAATGCTCTGTGGTCCATGGGTGCCAATTTTAGAACACCCGATATATATATGAACGTATGCAAAGGACTAAAGAGCTTTAGTTCTTGATTAGTAGTGCATAATGGCTTATATATAGTTTTTAAATGAAAACCGTGTATAAGTATCATAAACGTTTATTTGCGTACCTTTTCAGTCATTTTTTTTCTTAGTTAATACTTGCTATACTTATTTATTGCTGAAGAACTAAAGCAGGATATATCTCAACAGGATATAAGTAAGTCATATGTACATTTTTTCTATGAGCACTATGCCACATTGTTAAGAATATGAGAAAGCAGTTCCTTTAGTACTTTTTTCTGGAAATAATTAACAAAAAATATCTTAAAAGTGTATTAGAATATAATCTGTATACAAGATATTGTTAATAAAATTTACGGCAGAATTATTAAGTTCTGCTACACTAATTCTAGCAAAGTAGGTACTATACATTTTTATTTGAGTAAGCTAAATCAAAATATTGTATATTTTGTTTTACGGAGACCAACACAGATGATTTACGAAAATCTTATTTTTTTAGCCTTTTACAACCTCTTATCTTGAACAACCCGAAAATTCGTTATCTTTTATGAGCTCTTTTCGGGGGTGTTATCATTTTGTTTTACGGCCCTTTTTTCAACTCTATGGTTTATTTCTCCATGCTTATGTAACAGCAAAAAATTACAGTATGCTAGTCTGTATTAGGAATATTCAAAACATCTGTGGCAAAAGTTTATATAGCTATATAATTATTTGTAAAGGAAATAATAGTGTTTATTAAAAAAACGAAATCTAGTCAACTGATAATTCTCTGCAGAATGGTGAAATAAACATGTAAATAATATGACTTGGCAACAGTGTTTTTTTCTGTTTTCGTCGCTTTTGAGTACTGTCCTGTAAAGAACGTAACGTAGTGGATTCTGTGATTTATTTTGTATGTTTTTATCTAATAAAAAGGAAAAATAACTAATTTTAAAATTCTGTAAACTAATATAAGTGTATGGTGTAGTGTTGCTAAAAGTTCTGTAATAGTAATAAAATAAAATATGACCGTGAATTTATAGTAAATGAACGTGTAAAGTCAGGTGTGTAGTATGTTCATGTCTCGGCATGCTTTTTTCTCCCGTAGTTCTGAGTAAAAATAACAAATTAATAATATTTATAAATGCATTATCTAACCACTACGATGTTAAAATAGTGATTTTTATTAAAACTAAACAATAGTCATTACCATTCCGCGAGGTGAGTTTTAAATATACAAATAATAGTTTGAGAGTGATTAAGATGGCGTCAGAGAAGAGGTAGGAGAATTATGTAACCCATGAGTCATTTATGAAAAAATAACCTGGGGCTGCCTTGCGCAGAACTTGCCTTTTGTATTTCCGGTCACGATGTTGTGTGTAAAAAATGTAGCTAGGGAGTTCAGAAAATGACAATAGGCATTTTTTCATTTTGTTTTCTTCCTTATTTGTCGGCTATTTAGATATTGGAAAGGAATACAGTTATTCTTTATGACTTCCGTTTTTAGGTTATTACTTGTAAAATTTCCGACATATGGATGAATATTTACAGTTCTCATTGCCTCATTAACAGATTTTTAGTTCGTCGAGAGTGACTCTACTTGTATGAAGAATTATGTTGTTAACCGCTTTTAAAACATTGTACTTAGTTAATACATTTCTTCGTAATAAAAGGTATATCTATTTATTTCTACATCTTTACGAGTACGTTTTGGGAGGGCCTATTGTTTATATGTAAATTATATGCATTAGTACACCCGTGCTTACTAAAAAGAGGGAGTACATTTTTACCATACATGGTTGAAAATCTATAAGGGTCTATTCTTTTCGAACTAACTAAAAAGAAGGCAGGCGGTTAGTACGTTTTTGTATCATATTCGATTGAAATGTAGGAAATTGTTGACATGTAGGATAGTACACTGGTGTACGTCGATATCCGGTTAAACTTTGTGAGTAGCATATATGTACCATTTTTTTTAAATTAGATAGATACAACTGTATTCATTTGGTGAATACCACAGGTATACATGTACGACAATTACTCACAGCGTAATGAAAGGTATATTTTGGTACTCGCTGCACCCTAAAGAGTGTATGTGAATACCATATGCCGATGACATTATCGAAATTGCCTTAAGCGTTTGATATTCGCTCTGCTAAAAGTTATTTTTAAATATAAAAAAAATCAAAATTATTGTGGTTTTCCGCTTCAACCGACATTCTATGGGGTTGATAATATGATGAAAGACGAACGTGACAAGTATATGAATTGGTATACAAATCTGGATGTGAGATATGCTTTTAACTTCCAGGAGGAATTAATTAATTATTGTAGGCAAGATGTCACCCTGTTACGAATGGTATGCTTGAAATATATGAAACAATTTAAACTTGAGACAAATGTTAATCCATTCCTTGAAACAATTAGTATATCAAGTGCATGTAATTTAGTATATCGTTGTAATAATATAAAAACTCAAATTATAGGTATTATACCAAGAAATGGTTATCAATAAAGTCACGTCCAGTCGTTCGAAGCTATACAGTGACTTGTGTGGGAAGAAAAGTAAGGGGGTATAAAAATAAACCACACAGGCAATGGAAAATAAACTGTATTGGGAGGTACTTTTAAAGTAGATGGCTATTGGCATGATACGGAGTATGGAAAAGAACATGTTTGCGAATATGCGGGTTGCTTCTACAAGGGCGTTGTATATGTTTTGTGACAGGACGAGTTATACCACTCGGTATTAACCCGATCAGCACAATGAATATAAAGTATGAAAATAAATTGACAAGGTTAAAAGAAATGGGGATGGCAGTGAAAGAAACAATGAAAAATGCAATCATGTTTAAAGTCACCCCGCATGCAGAAAATAATCAATGAATGTGCGTAACGCTTTGCGGTGGGCGGACAAATGCAATAAAATTATATAAAATTAAGGAAGGGGAGAAAATTATATATCTTGATGTATGTCTGGTCTATCCTTTTTGTAACAAGGTTACAAAATATCCCGTTGGACATACTACAAATAGTTATGTAGAAAACGACTGTCCACCAATCGATCAGGCAGAGACAATAGTAAAATATACTATTTTCCTCCCCCCGGATTATATTTTTCCTGTATTACCTTATGGCACTGCGGGTATACTACTATTTCCTTTATCCACAGTGTGTGCGGATTCATTAAATCAAAATGAGTGTGTACATAGCGATAATGAGTGTGCAATTACTGGTACTTGGATAGTGAACAAAGTAAAAAGCAATTGAGAAAGAGTACAACATACTTCAAATGCGTGAGATGTGGCAATATAATATTGAGCACTATGGCCCTTAAAAGAAACAAGATGGTATATTTACAGGGTATATTAATACATTATTAAAAATAAAAACGGAAGGTAGCGGTTGCCTATCGTAAAGTACAATAGAAAACAAAAATGTAGTGTGAGTGTATGAAATCAGACTTACATTTATTATTATTTTTTTTTTTTTTTGTTTTTACCCACTCGAACAAGTATTATATGTAATAAAATAGTTCCGTATAAGCCTGTGGATTCAATATCTGATAATCCATCAATACAGTTTGTAGTTTCGGGGACGGAGGTGGCTCAGTAGCAGAGCGTTCACCTCTGGTGTATGGGGTCCCGGGTTCAAACCCTCCTCCTTCCTGGGGCCCCACATTCGTGGTGGACAAACGCCATGTGCGTGTGTTTTCTTGGGGCTCTCCCGTTTCCTCTCATATTCTTCATTCCACCATTTCGTTCATTTCTCATCATCATCATTTCATTCATCTCTCTTTACCCTAACTGGCACAAACATGAGACGTAAAACTGAAAAATGTTAATTTCATTTTTTCATTTACAGTTCGTTTTTCCAGGCCATGTTGACGACAATATTGATTTACCCATACAATGTTATATATTAAATGTCAAATTACTAAACTAGATGGCTAATTAACATCAGCTGATAAGATAATTGGTATTGTAAGTGAATTTCTCAGTGCAATGTTCAGCGAAGTGCAAATAAATTTGGATAATCAACTTATATCCTATTCCTCAAATACATATCCACACCGATCGTGTATTGAAAAAAAAACTACTAAATTATAACGCCAATGAAAATTAAATGTATCTTCAAATATTCATGTGGTTTAAAGGTACTGCAGGTCATATGGACAGTGTGGTCGATAGTAATTAAGGATTTAAACGTTTTCTCACTATTCCGAGTAAGCCATTTGAATTATTGGGTCATTTCATGCTGATATTTTCAATCAGGAGAAATTTCTACTGAATGATGTACAACTACGTATTAAACTTATTCCAGATAAACCTGCATTTTGTCTAATGTGTGAAGCAGATGCTGAGGGAAAATTTGTAATTAGAGATGCAACATTGCTTGTGAAAAACTTGATGTGTCACTCGTTCTTAAAATAGTACAAAATAAAGTATTACAGAAACTTAATTTAAAATAAAATATCCTATGACAAAAGTACAGCTGAAGACAGAAAATATACCACAAGAAATTATTGATAGTACACTTTCAGATCTTTTTTCCGGCATAGTGTCTAAGCGTATTAATACTAATACAGCTAATTAGCATTTATTACTAATACAGCTTCCAATATTACTTATCAGACAAATCTTTTCAATCTCAAGAATTTTAGTATGCCATTCCTTACATTGTCATTAGGGCGGGACAAAAAAAAATAATTGATGCAAATTTAATGAAGATTGCTGCTCTTGCATGTAGTAAGCACACTTTCAGTATGATTTCTAAAAAGAATCACACTTCTACTGGTCGCAACTGGAATTTAATTCAGTAATTTTATTTTGTAATTTTCCAATTTCCCGCTAAGAGTCACCACAAATGTGAGTGTATTTTTGTAAAACAAAAGATTTTGCGTGTAGTTGCAGAATTTCCTTACCACATATTTTAATTATAGTTTATACATATTTTAATTTTTCTCATGTTTTGCTTAAAATAAATGTTTGTTCGATGCAATTAACGCAGTTTTGTCCTAAAACTTGCAACAAGTTTGTTTCGATTGACAAGATTGTTTCGAGTTCACTTCAGAAAAAAGGTGTTAGCCAACGCCTTCCTTATAGAGCAGTCACTGTTCCACTTCCGCTCACACTCCACTTTACTGAGCATAATATCACAACTATTTATTTTCGAGGGCGTAGTGTTACCTTCGTTACCATATATTTCCGTCCAGGCAAACCAATCAACTTACGACTTCTTTCGATACATCGATTCTACCTTTCGGCACTACATTATCATGGCGGATCTAAACATTCATAGTCGGTCACAACGGGACAAACTTTTTAGACTTTCTTCACACTGAAACAGTTGCTGAGTCCCATGTTCTACCGAAACCTACACGCCCCGTCAGCAATACTACTCCTGATGTTGTCATCACATTAACATCTCTCTCGCAGAGTATTCATATCATTGTGCTTGATTCGATTGGTAGTGATCATGTGCCTATCAAACTTACACTTCGCTGTTCTCCTCGCTCTCAATCTAAAATACCTCTTCAGAAAGTATTCTGCTACAAACGAGCCAATTGGGAACAATATCGCTCCGATCTGGACACTACTGTTAATAAATTGCTCATGCCTACTACACAATACGACCTTGATAACACAATTGCTAATCTTATTGAATCTATTCAAGAAGCAGCACAACGTTCCATTCCAACAACAGAAATACAATTGCATAAACCAAAATTGCCTCCCCATTATTTACCTTTCATATCCTCTTCTCGTAGAGCACATCGCGAGTATCTCACTACAGGTAATCTTGAAGCGCTTCGGCTTCATCAACAATACCTTAGGATTACGGATAACTATATTGTTGCATATAAGAAACGCCATTGGATTCAAACTTGTAACACACTTGCAAGTGAATCACACCCCAGTAAATATTGGCGCAAATTTGATCAACTCACAGGGACAGTTTCTCGCACACCATACCCCATTGTTCAAAATAATCAGGCACTCATCACTGATATGGATAAAGCTAATACGTTTGCTTCATTTTTTTCAAGATATATTTACACCTCCCCCAGGTTGGTATACATCGCAACGCTTACAAAAGTCAATAAACCGACTTACAGTTCCCTCTTCTGCTTTTCTGCGCCCATCTATCAACCACTCTTTGGAACCTAATAATGAGCTTACTACTCCGATCCAACCAGACGACATTCGCCAAACATTATTCCGTAAACGCAACACTGCCCCAGGATTTGATTCTGTTACGTATGTACTCAACAGGCAAGTTTCACCTTCTTTTCTTCTTTTTCTCAGCACCATATATACTTTCATCCTCCGAACTGGATTTTTTCCAATAGACTAGAAATACTCAAAAGTTCTTCTCTTCCCGAAACCTAAGAAATCTCCGTCTGACACACAGTCTTATCGCCCTATTCACCTCACTAGTTGCCTCTGTAAAATTTTGGAACGAATTCTAGTCCGCCGCATGCACGCTCACTTTGCAACCCAACCTACTTCTTATTCACCAGGCCGGTTTTCTACCTCATTTTAGTACGCTGGATCAGCTATTGCGACTATCCACGGCTATTTATAATCAATACAACACAGGTTTTCCTTCTTGTCTGGTAGCCTTTGATCTAGAGAAAGCTTTCGATAAAGTCTGGCACCCTGGTTTACTTTACAACCTCCATAACTATCTACTACCATCTTCATATATCAGGTTCATACATTCCTTCTTATTAGGGAGGCTAGCATATATCTCTATTAACGGAACACTCTCTCATCCGATCTTCCTACAATCTAGCGTTCCTCAAGGTTCCTCACTGTCTCCTCTATTATACTTATTGTATGTTGCCGACCTTGTTCTTCCACACAACATAAGCATATTTCAGTTAGCTGACGACATCGACTTCTTTACGACGGCCCGCACAATGCAATCAATCAGTAAAACTATGCAAACGGCAATTGACGCATTCGTTCACTGGTGTAATATATGGCGGTAAGTATTAATTCTACGAAAACACAGACTATTGTTTTCCTGCCACGTAGACGCCGTTCACGAATATACAGGAATCCAAGTCGATTAAACCTTCACGTAGATCATACACCTGTACTGGCGTCAAAAACTCTGACTTACCTTGGTGTCATATTTGACTCCAACCTTATCTGGAATACACACCTCACCAAGATCTTCCGCCAAGCACAAAATCGGCTTAACCTGTTCAAGCGTTTAGTCCGTACAACCTGGAGGCTAAAAGCTTTAACAGAACTTAATACTTACAAAGCATTTATGCGCAGCACATTAACATATGGACACAGTACCTGGACATCCGCACCGCCAAAATTTTATCAGAAATTGGCAATCCTAGAGCGTTCTTACATCGCATAACATCGCATCAGCTTACCGCATCCGACGCGGTTACTTTACGAGCTGATTGATTTTCCACCTTTATTGCATCATCTCGAACAGCTTCGTACTCGGTACGTTTGCAAGCGAATTAACCGGCAGCATCCCATGTTACTTGATTTCCTACGGTACGATAGGGATCACGACGCACCTCTAACTTACGTCGATACTCCTCTCCAGCTTTTCATGACCTATCATTTACAACTAGATGATGCTGCAGTGGATCCCGAAATCTTTCACATCTATGAACCACGTGAGCTTTCATCATTCATCTACCCATCATATGCACCGTAACTACCTATTAACATAGGCTTCCTCTGCCTTCATCAGTTCCTGAATCGACCCAGGAACAGGACATAACTTGCATTCGTCAATACTAACAGAACCCTGTAATGTGGCGTTCAGAGTACTGCATTCCATCTTAATCTACTTCACTGCCCACTGCATCCTGCACTATAATCATTCAGTTTTGCTTCGCCATAATTCACCACGGCATGATAATAAATGTATTATTTCTACAATATTATTGTGGAACACTTGGCCTCCCATCATGTTGTGTTTGATCCTCATTATATGTTATTTTTCACCCTTCAATCACCTCTCTGTATGTATGTGTAATTAATAAATGAATAAATATTAAATATTAACAACTCTTAGACTAACCACATTAAAGTGCAATCAACTTTTCTATACATGAAGCACTTACCCGAAGAAAGGGCAAAACCCTTTAAACGGGACGACGGACAAAAAATCAGAAAAAACAGAGACGAAGGACCAGGAAGAACGGTTTAGGAAAAAGCATTAGCAAAGCCTAACTACGACTAAAATTACTGCCTGTCAGTTGAACTTTATGGAAGAAAATGAACCAAGTGGTGTGGCCTTAGAAGATATGTCACCTTATGAAGCAAACACATGCAACTCTGAAGACACAGATTCCGAAAAACGTCAAGCACAAAATAGGCATCAGTACCCAAACTTAAGCCAAATGATGGAAAGAACTGGCGTTAGTAACCGAGATGCTGTGAAATTAATTAATGCATGCCTGAAAGACGTAAAACTGGATAAACCCCAAAATATACTATAATGCTGTCAAAATGTCTTGAGCAGTGGCAAAAATGTGAACTAAAGCTCACACCTGCTACACATCCATGCGTTGAACCAATAAGAGTTCAGCTGTTGCTAAGCGAGAGGGCCTGAGCGAAAGGGACTGGAATTCCTTCAGCCGATAGCAGCGCTTGGAATGGAATACTAGGTATCAAGTCAATGCGGTATATCTTTAGAACGAACAATGTTGCGCAGACAGCGAATTTATTGCAGAGACAAGGGAGCAGAATCTCGTTCGTTTGACTTGCGCAGGCTAATTTGTGTTGGTTTTGATGGGCTCATAGATGAAACCAGACTATTAGAACCAGATGGAGAACAACTAACAAAGAACGAGGATCACTAAGTTATTATTGCATATCTTAGTAAGTAATACGTGGATCATATTGCTCCACAATGTGGCAAAGCAGAAGATATTTCAAATGAAATACTTTCTGTTATTCGTGACACGGATTCGACAGCTACTTTGCGTGCTGTGGTATGTGATGGAGCAAATACAAAGACCGGCGAACATTCTGGAATTATACGTCGACTGGAAACAGCTTTAAATCAACTTTTACAGTGGCTCATTTGTATATTGCATCTGAATGAGCTTCGACTAATAGAAATTTATAAAAATATTGATGGCAAAACAACTGGTCCAAAGGGATTTTCGGGGCATATCGGAAAGATGCTAAGTTTTGTTCCACGGGATGTTCCAATAGTTGATTTCCAGCCCATCACTGGAAATTTGAAGGAATTTTGTGTGAATATCACAAAAGATTTTAGCGCTGATCAAAAGCATTTGCTGAAGGCTTGCATCGCAGTAGAAATGGGAAAGGACAACACTGCTGCTGCTGTTATAAAATTTTTACAAACTGCATCTCCAGGTACAATTAATCACGCCAGGTGGTTGACGCTCGCCAATCGAACTCTTCGTTTGTTCATGAGCACAAGAAATCCATCCAAAAACCTATTGCAGCTTGTAACCTACATCGTTAGAGTGTATGCTCCAAGTTGGTTCGAGATAAAAATCCATTCCAACTGCACTAATGGATCACGTAACTTCTATTTTATTTTGGAGAAAGTTAGAAATTTACCCGATAGTGAGATGAAGGAAGCTCCAATAAGATCTCTAAAGTTAAACTGTTATTTTGCCCACAGTGAAAATATTCTTCTTGCAGCTCATGCAGATCCAGACATTGAAGTAAGAAAAGATGCAATAAACCTACTGAACACAAACAAAAACTACTTTTTATCATGCCAATAATAGCTCATTGTTAACTCAAAGTTGGGACCCTTAAATCAAAAGATAAAAATCTGAAATTGTACATACGAAAATATCCTTACCTGTATCGACTTTTAGAACTAGAGACAAAAGATTCTGTTTACATTTCTTGATGTTCGCCCTATTGTACATTGATTTAGCGCCTTTACAATCCAAACCACTACAATCAAATTTTGATAATAAGCTATATATTCAAGCGTATTCTACGTTATTTACAGGATCTTTTATTTATTATTCGAATCAAGGTAATGATATTTTACTTGCGAATAACCTAGTAGTTATACTGTACTGTTGTTTGATTTAACTTCAGACTCTAGTGCTAGTGCAGTATTTCATACTAGCTCACAACGCCAAGGAAGTGTACAATTAGAGGTTCATTTTAAAGATGCATTGCCATCTTCTGTAACAGCAAATTTTTACCTTGAATTCTCCTCAGAACTAGAAATTGATTTCTAAAGAATACATATATTAATTTAAAATGTTCAATATCCTTGAACTTTATGATGCATAACAACAAAAATGCCTAAAAATCATTTTATAGTACGCGACAAGACGTAACCAATTTTTTTCATCGAAGGTCAGCATCTAAGGGTTTATTGTCCCTACCATAAATCCTTCTTAATAACTAGATTCCGGCGTTGCCTCTCCAACTCAGGTAGAACTGTATAAAGCTCTCAGTATGGCTAAACCCATTATGGTTATCATAGTAGCCCGAGCCCGTGCAGACCTCTAAACACATTACCCCACAGAAATGAGTGCCATAAGTCCAGGACTTCTAAAGGCTGTTGTGCCAGGAACTTAGTTATCATTATTATTATTGCTAATAATAATATGTAATATTAGTAATAAGCTTAATAAAGATTCTGCGTGTTTATCTGCTCTGCTTGTAATTATATTATTTCTAACTTTAAGATATAGTTATACAGGTCAATATATAATTGATCAGTTTCTTTCTAATGTGATTTGAAAAAACTGTACACGTGTATAAAAACTGTACAAATTACAAATAAGGATACTATACACAGGAAATTAATAATGATAGCTTTATTACTCAGATATTAACCTGCATACATTAATACATATAATGATTTAGGTACTTAATAGAATGCTTTTCAATCATTTCTTTTTTAAGAAAAAAGTTTTTAATTGTCATTACAGACAGACGGCCTGTCGAATAATAATAATAATAATAATAATAATAATAATAATAATAATAATAATAATAATAATAATAATAATAATAATAATGTTTTCCCAGGGCATTGAAGAAAGTTATGGTGTCTTGCAAAATATTTTTGATGGAGACAAAGATCATGTTGTCATCGAGATAGATCAATCGTCTTCAGAAACTGACGAAAACGAAAACGAGAACATATTTTGAACTCTTGAAGTATTAAGTTCCAATTGTTTACTTTATCTATTTATGTGAGAATTTTCAAAATAATGTTTAATTATATCTGATATAGTGCTTTATGTGAGATTATTTCTAAGTTGCATGAAGGGCATAAACAAATAATAATAATAATAATAATAATGTAACTGTTTTTCATTTGTATAGCCTATGTGTAATTACCCAAATGTACTGTTGAAATATTTCTAAATGTTACGATATTCTTTTCAAATCTATACTGTATATATTTATGCAATGGCAAGTATATAATAATAACATCAATAATAATAATTGCTGGAATATAAGAGTACATAGGTAGAAAGTGTTTTAAAATGGGCACTAGCCGTTTCTAATGTAATTTAGGCATGAGTATGTGCAAATAGAAAGATATGAGGTGTAATGAAGATATAGATTAATGATGTTATGCAAAGATATGATTTAAGATTATAAGACTGTTTACGAATATAAGATAAGTATGATTTAATGAGATTGATGTTACTAATGAGATTTATAAGAAAAGAGAATACGGCACAGATTAAGAATAAAATGATTCAATAAGATATATGAAGTAGTGATTTGGAGTACCTTACTGTTGTAGTAAGTTAGAAACTAGAAAGAGACATTGGTACGATAGAAAATATTTTGATTAAGTAACCTAACAAATTTGGCGCAGTCGGTAGGATAAGATTCAAGCTCTATGATTGATCCAAGAAGAATTAAAGTTAACCGATTGTATTGAAGGATGAAGAGAGAAAGCTAGGTTACAGAATGTCTTCATTGCCAAGTTTTCCACCTTTTAACTGTGAAACTGATCGCCTGCAAGCATATTTAGAACGTTTTGAGCATTTGTGTATTGCCTCGCAAATTCCGGAGGACAGAAAAGTATCAACATTGTTTGCTGCTATTGGTTCTGAAGCGTATGAGCAAATTTGTAATATCTGTTGGCAAGCTTCACCATCAGAAAAGTCATATGAAGAAATCAAGACAGCTATGAAAACATATTATGCGGCAAAAGTGAACATTATTTCGGAGAGATTTCAATTCCACAGCATGAAGCTAAAGCCTTAACAATCGATTAATAGCTTTGTACTAGATCTTTAAAAGCAATCATCATATTGTGGCTAAACTTGTTGCTTGGATGAGAATCTTCGAAACCAGTTTGTGTTTGGAGTCGCTGATGAAGCGATTCGACGCAAGGTGTTAAACACAAAAGGTTTGACTTTCCAGCAAGCTATAGACATTCCGTTAACTATGGAAAGCACCGAACAACAGTTGAGGTTATATAAGCCTAAACGAGAGTCTGGTATAAATATGGTGCATCCGGCAAAGAATCGTTTTGCAAAAGTTAGCGATCGGCATGTGTCTAGTTCCTGTTCAGCATCTCCAAAATCAACATCCTCTCCAAGGTCGTCACCCAAATTTCCTGCTCGATGTAGTTTCTGTAGATTACAACACAAGAGAAGAGCTTGTCCTGCGTGGGGAAAACAATGTTTAAAATGCGGACGGAAGAATTACTTCGCATTAGCCTGTCAATATGACACTTTTGAAGTCTCTGAAAATACCATCAGGAAGTCAGACTAGGACGAACTAGTTGAAATGGCAAATCAGCTGAAGTTAGATCACATATTTTGTGATACGGAAGAAGAACGCACATTATCCGATTGTGATCCACACTATGGCATGACGGACGTATTGTGGTATGATCAGTGGAACAAAGATAATTCTGAGTGCAAGAATGAAGAGCATGACAGGAGTAAATGCACTGATCAACAGTAGGACATGATTGTGTTGGCAAAAGAAGAGATATCAAACTACCCAGATATAGGAGTAATAAAGGATAAGTAGAATTCTCCCAAGAGAGTAAAACATGTTTGGAGCAATTGGTGGAATTACAAAAAAAGGTCACGAGAACATCGGAAAGAGTTTGAGAGAAAGGCAAACAAGTGTGATTATATGGAAGCCGGCAAGAACACTTCGTGAACGGAGGAACTGTAAGAGCGTGACATAATTCTTGCTCAACTGATGGAGAGACAAAAGTGCATGCAGGCACAGATAGATTTTCTGCTGGAGATGGCAGGCGCAGCAAAGAAGAAGGAAGTCCAGAAGATGGAAAGGAAAAGAAGATTATTCCGATGATTCTTAGATTTCTTAGATTGAATTTCTGTTTCTGTGATTAGCTTCGAGTGCAAGTTGTTAGATTATGTTACTAGATGTTAGATTAAGTTGCAAGATGTAGAGTTTTGTTTGGAAAGAGGGGAGAATGTTGAAATATAAGAGCACATAGATAGAAAGTGTTTAAAAATGTGCACTAGCCGTTTCTACGGCAATTTAGACATGAGTATGTGCAAATAGAAAGATATAAGGTGTAATGAAGATATAGATTAATGATGTTATGCAAAGATATGATTTAAGATTAGAAGACTTTTTTGCGATTATAAGATAGGTATGATTTAATGAGATTGATGTTACTAATGAGATTTATATGAAAAGAGAATACGGCACAGATTAAGAATAAATTGATTCAATAAGATATATGAAGTAGTGATTTGGAGTAGCTTACTGTTGTAGTAAGTTAGAGACTAGAAAGAGACATTGGTACGATAGAAAATGTTTTGATTAAGGAACCTAACAATAATAATAATAATAATAATATTAATAATAATAAAAATAATAATAATAATAATTAATAATAATAATAATAATAATAATAATAATAATAATAATAATAATAATAATAATAATAGTAACATTTATAAAAAACTAACAGGGCATCACGCTAACTCCTAATAGTAAATCACAATGATGCTCATTGCAATAATATAATGTAATAAGTTAGATTTGAGCATTTATATTTATGTATTCGCCAGTTCGTTTGTCGGCTAACCAAAAAGAAAAGAAAGAAAAAAGAAAAAAGTGAATTCAAACAAGTAGAGCTATTAAGTATTGACTTGAAGCTATAATTAGTGCTTGAACTTTTCGTGTAAACTGTACCCGCCCGATACCCATTGCGTTTAGTTTACTCGAACCTTAGACCTGATAAACCCGTTTGCCCGTCTTTGGCTTGTTTGGACCGTTTGACCCGATAGACTCGTTATGAGTTCGTATGATAATTAGAACAATTTGTGTTATGATAATGATGTGAAACAACACATCATTTACAATAATGACAGACCAACCTTGTTTTCATAAAAACGGAATTATCAGGTCATCCCTATTCACACGGTTCAATCGGGCAAACCCGATTCATACGAGTAAAAATACAATATCATTCCAACGTGCGGTTCAGGATCTATTCTATTTTCCGAGCATTACCGAAAATGCACAGTAGCCCGAAACGGCTCGGACCTAAAAACTATTATATTATTATTATTATTATTATTATTATTATTATTATTATTATTATTATTATTATTATTATTATTATTATATTAATGGGAGAGAAAATTACTTGTTGAATGACCTGTACGTATTTTATCCCTATTTTAAATGGTTATTCTGGTTTTATGTATCTGCTTATTGGTTTGGAATACTCAGAAAGAATAGTTCGAGACTTCATTGTTTACTGTGACTACAGGGAGAGCGGCTAAGCTTTTGTAATACCGGTAACATCCAACTGGTTGAAAACCGCATGTGGCCGTTAACAATCATATGACAGTTTTACTGCTGATAAGAAAACTTGGTTTAGCTTTGAAAACCACTATATAGGTGTATATGTTGCAGTTATGCAATGCCACCTCAGTTTATTCATACATTTCCGGCAGACATAATTATAAATGCTCATTCTAGTAATAAGCTTTGTGAACATTAGGTTGCAGTTTATATATCTAATATGCGTGTGGGAGAGTATTTCGATTGCTATTGTATACCAACCTATATAAAATATCATGTAAGTTGTTTTCAAAACGAAAGTGTTTGTATTGTAGATGGAATAATACACGTATTCAAGGTGGCTTACCTCAGTTTTGTAGGCATTACTGTTTTCTATATTTAGCATATCCTGCGTCTGGTTATTCACTACACCATTTCATAAATAAATTCTCAATAATCACAATTCATACTAATGATATTATGGTTTATTCGTTTATGAGAATGTGCTGGTCACTCAAGCAAGATTAGTTTCTCGGTAAACCATGTATGTGTGTGAGAGCGTATATATATGTGTGCTATGTTTAATGATGTTATTTAATTTAATATTTGCTCTACTGTGTTAAAACATATCCCATAGCTACCCACGTAAAAGATTTAATCGTACTCTTCTATAAACAAAAAAGGCCCTATAGTCTTGGATATTTTCTTCTATGCTAAAATAAGGGTTTAGAAATAAGTCATATTCTTTTATCAGCTCTGCCATGTGGCATAGAGTTAAAACATTGTTTGTAGCATTTCTTGTGTAAGTTCTACTATGAGTAATTCTGCTGTTACATAAGGGTTAGGAAAGGTATCATGTTCTTTTATCAGCTCTGTTTTGTTATATATGTATTTGCGAAAGCCGTAGGTAGCATTTGCTATGTTAAATAGGTGTTGCTAAAAGGATCATGAAAGAGAAAGAGAACACTCCCATTACTCTTTGTTATGTGTTCATAGTCTTATATATTCTATGCTATGTTAAACACAATGCTTGTAGCCTTTCTTGTGTAATCTCTCCTATGTTATATAGAGTTGGAAAAAGAGATCATAAAACAGAACGAGTACACCCCTGTTATGTTAAATAAGGGTTTACAAACTAGACATTTCACAGCCTCATTGATTACAGTCCACATGACATTAAAACTGTTTAGATGACGAAATGTAGTTTAATGACGTATTAACCTGGAGAGTGGTATATGTAATTATTACAGGTGAAAAGCCAATTTTACAAATATAAAAGGGTAATACTTAACCGCTCCTGTTCATTGAGAAACTATAGTCATAATTACTCAACTGTATTGATCACAAATCTATTACAGGTGAAACCACTGTTCAGCAAATTTTAAAAGTGGCATGTAACAGAAAAACGAATATAATTTATTGCTCTTTTGGGACGTTTCTGTACACGAACCTCTCAGATTGAATCACTTATCTCTTATATTCGACATAATGACACTATTGAGGTTAGAAAGCGTTTTTATCGCAATTTTATAGAAAACTTTTGTTTTCTTCAAAGATTACAGAAACGTTTTTAAAATGTTCACAAATAGGAAGTTCGTCATGAAGCACAGTCCTATTTGCAGAATCTACAACATTCCATTACTTTTATATATTCTTTTAATGGATACAGGGGCATTTCAAGTGAAAACTACACTCCTCAATCTCAATATATATCTATGTGAGTAATTTAACATAAAGTTATATTCTTTCGAATGATCTACTTTATATTATTACACTCTCAATATGTAAAAGTTAAATAAAAAACTTAAAATAATATATTGCTTATTCATAGAGTCTTACTGTGCAAAAAATAATATACTTTTGGAGGTTTTTAAAGTAGTGACAACGCAAATATAATTAGCGAGCAATGAAATGTGTACATTATTATTGAATAAAATGCTAGGTTTTGATACATTTCTAATAATAGAATGAAAGTTATAGGGGAAAGTTTTAATATCTGGAGAGGGTTCTGATTTTGAAATGTGACTAAGGTAAGCATAACATCTATTCGGACCAATAGGTTTAAATAAGTGTAAATCTCTTAATGCTATTTACGATAATTTAATGTCTCCTACTGGTTTAGAGATATTACTATAAGATATTGTTAAACTGTTTCCAATAGGATATTTGTGAGAGCCTTTTTAAAATATTGTGCATTTTCGTTCCTTCTTTAATATCACGTTAATAGTTTTGTAGTTGTAATTAGGCCTAGCATTGTGTAAAGTTTTAGAATATTAATTTTATTTATATGAGGATGCCGAAATGTGATTTGCATTCCCACAGGAAAAAAAATACCTCAATATGAATTAAATTTAGGGTACTGTTAGGTTACTGGTAAACTCATGATGTGAGCCTATACAACTAAATACATAATTAATAATTCAGCCACAATAAGGCTTTTCGCGCATATAAACCTCATTATGATCCACTACCGGAGGGACAAGTTAGAAAATTGTGTGAAGATATCACATTATATTCTTGCTATCCTCGTGTAGATTTAATTCATAAACAAAAAAATTGGTTGTTTATACGAATGTACTTCCATCCTCATATAGATACCTACGGAACTGTTTGAAGTAAAAAAATGGATCTTTTCCAGTAGTGGTTTAACAAAAATTACATTGTTAGATTACTTGTAGGTTTTAAATGGCAATGTACTCCTCAATGAAAATAATGATTGTAATGATGACATCACAAAGGGTGCACTGCTAAACGTACAAACACAGTTTCTGTTTTGTGCAATAGTGCTTCAATTTTTGCAGTTGATACTATACTGGAACAAGCATTAAACTATCATGTGAACTACCAATAAGATATACGGCTGTAAGCGTCTGATTGAATAATTTAATATTAAATCTAAAACTCCTTTTTTACAACATTAAGAATTCTTTACAAATATTTAAGCAATGAAGAGTATGGGTAGAGGCCTATAGGATAAATTTATACATTTCGACATGACAGGAAGGTGAGTAGTATTTTATTGATTTTGGTAGGGTTATATTCAATCATGAAAATAATTTTCAGGAAGTGTGCATAAGAGTGCCTCTTATTGAAAATTGTTCCCTCTTAATATGTAAAGATAACGATGAACATATACATACATGCATACATACATATAACGTTATTGAACGTTTTAGCATGTCCATTTTTGTTGTAATTTATCCTTTAATTCAAATTATATTACAAATAATTTCCAAAGAATGTAAAGGGTGTTTTCTTAAAGGGGAAGGAGGTTAAACTTGCAGCACTGTTTTCTGTGGCAGCTGATATTACAGTTCTTGGTTGTTTTGAGGTTCATTTGGTTTGGTAATTCATTATAAATAGACTCACGGCAGACCAACGTTTGCAAATTGTGCACATTTAATTTGAAACTATGGTTCAATTCGACAAACTCATCGGGTATTTCGTGCATTTTATGGTGCTCGTAGTCGTCTATCAAAGCGATTAATTCGATAAACAATATATAGTTTCCAAATACGTTTAATCTAAACGAAAATACGCACCCGGTGGAATCATTTGTCCATATGTCGTTACAAATGGTGCTGGCCAGAAAGTTACAGTCAATGTTCAGCAGTACAGACATAATTAACAACTTGCACGCGCCTCATTTGACAGACATTGATGTTGTAGACATGTGGTTTCAACAGGACTGCACCATACGCTACAAGGCGCGCAACACAATTATTTTACTGGAAAAGACATGATGAACAAATAATTTCACGAAATTGACCTGTTAATTTCCACCTCGTTCCCGCTTGTAGATTCTGGAAATATGTGAAGTCATATACCTAGACTGAGAAACCAGAAACAATTGATGACTTGCAAACCAACATTCGACGCTTTATTGCCGAAATACAGCCTGATTTTCTGCGAAGAGTGTGTGAACATTGGACCTCTAGATTACAAGATGTACGCCCCCGCCACGGTAGCCACATGCCCCGAAATTATATTCAAACATTAACGTCATAAAGCAATCAGTCAAATGAAGCATATTTTATGGATATTAGAAACATTTTTCTGTTTTATTTCAACATAAAATTCTTCGCGTGTACGACAAAAATAAAATAAAATAAAAGGAAAAAAGAAAAAAGCTTCATAAACGAGCGAATTCTCGTTTAGAGAATAAAGATAACTTGAAACGTAACCTCAGCAAAATAGTGGCTCATATTTTTCCCTTTGAAGAATAAATATTAATGAAAGAAATATTTGGAAGTTTTATATTGTGATTTACTCCTTATTTTTAAATTGTAATATAGATCATTGTAGTTTGTATATTGCACACTTGGGAAACGTATCTAGGGGCTGATTTGAACGAGATGACACCTGTTTCATGATAACACTTCTTAAGATTTTAGAACCCGATTTTCTAGCTTTATTAATTACCTAGTAATCTAAGTACCTAGATTAAGTCTTATGTGGTTCATCCATGTATTTGAGTGTTAATATCTTGTTTAAGATACCCTCTGAAAATTGTCTGAAAACTGAATTCACTGCTACATTTAACTATGTCTTTGAAAATTGTGCTGTAGTTATTTCATATTTTTCTAAACTGTTTATATTTAACACTATTTTCTGTCGCAGTTTTAGTTGCGCAAAGAACTATTGCACAACTTCGTTTAAGCAAAAGTATTATCACTGTTTTTAATTAACCATATGCCCCGTTTAGAGTAAGTAGCAAGTTATGTTCATAGCACAAACATCTCTTCTTTCATAAGAATAAACTTTAATGTTAAAACTTATTTAGAACGAAATTTAAACTGTTATTTGTCATTTTGAGCAGTACAATATCTATATGTACCTTAAAGGGCAATCAATTTAAGCATATAACTGTTTGCATTTGATGACCTATTTCCTTTATGTTTATTAACGATTAACTTTCGTGCCGCACACATTCGAAGTTCATTCTGGGATATTATGTAGATTAAAGACCGATACAATTCTTTATTCGGTTACAATTACCAGATAAAATGCAAAGCAATAGTGTAAATCTTCCCTTGAATTTGAATGACTGAGAGAAAGACTCTAGTCTTACTTACATAACAAGAGTTTTCTCGATATACGAAAGAGGAAGTCGAACTTATATTAAACTTTAAAAAAAAATGATTTTTGCTGGAAGTTATTTTATCATTAAACATTTCGAAACATATCAAAATAATAGTATTTTCGAACAGAACAACAACAATCTTTTTCTGTGTTTTCATTAAAGAAGCAACAACAAACATGTTTCGATCCCAAATTGTAACAAAGATGTAAATTGTTAACCTTTACCTTGCAATTTGATTAAGTATGCCAACGTATCTGAGCCGAAACCGAAAAGTGTTATGC
This sequence comes from Thermobia domestica, assembly GCF_964235325.1. Lineage (NCBI taxonomy): Eukaryota > Metazoa > Arthropoda > Insecta > Zygentoma > Lepismatidae > Thermobia > Thermobia domestica. Next base: position 11,554,559 of record NC_137461.1, on the reverse strand, counting down.
TCTAAGACGTCATATCACGGTATCATGTTCCGTAATGTCCCACAGCAAATTTGAGTCTAGTATGTTTTAGCCCCATCTGTATTACTCAGTTTTTTCTTATTCTTAAAAAAAGAAATTATTGAAAATACCGTTTACTGCTCGTTTCTTTGCCGGAGTCCCTCGTACCATACCCGGTCATAGGAGATTGACTATGGGTATTACTAAAATATTACATTTTTTCCCACATTATTTTTTTTCCTATTATTTGGTAATCATTTTCTTGCATGTATTATCTCTCTTGCGTAGCTTACAGGGACATAAAACAAGAAATTGAAATGATTCCATTTTTATTAATGTGATAATAATACTCTAAACATTGACATCATCTAAATAGATTTCCTTATTAATCAAATTACTTTTCGGGTAAAACATTCGGACCAATGGGAGTCCCATTTTGTCTAATGTATTCTTCAGTTAACTCCTACGACATTTCCACATTCATTTAACGATCATGAAAATAGAACTAGACCCATAGCTGTAGTACTTGGCCATGATATATTAAACTTTATTATCTCATGGCTATGCTCAGACAATAAGATGCAAGTGAACGAAACAATGGAATAAACAAAGCGAGAGGAAATAGCAGACCTCTAGAAAAAATAATTCAAAAAATTTATACATTGCAAAGTTCACTCCCTCCAGTTAGGATCGATTATAGACTGCAACTGACCCAATAAAACCAGGATAATACGCTTCTCACCTATATAGTACCACTGGATTGTGTCACAGTTAGGTGGAAACACTGTATAGCATCAGCATGTTTGAACATGACAGTCCGTCATTTGACTAAGGTGAGCATTGAGTCGTTTGACTATATGAAACGTTTCACGTCATGAGGACATGCAACATGTTTGTGCACCCTTGTCACAATTTTAAAGTTTTGTAGCCGTTTCGCTCTTGAAACGCGAGTCGCGATTTCCATGTCATGGAACTCGAGGTTGTCTAAGATTATCGACAAATACTGTGGGATGTGACGCTTGAGTTCAACTACCACTTAGACCTCAGGCACAAGTTGATCTCTTAAAGATAATGCACCTTAATGCTCAGCGGGTTCTGTCACTAAAGGTTTCCTTCTTGTCACGAATCCTATTCATTTTAGTGGTTTCACGGTTGATATTTAAACAATCCTTACGTACGAGTCTGGCAATAAATTCAACGCAGTTTTAAGTTTCGTCATGGTCGTACCACATAACTGAGAGTACAAAAACTTGAACTTTTAGGAAATCAGTAGCGTCGCTCATTTTACACTATGATCCTTTGCTTAGTTTACTGTCCATATAGATTTAATACATGTCACGTAGTACGGAATTAGTTTAACACATTGCCAATACCAACCAAGTTAAGGTCGTCGGATAGCCATTTCCGAAAATACCATTTCATGTATTCCTTATTTTTTGTGTTTGCATTAATTTAATACATACAATTAAAAGAAAAGAGAAGTAACACAAAACTGTTTTTTTTTCATTTCAGATTTTGGTATGTTCAATACTTCACCCCCATTTGATTTCTTCAATACTTCATTCCCATTTGAACTCTTCAATACCTCATTCCCATTTGATATCTTCAATACTACATTCCCATTTGATATCTTAAACAGTTCATCCCCACCGGGTACTGAAGGAAGTCCAGAAAACCCTGTAAGTAATAAATAACATAAAATAGCATTGAAAGCACATTAGTGATTATTTTATTTTGTAGAAGTATTATTTTCTTCAATTTTCTCAATAATGTGACAAATAAAACTGCGTAAATATTGAACACATTGCATTACTGGGTGAGACATATAATACGTAAACTCATTTCCATATAAAAACGCCGTTCGTGACGTCATCACGAAACTCGCAATTGCACTTGTTGAGTCAGGGGATGAAGAATGCGCAGAGCGTATCTACTGGTACCTCATTTTCACAGGGATATTATATAACAGTTTGCAATGCGTCTTTTTAGACATACTCCCAATCTATTCCGGATTTTATCAAAAGAGTTTAAAACGTTAGTTCTCGTTTCTACTCGCAAAGTTTTCACTTTGCGTAACAGAAAGTTCGAGATATTGGTGTGCAATTTTAGGTGCGAGCCCTACCACCAACGCCGATTGGTGCCTAAATGTTCTTAGTTGTTAATACATCGAAACGGACTGGGAAAGTGTGGGGCATATCTATTTTAGCACCAACATCCACAAACCTACCGATTAGCACCATAAACTTTTTGGTAAATTTTCTCTCTTGGGTCTAGCCTAGAAAATTTGAGACGATTGGAACCAAGTTTGCAGTACCCATGGCTCTGTAGACCAAGCTTAAAAATCAAAGAAATTAACTTATCTATTAACATATACAAAAGGAGAATGGGATAAAATAAAACTTGATGAAATTACTGTTCATAAAGTTATAAAAAACACAATAATATTTTAAATTTTCTTTTTGTACTTGGCGAGACAAGAAAGGCCATGTTTGCTTCTCTAATGTCATGATTCGACTCTTGTGTCTAGTTAGAAATGAAGGCAATAACTCGAGCTAAGTTGCAGAACCGATACTACTTACTTCTACATTTAAACATGATAAGAATAAAAATAATCATAAAAAGTATCAATGTACGTATACATGCAAGGGGTGGGGTTGCTATCGACAGCGGGATGCTCATCGAAGCAAGAAAATTAAAACGTTTATTTTATTAAGTTTTCCAACTAATCTCAGTGAAAAGGACGCTAGTTGGCAACAGTGAATTCAGTCTTATCGTCAAACCCCGTCTTCAAGACGACAAAATTAACTTTATTTCTATATATGTGTGTGCGTAGAACAATAGTTCTTTGTTCCAAAAGTAGATAAGAGACTTCTTGTACTTCAGTTCCCATGAGAACGAAAATTAGCAAGTCACCTTAAGTGTCTAAGTGACATCTAAACTAATTTGTGATTGGACAATTTTTGGTCATCAACCAATGGTGGACAATGTTATATTCAGTGAGTGATTGCTATCCGCGTGACCCACGGTGACCAGGAGAAGCACAAGTTATTCTGGCGACGAAAATCGAAACTCCCATCACGGGAGAGAATCAGGCGAAGTAATTGAGGCGATACAGGCCGATGTCCCAATAACGCAGTGGTTATGTGGAGAATAACCCTACAAACAATCAGCAAATAATTTGGAATTAATCGTTTCAATCGGATGGCAGGTTGTGCCTAACATTGTAATCAGAAGAAGAAGTTACACCCATTGTTCAGTGAACAGAAGACGCTCGGTAGTAATCCTTAAGTGCAGAGAACTTTTTATACGGAGGACACCAAAAACCGATCGGAGGACTGCTGAGTCGCACACCTTAATGGAATACGTCGTCTCGTGGAAACCTACTTGGTTTGAATTCTAAATACCTATCATTGGGGTAACCAAGGTGTTGTTGTAAAATTGTATGCTTATTCGTTCTTCCGTTCATAACTCTACAGAATAATTCTTAAACCAAGGTGCATAGTAAGTTCTAGCAATTATCTCGGCCAAAAGTCTTAGTTCATGCCGCTGGGTAGCGCCATCATGTCAAGCAGAACGGACAGAACATTCTTGTTTTCTAAGTTCTAGTTGCCCTGTGCTCTCCGTCAATAAGCGGTAGTAGTAACTAATTTTCTAATTTCTGACGTATTGCTAACCCTTTTATAATGAAGACACTATCCACTCTGTATAGCTGAAAGACGTGGTTCAAGTGACTGGGACTACAGAGTGTTAAGACATTTGTTTTAAGATGAAATTATATACAGGGCAGGATTCAAACGTACTGACGTGAATGTGCAGCAAGTGTGTGAGTTTTTTAATACGGACCGGCGTTTGAGTCTGTGCCAAGTAGCAGAAGCCCTGAACTAATCAGAGCCAACGATGCAACGCATTGTTACCGAGGACTTGCACATGCGGAAAGTCTGCGTGAAACTTGTGCCGAGAGTTTTGACTGAAGAACAGAAACTGAACCGAGTACTCCGATGCGAAGAACTAATGCAATTGTGCGAAGGCAACGCTGCCTCTCACGAAAAATAGTAACCGGCGACGAAACTTGGACTTTTCAGTACGGTCCAGAAACAAAACGACAAAGCGCTGAGTGGCACATCTCAAACTCACACGTCTCAAGAAAGGACGGATGAGCAAATCAAAGGATGAGACGAACACCATGGGCATCGCCTTTTTCTGAGTGACGGGGATCTCCCACTATGCGTTTCTCCCGCTCGGACAGGCCGTGAACTCTGCTTACTACCAGAATGTCCTGAAAACTCTGAAAAGAAGCGTCGCGCACAAACGCCGAGACATCAGGGACAGCTGTAATCTTCACCACCATAAGGCTCCCAGCCACACCGAATGCATCGTCACCGACTACCTGGTCGGAGTCAACGTTCCTGTGGTAAGCCAGCCTCCATACAGCCCGGACTTGTCGCCTCCTTCCGCGCTTAAAACCAGCGCTAAAAGGAAAACGTTTCGACTCCATCGAGGACACCAAATCAAATGTCAAGGCAGCCGCTGAGGCCGTCCCGAAACAGGCTTTCGGGGAAGCCGCCTACAGAAGTGCATTGATGCAGAAGGTGCATATTTTGAAGACTATTAGACAGTTGCACCAGTTAGCTCAATAAATCTGTCTTTTTGAACGAAGGATCATTACTTTTGAATACTATCCTGTATATATGATGCTTAACTTTGCTGTTAGTAACCCGTAAGATGTGGTCCGTTGCAGTACATATATAATTTAATTTTCCTACTTAACTGAAATACCAGTAGTTAATCGCGTGCATACTGATATCTTACTGACATATCACGGTTCTACTTCACTAACTGTAGTAATGACAAGAAAAGCAGATTAATATTAGTAGTATATGAATTCACTCAAGTCAAAAATTATATCTTTATCTCATTATTAAAACAAATTTTCCCAAATTATCCTAGCACTTAAGTATTTAAAAGCAATATGATTAACCAGAACTTTGTAGCTTTTAATTATAAAAAATATATTTAAACTTACATTATACATATATAAACTCACACATAAATTTCTACTCATCAAATTTTAATTATTTAATATTACAGACTTCGTATTCAGTGATGACGCCAGAAGGGGGACAAGGGGAGCGAGCGCCCCCCTAGTAGCTACTTCTGCCCCCCTGACTGCCACCCAGACTGCCCCCCCAGACTCCTACAATCTTTAAACATTCTACATATAGTATTTTATATGAGTATCGTAACCAATCTCATTGTCAAATTGTAGTCTACTTTCCATGCATTTACTATGTGGCAGATTAGTCCTCAGTCTCTCTTCTTTGAGAGTCTGGGTATGCACGCATATTTCTGTTTTCTAATTTAGCATCTTTAGAGGTAAATTTTAGTTATATTTCTTTCTTATGATTTTTAATTATCGTGCCTAGCGAACAATAGTAGATTTGGTCGACTTGTTTTCTTCTCATTGGATCAACTTCGATTGAAAACAAAAGAAAGGTAAAACCAGTTACGTAACTTGTTTGTATTTGATGCTTGGGGTCCCGGGTTCGATCCCAGCCCCCGTCAAGTGAACTTTGTGGTGGACAAACACCTTGCGCGTGGGTTTCCTTGGGGTTCTCCCGTTTTCTCCCACTTTCTTCATTCCACCATTTCATTCATTACTCATCATCATCGTCTCCTTTAGCCTAACCGGCATAACAGTGGGACGTAAAACTCAAAGATTTCATTTTTTGTTTGTATTTATCCAGGTTTGAAGTTTTCTGTTTCATATTTTGTTTTATTTAAAACTTCTTTTTTCTGAAACATTATTCTCGGCTTTCAATATTCAGAGAATGTGCTTATAACAGCTTAGTTTGCAACTACCAGGGCTTATTTTTTGAAGGGGATAAAAAGTGTTGTCTTTTCCCTTTGTGCAAATGATAATAATAAATTTATGGAATTAAACTGATTCCCAATAAAACGTATTGTCAGAGTGCTGACCTTTCGTTAGTAATTGGTATAGACTCCATTACTTATTTTGTTTCAAAGTACTGACGTGACGTCTACCGTATTGACTAGGAACTGTAGAAAAATTCGTAGCCCAACCTAGAAGGAGTGCACGTGGAATGGTGAAGTTTTACTTCTTCTAAGCTTCCCTCGAAAGTCAATATACTACCTTGTACAGTGTTCCAGTTTTTGCAGAAAAGTTAAAAAAATCTGAAGATTTCCTTGCACCACTGTTCGTAGCACTACCTCTATCAGATCTAAAATGGAGTCCTTTCAAGTGCTATTTAAGCTTGGGAAATAAGTACACGTAATAGTTAGACGGAGCTAAATCTGCGGAATAAGAATGATGATCTAGACATTGAAACCCTAGATTATGCAATACCAGTTGTGTTCGAAGGGGCTTGATGGACAGGTGTATTCTCCTGAAGGAGCATAATTCCTTTCTTTTCATTTTCCGCGGCGTTGAACTTTGAATTTTTCTTTCAGTTTTGTAAGTAATGTAGAAATTCTGGATTAAATATCTGACCGTTGCGGAGGTAGTCTATTAGTACGGCTAACGACTCCATACTTATCCCAGAAGAATGTTGCAAACAGTTTCTCAACCTACTTCTGTGTCTTGAACTTCTTGGGCCGATGGAGAAATGAGTGCTACTACTCCGTTGACTGTTGTTTCGTTTCAGGATCATGGTGTCGCAACCATATTTCGTCTATGTTTTACTATTCGTGAGCGAAATTGATCAGCATTAGGGTCAAATTGGAAGAAGACTTCTCTTAATGCCGTTACTCTTTTATTCTCCTGATAGATATTTTGGGAACCCATTATGCCGTAAACTTTGCGCATACCCAAGCCATTCTGAGTTATGCTACCGACGAGTTCCAAAGAAATGCCCAGAACTGAGAAATCGGGGTGCAGCCAGACCTCAGACTATAATAAGTATATCGTGAGTTACTATACACTTTAACAACTATATAAATAATAGCTTAAATTGTCACACAAAAACTGGGGTGGCCTAGGCCCTCCAGCCCCGGGCTATATCCACTACTGCCTGAAATCCTGTAATTTTCAAGAATAATGTCACAAGTTGCATCCATGACTTCGGGAAGAATCATTGCTTTTAATCATCCTGGATGTAAAGCATAATTTGTTGAGAAACCGCCACGTTTATACTAAGCCACTTACATCTTCACTACTGTATATAACGGAGGAGAGTTCCGTGGTGTTTCACTGATTTCCTAATTAATTTACTTCGGTGACTTTCCTTGGTGGAACAAAAATGTTATAACAGTTAGGATCTGGATGTTTGTGAAATTATCTGTTTGGGGACACATAATCACTTCAGAGGCCTGAGAAACAATAAGAATTTCATTATTAATATGAAAATTTGTATTTGTACATACAGAGATATGTTTTTCTAAACTACGGTTTCATTTTTCTACCTATTACCTACAGTCCTTCTGGATTCGACTACGATATTTTCAGCAGCTCCTCGTAAATTCTCTCTCTCTCTCTCTTTCTCTCTCTCTCTCTCTCTCTCTCTCTCTCTCTCTCTATATATATATATATATATATATATATATAGAGAGAGAGAGAGAGAGAGAGAGAGAGGTAGCATATAGTTACTAGACGAATGTATTACTTGTAGCATACGCGAATTCAATTTATGTTTAGGCTTCAAAAGTTTTTATTGAAAAATATTTAATGTGCAGACGTTACTTATTTGTAGTAACAAATTTTACTTGAAATAAATTTATAACCATATAGGTCTAATATAAAAACAGCAACGAAATACACAATGTAATGTAAAATAAGTCAAACGTAATAAATATGTCATTTCTGGTATGGCAAATAGCCGCCCTCCCGAAAATGTATCTGCCCCACCTTTGCCCCCCTAAGAACTTAAAGCTGGCGTCGTCACTGTTCGTATTCGCTTTACATTGCTCCCTTCATTTTGTACTTTAAATCCATTATTGTCGTTGCCTCTTCGTTTTCAATATGGATTGTTTGCTCCTCCTTACACATAAGTTCCAGAGTAAGACGAATACATTTCAGAGTGCCACATGTGCTTTAATTTTTGTAATGCCTAGTTTCTGATTGAAGCCGTGTGTTAAGGGCATCACAAGAAACGTTGCAGGCTTTTTATGCGAAAAATGAACTCGAGTTACTGAAAGTGCATCGAGAGGGTTCGTACTCGATTATACCCAAACTGCAGCAACCAAAATGTTCGTGTTCCGCCCCGGTAAAGAGCGTGACCAAATGAGGGTTACAAGTGAATGGGCACTATCCAGAGGAGTCACGGGAATGTTAGAATTGTACTAAATAGTAAAGCATTCAACTCTCGAAAATAATAAATTGAGAGCGAAGTAGTTTATTAAGGAATAGGTTAAGGTTGATACAAAATTTCATGTTGACCGATCTAGCTCGTGGCAAAGTTATATGTATACACGACTCCAAAAGTGTATTACCACCTGCAATTCTTCTTTTCCTGCAATAGCAAGCAACTCAAAAAGCTCGGCGGTTGGAATTGCTAATTCGAAAGGCGTTGGACGAAATCTCAATTTTGTAACAAATAGATTAGTGTAGCAAACTGCAGATAAGAGAATAAAACAAATTGTTAAGAATGAAAATTTTGTTATCATGACGGAGTTGGATGACATCATAAGTTACAAAATGTTCTCATTTAAGAAGTTCAAACAAGACGAATGGCAAGAAAAAACTTATCACAGGAAAGCATTTCTCTCCTTCCCCAAACAAACAAAAAAAATCATAAAAAAGAAGAAAAATACATAATGCAAAGGTTTAATATAAAAGCCCCATCCAAAATTTTGAAAGCTGGCACCAGAAAGGCAAGCACAACTTAACCGAAGTAAATGAAATTGTAAACAGATATTGCTGACGTAAAATGAGGGATTATGGGTTTCGTGTTTTCCTGGAAAAAAGGGTTGGGTGGGGCACGGAGCCATTCAAACATTTGATCACGAAATATGAAAAGTGCTAGAAACAGTATGTCAGAAGTGTGTAAAGGACATGAAGAATCGCAACAAAACTTTCTGTATGGACAATACGCAAAATATAAACGAATACAGGTTTTTACATTTTATGTGGAAAAACGGTTTTAGGAGACAAACGCTCCTACCGAAAATTTTGAAAGTTTACGCCCGAAAGGCACGAAGAAATGAACCGAAGTGAATGAAATTGTGAGCAGATATTGCAGACATAAAATAAGGATATGGACTTCATATTTATCTGCAGAAAACGGTTGGGTGGGGCACCGACCCCTGCAAACATTGATCAGGAAATATTAAAAGTAATACTAAAAGTTTGTCAGATGTGTCTTAAGGACATGAAGAATTGCATCGAAACTTTGGGTATGGACACTAGTCAAAAATAAATGAATACGGTTTTTTATTTTGTTCTGAAGAACGGATTTAGGGGGCAAAAGCTTCCAACCAAAATTTTGATAGTTGACGCCCGAAATCAAAAAGAAATAACCCGAAGTGAATTAATTTGTTCATACATATTGTAGACATAAAATGAGAGAATATATGCTTTGTGTTTTCCTGCAGAAAATTGGTTGGGGGCACGGACCCCTCCAAACATTTGATCACGAAAACATTGTAGTCGTTAAATGTGCGTATTCAAATACTATATAACACTATATATACTGTTTGTACTTACTGTTGATCTGCCATATTTGAAGAAATCGTATGGATACACTTGTGAAACACGAAATGCATTATTTTACATATCCAACATCTACACAGAATTTCATTCGCTTCGGTCCACACCTTCCGCCACCAAAAGCCTCGGTCCACCCAAAAGTTTTTTTTCTTTTCAAGAAAATGCGAAATACATATTCCTTCATCTTACCTCTAAAATATTTGTGCACAAATTCATTCACTTCGGTCTACTTGTTTTTTGCCTTTTGGGTGTCAATTTCAAATTTTTGGGTGGGGTTTTTGCCCTAAAGCTGTTTTCCCGCAGAAAATAAAAAAACATAGTTTTTTGCATATTGTCACTACACAAAATTTCGTTGCAATTCTTCATGTTCTTTAGACACTTCTGGCATACTGTTATTAGCACTTTTGATATATCTTGATCATAACTTTCGATAGGTCCTTGTCCCACCGAACCGTTTTTCCATTAAAATGCGAAACCCGTATTCTCTCGTTTTACGTCTACAATATCTGTGCACAATTTCGTTCAATTCGGGCAATTTGTTCTTGCCTTTTGGGCGGCAAATTTCAAAATTTTCGTTGTTGATTTTGCCCCTAAAACTGTTTTTCCGTAGTAAATAAGAAACCCATATTCGGTTATATTTTGCTTATTGTCCGTGCACAAAGTATTCTTCCAATCATTTATGTCGGTTAGGGACTTCTGACATACTGTTATTAGCAATTTTGATATTTCGTGATGAAAGATTTGGAGGGGTCCGTGCCCCAACTAACCGTTTTCTTTTCAGGAAAATACGAAACCCGTATTTCTTCATTTTACGTTTCTAGTATATGTGCACAATTTCGTTCATGTCGCTCCACTTGTTTTTGTTTTTCGGGCGTCAACTTTCAAAATTCCGGCTTGGGGATTTCACCCCATAAAACATTTTTATCGCAGAAAATAAAAATACACGTATTCGTTTATTGTATGTGTTGTATTTACCTGCCAAATGTTATGAAAATCGGAGTGTTAGACTTGGGTAGTGTTACTTGTCAGTCATTGTAGGTTTATTTTTCCATTCCCTCCATTAATAAGAAATTGTCTAACAAGTAAAGGGTCCAAACTGATGAATCATAATGCTGGATGAGACGTAGTGCGACTGATAGAGGATGTGGAAATATGTATATGTGCAAAGTTATAAGGGCTGAACGTGATAAGAAACGGAGGGGGTCAAAATTAATGGGAGAATGGCTATGCTATGTTATTGAAATACATCAAATAAACTGTTGAATCGTGAAAATAGTGAAAGATGGACAATGCAAACGGTAGTAGTTTCACATACTGACAAAAGAAGAATAAACAGATTAGATCACGAACCTCCGGCGTCATCTTGAAATCCGCCATTTTGAAATCCGTAATAATTTTGGAAATGGAAAGGTAGTGGTATGATATATCAGTTAGGACCAGACATGTTCTCAAAGATCAATTATGAACTTTAGTGATCGTTATCTGTACATATTTGTTAGATTTATTATATTCTTCATAGTTATTTACGAAAATCTAAGACTGATACTCGTATGTTGGAAGTTCGGACTGTCACGAAAACAAATGTAAGTTAAACGTATCCAAAGCCAAGGATGCTAACCTCCAAATTTGATATCCAAGTTGTATATTAATATATTTCACTGTCGAATATCAAATTTCACTGTTAGTTTTCTTGGTTTGTAGATATGTGAGTACTTTTTTGTTCATAATAAGACTAATAATGCTAAAAGACTTAAAAATCGAATTTAGTTCGTACCGTTAGCATTTCTTACAATCAACGTACAATTGTAGTTCTCTGCTTTTCGAAAATTATGAGCCCCACTACTCCTTTCTTACAAATAATAGTATTATTAATATAACCTATTAAAGAAGGTAACCCACCGACAAAATGTAAGCAACCCCTGATAAATGAAATGAAATGTATTTCATTTTAACGAACGGCGATTATGCTCTTTAGGCTAAGGCAGACAATGATTAAGGCAAATTAATGTTGATGGAAGATATGATGGACTGGGAATGTGGAAGGAAATTGGAGTATTTCGAGAAAACCCACATAAAACACAATGGTGTCCACCACAAAGTTTCTTGGCTGAGGATTGAACCAGAGGCCCCACGTACCAGAGGCAAGCTGTTTACCACTTAGTCACCGTGTCCTCCCCCAATCCCTAAGAGACTCGGGCAACCAGTTAAGAATAACTGACACAAAACGTACTTACCATTTTCGCACGAAGGAAAATCAACGAATCCCATATTGTACTTTTTGTATGTTGGTTTATCACACAAAATATTTAGTATATCGATGCAACTGTCAGAATTATAGTATTTCCTCCAAAGTAGGAGCATGGCGACTTAGTCATAGATTGCTTACTTCTGGTGTGGGATGGACCTCTTTCGATCCCAGATACTATAAATGTTTGTAGTGGATACTATCGTACCCGTGAGATTTCCCGGTATTATCCTGTTTTCTCTTACATTCTCATTTCACGAATTATTTACTTAAAATTAGCTTCCATCTATTACCTCTATTATTGGATCGGATTTCAATTTAGCATCCCTTCGGTAGCAAAATTACATGAGATATGGATCAACGGATTAACGTGAGATCCGAACTACTTGCGCTCCCGCCGCGAATTGGAACCAGGTCTTCTATGCGAAAGTCGCACACCGTATCCCATAGTCATGCGTGATCTCTCTATCTTCATTAGCCTATAAGGCATAACATTTAACCTTTATAGACTTCATATAATTTTGGTTCTTCCTTGATAGCCAATTCCATACTGAGACAAAGTAGATCAATTAAAAATGTGAATTTTCCTTTTTTATATAATTTTAACGATGTTCTTGTAACTTTGAACGTGTTCTGAGATTCCTGTTAGTTGAAATGTCGTATTTAATTGTGATTAACTTGCCTCAGTCAACGTTTCATAAAATATCCCAATAATTCTTGAATTTCTTTGGGGTGACCTTTGTGTTGCCCCTTTACCATGTCAAGTTCTGCATTAATGGAAGCCATGACTTAAAATCATATACATTTCCTTTCCCCCAATTTCGATCACACTTTTTGTTCTCGATTTACGTTTGGGAATTTTCCGACAGGTTTGTGATAGGTCATAGCACTAAAACAAAGCGTTTATACACCCAGTTGTCTTATCTTGGTGTCAGGAATAAGCTCCCAAACGTTGTCGGTGTTGTTTTGAAACATCCTCTATATTTCTATCCTGTTTCTGATTAGCTTCTATTTGCCAATCAATTTCCAGTATTCCCAAAACAAATCAAAAGTGAACAAAATTCACTAAATCGCCTTCCCCCTATGCTTTCTTATTGTATAGTACTTATTATATAATTACATTGTAGTTGACAGAGATTGCCAATATTTATTGAAATATCTGCTTAAGATGCTAGTAGAGGAATTCCCTCTTTACTACAGAAATTCCCTCTTTGCATCCTACCACTATTTTAGGCGAGTTGGGATTAGGTAAGATGGGAATTCCCATCTCGCCCTATATGGTGGACATTCTTATCTTGGAGATATGAGTGGCTGATAAATCGTTAGTAGAGGTGAGATTAGGCGAGTTGGGATGGAATCATCTGAAAAGGTAGGGAGACGGTAGGTAGCGGCATGACGTCACGACGTCCCCCATGCCCATCTTTGCCCATTGTAATTGCTTAGGTACTGGGTACGCCATAAACAGTTTTCTGGAGGTGGGTGGACTGTGTACCCCGCGTTCCCACGCATATTTACCCCTGCTGCTATGTATTAATTGCTAAGAGGACTAACGAAAAATATTATGTGATATTAATAATAATAATAATAATAGTAATAATAATAATAATAATAATAATAATAATAATAATAATAATAATAATAATAATAATAATAATAATAATAATAAACGATCTGAATCATAAAGATATTTTTTCAACTTTCTATTACAATTCCTGTTGGCTTCTGTGAAACTGGATATATTGTTTTTATAAGGAATAAAGAGACATCAAAACAACAATGTTATTTGTATAAAAGAAAGTCTTATCAGTTGTTTTGCAAAGAACTGAGCAGCTGACAACTGACCTTGTGTCTGTTTTTTCTAAACACAAGGGACAGAAGCCACCCCTGCGGGCTGCTTGCTTGTTTTCCCTTCAGTACTAAAATTAAGACTTGTATTTTGTCAGTTTATGTGTACCTATCAGACAATCACACAGGTTTTTTCATCGTTGAATTTTACAAGAAAAGTTCTGTTCCTCGGGTAGGAAGCAAAGTCCATTCATCATACGTTGTAATCCCTTCCCCTCTTTTGCACACTGTGTGAAATTTAACTTATATACTGTAGTGAGTTACCGAAAAGAGAATGCTATTTTTAAAAAAAATGACATTAGCAAATAAGATTGACTTATTATCACAATATATTCAAGATGAAAGATATTCATTTAACAGTCGTCGTACGTAGTTGTTTCCAGTGAAATTCCCATAATGTGCTTTCTATTTTACTAATATGAGCTCCGAGCTTCTTTCTGGCTAAGTGGTTAGCGTACGCGACATTGGCGTGAAAGACCCAGGTTCGATTCCGGCGAGACCTCATGTAGTTCGGTTTTCATGATTAATCAGTAAGTCCCGTCTCATATAGCCTTGCTGCTGGAAGGGACAATAACATCAACTCAACTGATATTGACCACCATAAGAGATATAACTCCGAGGGGAAATTTGTCCCTAGAAAACCTCCCAAAATCATCAACGGTACGGAATATGCCTGCAATGCAACATTTCAATCATTTCCAACTCTAAGTTCTGTGACCTAGTTTCCTTTTCATGTTTTCAGTAAACTAGACAGACAAAAGGAAGAATAGAGATTTTCTCTCAGAAAATTGTGTTCGAGAGTGGGGAATCACACTGACCAATATACACGGGGAGGCTAGGGGGCCGGGATCACCCTAAATTATTTATATGAGAATGAAATATGAGCATTAAATTAGTCAGTCAATAGGATTTTTTGTTAGAATTATACAGATTCGACTCCTGGAGTAAGCTCGACTTTCAGCCCTATGTCATTTGCAGGTTTCGTGTCATACAAATTCCTTGAAATATTTCTAAACATGTGCTATGACTCGTATGCGAACTAAAGATTTTTTTAGCAAAAGAGAGATAAATTTCTTGATTCGGACTTTGCACTGTAATCCAGTTTTTCTGGAGGCGAGATAGTATGATTGAGAACGGACTATCAGATTCAAGCTCCGAAGTCACATTAAATAGGCCTTCCTTTATAACCTTGATGTTGTATAAGGACGAAAAACAAAAATATACTGATAGCTTTAGTAATAGATATTATAGCAAAGAAATTTTAAAAAAGTATGTGGTTTTGAAATAGAGAAAGGACAGTACCCGAGCTTTATTAGTATTACTAGCATACATATTATTATTACAAGCTTCACTGGGTTGAAATAAAAATTTAAATGCACAACTCCTTATTTCATGTGTTCAGTACCAGTGAAATATTCTTTTCGTTTTTAATGGCATCAGAAGTGTCACTGTAGGTCTCATCGGGCCGGAGTACTATGTATTCAACACTAATATCGGTCATTTTTAATCATTTTTAAATTTCCTTCCTCTCCCCCTCCCCTACGTTGCATCGCCAAAGTGAATAGCCTAAAGCAATCCTTGCCCCTAAGCTCCTGTATATTCAATATTTGATGTAGATTGGTCGGCTGGTTCAAGAGTGATGAAGTCACAAAGGCAGTCATTTTTAATTTTTTACATATACTTCTACCCACCCCACGTTGGCTCGCCAAATTGAAACGATAAAAAATACCCATGGTCCGACCTTCATATATGTTGAAAATTTGATCGAGATTGGTTGGGTGATTCAAAATTATTAGGATTTATTAATATTTATTTATATGTCCCCCTCCCTCCCTAAGATGTACCATTAAAGTGAAATTACAAAAATATTTCCAGATCAATGCCTCATATATCTTGAAAATTTGATTGTGATCTTTGAGATAGTTCAAGATTTATTAATTTACAAAAACAGTGACTTTCAGTCTTATAAAAATTGATCTATCTATCTGTCTATCTCTCTCTCTCTCTCTCTATATATATATATATATATATATATATATATATATATATATATATATATATATATATATATCCTCCTTCTCCTCCCCCAGGTTGCTCCGTTAAATTTAAATTATAGAAAAGATCCGAGGTCTGAGCCTCATCTATGTTGAATATTTATGCAAGATCGGTCGACTGGTTCAGGAGTTATTAAGTTGTATTTATTTTTTACTCTGCATCCCCCTCCCTTCACTTCTACCATCAAAGTGAATAGCATGAAACCAGCCCGGCCGTGAAACTTATCCATGTTACAAATTTGATCAAGTTTGGTGGGGCGGTCGGGAGATGTAGAGTCACAGACATTAATTTTCAATTTTATATATAGAGTAGTAGTGTCGAATCTAGATATTGTCCTATGGGGGGAACGTAAAATTTTACGACACTTTCCACCAGCACCCCTCTATCCAACAGATCGGCGGATGCATCGCTTTTACCACTAGCAATCCTCCACATTGAGACTTTTCCAAACAGTCAGTACTGTCTTCAATAGAAGGGAAAAAAGAGTTTGAAGGGCCGAATCGGGACAGTGATGAGATGAGTCATCTTTTTTTTAACTACACAACACTAGACGACGTGACGGCCACCATGGCCTAGCATCACGTAGTCCATTTTTTAATTTTGAATGGAGACCTGCGTACGTACTTTGAGTTGCAGAGGAAGGTAGGTTGTATGCATTAATATTACAAATGTATGGTCATACTGGTATTGAAAATTGAAAGACGTTTAGGCCCAATTGAATTCAATAAGTCATTGTATTTCCTCTCTAGGTGATTTTACTTTTTACTTTTGGCAGTTTGTCGTCTCCTAAACTGCGGAGCGTTGTCTCTTGTCGCTAGATCTGGCACTGATTATTGGTGATGACATTGATCTGCAGTCAAGGTTTCTTTATAATAACAAACATTATAATGTATATTTTACGTTAAACTTCGCTTACAATATTTTGTTATTCTATCCAAGATTTTAAGTTTAACCCTCTTCTTTTCTTTCACTTCGTTGATGAAAACAGACGACCTTTTTACTGATTCGTGGCATGATCTTTTTACATAGGTACTGAACTTTGAATTTAGCTCTTGAGAGTAGCAGAAACATACGAGCTTGATATTCCTCCGCGAGACCCACATTCCCTCATCACTGAGTTCTGTTGCTCGCCACTAGTTGACAATATAAGATGCATTTACTAAAAACGAGCAATTAACGATTTGAATTCCACTAATTTCACTTGCAAATGTTAACCTATTGCGTTTGTACTGCACAGGCCCGTAGCCAGCCCAAAAACTTAGGGGGGCCCGGCTGAAGTTAGGAGAGGCCCGATCCAACCATATGATAGTTCATCACCATATTATAGTTCTTTTGCAAGCCTACTGTAAAATTTTTAGAGGGCCAGCCAAAATTTAGGGGGGCCCGGCCCCCCCTACACCCCCCTGGATACGGGCCTGGTACTGCATCATATGTTTTCCTAAGATAATATAACTTGCCCTTAGCATGTTCGTTTCTCTCAATTTCCAAGCAGGGATAGACCAAATGCTTTTGATCTTCACTAGCGCATCTTTCTTCCTATTTTAAATAATATTAATTTTGCGTACCAAATAAATTAATTTAACTAAGATACAGACACCCTAATAATTACACAGAAGAAATCAGTATTCTTAAACTTGAAATTCCGTTTCGTTTCGGCTCAAAAAGTTGAATAGTTTGCCATATAAATGAATGGGGAGCATATTTAAAATGGAGGCGGTATTCAGTCCTTTTAAGTGGAAACTGTCGCCGATCATTAGAAAGTAAATATGGGAGAACTATGTAATAAAGTAAAAAGACACGCTTCATTTTGTAATAAAATTGCATGGCTAATGCATTTTTATTTAATCCAAAGCTGTTATCGTCCAATAAATACGATTAAAGGAGCATGATTGGCCAAATTAAAAGACCTAAGCCATTTATCCCTCTAGATGCGAATTTGTCTTCGTCGCCACCGTGGGGAATGCGCGTTTCTTATTTTCCTGAAAAAAAAAAGTTTAGGTGGAACAAAGACTCCTCCAAAACTTTGTGAAATATCAAAAGTGCTAATAACAGTATTTCAAAAGTGCTTGAAGGACATGAAGTATTAAAACGACACCTTGTGTAGGGAGATTAGGCAAAAAATAAATATGTTTTTTTTTTTTTTATTTTCTGCGGAAAAACGGTTTCAGGGGCATAACCCCTCAACCGAAAATTTTGAAATTTGAGGCCCAAGAGGTACGAAGAAGTGCATCGAATTGAATGACATTGTTCACAGATATTGTAGACGTAAAATGAGATAATTGGGTTTCGTATTTTCCTTAAAAGAAAACGGTTGAATGATTCACGGACGTTTTAATCCGTTGATTGCGAAGTATCAAAAGTGTTAATAAGCATACGTCAGAAGTTCGTAAAGAATATGGATAAATACAACGAAACTTTGTATAAGGACAATTTGCAAAACAATAAATTAAACGTGTTTTAATATTTGCCGGAAAACAATGTAAATGTAAATATGTAAAAACACGTAAAAAATGTAAAAAATGTAAATATTACCGTAATAGCATATGAAGGAATTTACCTAAGCAAATGAAATTGAGTGTAGATATTATATAGTTTCTATGTAAAATAAGACATTTCGTGTTTCTCAAGTGTCCCTATCCGTTTTGCTTCAAATTTGGCAGATCAACAGCAAACGACATAAATCGACACGTGTTCTTGTTTAAGAGCAAAAAATTGAAAAGGTTAAAGGTGCCTCCTGAAATCAGGGTTTAAAAAAATCCCGGTGTTTTATTTTTTTTTAAAAAAAACTAACTCATCTGGGGTTTTCGGATATTTTAGGGTTTATTTGGGTTTGTTCGAAATATTTCAATTTCTTTGGTGTATAAGTGTTAAAATGTGATTTATATTTCAAGATTGTCATTGTTGCAACTTGCAATAGTTTCCTGTTCACTACTGTTTCGAAAACAAAATGGCCGCCATTTTGAAAATTTACATTGGATCTCCGAGAGAATCTATACAGGAAATTTAGAATGTCTCTTCCTTCTACCCTCATAATTTCAACTTAAATGTTCGAAAATTGTACCCTGCAGCATGGATACCCGCTAGCTGAATAATGGCTGCCATTTGGATATTTTACTTTGGATCGTCACTAACATACATATATATATATATATATATATATATATATATATATAGCTCAGTTAGAATGTCTCCTCTTTCTACTATTAAAATTGCTATTTAAAAGGCCGAAAATTGCGTTTTGTAGCGTTGATACCCGCTATTTTTTTAAAAAAAGAGGCTGCCATTTTGAAATTGTATGCTGATATACCGCACAAATATATATAGGAAATTTATTGTGTCTCGTGTTTGTACCCTGATAATTTAAGCTTAAAATATCCGAATTTGTACCTTGTAATGTTTATGTGGTACAGGTGCAAACGAACAAATGTAGATCGAGTCATCTCAGGAGCTTTATTAAAGTTCGCTAAATATGAATACCAATTCGAAATGTCTTATATGGTAAATATCTTCCAGCGTAAAATAAATAATTGTATTGTTGAAGTTACTTCCGATTCTTTGTGCGTTCAATTACGGGGATTTCCTTAGCATTAGCAAGACAGTTCTTTCCCGAAAATGAATCTAAAACAATTAAAAAAGAGGTAATTCATATTTTATAAAGTAAATGTGTCAATATGTCTTAAATGAAAATAAAGATTTTCCAGATCCGATGCTTTGTGCGCTCAATTGCGGGAATTTTCCCATCACTTCTTTCACGACGGGTTATCCCCAAAAATGCAGCTATCTTTACTGTACATCGAGACTTCCACTAGAACGGAAGTTTAAATTTATAGCAGGGCCGCGGTGGCTCAGTGGTAGCGCGTTCATCTCTGGTGCTTGGGGTCCCGGGTTCGATCCCAGCCCCCGCCAAGTGAACTTTGTGGCGGACAAACACCGTATGCGTGGGTTTTCTCGGGTTTCTCCCGTTTCCTTCCACTTTCTTCATTCCACCATTTCATTCATTACTCATCATCACCGTCTCCTTTAGCCTAACCGGCATAACCGTGGGACGTAAAACTCAAAGATTTCATTTCATTTTTAAATTTAACACTTGAAGTAGCATTCGAACTTCGAGCATTAAGCTTCTTAAATATGACAAGATTTTTTACGCTATTGCTGATGTTGATTCTACAGAATGCTTATTTGAAGAGTAGCAACTAATGACTGAACTTAACTACTGTTGGTGGAAAACAAAAATATAACTGAAAAATATTTGTGTTATCATCAAATGCATGAAATAATACTAATAGCTTTACTACTATATTTACATGTTTACTGCTGATCGCTTTAAACTCGTCAAATGTCCGCGAGATAACGTACCCCGGCGTCGCGGAGCACACTATTCACGAATCGTATTTTCTAAAATATAAAATTGCATAATTTACTTAAAATAGGCTACAAACACTATCCATACATTAATTTGTTCAACAATTATCTCAAACTAAGGCATGCGCGCCGACTACGTGGGTGCTTCGAGGCTCCGACACGCACATAAATAATCTTGTGGGTGCGCCGCATCCACAAGAATTTTAGTTTGGATCCGTTTATGAACCCGTTTCTCTTCTGTTTAAGTCAGCCGTGTTATGGACTGAGATAGGGGAGTCCCAGCTTATCCTTATAGTACCAGTATATTTTACTTTAGCAGAGCACAGCCCTTTAAGATAGTGTCTATAAAAGATTTTAACTAAAAAATCAATCAAATATCGAGAGTTCCCTGATACCATTTAAGCTAATACATCCCACTATTGATATGCATCCACATAAATTTTGGGAAGCCGGTGCCGTTGAGCTAAGGTAAGCTATTTTTTATTCATTTATTGCATTCAAAATTTTATGTAGGTCTAACGTTCAATGTTTTGTATACTTTAACATGAAATCATCTAATTCGCCGAAGGAAAGTCCAAAATCTGATAAAAATCACTTTCTATGTGATCACCTTAGTTGTATCAATAATATACTAACACAAAACTCAAAAAAACTGAGGTAGTTTTTTTTCAGGGGGGTTCAACCATGCCTGGATTACTACAAAATACGCTATACTTTTTGTGCTTGTAATCGATCTGCCAAATAAGAAAAAAATCGGATGGTCAAAAGACACTTGTGAAACACGAAAAGCATATTTCACGGTCCACACTCACCGCCTAGGTACACTCAACAGTTTTTTTTTCTCTCACTAAAATACGAAACACGTATTTCCCTTCTTACCTCCACAATATTTGTGCACATTTCATTTACTTCGGTACACTTTTTCTTTCCTTTTGGGTCAAATGCCAAAATTTTGAATGGGGGCCCTTGCACACAAAATACGTTTTTCCCGAAAATTAAAAACAAACGTATTCGTTTATTTTTTGCCTATTGTTCATACACAAAGCTTCGTTGCAATTCTTCATGTCCTTTCCACACATCTGACATCCTGTAACTAGCACCTTTGATATATCGTGAACAAAGGTTGGGAGGGGTCGGTGCCCCACCGAACCCCTTTTTTCCAGGAATATATGGAACCAATATTCCCTCATTGGATGTCTACAATATCTATACACAATTTCATTCATTTCCGTTCACTTCTATTTGACTTTCGGATGTCAAATTTCAAAATTTTGGACGGGGTATTTCGCTCTCTAAAACCGTTTTTTCCGCAGAAAATAAAAGAAACAGTATTCGTTTACTTTTTGCGAATTGTCTATAAAAAAGTTATTTTGCAATTCTCTTTACAGACGTCTAACATATTGTTACTAACACTTTTAATATTTCCTTATCAAATGTTTCGAGTGGCCCGTGCCTTACCTAACCGCTTTTTTTGAGGGAAATACGAAACCCATATAATCGTTTCATATCTACAATATCTGTACAATATTACATTCACTTTGGTTCAATTTTCCTAGCATTCTGCGTCAACTTTCAAAATTTTGGGGTGAGTTCTTTTATAACCTAAAAACTGTTTTTCCGCAGAAAACAAAAAAGAGAATTCGTTTATTTTTGGCGTTTTGTCCGTACAAAATTTTCGTTGCAATTCTTTATCTCGTTTACACGCATCTGACATAATGTTACTCGCAATTTTGATTTTTTGTGATCAATGGCATGGATGCCTCCGTGCCCCACACAATCGTTTCCTCCTGAAAGATTCGACAAACCGTATACCTTCATTTTATGTCTACAATATCTGCAAAATTTCATTTACTGCGGTTCACTTCTTCTGCCTTTCTTGCGTCAATTTTCACAATTTGGGGTGGATGAATTAGCCCATAAACACGTTTCTCAACATATATAAAAACCAGAGTTCGTTTCTTTTTCGGTATTGTCCATACACAAAGTTACGTTCGAATTCTTCATGTCCTTTACACACTTCTGACATACTGTTAGTAGTAAGGGATTGACATGATAGCACTTCTAATTATCCAATTTGGAGCCTCGTGGACCATTGCGGTTATGCGAATGAATCAGGGATGCATTGGCGCCGGAATGCGTCACCTATTGAAATTTTGCTTATGCTTATTCAGGAGCTATGCAAGTTGGTGCAAATGAGTCAGAGTTACCTTGGCCCGGCTATGACGTCATTGAATTGGGATTTTTGGAATGGAGGTCACGATGGTTCTTTAAAATTATTAAAAACATATTCTTGATGATTTATTACGTTATGAATTAGTAAAGGTTTATGAATGCTTTTTATTTTCGTTACATTTTATGGCATAAAATTTGGAGATTGCTATCTCTTTGATGAGATGGTATATAATTGGACTAACACTGGTCCAAATGAAATCTTTAGTTTTACGTCCCACGGTTATGCCTGTTAGGGTAAAGGACGGTGATGATGAGAAATGAATGAATTGGTGGAATGAAAGTATTGGAGAAAATTGGATTATCCCAAGCATAATATTGCCCACCACACAACTACTTTCGCGGAGTTTGAACGAGGGACCCCATGCAGAAGAGGTGAACGCTCTACCACTGAGCCACCACGTCCCTTACTGGTGCGAATGAATTGCAGGTATTTGGTTTGATGTAATATGTTTGTTTGATGTCGAGGTGACCGTATTTCACTTTTAATTATCCAATTAGGGACCCATGCCCCATGTCGTTAAAGTGAATGAATTAGAGATTCTTTGGTCAGGGATTGCATTAACTATTGAAATTTTGCTTATGCTTACTCAGGAGCGAAGGAATGCATAGGGTCACTCACGACACCTTGATCCACGTGACGAGAGGGACTTCGTTCCCTTTGATTAATATAAAAATATTAAAATTTGGAAGATTGTTTTTATCTTATCCTATTATTTTTGATGAGACATTTTCGTTATACAGGGTGCGGCATTTAAAACCGGCCCGTAAAGTGAACACATAAAATGAAATGTATTGAATATGATTAACTACAACACATAAATGAAATGTAATGTATTGAATATGACTACTCACCTTCACAGCAGGTGCTGAAACTGTCCTCCGCCCACTTCAACACACATGTGAGCACGATTGAGGAGATTCATATATACCCTTGTCAGTTCTTGTGTTGTAATGCTATTGGTGACATCCTGGATCCTGGTCTTGAGTTCTTCAATTGTGTGTGCATTTGTTTCGTATACTCTTCCCTTTAACAGTCCCCATAAGTAAAAGTCACACGTGGCCAAGTCTGGTGACCGAGGGGGCCACAAGCCTTTGCTATTTGTCCTCTCTGGTGTAAACATCTCATGCACAAGGGACATGATGCAGCTGATGTGTGGCATGTTGCACCGTCCTGCTGAAAGTAACATAACTGACGCTCCTCTTCGTTCAAGTGTGTATAAAACTCCTCCAGGATTCCCATATACACGTCACTGTTCACTGTCGTCTCAAAGAATATGGGCCCAATAACGCGTATGGCGGAAATGGCACACCAAACACCAATCTTCTCATCATGCAAGAGTACCTGCTGGATTGCATGTGGATTTTCTGTCGACCAATACCGGGTGTTTTGGGAATTTACTTACCCATACAGGTGGAACCACGCCTCGTCACTCATGATGAGCATTAGTGGATCCAAGAAACCACTGGCAACATTGCACAACAGCCATGAACAGAAATGCACCCTCTTCCGCAGGTCAGGCTCCTTCAGTTCTTGCACAACACTTATCCGGTACGGTTTTAACTTCAGTCCCCTTAAAACACGTCTGCAACCTCTCTCACTCGCACGAACCTGTTGACTCAATCTCCTAGTTGACTTTCGAGGACTTCTTGTCATTATCTCCTCCACTTGCATCTTTAATTCAGGTGTGCAGACTGATGGTCGTCTGTTCCTGAGAGCATTTTGAACCGATCCTGTACGCCGCCATTTTTCAATCAATTCCTGAATGGGGCCTTTTGCTGGCACAGAACGTCCTGGAAATTTCTCCCGAAACAAATTCTTCGTTTTCACAATAGATCCAGTGAGAATGAACCCTTCAACAGGGAAACACGCTCGGGTAACGAATACGGCATTATCACACACTGACACTCACCCGGCTTAACACAACGAGGCCTTTTTCTCAACTGGTTTCGACAAGTTTCACTGGCTGCGGCTGCACGTGACTGCTGCAGGTCACGTAAGTCGACCCGACCTCGAAACGACATCTCTTGGTAGGAAGGTAGATTATTTAAGTGTTGCCAAAAACACAATATACCAGAATATTACGACGGGCCGGTTTTACGTGCAGCACCCTGTATAATAGAGTACAATGGTTTACTTTTTAAAGTTGGGTGTCATCGGTGCCTTTGATGAGTATTGATTTTGGAGCCTTAGTACGTTATATGATTATATGGAGGTGTATTTAAAATTATTCCCTTAAATTTGATTAATACTTTGTGATCCATTTTGTCCCGTTTCAGGAGTGAACATGGATACCTTACATGTGTTGATTACTACGTTATAGACATTGCAATCGTCCCGAGTTCGATTCTTGGTGCTAGTTTAGGAAAGTTTGAAATTAACGTCCCCTTGAGGCTAAGCGAAACGATGATGAGAAATGATAGGACGAAACAAGGAGAAAACATGAACTTACTTGACTGAGGGATGACGCAGGCACCTCACACATTAGAAACAAGCGCTAAGCGACCGAGCCCCATTGAGAAATTTTAATTTGTTGATTACTATGTTATAGACAATGTAATGGTCCCGAGTTTGATTCTTGGTGCTAGTGTTAAGAAATTTTAACGTCCCCTTAAGGCTAATCGAAAGGATGATGATGAGATATGATGGAATGAGAAAAATCATGAACTTACTTGGTTGTGGATTCAAGCAGAGACCTCACATATCAGAAATAAACGCGGAGCCACCATGCCCCCTTCGGTGCGAGCAATTTCACATATGAAAAGAACATGGACAGGTTATGTTACGGTGTGAGCAGCTTTTACACTTGGTTTATGTTTGATATAGAAAAATAGACGGTCTGTTGTAATCTTTTTTACTTCGTTTGCGACTTTGACCTTGAAAGAAACCTTGCTGACTCAGTGCTATGCGTTCGCATTAAATCGTATAAACATAACCTTATTGTTTAGTTGGCTGTATTTAGAGATGAATCAGACCTATAGGATAGTTGTTTCGAGTGTAGTTGTGCGCTGTAACAACAATGAATCGGTAACAACGGTCGCACGATTTTGCAGTGTTGTCAGTGTTTAGATATTTAAAGCGTACTGTTTTAGGCTACCATATACGAATTTTTTTAATGTATGTTTTTGGTCCAATTTATTCTGTTCATTTGGCATTGAAACAAGAAATACTTCTGGTTCTGTTGTGGGCTCTGGTAATTGCTGCGTGAATATCACGGAATCTGTTTCGAAATATAGTACTCTTTCTTGCAGCAATTCTAAATATTAGTAGAGTTCCAGACGAGCTTGACACGTCGTAAATGCTCCAAGGACAACATTAGCATTGTAATTTTGTACTGGAACATCATCTTCATACTGCCAATATAGGTATAACAACGAATCATTAACAGGAAAAATTTGGTTGACTTGTATATCTGGAGCAGCTAATTTCTGAGACAGTTCTTTGGGGACGTTAATGATGGTCGTTTGGCTGAAATTGTGTCTCATAGCGAGTCGTCCCGAGAAGGCATTGAAACAGAGTTTTGCAAGACTACGACATGCTGAATTTGTCATTATATTTGTTGCATTTAAAGTTGTCTTCACGTTGTTGTACCATTTGAATATACTGCTGCTTTCCATCTTCGGTGACGCAATTGGCTGGCCATCCAGAAGCTTCCAGCTTTTATTTCAAACATGTGTTAATGTATTCGCTGAATAATCTTCCCGTGTTGGTTTCAGGATCATATACGGTGATGTCGTAATCCCAAATTTCTTAAATTTCAATTACTTGATACCCAAGTTCAATGGGTTTTCGAATTTCATAGGACACCCACGTTCCTGTTAGATTCGTTCACTGTGGAATGTGTATATTCAGAATCTTCATTTAATGCTATGGCACAAGCATCACAAAGTGGAAACAACAACTTCTTATTTGAGCGAAATTGCAGCACTGGATGAAAGACATTCCTGCTAGGCAAAATCTTTAACTTGATTAAACCGTTGACATCTTGAACAGCGGGCATTTTTGCATCTCCCCGTGGGTGAATTCGTGCGTGTCCTATTGGATAGCGTCCACATTTGTTTACATATGGATATAGTGAAACAATATCCAAAAAATTAATTTCTTCGCCTTCATTTTCATTTGCGACCTGATACAATTTGATTGCATTAACACGTCCACCATCGAAGCTGTCTCTTGGATTTTACGGTGTTTTCTAGAATGAGGATGTGTGCTTAAAGAAGAGACCAACGTTGGATTGGATTTTAACACTTGACGAAATTCACATTCGCACATTTCATGTACTTTATATCCCATGGATCGTAATAATTTCATTTTACTCTGTGTACACTCGTAGCGATAGTTCATAGTTTATTCGTAATTTTCATAAATGGGCTGATCACTGCCTGTAGGGACACAGAGATGACAAGCGGGCACCCAACAACCTTGAAATTCATACACGTGTTCCTCTTCAGTTTTGGGATGTTTGTAGTAACCGTCGAGTTGAAAACCTGCAATAAAAACTTCTTTCCCTCTTATTGCCTGCAGAATTGGATGTCCATAATTTTTTTCCATGTAAGCAAGCCACTGCAAAGCAATCCGTGACTGATTGTTACTGTGATGGTATCCTCGTGCAGGAAGAATGCTATTAGTATTGGGTTTTAAGAAATTTCGTCGAAATAGTAAATTGCACGCACTCGCCGAGGTTATAGCCTTCAAGAAAGGATTGACGTGCGTTTCTTGTTCAAAAGTGATCATGAAAGATATACAAGCCATTCGAAGTACTTTGACGTCCTGGACATAATATTTCATCAATTCTTCTTGGAAAATAAACGTATCGTTCATGTGTTCGTTTTACTATGAATTTCTCTCGCTCATCTGTTTTCATTTCATCTGCACCACAAAAATGGATGTCGGTAATTTTCCCACATACGCTTGATTTGCAGCAGTATTTAAAAAACTGTGGAAATATCCTTTGGTCGCTAGTAAATTAAATGCCTTGGACAATTTACTTAAAGCCATTGGCATGAAATTTAAGGAGTCAATAAACGATAAGTGATTCAGTTGCATGCTCAAAATTTTGCTCCGTACATGATCAAAGTTGGATTCAATTCATGTTCTTCCACTAAGGATTTAAGAATAAAATGACCTAAGAAAAAACGGATGTTAATGATGTGATGATGTCAAAATGAGAATTGATGCTCATTAAATTGATTGGAATCTTGTCTTCGCCACCAGGCTCTTCACACAGAATATCTTCTCCGGAAAAACCGGTGTATACGGTAAGTTTATAATCGGTCAAGTAGCGTTGCAATTGTCGCAATTCTTCCACGACACCCATGATCTAAATTCACTGATGATCTAGACAAAGTTCATGTACATTAGGGAGAACAACACACTTCTTCTGGTCCTTATATTGTCTGTATAGTTTCTTGTTCGTATCCTTATATTTGTTTAGGCCAATAGGAATCTCAATAGCATAAGCTAAACATTTGTTCTTGGTGTTTTTGCTCGTAATATGCCATTTTTGCGTTTTAGTAACTCGTCATTTGATAAAAGACCTTGACGCGCTAATTCAAATCAACGGGGCACATCCAAAAGATGAAAATATTCAATAAACGGTTCGTTCATGAGAAAACTATCGTCACTTTGAAGAATGCGATCGAAGGAAGTCCATAAAGTTTCCAGTGTCAGATTATTTGCACGCCTGAAAGATAAATAAGACGGCTTGTTCTTCTCATTCGATAATATCTATTGACTTCTTGCAAAACAGTAAAGCAAGAAGTAGACATATTCAAATAGGAAAATGTAAAGGAAAAAAGGAATAGCAAAGAAAACAAATATCTAAAACGAAAACAAAACACGAATTAAAATTGAAATCCCAGGTGAGAATTTGTATGCACGTTTATCAAAGAGAGGGAGAGAGAGAGAGAGAGAGACGGTATCAATATGACTACACGACCAATACTAAAAGAATATTCATATCTCTAATAGTCATACTGCTGACATGCTTTATTGTTAACATACTGGAATCTTAGCCCTAGGCCAACATCATGTTACTAACCTACGATTCTGTTGTGATAAAAAATCTATGAAATTGTTTCTAACTGTGCTAACAGAATCATTGTAATAAGCATTTCCCCCTCACCCTGAACTTTGAAACATTGACGAACATGAAACGAAAAAAATCTCATGCGTCCGCTTTTTTGAGCTAAGCGGTTAGACAAGGGATACTCGAATTCGATTCTCGGCGGAAGGTCAGATCCCACATTAAACTGAATGTCCACGTCTCACTGTTAAAAGGCACGTTGTAGGGAAACAAATTCGTGTGTAGCTTTTTTGAAAAACTAAAATTTTGTAATTTTAAATTATGTCAATGGTAACTTTCAAAAACTGAGATTCCACATAGCTAAGTGGTTAGCGTTACGCACCACTGGCCCGGGTTCAACAGCCAGTATGGGCTCAGACTCAACATTGAGAAATATTCTTTGACCCACTACTGAATGGACGCTGAACCAAAATAAACAAATAACATCATTTGTGCTAATTCTAATGTTTGGGATTCCTAATTCGATCCCCGGTCAAGTAAGTGAGGGTATTCCCACTAATTCTACCATTTGCTCTCCCATAGACTAAATATTTCATGCTAAAATAAAACTGTGATAACAATGTTATCCTCATGTGTAATACGTTTTAAGAAGCACTCCACGGATATTAAGTAACGCTGTTGATAAACTCTTAATAACTTACCTCAAATTCAAGGAACGGAGTAAAGTCACGTTGTCACAAAAGGTACACCTTCGTTCATTCACGATATTCGTGGAAATAGGACTTGAAAAAATGAAAATCGATTTTTATTTAGGTCAGAAACGTGATCAACTATTAAGTGACATCACTATCAGACAATCAAAAACAAGGAAATTAATAAATGACATCACCGAGAACCAATGAAAACACAGCATTCATCATATATCATGAGCAGAAACGTAGTGCAAGATTCGATAGTGACGTCTTTTCTTCTTACACATGAATAGTTACGACATGTAGTATCGCGATTCTGATCGTGGCATCATTCCGTTGACTCGTTAGTTTAATACGACATTCAAATTACCACATCTAAAAGATGATTCATTTTTCTTAAACTTGATTGAAAAATGTTAATCTCATCGATATGTTACGAAACTGTATTTGACATAAAGGTAAAGTGGAGCTTTAAAAGTCCGTGGTTCCACTAACAGCTGAGAAAACTGCTGATGTACTCTTCGTAAAAGCACATTCTGCAATTTCACAATAACAAACTTCTATGCATAACAATGAGAAGAAATGTGTAATTTAAAATAATCTGTTTAAATTTGCACGTCTTCTTTTCATACGCAAAACTGCTCGCATAGAAAATTAAAAACTTCTCAATGGCGCATGGTGGTTCGGCGCTTACTTCTGATGTGTGAGGTATCTGCTTCAAACCACAACCAAGTAAGTTTATGATGTTTTCTCATTTCATCCTTTCGATTAGCTTCAAGAGGACGTTAAAATTCCCTAACACTAGCACCAAGAATCAAACTCGGAACCATTGCATTTTCTATAACGTAGTAAGCAACAAATTAAAATTTCTCAATGAAGCATGGTCGCTTAGCGCTTGTCTCTAATGTGTGAGGTGCCTGCATCAATCCTCAGTCAAGAAAGTT
The DNA here is from genome assembly GCF_964235325.1 of Thermobia domestica. NCBI lineage: Eukaryota > Metazoa > Arthropoda > Insecta > Zygentoma > Lepismatidae > Thermobia > Thermobia domestica. The sequence goes on along the minus strand of NC_137461.1, from coordinate 11,524,503 downwards.
CATGTTTTCCCCTTGTTTCGTCCTATCATTTTTCATCATCGTTTCGCTTAGCCTCAACAGGACGTTAAATTCAAAATTTCCTAAACTAGCACCAATAATAAACTTGGGACGATTGCAATGTCTATAACATAGTAATCAACACATGTAACATAGCCATGTTCACCCCTCAAGCGGAACAAAATGGATCACAATGTACTTATCAAATTTAAGGGAATAATTTTAAATGCACGCACATATAATCATATAACGTAATAAGGCTCCAAAATCAATACTCATCAAAGGCATCCATGACCCCAAATTTAAAAAATAAACCTTGTATTCTATAATATAACGAAAATGTCTCATCAAAAGTAATAGGATAAGTGAAAAAACTACCAAATTTTAATATTTTATACTAATCAAGGGGAACGAAGTCGCTCATGTCACGTGGATCAAGATATCATATGTGTCCTGAGTGATCCTATACATTTCCTGGCCCCTAAGTAAGCATAAGCAAGATTCCAATAGGTAATGCAATTCCTTACCAAAGCATTTCTAACTCATTCACATTAACGATATGGGGCAAGGGTCTCTAATTGAATAATCAATGGTGAAATAGGGTCACCCCGACGTCAAACAAACACATTAGCTCAAACCAAATACCTCTAATTCATTCGCACCAATAAGGGACGTGGTGAGTCAGTGGTAGAGCATTCACTCTGCTGTATGGGGTCCCTGGGTCAAACTCCGCGAAAGTGGTTTTGTGGTGAGCAACATTATGATCGGGATACTCCAATTTTCTCCCATACTTTCATTCTACGAATTCATTCATTTCTCATAATCACCTTCTCCTTTAGCATAACCGGCACAACCCTGGGACGTGAAACTAAAGATTTTATTTGCACCAGTGTTAGTCCAGTTATATAACATCTTATTAAAGAGATATTCTCCAAATTTTATACCATAAAAGGTAACGAAAATAAAAAGGATTCATAAACCTGTACTACTTTTTAACGTGATAAATCATCAAGAATATGTTTTAATAGTTTTAAAGAACCATCTTGACATCTAACCCAAAAATCCCAATTCAATGACGTCATAGCCGGGCCAAGGTACCTCTGACTCATTCGCATCAGTGTGTATAGGCCCTGAATATACATAAGCAAAATTTAAATAGGTAACGCAATCCCGGGCCAAATATCCCTGATTCATTCGCATTAACGCTATGGTTCATGAGGCCCCAAATTGGATAATCACAAAGTACTATCAAGACAGACCCCTATTACTCTGTTACTAGAACTTATGATATTTCGTGATCAAAGGTTTGGACGAGTCCGTGCTCAACCCAGCCGTTTTTTTTGGAAAAAAATGAAGCCCCTATTCCCTCATTTTTAGTCTGCAATATGTACGCACAATTTCATACACTTCTGTCCACTATTTCTTTACTTTCGGTTTTCAACTTGCAAAACTTTGGATGAGGGATTATGAAACCTAAAACCATTTTTACGCATAATATAAAAACCCGCATTCGTTTATTTCTTGGGTATTGTTCATACGCAAAATTATGTTGCAATTCTTCATGTCCTTTACACACATTTGACACCCTTTTACTAGCACCTTTGGTATGTCGTGAAGAAAGGTTTGGAGGGGTCGGTGCCCAACCCAACCATTTTTTCTAGGAATATATGAAACCCTTTCTCCCTCATTTGATGTGTAAAATATCTATGCACAATTTCATACACTTCTGTCCACTATTTCTTTACTTTCGGTTTTCAACTTGCAAAACTTTGGATGAGGGATTATGAAACCTAAAACCGTTTTTACGCATAATATAAAAACCCGCATTCGTTTATTTCTTGGGTATTGTTCATACGCAAAATTATGTTGCAATTCTTCATGTCCTTTACACACATTTGACACCCTTTTACTAGCACCTTTGGTATGTCGTGAACAAAGGTTTGGAGGGGTCGGTGCCCCACCCAACCATTTTTTCTAGGAATATATGAAACCCTTTCTCCCTCATTTGATGTGTAAAATATCTATGCACAATTTCATACACTTCTGTCCACTATTTCTTTACTTTCGGTTTTCAACTTGCAAAACTTCGGATGAGGGATTATGAAACCTAAAACCGTTTTTACGCATAATATAAAAACCCGCATTCGTTTATTTCTTGGGTATTGTTCATACGCAAAATTATGTTGCAATTCTTCATGTCCTTTACACACATTTGACACCCTTTTACTAGCACCTTTGGTATGTCGTGAACAAAGGTTTGGAGGGGTCGGTGCCCCACCCAACCATTTTTTCTAGGAATATATGAAACCCCTTCTCCCTCATTTGATGTGTAAAATATCTATGCACAATTTCATACACTTCTGTCCACTATTTCTTTACTTTCGGTTTTCAACTTGCAAAACTTTGGATGAGGGATTATGAAACCTAAAACCGTTTTTACGCATAATATAAAAACCCGCATTCGTTTATTTCTTGGGTATTGTTCATACGCAAAATTATGTTGCAATTCTTCATGTCCTTTACACACATTTGACACCCTTTTACTAGCACCTTTGGTATGTCGTGAACAAAGGTATGGAGGGGTCGGTGCCCCACCCAACCATTTTTTCTAGGAATATATGAAACCCTTTCTCCCTCATTTGATGTGTAAAATATCTATGCACAATTTCATACACTTCTGTCCACTATTTCTTTAGTTTCGGTTTTCAACTTGCAAAACTTTGGATGAGGAATTATGAAACCTAAAACCGTTTTTACGCATAATATAAAAACCCGCATTCGTTTATTTCTTGGGTATTGTTCATACGCAAAATTATGTTGCAATTCTTCATGTCCTTTACACACATTTGACACCCTTTTACTAGCACCTTTGGTATGTCGTGAACAAAGGTTTGGAGGGGTCGGTGCCCCACCCAACCATTTTTTCTAGGAATATATGAAACCCTTTCTCCCTCATTTGATGTGTAAAATATCTATGCACAATTTCATACACTTCTGTCCACTATTTCTTTACTTTCGGTTTTCAACTTGCAAAACTTTGGATGAGGGATTATGAAACCTAAAACCGTTTTTACGCATAATATAAAAGCCCGCATTCGTTTATTTCTTGCGTATTGTTCATACACAAAATTATGTTGCAATTCTTCATGTCCATTACACACATTTGAAACCTTTTACTAGCACCTTTGGTATGTCGTGAACAAAGGTTTGGAGGGGTCGGTGCCCCACCCAACCATTTTTTCTAGGAATATATGAAACCCTTTCTCCCTCATTTGATGTGCAAAATATCTATGCACAATTTCATACACTTCTGTCCACTATTTCTTTACTTTCGGTTTTCAACTTGCAAAACTTTGGATGAGGGATTATGAAACCTAAAACCGTTTTTACGCATAATATAAAAACCCGCATTCGTTTATTTCTTGGGTATTGTTCATACGCAAAATTATGTTGCAATTCTTCATGTCCTTTACACACATTTGACACCCTTTTACTAGCACCTTTGGTATGTCGTGAACAAAGGTTTGGAGGGGTCGGTGCCCCACCCAACCATTTTTTCTAGGAATATATGAAACCCTTTCTCCCTCATTTGATGTGTAAAATATCTATGCACAATTTCATACACTTCTGTCCACTATTTCTTTACTTTCGGTTTTCAACTTGCAAAACTTTGGATGAGGGATTATGAAACCTAAAACCGTTTTTACGCATAATATAAAAACCCGCATTCGTTTATTTCTTGGGTATTGTTCATACGCAAAATTATGTTGCAATTCTTCATGTCCTTTACACACATTTGACACCCTTTTACTAGCACCTTTGGTATGTCGTGAACAAAGGTATGGAGGGGTCGGTGCCCCACCCAACCATTTTTTCTAGGAATATATGAAACCCTTTCTCCATCATTTGATGTGAAAAATATCTGTGCACAATTTCATTCACTTCGGTTCACTTCTTTTTGCCTTTCTTGCGTCAACTTTCAAAATTTTCGGTAGGGACTTTTGTCCCCTAAATCCGTTTTTCTGCAGAAAATAAATATCCAGTATTTGTTTATTTTTTCCTATTGTCAATAAAAAGTTATGATGAATTCTTCATGTCTTTGAACACATTGGACATATTGTTACTAGCACTTTTGATATTCCGTGATCAAATGTTTCGAGTGGCCCGTGCCCCAACTAACAGCATTTTTTTTAGGTAAATACGAAACCTGTATAATAATTTCACGTCTACAATATCTGTGCAATATTACATTCACTTTGGTTCACTTCTTCAGAGCATTCGGCGTCAAGTTTCATAATTTTAGGGTGAGTTCTATTGCAACGTAAATCCCCCTTTTCGGCAGAAAATTAAAAAAAACTTATTCGTTAAGTTTTGGCGTTTTGTCCGTACAAAAAGTTTCCTTGCAATTCTTCATGTCCTTTACACACTTCTGACATACTGCACTAGCACTTTTGATTTTTCGTGATCAAGGATTTGGAGGGAAAGATGCCTTAAGCGACAGTTTTCTCCTAGAAAATTCGAAAAACCAAATCCTGATTTTACGTTTGCAATATCTTTTCAAAATTTCATTTACTTCGGTTCACATCTTAAGCCATTGGGGTGTCAATTTTCAAAATTTGGGTGGAGGATTTATCCTCTAAAAGCATTTTTCTTCAAAATATAAAGAACCCGTTTTCGTTTATTTTTCCGGTTTGTCCATACACAATATTATGTTGCAATTATCGTGTCCTTTACACACATCTGACATACTGCTATTAGCACTTTTTTATATTTCGTGATGAAATATTTGGAGGGATCCGTGCCCCACCTAACCATGTTTTGCAGGAAAATACGAAACCCGTATTCCTTCATTGTATGTGTACAATATCTGCTTCTTACAATATCTTCACTTCTTCTTACCTTTCGGACGTCAACTGTCAACATGTTTAGGTTTTTTTTTTTTTTTAAACTAAAGCAATTTTTCCGTAGAAACTTAAAAGAACTTATTCCTTTATTTTTGGGTATTGTAAACACATATATTTTCGTTGACATTCTTCATGTCTTTTACTCATCTGACATATTGTTACTAAAACTTTTGATACTTCCTTATCAAATGTTTGGAGGCGTCCGTCACCACCCAACCATTTCCTCCACGAAAATACGAAACTCGTTTCTTCATCTTAAGTCTGAAATATCTGTGCAAAATTTCATTCACTAACCTTCAATTCTTCTTACCTTCCGGGCATCAATCTTCAAATTTTTGGATGGGGGCTTTTGAACCCTAAAACCTTTTTTTCCGCAGAAAATAAAAGAAACAGTATTCGTTTACTTTTTTGCGAATTATCAGTAATAAAAGTTATTTTGAAATTCTTCATTTTGTTTATGCACATCTAACATACTATTAGTACCATTTTTAATATTTCATAATCAAAAGTTTCGAGTAGTCCATGTGTCACCTAACCGTTTTTTTCAGGGAAATACGAAACCCGTATAATCGTTCACTTTGGTTCAATTCTTCTTAGCATTCGGCGTCTACTTTGAACATTTTGGGGTGAGTTCTTTTCCAACCTAAAAACCGTTTTACCGCAGAAAACAGAAAGGTATTTGTTTATTTTTGTCGTTTTGTCCGTACAAAAAGTTTCGTTCCAATTCTTCATGTCCTTTAAACACATCTGACATACTGTTACTAGCACTATTGATTTCTTGTGATCAACGGCGCGGAGGCGTCGGTGCCCCACCCAACAGTTTTTTCCTGGAAAATTCGAAAAACCGCATTCTTTCATTGATGTCTACAATATCTGCAATATTTCATTCACTGTGGTTCACTTCTGCTTGCTTTTTGGGGCGTCAATTTTCACAATATGGGGTGAGGGATTTAGCCCCTAAAAACGATTTCCTTCCAAACATATAAAAAACCGTGTTCGTTTATTTTTAAGTATTTTCATTACACAAAGTTATGTTGCAATTCTTCATGTCCTTTAAACGCATTTGACATACTGCTATTAGGACTTTTGATATTTCGTGATCAAATGTTTGGAGGGGTCCGTGTGTCAGCTAACCATCTTTTCCAGGAAATTACGAAACTTGTATTCCTTCTTTGTATGTCTACAATATCTGCAAAATTTCATTCACTGCGGTTCACTTCTTCTTGCCTTTCGGGCGTCAATTGCCAAAATGTTGGGGTGGGTTCTTTTGAAACTAAAACCATTTTTCCGCGGAAAATAAAAACCCTTATTTCTTTATTTTTTACGTATTGTAAATACAAAATGTTTAGTTGCAAATTTGCATGTCCTTTACACACATCTCACATACTGTTGCTAAAACTTTTGATATTTCGTGATGACATTTTTGGTGGGGTCCGTGGCCCTCGGAACCCTTTTTTCTAGGTATTCCCGCATTTGATGTGTACAATATCTGTGCACAATCTCATTTTCTTCGGATCACTTCTTGTTGCATTTCTTGCGTCAACTTTCAAAATTTTCGGTAGGGACGTTTGTCCCCTAAATCCGTTTTTCTGTACAAAATAAAAATGCAGTATTTGTTGGGGTCAGTGCCCCAACCAACCGTTTTCTCCTAGAAAATTCGAAAAACCATATCGTCATTTTACGTCTGCAATATGTTTTCAAAATATCATTCACTTTGGTTCACTTCTTAAGCCACGGGGCGTCAATTTTCAAAATTTTGTGTGGAGGATTCAAACCCTTATCTACGTCTTACGTCTGAAATATCTGTGCACAATTTAATTCACTCTCGTTCACTTCTTCCTACTTTCCGGGCATCAACTTTCAAATTTTTGGATAGGTGCTTTTGAACCCTAAAACTTTTTTTCCGAAGAACATACAAACCCGTATTCTCTTCTTTTTTTGCGTATTGTCCATACACGAAGTTTTTCTTTCCAATTCTTCATGTGATTTACACAAATCTGACATAACGTTACTAGCACTTTTGATTATTCGTGATCAAAGGTTTGAAGGGATCTGTGCCCCGCCAAACCCTTTTTTCATTTGAAAGGCAGCTCCATTCTTAAGAGAATGAGGTATAAACCATGATCGTAGGATAAAAAGTGACGATGCGGTAGCTGCTTGACTGAAAGTCTAAAAAATAGCCCAAAAAAACGAGTACCGGAAAGGGTTAAGTGTGCTGCAGGCGAAGTTACAATTGCGAAGGAAGGCAAGAAAGGTTATAGAGAAAGTAATAAGTTCAGTTGGACCAAAAATACTAAAACAAAAATTAATATAAGAAAATAGCAAATCCAATCCCATAGATTAATATTAATGAAATTTAGGAAAGGGGAAATTGGGAAAGATGACGTAATTCAAGCATTGCAAAATATATAAATAGCAAGAAGATTCACACATAACTAAAATAAAAGGAATTAGAAATTGCAATGAAGAAAAAGCAGAAGTCATTAAGTCAGGAGGGAGAGAAGCAGGGAAAAGATTCTGTAGATGTTTTAGACAAAAACGAAACGAAACAGCAAAAGAAACTATTCTTAGAAATGCAAAGGGACAAAAGGTCAAGGACAGGGCGGATATTTTGGCATACTTAACAGATTGGGCGATGAAGCAAAATTATGAAGAACGGAAAAATGAAAACAATAATTAGGAAAAATAAGTAATAAGATTGCAGAAGAAGAAAGTCAGGAATTAACATGTGATATTGAAAATATGGAAATAGAGAAGGCTAGGAAAAAGCTAAGAAAAGGAAAGCAACAGGAACAGATGTGGTGTAAAATGAGATGTTAACCCCTTCACATATGACTTTTTTCGGAATTTTTTTGGTAGGCTGTAAACATCTATGTATATTCTGGCGCTTACTTAAACTACCAGATATTCACAAAGCACAGGAAACCTGTAAGCTTCTCTCTTCTATTGACAGCAAGCGGGATACAACCGCTCAAACATCGAAACGCGTGACACGCGTCAAAATACGGAAGTGAAAAATGAAAAGCAACGCATCCAGCGCGTCCAAATATGGCAAGGGGTTAATAAACTTAGAAAATAAATCTTTGGAAAGTTTAAAGAATATTATGGATATACTTGAATCAAGAATCTTTCCTCCAAGTTGGAAGCAAACAAAGGTTAAGTTAATATATAAAGGAAAAAGGTAGAGATAAACATGACATAAAACATTATAGACCAATAGCTATTAACAGCTGCGTATATAAGTTCTTTGCAATTATTCTAAGAGAGATTAATGGACTGGCTAGAGAAAAACAAAATATTAAATGAGTTACAAAATAGATTCAGAACAGATAGAAGAACAACAGATATCATCTGCATTATAACTCAACTGATAGAAATATGCAGAGAAAGAAAAGAAGGTTTCATAGTAGCATTTATTGATTTTGAAAAGGCATATGATGCAATCAAGATAAAGATATTATGGGAAGTAATGGAAAATATGGGAATATCAAAGACATGTATTATGCTTCTTAAGGAACTATAAAAGGATAATATATACAGATGTGAATAGGAAACATACAATCAAAATGGATTGACAGTAACAAAGGTTTGAAACAAGGATGTCCTGTATCACCAGTTCTATTCCTGATATACATATACGAAGTGGAAGAAGCCTTGATCAAAACAAACAGAGGGTTAGAATTGAGATTGCAAGGAAAAGAAAAAGTAAGAAAAATCCGTGTCACTCTATTTGCAGACGATGTGGTATTAATGAGTACTAATATTGAAGATATAAGAAAATTTTAGAAACAGTAGTTAGGAAAGGAGAAGAAATTGGTTTAAAATTAAATGAAGAAAAAAAGAAGTTCATGGTTTTTAGTGGAGACAAAGAGGATCAAAATATACAAGCAGGAAACATAGTAATAAGGAGGACTGAAGAAATATAATTTTTGGGAATTAAACTTGAAGAAAGGGAACAATACTTACTTAAACATGAGAAAAAATGAAAAATAAACTACAAAAATATACAGGAATTATAAAAAAATAAGCAATGTGGTTATAAAATACATATGAGGTATCAAGAATACTATGGAAACAAGTAGCAATACCGGCGCTAACATATGCAAATGAAGTAATAACTTTAACGGAAAAAAGATAGAAGTATTTTAAAACAAGCGCAAAATCAAATAGGAAGGTTTACCCTAGGAGCAAATAAATGAAGTGCAAATGTAACAATAACAGGAGAGATGGGATGGAGTGATTTAAAAAAAAGAGAAGTTATGAGTAAAATAAAATATCTTGGAAGACTAAAATTTATGGAGGAAACAAGATTAGTAAAAGTTGTGCATGAGGCCACTAAACCTATGAGAAAAGGAGAGAACACAAAATTGTTTAGGAGAGCTAGGAAATTAGAAAGAAAATATGATCAAACTACCCGCTGGCACATAGAAGAAAATTTTAATAATTGGGGGAAAAGGACAGAAAAAAACATTAAAGAAAAAGTGCAGGAAAAGTGGTATGAAGAAGTTCTCAAGAAGAGCAGTTTGAAAGGAATATACACATATAAAAAGCGTTATGAAAAAATAAATTATATGAACAGGATTTACGACACATTTTACTCTTCATAGGCAGGTCAGGGAGCCTTGAAACAGGGGTAAGATTGAAAAAATTAAAAAAGTGAACGAAAAATATCAACTATGTTCTAAACAAGATGAAACACTAGAACACGTAATTGTTAAAATGTGAATAAACTCTAAAAATAAGGGAAACATGGACATGGAACGACGACTTGAAAAAGGGAATTTGGTTAAATTAGCTTGGAGGCTAGGCTTTAATGTAACTGAAAGTGAACTAAGTGAGAAAGAAATTACTCACTTATTTGAAAAAGTAAATGGGAAACGTTAAATGAAAAAAGAGCAGAAGTATTTTCATTATTTATATTTTATTTTTTATTATTTTTTCAGGAACCAAACTTCCGAAGAGAAGGAAAGAAAATATCTTTAACCTTGAACCTTGAAAAATGTGGTTTGTTTCATCCGCCTTTCGAATTCTCAACCAACCCAACTGCCGAGCTTTTAGGGTTGCCTGCTATTGCAGGGAAAGAATTGCAGGTGTTAATGCACTTTTGTAGTCGTGTATACAACATCTTCAGCTACAAAAGACACAGGGGTTTCTCGGCAGCAAAACTGGAATAAAATTCATTGATTATCTGATAAGAGGGGGTATATACGCGCCAATTTTCTGCGTAATTGTGGTCTTCAAACTTGATCTGGTCGCCAGTCACATTAACGCGTGTATAATTACATAATTTCATCATGTTCGTACATAACTTGATTCATAGAAAAAATACCAAAGTTACATCTACTAATGTTAGCATCGTTACACCATCACGTGATATGTTCCAATGTTGCATCACCATTGACATTGAAACATTGCTCACTAATCACCTGGTGGTTTAAGAAGTAACATGACCCTTGACACTTCACTCTTTTTTCCAACTCAATAGCAATGTTAATTATCTGACAAATATATTTGAATATCAAATTTCCTTGAAGTAATCCCTATACCTGTTGGGAACTAGTGACATTATATTATACTGTTTTCACGTTTTGTTAGTATTTTGAAATTCAATAGAATTTAGTATCGTAATTATGCAATATAGTATCTTAATAAAAAATGAATGTGCAAGGTTTAATAAAAAAAGTACCTGAAAATGTAACCAAAAATTGAAAAGCATGCGGGTATATAAAATATTCTCCATAGCCACAATTATCAAAATCAGTTTAAAGTCAATAATTCCCTAATTTTGTTGGTGGATCTCTATTTAAAATGATTGCGAGAGGGAAGGGCATTTGTATGGCAACTCACTGCTGGCAAACACCCCGCTAAAATGATTTCTAAGTAATGGACTACAGTTTAAGATGCAATCTAATTGTAGGGTGTTTAACATCATAAACTGAAATGATAAATAACGTATACGTGCCTTGTTATTTACAAGTCCAAAATAATGTTGCCATGGTGGTCGATTTCTACAAGTGATGAAAATTTTCGTTATATAATACAGTTTATAGGTGCTGTTAATTTCTCTTAAAAATATGATTCCAATCGAAGACCCCATCTTTGAAAATTCAAATAATAACTATCTTCAACAGAAGAATCGTGTCAAATACAAAGTGTGAATATAAATTCGTGTAGTCGACTCTTGAAATTGTATATCCAGTATTGTTGAAATATATTCCTGAGCCTGAGAACAAATTGGTACGATCGAATGTAGAAATTCTCTTCAAAGCTGGGTTGCAATGGCTTTGAAATTACAGCTATTCCAACCACGTACAATAAAAATAAGTTAATATTTAGATGTTGGAAATTAAATTAATTGCTTTCACTAGACGCTTTATTCGATGTAAATTCTACAATAATACCATGTGGTAATGTTCCCATAAACAGGTTATCAGTAGCTTTAGATTTTACATCTTTCGGAATTTAAAAAAAAATAATTTGAACTTTGGCTAGATGATATTTTGGTGTTGTAAGTTTCAAAATTGTACTATAATGCAAGTTGACACCAGGGCTAATGTGGACTTTTTCAGTTGCATTGATGACTCTAAGATGTTGAGTTTTGCACTGACACCACTTTCACTGGCCATGAGACAAAAGTTTTGTTTTGAATGAATAAGTATCAGATGTAGTTCTACTAAAAGAATTAAAAATATCTTTGATGAAATGTTACAATGATGTACAACAATATCGAATTACATACATTGTTTTTTAATTCATAACGTTGTTGAAATCCTTTGTTCTCATAAATGTTTGCGTTCATATGACTAGCAGTATCTTGTAACCACATTGTTGTTTGTAAATGTGTAATTTTATCCATCACTATAATTAAGCACTTTTTCCTGGTACGAATGATGTTGATTATTAAGTGAAGGGAATGACTTCATTTTATTGTTCAAGTTGATATATACTTCACTGAACATGGTATTTAAGAAATGATTGAAGAGTGAAATTGGTTTACCCGTTTCAGTGATGGAGGAGCCATCTGATATTACAATTTTTCCTTGGATGTACAATAATGATTGTGGTAAATCAATATATTCATCACTGCTACAACTTACTACAAACTCTATTGGTGAATTTTTATATATTGAACTAATTCGTTTGTAGCCAATAGTACAATTGTCCAGAACATTGGTTTGCACCGGTAAACATTGAAAAAAAATATCCAATTTTTTTTTGTTTTTTTCACATTCAGATGACTGATGATGCAGGAAAGCCGTCTTTGAATTAAGCAAAAATATCTGACAATGATGTAAATTGTGTCTTCTTATGTGATAATTTAGTTTTCTTAATAGGATTAGTGGTGGTGATCGTTGGAAGGTCGATCTCAAACTGAGAGTTGCTGTCCCATATTCGTTTACGATATCTGCCTCCCGCAATGGTTTTTAATATATTTCTATGTATGTCTTGAAATTTTAATTTTTGGTCTTGCATATGTTGAAACATTCCTTCCAGTACTTGATTTTGCAGCATACCATCATTAGTGATAGATTTTAATAATTCGTTTCCAACAGTTTTAGCTTCTTGCTTCAGTATTGGTAGCACCGAATGAAATAAGCCATTAAGACAACTACCAGTTAAATTTCCTGCTTGATAGGAAGTTTACATGTAAACGTTTCTTTTACCGAATAATGCCTGTTTTTGATTGTTTTGCAAATGCCGATCACTCATAACAACGACGTCGAGGGAAGTGTAGTTTTGTATACACAGTCCCTATGGTGAATAGCATACCATGACATGTGCTATCACATATCGATTTGTATTTGCTCAAAATTCATTTTTCTGTTCATTAGAACATAATGTGCATGATTAATGTTTTGAATTGCATGACATCGAAATGGATGATTCACAGAATTCATGTTGACAATTCATAACAGAGGTATCATTGTGTTTCGAAGAATGACCGATTCAATAATGTAACAAGAGACGTGCATGTATGTTGGTAAACGTAATTGTATATCAAGTGTATATTATCGCTATTGCACTTTTTAGCGTATTTTAAAATTACAGTTTAAATCCAATCATTAAATTAACACTTTCCGAGAATTGTGTAGAAGTATGGATCATTTTATATGAATCTCTTATTAATCATATATTATTAGATGCATCGTGAGCTACAATTCCATTGGTTTTTATGGTGGGTATTAATTACATTAATAAGATCCAGTATATTGCCATAGTAGCATACAGGGATGGTTACAATCTTCCATGGTTTCTGACCACTACTTGATGATTTGTAATTTATTTCAATTTTTGCGTATAGTGAGAATGCGTATAATGAATGCCTTAAATTTCTGCCAAAATTCTGCAAAGAGCTGTAGTTCCTTAATATATGAAGTCAAGGAAGTCAAGGTATTTCTGGAAAATATTCCATGGAGCTATTATTGGGAAGTGCGACGTAAAATGTTGATAAGGTTCCTTTCTCATTCTTCTTTAATGCACTTGCTGGATTCCACGAACTTAATGAAGTACGATATCCTTTACACTCAAAAAGATACCTCTTTCCTCGACATTTGTTCTTATACGCAATATTGTGTGATGGGAAACTTGGATAGGATATGTACTGATTGTAATTCTGGGTAGGAAACACTACCGACGAGTTGATGATTTAAGGGATTTAGGATTTATATTTCTGGGCTTTCGACATCTAAAGCCATTTAGCCCTTCACGTTTTGAGGGATGACGTCCCTCGGCGAGCACACAATCCGCGGAAAGGAAACGAAGAAAGGCTGGGTGAAGGAACGAAGGTGCCTGGAACCTATAAGTTAGGTTCCACCCCGGCATTAACCCGGTGTGAATGAGGAAAATCCAGGAAAACCTCATTCTGGGTGGCTGGTTTGAAAATCGTTGTTCAGTTTTTCGAGCGAGTGCCCCCACCGGTAATCGAACCCGGGACCGCTCGCACCGAAGACTAGAGCGTTAGAGACTACGCTACAAGTTAATTCAAGTTAATTCAAATCCTCTAGTCGGTACAATAGTCGAATTCTCTGTGCTCAACATTGGCGTTTATTTTAAGTATTTCTGATGTCCAGTTCTGGAAGTTGGCCATCCCGAAAATACATATTGTTCTACTAATACACACAGTATCGACAACATGTAAATTCATATTTTGCTTTGAACGTTGCAATATTTTGTCGTATATGTTATGCTATACCTCCAGTAAATTGTCTTGAGAAATGGTTTCAGGCCCCTTTTTAATACTGAAATGTCCACTTTCATTATATACTTTACAAGTGTAGGTAATAATTTGATGCAATTGTTCGTTTTATATTTAATAAAGTATTTCCACATAAGTGAATTAGCGTCTGATTAAATCTTTTTGGCTTACTTGCTTTAATATCTAGATCGTTTGTTGTAACATATCGTACGTTGGATTGCTGAGAAAGTTTTGTACCGCTTTGTTTCTAAATTACCAATAATCAGGTCTTCTGTCTTCGAAAATCTTTTCAACTTCTTTCACTGTATCCTGGACATTTTTGATTTTAGTCTTAGAGCCCCTCTGTACCGACTAAACATGTTAATCATTGTAAGTACATACCGGTAGTTGTCGTTATAATTTTTAAGTGATTCTACTAATTTAAATCACATGCTCATTGATCATAAATATTCTTGAGAAGATAGAGGTCTGTACGAAAAGGATGACTCACAGGGCGATATGATGTATAACTAAGTTGTCTGTTTAACCCGAGTTTTAATTTTGCTATATATATAGCTTTTCCTGTGGCTTGTCACAATTTCTCTGCAGTAGGAAATGATACATGCCGTTCTGGATTATAATAAATGGATCTCAACTATTTGTTCGTGGTTTGTAGGTTGACCATTGTGCAATGATGACTTCTCTTTTTGGACAGACTTCTACCATATTATCATCATCTACTACCTCGGAGGAAAAGAGTTCTGGTGCAGATACATCAGAAGGTGTTGCACTATTAGGATTTACCATATAGTTCAATCTTCGGGGAATACCAATAAATTCTTGAAACTTTTTTAAAGATGCAAGGTAGTTGCAAAATAATTCCCAGCCTTGGGGATTTGATGTTTCATCGGGAGAAATACATCTGGTGTTAAATTTACACATCTGGTAATACATCTGGTAATTGCGTCACCTTGTTTTTTAAGCAATGAAATAGTAATCAGGCTTCCTTACAATACATTTGTGGTAGGTTTCCAAGATTTCTTCCTACATGTTGTCATAAACATTCGGAACGTTATCATCAGGTTACATTGACGTAATTGTATGCGTTATTGGTACTTCGTGTTTAGGTATGACATAAAGATATTTCTGTAATACTCTATTGTACTGATTCAATGTTTCTTCACCATTTGAATACGACGTATTCAATACATATTGCGCTTCACGATCAAGAATAAATTCACGTTTTTCACTTACACTGGATAATGCATGCATTCGTTGAAACATTTCTGCTGGCACTTAAAGATATTTTTTTGCTATGCTCCATAACGTTTATTGCTTAAACAAAATACTTGATAACAAACTTCCTACAATTAGTGCATGTAAGAAAGCTCCATGTACTGCGGCTAAATGTTTCTTCTTCTTATCCAATGATTTTGTAAGGTCCACGATTTACCGAAGGCCGTCTGCTGGTAGTTCGAATTCAAATGTTATTGTGAAATCAAATCCAACAATAATTTCTGGATTAAATGATAAACTTGCTCCTCTAAATAGAAAGCTTAAGTATCAGCAATACTAGAATGAGAGTTGCAGAAGGATATATGTCGAGTTGAGCTTCATTGGTTGTAAACCAATTAGATTTTTCTCTACATGGTAATTTTACGCTTTTCTTTCGGTAAGGTTGTTCTTTGATTATTGGTAATTTAGAAATATTTTTCCGCAAAGCTAAAAAAATATTAAGCATAACAGTATAAAATGCCGGAGTTCAATAATTTTAACCCTACACATCCAAAATGTCTTGTTTAACCTTAGAACAATGACAAAAGTAGGTACTAAGTAATTTACGTTCCATTTATTTTGTCTTATTTAATACTTATTATAATTATGTATCTCACAGGCAGAAACACTTGAAATGTCTTATACATTTGTCGCAACATCAGTCCACATGGGATACCTACCAACAGTTATGTTTATGGTATATACAATTGCACTAGAAAAAGAAGAAGGATTTACGGTAAGTGTTTGTACTACTAATCATACAGAGGTTGGACAAAAATATCTAAAAAAAAACAGTTCATACAGGACACATAAGTTTGGCACTCCATTGTTCAACACGTGTTGCGGTTGTGGGTCGTTTTTGTTTGTTTGAAGTGTGTTATGTGGACCTTCCTCTTCGGTCAGCAGTAACCAGTTCACCTTTGAGTGTCGTGGTGTAAAAGTCGTGCGGCAAAATGGGCGACTTGACAGACTTGAAAACTTGAAAAGAGGCATGATCGTCGGTGCCCGTCTGGTTGGAGTTTCAGTTGCAATAGTTGAAACGTTGTAGGTGTATCGAAAGGCACTGTGTCCAAAGTCACGAGGGCATACACAATTCATAGGCAAACGACGTCTGCAAAGCACAGCAGTGGTGGAAATACAATCCTCTCAGATAAGGACCGGAGGGCATTAAAACGAATTGTAGCAGCTAAAATGAAGACCACTACAATGAAAATTACATCTGAACTCATCTTTGGCCTACAGAACCCGGTTTCATCGAAAGCAGGGCGATGGGAACTCCATAAGATGAAAATTCATTGTAGGGTTGCCATCGCCAAACCCTTGGTCACATTAGTAAATGCGAAGAGGCGTATCCAGTGGTACAAGGACCAAAAGGCGTGGACTCATGAGCAGTGGAAACACGTAGTGTGGTCCGATAAATCGATCTTAACCTTGTTTCCAACAACCAGATATGTTTACGTATAGAGATCACCGTCGTAGGCCTATGATACAGACTGTCTGCTCCCAACTGTAAAGCATGGGGGTGGTTCTGTTACAGTATGGGCAATGATATCGTGGTTTTCTGCAGGTCCCATCATAGCCTTGCACGGAATAATGAATGCTAAGGCGTATGGTGCCATTTTGAGCTACCAGATTCTATCCGTGGCCCAAATATTGTTCCCTGATGATGATGGTATCTACCAAGATGATTTGACACACTGTCACGTTGCAAAAATAGTGAAATAATGGTTTGAGGAGCATGACCAGGAACTATCACACCTCCCGTGGTTCCCACAATCACCAGATCTGAATTTAATTGAGCCATTGTGGTATGACTTAGAAAGGCGTGTTCGGTCTCATTACCCTCCACCATGATCCCTTATGGAACTTCAGCATGTTTTGGAGGAACAATGGTACAACATTCCACACACCACGATTCAGGATCTGTATACGTCCATTCCACGTCGGATCCAAGCTGTTTTGAACTCAAAAGGAGGCTCCACGCCATACGAGGTATGATTTTCACACTTTTGCAAACGTTTTAGGATTTTTGTCCAACATTTGTATATGAGCCTAGAAACCAAAATTACTAGATAACCATAATATATCGTAATTTATACAAATTACTTGTCGGAAGTACTCCCAGTTGAATGCAAAACTAATTTTAAATTTCATGACCTATTAATATGATATTTAAGCTAAAGAAGATGAATGATAAAAGAAGTAAATAATTATGGATCACTTGATGCAATGCAAATATTGGGCTAACATGGCATTTCCTAGGAAAAAGAAAACAGTAATGTGGTGTTTTACGTCACAATTCCTGGTGGAAGGACATAGAATCAAGCATTTGCACAGGGTATGTTCCCTTAGTATTTTATATAATTCGACTCAGTGGTGGCATTTTTCACCGGTCTTCTTGTGTATGTAATTCAGTATTGTACTTAATCTACAACAGAACAAACGTGACTACAGTTACTTCGAAACCAGTTCCCTTGAGTTCAACTACGAGACGAAATTAATGACGTCATGATCAAAAATCGAGCTGTTGAGAGCACTCTGTAACTGCAAACGACTTATAACTATGCTGTCAATGAACACTGAGAACGCCTAAATTTAGAATTTAACTTATAATTCCACTCGAGAGTCAAATTATGAACAGCGTCAAGATTTTTTGAAAACTGCTTTGGGAAACTAATAACCCCATACTCATGTATTGTGGAGTACTTGGAATAAGTGGTTCGTAAAGTGTACTGATTAAACTTTGATACCACATGACATATAGAGGCAGTTGATGATCAAAGACGGGCGCGGAGGAACAGATTATGAACCAAAAATTAGGAACATTCAAGTAGATAAAGGGTAGGTTAGGTAGACTGTGCAAATTAGTTGGAATAAGATGATATTTGGGTTTTTATTATAGTAATCGTTAGTATACTAAGCATGCGAAAAACAATGTTTGTTGGATCATTACACAAGACTAGAGGATAAAAGGTTGTAAAAGTATAATATACTGTTCAAGACTTTTTTCTATACCAAACGCGTTATTTTACCAAGTGTTTACTAGTACATTAGTTCTTTGACCTCTTTTCAAATAATACTTAGACTAAACATTAGTTGAGATATGTTTTGACGAGTACAAAAAAGTTGATTCGTAACTATATGAGTTACAGTAAAGTGAAATCTTTCTATGTTAGTCACACATCTGTTCCGTTTAAAAGTGACCAACGTAGAGAAATATTCAACTTACAGAAAATGAATACATTGTGAAGTAAAATCCATTATAGTCTGAATTATAAAAACTTCCATTATCTATTAGCAATATCTATTATAAACAATTCTTCTATTTTAGCTTCTGAATAGAAATTTGCATCACAGATTATACATATTATATATAGTGCGACAGTTTAGCTAGGATATTTCAATATATTGTACATTTTCATAAAAGCACCAAACTTCGCACAGAGCTATACAGATGTAAAATGAACAAATTTGGATGCGGAACCATCGGCCAACAACCCTTGGCGGACTTTTTCCAAAGAGGCCGCCATTGGACACCCGAAGGACAACCGAAGTTTAATAAAGTTTGTTGCTGAAGGTTTTAATAGATGCTTTGAAGAAAAGTAAGCCAGATAATTTGTAAGCTATATATATTTAGTTCATAATTTTACATTTCAGAACATTCCCCGTCGCAAGCACACAGTGGTGTGCATTCCAGACTGGCCTTCTTGTAGTTTCACTTTCTTATGTAGTCTTTGCATTTGCAAGACACGAGCTCCCAGCAAATATTGGATGTTTAGGGTAGCGTTGTCCATAGAGGTTCATACACGCCGCTAGTCTTGATCCAACCCCAGTCGGTTGGTGATGGCAGTGTTGATGCAGGAACCATGGCCTGACCCCAGAAATGTCCGCCCTGATATACTGCTCTTCGAACTTGCCGCTATAGGACTGCTCTTGTCGGTGGGATCAGCTGGATGTTGTTTTTCTTTGCAAACAGTTTGCGACGTGCCTTGCCAATGTCCGTTTCTGTGCTTGTTCTGTCATAAAGCAGTATGATGAACCTCTCAATTATATGCATGGCGTCTTTATTAATACGATCTGGTGCCGTGGAGAAAAGAGTGAGCGTCTGCGTGAACTCATGTAGCACTGTCCGCACTGCCAATTCTGTCCTCTTCCCACGTCCGGCGAAGCAGGAGACCGTGTCGCAGCCCGTCAAAGCATGAAATATCGGTAGGACTAAGATTTTTCAGGACCCAGACCCCGAGCAATTTCATTGGCTGCCAAACAGCGGAACGTCTTCCCCGATCCGAAGGATACCTACACTTCAGTTCCCTCATTGAAGCTGCGTGCCAGAGCCACCGCCAGGACAACAATATCAGTGTATACTGTGCAGATGAGGATCTTCTTGTGACCATTGTGAGCAGCGCGGGCGACATGCAACATAATACGGGTATCGGCCTCCTCGTCGTTGAAAGGCGCCAGGGCCGAAGTATCCAAAAGCGCTGGCTTTCTCAAGACATCATCTTCTTTAGTGATGACCAGCTCCTTATCTTCAAGCTGGAATGAGTCGCAGAGGATGTCAGAGAGAAAGATGAACAGCTCTGTCTTGTTTTCGTCGACTCTGAGGAAGCTGGCCCAGTTTCCGGGTATAGTTGAATTACCCACCAGTCGTTCTCTCACCCCTTTTCTCCGCTTGGCTCTTGCTGCATTTTTCAACGAGTTTCTTATGAAGCGGTCCCATACCAGGTCCAGTCGCGTGGTTTGATGAAATTTTGAGAGTAAGTGAGGCACAATAAAAAACTTGCTGGGTATATTCTTTGAACGTTTTTGCCGTAGCAGGCTTCAGCAACTGGATGATGATTGCTCCATCTAGGACAATGCAGCTTGTTGGAGGTACCTCAGACCTAGGCTGACTCAAGTCTTCTAGAAAACTGAGAAGATTACTCTTTACACCAAACCAGATACCACCGCCGTCCGATAGTGCAGGAGGGAAAGCTTGGTTTTCATGTTTGAAGAATTTATCTAGATTTCCATTCCGGTTTTGTCATCCAATATACAAACGAGAGAAGAGGTTCATGTTGTTTCTGATGGATTTCATTCGCTGCTTGCCCTTTCCTTGTGGTTTTGTTTTAGCCTGACAAAATATTTCGATATTGTTTTTTTGATAGGATCATCTATGGGTTTCGTTCTCTCCACCAGTCGTTCTCTAAAAAATTTGTCAAACTGCACCTGTCCCACTTTATGTATACGACGGAGGTCGTCTACAGCTCGACATGGCATGATCTCGTTGGTACCAAGTACCAACAGATCTTGACTATCGTCTTCAAATGGATTCCCAAAGTCTTCCATCACTTTGATCATTGACTGTACATCTTTTTGGAAAGCACTTTGTACACTCGATGTCTGGTCATGATGCTGTGTCTCTTGATCGTTCTTGCTTAGAGTCCTTTAACTCTTCAATGACCCTGGCAACCTTTGTTCCTGCCACCATCCACCGTCACATTGCGCTGGGATTGTCAGTCAGACCTACTGCATCTCTGTCTCCTTTTATGGCTAGAATGTTCTATTCGTGGGCCTGATTGATGGGGATGGCGGAGAACGACCTAGTAGTTTTGTGGACTGTGAAATTCTGTCCGAAAAATTCATAGGCGATTTCAGGGTGTTTAGTTGGCAGTTCCACAATTTCTCGCAGATGCACAGGAATCCAGCGCGCGTAGTTGGTGTGATCCAAGGCATGAAACCACACTGCTAATTCTTTGAGGGCTCGTACATAGCAAATCGAGCTTAGCGCAGAGAGCGCACGTACACTAAGGCCGTCAGTTCCAATTCCAGTATTGTTGCCCAGTAGTGAAACTCCGCCTCTGCCTCTGGTGATCTCTGCCTCAACCAGTGCTTGCACCCATCCGCTCGCTCGCAACAAGTCACGAATGGTTTTCAGCGCTGCTATCTCGCTATGAAGACCTCTGAAGAGGATGACGAACTTCTCTTCACCGTACACCTGTCGCCACTTCCATTGAATTTGCTTTGCTAGTGTATAAGCGGGTGGTCGAATTTGAGCACTGGAATCTCGAAATGGTTAAGATGTTCCACTGCGTTCCTGGCGACATCCATGGAGTGCATGATCATAGCGACGGTATTGGCACTCTCCAGGAAGAGTGGGAATAGTGATGTGGTGTAGATATATCGGCTTGTGTTACTGGACTGTAGACTTGCGTGGTATGCAGCCCATGAAGTGTTTTCTAATGGGAAACTTTCCTTTACGGCTAATTGGGTGTGTTGTAGCCCAAGATACTCTCGTTCAATATGTTGTTTCAGGCCGCTGCTGCCTCTCAGGGATGTGATGTTGGTAACCGGTACCTGCGTGTTCTTGATGCTGCTGTTGACGGATGGAACTCCTGTATAGTATTGTGGTAAACGGTCAACTGATTTGAGGTCTCTTTCGTTCGAACATCCAAGGATACTGATGCAGCGGTCAACACCGGCTCCATGGAAGGCAGGATGTTCCTCCAACAAAATAGCAGTCCCATGAAATGACAGTTTTGATGTCGTGGAAATTGGAATATTGTCGATGTTGTCTACTGCGGCTGTGCTGAACACTTTTCCTGTCATCTTGGGAGGGCAGACTACTTGCTTCTGATGGTAGAGGCGGCAGGCCCTGTTCCCCAACTGTGCGGAGAGGGACAGGACTCGGACGTAGGAAATAGAAATTCCCATGTGTGACAGCTTCTCGACTAGCTCCCTTTTACGAGTGTGTGCAAGTAGCATGAGTCCGATATAAATGGGAAGTGGCATCTCCTGCTTGCTGGCGTGCGAGCTGGTCGAGACGTACTGTCTATGTCGGCTCTTCAGTGCTTCACACAATTGAATTTGAGGAGTTGGCTGATAGACAGTGCCGCTTGTGTAGTGCTTTCTCTAAATTCTTTGATACCTGATCCTTCCAATGTCATAGTGACCATGGCAAGCAACACTGATGGTACGGAATCCTGTTGACATACTGGAGGAAATTTGTTGAACAGATTGTCATCTCCGAAGATGTTACGTCGCACAATTTGCGCAGCGCACGCCAGATGGACAGCATCAATATCTGTATCTAGTTCACAAGCCTTTGCGAAGGCATCGCCGAGGTCTTCATTAAATGCAAGCAGGACATCGCACCCCTTATGCTTTACACACATGTTTGAAAAGTAAGCGAGCACTCCCTGTTTAGGACGGGTCGTGTGCAATCTGTCTTCATACTTGATTCCCAACATTTGTTCCATACGCGAAACATATAACTGGGCCAGGTCTGCAATTTTGAAAACCGGAGCCGTCTCGCCTTCCGCTAAAACTTCTTCAATATACACAACCAGTTGTGCAAAGGTGAGCCCTTTTATTGCTTGTTCATCATTTGAACTTTGACGAGACGTTTCATTAATCTTCCGAACGCGGTTGCACAAATTCACGAGACAATTGTGGTGGTACTTCGAATCCTTTGCAAACATGTCCCCAGCGTTGAGATTCGTCTGTAGGTCCATATCGCCCAGAATCATTGCACACGACCTGACACGCGAGTCCAGTTGGAATGTCGCAGCTTCATGAACAGGGGAATAACCAGCAGTTTCTCCGCAAAAGAAACATTTCACTTCTCATTGTTTAGGCGCAGTATTTGATTGTAGTGACAGACTGCATTTTCGCTTGTGGTCAGCAGCTTTTTGTACTGCGTCATCTTTGCCTATTTTCAGCTGCCTCTTTTCTGCTCTAACTTGGTTTTGTTATACCTTAGCATGCATATTTTATGGTATCGTGTATTGTTTGCAATCAATGCTGATTCAACGCCACTTCATTCATCTAGTCGGCTAAAAAAACAGATTTGGGGAGAAGCTCAAGGTCATTGAACCTTTTCAGATATCCTGCGAGAAGGCTCTAGCTACTCTCCTTGTCTTGTGTTTTCCTGGATGGCCATGTTAGCGACTCTTGCGTCACTTCTTGACATATGAAGCATAATGATCAGAGTGTCCCTGTTCTTGCTGTTCGGCCGGAGGTAGACTGTACTGTTTCTGCTACTTCGCATGGAGGCTTCACGAGTTTGAAGACCTTCGACATTGTTCTGGAAACAGAGAAGGAAGAATGAGTAAATATGTAAATGAATAAAAAAGCAGCATTTTCCGAAATTTCAAAGCTAGCTCAAATTAGTGATTGTTTAAAATAGTCCGGCAGTTTAGCTGGATATTTCAGCATACTGTGCACTTTCTGATAAAATCACAAAAATTTACACTCCGGTAATATCATATCTCAAGTGACACTCCGAGAAACTTTTTTATAATTTTTCCAAAATTGTGAAAGTATCTGTAGTTATGCAATCGGTATGAAAGGGTTAAGTGTCACTGTTGTAGATATTGCGCATATATATATATATATATATATATATATATATATATATATATTGTAGAGGTATAAGGATTTTAAGATTTTATTTTGGTGACGGAGATAAAGATTTATTAGAATTAAAATTGAAATTTCGCAAATACCGGTGCTCACTATAATATAGGTACCGCTGAACGAGCAATAGGGTCAATTCAGCAGGTAATGAAACATTATATTGATAGAGAATTCACAAATTGGGGCGAGATTCTTCCATGTATTGTGTTTACAATGAATACGCAAGTTCACGACTGTGCGAAGCATTTGCCATACTATTTACTAACAGGACGTGAACCCAGAAAATTCCTAGAACAAGAACTGGACATTCCCTGTGAGGACGTTGAGAATGATGCGCGAATTCAAGCCGTGAAGCAAGCAAGAAAAGTAGCGTACCAAAATCTACAAAAAAGTTTTAAGTCGCAGAAAAAAACAAATAAAGAAGAAATTTCCCCAACCTAAGTTTGACATGGGGCAGAAAGTGTGGATAAAAGAAATGCCACGAACAGGAATCCCAGCATGTTTTGGGGCAAGATTTAACATCCGAGGTATTATTTTAGAACGAATGAATAACAATTCGTATAAAGTGAAATATGAAACCCAACAAGGGTCAAGAGAAAATTGACACTGTGGACATTCGTCGAATAACCTTTCGTTGGACCGAAGGATGGAGAAAGTGACAATGATGAGGATGACTCAAGTTCAGACAGTGATAACTAGGTAAATGAAAAAGGAAAATTTAGTGTGAGCCTCATGGTTCCACATGTTCGATTACCACGACCGTTTATAATTGTTGCGGTTGAAACGAAAAAAATAAATAAATTAAATTGTTTAAAAGTTTGAATTATTTCAATAGGTCATCTGTAGACAAAATAGGTTTATCAGTGAACTGCAAACTGGACAGCAGGGTAACAACCACAGTCCGTCCGAAGCCGAAGGAAATGTCGGTTTCCATCAGAAAATCCCGAACTGGTAAAATATGTTTTGTTTACAGAAATTAGAGGAAATAGGAATATAGATTTTAAAAATTAGAGAGTCGTAATTCATTGATCTGTGTAGTAAATTATCTAAGGCGCATATACAACATAAATAAATTAAATAAAAATAGGATTAAATAAACAACTAATAAATAAGTAAACAGTATTAATAATAGCTAAATAAAAGATTTAAAATTTATCAAAATAAATAAAGTAATTCAGTATGTAGAGAGAATAAATAATTTAAGGTTTTAATTATTTACAGTAAACACCATGTTGACGAATATAATTTTGGGAGTGATAGTGATGACGGTGTGCGTAGGAGAAGACGATCATCATCAGGTCTCTTTACCAGAGATTGGGTTGGCATTAGTGCAGGACGGTTATGCGGTGCATTCATCAAACATGGTGTATACAACTATAAAATTGCATTTAAAATTTCAAGAAGCAATGCCGGTGCATGATAAATGTACCAATGCGTACGATAATTTAAACGAATATGCTACGGAATAACGAGAATTTAGGAGAAATATTGTAAATTTATTTCCATGCCATTTTTTTTACGAAAACGGCAAGACTAAGTGTATTCATAATTATAGAAGTAAAAGATTTATATTCTCTTGGTTATTAGGTTTGTCATCTATTGGTTTGTCAACAAATAGTTTGGATCATAATCAACAATTGTCATCTTCGGTAGAAAACTTTCTAAACATGAAAACTTACTGGCTAATGAAATTAAAAACTTAAAAACATCCTTTAATACTCAAGTTTGACGCAAATATCTATACTCTAGGCCAGACAAGGACCTCTATTACTTAACGCTAATATCTAAGCTCCAGGCCAGTCTAGGACCTCTCTTGTTTACGCTAATATCTATACTTTCCTTTGAATAAGAAATTAATTCACACCTTTAATCAATACTGAATGAAGATTTCCTCTTCTTTCAAATCAAAAGTAGATTTTCCGTTGATACTTGTTTAAAAAAAACACAAAGTACTATCTTGACTAATTTAAAGCAAATTAGTTTGCAAATGAAATGTCACGACGGAAAGCAACCGAAATCGACTTTACTACATTCAATCCAATGCGTTGTAATTTCAAAACATTATCAAACATAAACCGGTCAAACATTACTCTCAAACAATATGAACACGTCAAACGATTTTTACTTTTTAGAAAAAAAGAAATAATTTTTACGTTCAGTTTATAATTATTCAAGTCAGAATTAATAAGATTTTCGATTGGTACTCCATTAATCACAATCATAATTTTTAAACCTGAAAAGAACATAGGGTAACAAGTACATTTCAAAAGTTTCGGGTATAATCCCTCCACCTTTGCTCTCCTGGATTTACCGAGCTTACTCCGTTAAATCTCTGTATAATTCGCGGAAATCTAGCCAAATGAAAGTCAACAAGACAACTCACTGAAAACACAGAATTGACGTAGACAAACAATGTACTAGAAAAATTGAAAAATCACTCACCTTTGAACATCCACCTTATTACCTCTGATTTTCGTAGTTTTTTCTGCCCTCAACTGCCTTGGACTCATCACTTTTCAAACAAGAATAATCCACTGTATAGTGAGGTTATGCTCAGGGTATAGTTTTAACGATCCCAATTTAATCGGTAACTTAATTGAGAAAATTGGGACGTTAATACACAATTTCCCACACTCACAAAACTGGGAAATAATTCGGAAACAATTATAATTATGTGATTCTGAGTATTACCAAAGCACTTTTCTGTATTTTGCTTGTTAACAAAAACAGAGAGAACTAAGCCAAGCCTCCCTTTCAATACCTTCACCATTTAAGCATCACTAATTTCACTAGTTTTAGAAGAACAAACAAAAACACGTAATATTGCACTAAATGAAATATTACGATTATCATAATCCTCACGTATTAGGGTTATTCTTATTTCACTTTGATATCAGACTCTTCTACAACGAAGACTTCAGGACAAGAAGAAGCGAAGCAAAGCCGAAACGTCCATTTCGATTCGTAATCCATTCGAACAACCAAACAATCCAGATGCTGCACGTTCGGATATTCCAACCCAAGTCAGCTAGCCGAGGCAAGCTGCTTGCGGTGGCAAGGCTATGGCCATGTGCAGACGCCTACCAGCGCATAAGCCAAGACCTTGAAGCTCTTGATTGTGAATAGAAAGGAAATCTTCTCACAACTCTTATTTCATTTATGTCTTTTTCTCCTATTTTTTTAAATGATTTTTTTAATAAAGCTTGTCTCCTTCTTTAACACATATTAATAAATACATTAATATTATTTGACCATTATTCATCTTAGATTTACATTTTTATTTTTATAATTCCCCTTTTTTTCCCTGTTTCTTGTAACGGGCACGTTACACGGTATATTTGACCGAAGGTAAATATCACTCTTTGGATAAAACGAAGTGCGAGTTTAAAAGTGTTTTTTTTTATATTTTTGCGAAAGTATTACATTAGACGATGAGGCAAAATCTTTGAATAATATTGTATTAAATAATACTTTAGAAGAATGTCAAAAAAATTCAGAAAAATGTTTGGGGAAAGTAATATTTCGATATACACATGCAGGTGTTATGTACTCATCTGTTCAGCAGGATGCGTATATGACGAAGGTAGTTGTGCATCAGGAAGTTACTTCCATAAAATTGGAACAGACGAGGAATAAATCATATTTTGCAAATTACGAAAAATTTGATAACATAATTATAGGTGAATTTGTAATTCGGACTAATCAGAGAGTACAAGTCCGTAATAAACATATTAAATTGATGGGGAATTGGACGGAAAAACAAATATTTTTTTTCATACGCAAGAATTAAATGGATTAATAGAGAAATTATTAAAATTAAAAGTAGATACAACAATGCCAGAATTAAGTTTAAAAACAGATTACATTGTGTATGTGGTAGGTGGAATCATAATAGCACTAATAACAACGACTACGTTGCTTGTAATATTGTACTGTAGACTCTACAAGTCGATTCGTCAATATAAAATACAAAATCAATAATAATAATAATAATAATAATAATAATTATTATTATTATTATTATTATTATTATTATCAACAAGCAATAATATAGTACACGCATGACGTAAAATAATGTTGTATGTACCTTGGGTTTTAAAAAAATATTGAACATTTATAGGTATGGAGAAGAAAATTATTTTGGTAAAAAAATTAATGATGAAACGCTTACCTGGAAAAGAACGACTGAATTAGAATAGTAAACAATTGAAAAATCAGTGTAAATACTTACCGAACAAACGTGGTAAACATGAGTCAATTAGCCTAGATAATAGGATAATCCTAGACATCCTAGAGTCAGAGTATCCATTAGTGTAACGGAAAGGTTAAATGAACGGAAGGAAACACGCGCAAAGTAGAACGAGAACACCCTGTACTTCAGTTATGCAAAAGAAGCATTAAGGATAGTAATAGTAAAAGCTGACACTATCATAGGCTAAATAAATCAAGTAGATATAGTAATAACTAGGGTTAGTAAGATCAAAACAACAGTGAGACAACTAGCGGAAAGCTACTTAAACAGCGAGAATGAAAATTAGAGCCTAATGAAAATAGTAATAGAGCTAGATAATAGATAAAATAGAGAATAAGAATAGATTATATAAGTATAAAATGTAAAAAGTAAGGTTACTAGTGAAAATAAATAATCCGAAAAAAATATGTGGAAATTTGAAAAAATAGATACATACCGAGAAGAAAAATAGTAAAATTAATATTTAAAGGAATGTTAAATGAACTGTAAAATAGGCAGAATAGGATTCATATGTATTGCATCTTGTCTAAAATATTCAGAATTGGTATGTAAACAATGAATTTTGGCTCAAATTTATTTCTTAATTCCAAGTTTTTTTGAAAAAAGAAGTGAGAATTATAAATAATTAATAATCGATATAGCAATATATTAGCATATTGATATTTGTTAATAGGAGCATTGTATTCATTATATAACATTTTAGATTTTTAAGTTTATATTCGTATGGAAAACTAGACAGACGTTGATTGCTCCCATGCATAATATAGAATTGCTTGGCAACATTACCGCCATCACTCACAGCGCGAGCGCTGAATATCCCTACCATCATCAAGGTGGCGGGACTTATCGCAACCAACATGGAAACTTGCTACAAGCCACACCTACATATAATGAATACAGCATTTTCATGCGAATTTCGATGCAATATGTATAAATTCTAACTGAATAAAGGGTGGCAATGTTGTAGAAAGATAGAAAAAAGATTAATACACGTATTAGTACCTAAATATATGCGTATAAGTAGTTAAAAGGCGTATTTCAGTACATAAATATGAGCGGAAATGAGTCTCGCTACTACGACTTTAAAAAAAAAGTAAAATAAGAGAGGAGAAGGAGAGAACTAATATCTAATAATAGTGACCTTTAGCACTAAGATATATTACATAAGAGTAAAAAAATAGTTCATTGCAAGGAAATATGCATTCATCGTGCTTAAAAGAAGTAATGAAACAATAAAAGAACGAAAAGTAGGCCTATGGTAAACGAAACGTAAGATTTTACTAATGGTAACCATTGGCACAAATATAGAAACGTATTAGCTCAGAATAGATAAAATAGACAAAAATACATGAAAATAGAATCTCACGCCTAGTTATTTTATATTTTGCAGAACTATGGAAAAGAAGACAGTGGTATTAATAGTAGTTTTTATAGCATTAGGAATTTTAGTAGGGTTGGTTCTAATAATTACTGGATATGTTATATGTAGATTACAGAAAATAGATAAAAGGAGAGGAAATGTTGCTTGTATAGAAAACACTAAAGATACACACTATGCAAGTACTGGCATATACTCAGTAATTCACATACACAAATCTGAATAACACTTGAGAATAAACACTTTAGATCACAATGGTGGAATGATGGAACTGGCAGGAGAAAACACAAACATAAGGAGTGCACATATAATTACGAGCACTTCCGAAATCCAGAGTGTTGCACACAGTAACACGAATTTCGAAGATGCCGATACCGTAAATAAGCACGAACTTTTAACCCAAGAACCGAACCATCCTAAGGTTTACTTTACACCAAGTGATATTGTTATTCTTTGAAAATCACTAAATTTTCGATAAAATAACCACAAGCGCGAAATTCACGGGCAATATCGCACTTCGAAAGGAAGCCACGTAAAAGATCTTCAAGTTCATGTATCAAGGGCACCAAAAACTTCAAAATCAGCATTCTACGGCATGCGTTGAAATCATAGTTGCTATCCTCAAGAGTGAAATTTGTAATAGCTAGTGAAGTGAATAATTAGTGGTGTTTTATTTTTCATATTTTTCAAACACGCTATAAAACGCAATATCGTAATAATGACATTACTATTGAAGCATGAAATTCATTTTAGAAAGGTGAATTGTGTTTCAGTGAGTGAACTATTCATGAAATAAATTGGTGATCAAGACACTAAGATTTACAACAAAATTTTTACATTTAGAAAGTATGCAGTGAACTTTGATACCGTACTGAATGGAAAATTATTGTGAAGACATATAAAAAGTACATGTATATAATTTTGCGAGTGCACTGAGTAGTACGTAGTGCAATATAAAAACACTACATGGCATAAGACTACATTATATCATTGAGATTAATGCCATAAACTGTTTGAAAAATGAAATAAAACCTACAAGATATAGAGAATGTATATTTTTTAAAATTAAATGTGAAATATTTTATATAAAACAAAGTATAACGATATATATAAATATAGGTGATGGAAATTATGTACGATTTTAAAGTATTGATTTTTGTATAAACGTATTTTTGTATTAAATGTTAACTCAATTTCTATGCAGAAATCTAGCCGAGAACGGAGTTCCCTCGTTTTGAAGGAGGGACATGTAGAGGTATAGGGATTTTAAGATTTTATTTTGGTGACGGAGATAAAGATTTATTGGAATTAAAATTGAAAAAGATTAAAACACTGTGATGTTATGTTATGTCATTTTAACACGTGCATTTGTTTGTTTATGTAAATTGCCAATATTCAAAACATTCAATAAACATTCACTAAAACATTCAGCAACGAACTTTATCTAATTTCTGTTGTCTTTCGGGTATCCACTGGCGGCCATTTTGGAAAATGGCTACCACGGCCGCTAAGGGTGAGTTGGCCGATGGCTCCACATCCAAATTTGTTCATATTATATCTGCCTACCTCTGTGCCAAATTTGGTGATTTTATCAAAAGTGCACAATAGGTTAGCTAATCCGCAGTACTAATAGCTTTATGGGCAAGAGAATAAATTGAAATTAAGAATTTATTAATAGACGGTGCGGTCGTATTCACATTTTATTTATTTTTTATATTTGTATATTGTATATAGTATTCTTTAGGCTTATGAAAAATACTCGTAATTACAAGATCCAACATCTCTACTAGGAGGAGTAGGCCCAAATTAGTTGCTATGTTATTGATTGGTATTCGTCTAATTGCGTGAGTAACTGATTTATGTTGTACTTAGCTGTATGAAATAACTTATCTAAGGAAATTTCAAGTTCAAATAATAATCCTACCAGATTATCTTTTAGCATGCAAAGGCGCTAAGTGTGAAATTCTCGGTCCGGAGAGATTTTATTGTTTATTCCATGACGCCATTCTTTCAACGTGAGCGTGACCTACGCAAAATGTTGTGTACAGTACGCTTTTTAATTACTTTTTCCATTGTCATTGGTGTTTTACTAACTAGTAATTAGTTTCACCCTCCATTGATTTTAGCAAATCATTTTATATAAATACACATAATAATTTTATTATTTATTTGGCTTGTGCTGTGTATTCCCACAAATTCATGTTCTCAGTAGCAATTAGAAAAGATCAAATCCTTACCAGAATCTTACATAAGACTGAACTTGGCACAACAGAAGAAGAAATAACATTTAAATTGCAATCGGAAGGGGAATTCCATAGAAGTATTGGTTTCCTCGTGCATAAAAGATTTGATTTCATTTGATTTGATTTTGGAGTCCCGTTAAGCAGCGAGGTTATATGAGAAGTATTCTTACAACTTAAATTTAGATTCAAACGACGTAGATATGTCGGAATTATTATAGATAGACCTCATGTATTACACCGTAAACAAGTGTAAACTTTCTTCAAGAACGCAACATTTTACCATTTCATTTTTTGTAAACATGCAGATACTGTGCAAGCCGTTAAGAAATTCGTCATTTTTATGAAAAATATGTCATTCAGAAGCATTGTTTAAGGAATTATAATATGAAAGATGCTACCCACAGTAGGTCAACATCACATATGAAGTGGATGGCGCTTTGTAAAGCAGTCAAGCACCCTATGAGAAAATGGAGACAAGCGAAAGTAAAACCGAGCCAGAGAGAAAAGCGACCCCGAGCTAGACTGAGTTGTAGTCAAAATAGTGAAGTCGATCCTATTGGAAGTGAGCAGGAACTCATTAGGTAGAATTACAAATAAAATTAAATTAAATATTTTAGTCTAAAGATTCATGACTTTGCCTTTAAGACCAAAGGAGATAGACTATTCTGGCAAACCGTATCATGGTGGAAAGAAAATGTGGGAGAAGGAAGAAGTACCCTAAGAAAACTAAACATTGTTAATTCTATTTTCGTCCCTGTATAAGTTAAAGGAAAAAGCCACACATTTACCACTGATACACATTATTACCGTGGAGAAAAAATGAAATACTTGACTACCACAATAAACCAGGGAATTTAACTCGAAGTGGCAACATAGTTGTGAAATGCAATGTATTGAATCAATACCCTTAAGAAGCTTGCAGTCCTTCGGTGTAGCCTCCGCCAGCCTTTTGAACCCTTCGCCAGATGTCTGGTAACCTTTGAATACCTGTCAAAGTCCCACGTTGTGAGAGGGTGTTGATAGTGCGCCTTAAGGCACGAACAATACTGAGAATGTCTCTGAAACGCTTGCCCCTGTGAGGTTATTTCATGTTTGGGAAAAGATAAAAATCGCAGAGTCTGATATCCGGGGAGTATGGCGGGTGATCCAATATCTCCCAACACCATTGTCGTAACAGAGTCTGTACTAGATAGACTGTATGGCATCCGCCATTGTCCTGTAGGAGAATTGATCCAGATTCCAGGAGGTGCGAACGTTTGCGCTGCAATTCTTGTCGCAAATGGTCTCTGAGGTATGAAGCATAGTATGTAGCATTGACGGTAAAGCCTAGTGGAACTTGATGTGACAGTATAATGCCTTCGTGGTCGTATGACATTATTATATCACCTACATGATTGGCTTTTTCGGTCATGGAGATTCTCGGTTGCGCAATTCACGCGACTGAAGTTTCAATTCAACCACGTAGTATCTTCCCCACGTTTCGTTACTTGAAATAATGGGTTGCAAGAAGTCATCACCTTCCACCTTCCTCGTTGTGACGTTGAAGATGTAGGCGCGCACATTCACACCTATGGCACCTTTGAAACTCGGGTCAGAGCATGGGTTGTCCATCTGGCTGCAATTTTCCGCATGCCTAAATCTTGTTAGCATGTGGAACACTGATTCACAAGAAATGTTCAGCTCCTGGGCCAATTCACTACAAGTCTAACGCCGATCACCGTCAATCACTGTCCGTAGTCTTGCAAGATGAATTTCGTCCGTAGCCGTTCTCAGATTTTCTCCACCGTGCATTTTGTCTGTTGACTGTCGTCCCACCTGAAATGCTGCAACCCATCTCGCCACTTTCCGATATGGTAGAACAGCTTCACCACAGGACTCGACTAATCCTCTGTGAATCGTCCTAGCATTTCGCTCTTGTACCAAATGGAATTTAATAAACACACGCTGCTCTGCACGCGTGAACATTGTGTTAGGGCGTTATTTCACAAAACAATCACTTTAACAATGTCTACTCGCTACATGCGCCGTAATTTGAGCCGCAACAGCCATGCACTGAGTCGTATACGTTCACGGAACACACTACCTTCGTCATTTATCTACTGCCAACACAACAGTCGAATCGTAGCAGTATTGCAAGTTCGAGCAAAGGGGATTTTATACCTTTTACTATTGTTTCTTCAGTTTCCATAAGATAACATTTAAATTTTACTTCATTAATATCTAACTAAATATGGTACGTAGCAACTTAAAATGTTCCATGTGTATACAGAAAAGCAATAGAAATTAGATTGTTGTTTCAATTTCACGCTTAATGTCGTACAACAAACCAATGAACTTTTCTTAAGTAACATTGTAACGGATTATACATTGAGCGTTGTATGTTCCAATTTGATCTTTGCAAACAATGTCCTGCTGACAGGCATGTATTTCTCTCTCCCTTCTTAAGTCCATTTCCAATGGGTGTACGGGCT
The DNA here is from genome assembly GCF_964235325.1 of Thermobia domestica. Classification (NCBI taxonomy): domain Eukaryota; kingdom Metazoa; phylum Arthropoda; class Insecta; order Zygentoma; family Lepismatidae; genus Thermobia; species Thermobia domestica. The sequence continues at coordinate 11,490,411 of NC_137461.1, read as the reverse complement.
ACCCTCATCCCAGTTCTTTCCTTTGTTTCTGCAGAGCGGATAGAAGATTTTGTATAAACGTCACAAAGGAAGAATATTTGCTTCCAAAACAATTTGAAATATTTGCTTCTTGCGATTTCATGCTGTATGATGTATAATGCGAAAGCAAAGATCAGGTAGAGAACGTCAATTTCTTCATTACTTATGATAGTAAGTAACTAGTTAGATAATGATTATTGGAAAATAATTTAATATTAGTAAGTTCCAAATCTTTGTAATAACACTGCCTCAATAGTAGAAAATAGGATAACGGGAGTATGTATTTGGACAGCACGATCAACAATTTGATACATATCATGGTTGAAATTTAGCTTTCCTTTGCATCACAAAGTTTATATGAGACGTTTGCATGGATACAAAATACAGAATTCCTTGTAATAACTGGGATTTGAAATTCGTGGCAGGTAGTCACTTCTACTTTCTCGCAACTATAGATATTTAAATAATTTTCTGGAAGTAATCAAAAATCAAATTTACTTCAAAATTCAATCAACAGAAACGATGGATTTAACCCCGTGTACCAACTTTCCCCCATGAATAAACATACGTAAGTAACATTCTAAAAATAAAACAGCCTTTCCCGTTTGTCTGTCTAGTGGCTAGCTCGCGCACCTTTGAATCACAGATCTAGAGTTCGATACCCGGTGGAAGAGTCTTGAAATTTCAACACATCACTAAGGATTCGGATTCTGTTGAAGGCTCATGTCTCTTATAACATCGGTGGAGAAAAGAATGCTAAACTCTAATCCCACCAAGCCAACCAAGCTAGTGAAAAACGGACGTAGTAATATAGCAATAATTTAGACTACGTGAGCGATTTTCTAAAGTTTCAGATCATGATAATAAATATAAGTGAAACTACGGCCTGGAACATTTCTAGTTCTTGTTACTCAAAAATAAGCAATATAATATATACACATGATTTCAGGAAATAACATCGGGAAGTGAATCCTTGGACGAAAACATGAAAAAGCTTACAGACCAACCTTGGTGTGCAATTGAGTTATTTCAGATCTATTGCCCACAGAAAATTTGTCGTAACTGCACTCATTTTTTCCGATACCAAACGTTTCAGTATTCTTGCCAATTTGATGTCGAGAACAGAACCCAACCAACCCCTGCGTGGTTCCTAACCCGTTCCTACAACAACAACAACAACAACTACTACTACTACTACTACTACTACTACTACTGCTGCTGCTGCTGGTACTACTACTACTACTACTATTGCTACTTTAATTATTGTTATTATTGTTATTATTACTAATACTACTTTTTTGCTATAGGTCTGTATAGTTCAAGAGCGAACTTATTTTAATGAAATAAGTTTAATAAAAACTTTAAAAAATAATCGTTAAATCACGTTTTGAATATTATTTTTAATCTTATTTTAACGAGAGAAGTGTTATAATTTAAAAAAATATATAAAAAAATCCTTATACAGTGTTTGAACCCACGCCAAATACGATTTTCCTTATTAGCATGTTGCGATAGCTTACTCGCCTACGAGGGCAGAAAGCATCTGGCGTTTACTTTGTGTTATATGTAGGTCATGACTCGTGATGTCGTATCTGTATCGGCCAATGAGATCAGAGGTTATCTGAAACGTTTAGGAGCCGCAAATATGCTAAGGGTACGAAAAAGAAATAACCCGAGCAATACTTTGTGGTTTAACGAAAACGCCTTAAAGTTTTGTTGTGTTTGACTGCAGCATAATATGGTTTATTTCAAGAAATTTGATCGAGAATCTTTTAGACTGGTGAGCCGTAACTTTCATTTTGTGTTCTCGAGGAAGGATTAATTTCCCTAAGTTTTTTTGATGTCATTTCCGAACATCCTGTGAAGATACATAGTGAGACCTCGGGTTATAAACTTCATATATTTTCGCTGTTTGTGAATCAAAATCATTTTCCCGTTGAAGTTGAAATAAATACATATAATTAGAATTTGAATGAGTGTGTTAAACAATGGTCCAAATCCAGAGTGAACTCAAATGAAGTTCATATCCATATTCACTTTTTATATTTACATGCAAATTAAATTAGGACTCTAATATATTTCTGACTGTGTAAACGAACTGGGAGGAATGAAGTATATCTTCCGTACTTTTTACTGATTTCACTTGTACAGTTTTGATTTGTCCTTGTCAAGTGACTCTTCAAATATTCACAAGTACAGTGCATGCTAGATCAGTACAATATATCATTACCAGGTGTTCCCCATGAATGAGTCTGCAAAATTGTCATTTCTGTAACCAGGTGTCCCAGGTTTGAAAGTAGATACAGGACAATTTGTCTCAGATTCAAACTGAGTAGTACTTTGTAACCCAATTTAAACTGTAGGTCCCGTAATTCATATCTACACTGTTACATAAGAACGGATTAAAAATTTATTTCTATGCATATGTAATATAAATAAACTAAAAGTGTTGTAGCTATGGCCCCTTCTTTTTTTAATGAATAACTTCAGTTTGATGGCAATGATTCGACTGAGCTCGGTCTCAATCTGAAGAAATAACCGCAAGCCGGTTTAACTCTAGATCAAAGGTCAACTAGCTCTTTTCGTTTAGAATCAAGACTCTTTTTTAGTTCAGAATGTGAAAGCGCTTACGAATTTTATTAGAGATTATGTAACCTAATTGGTTGTCACAAAATATCATGATGGAAGGTTTTATACTTCCCGCTTTAACCTAACTTAGGCTCTAACCCAATCTATCTTATTTTTATATATATTTCTTAACTGTAACTGTGTGAACCAGTAACCTCTCAGATGTTTAAGATTCCTTATTCCTTATTAAAAATTTAAAGTGGGTTTAACTGCATGGAAATAATCTTATATATTAGTTTCCCTAACTCAATCCATTATTCAGACGCACTTCTCTGTTTGGTTTATTCAATCTTGGACAGTGCTGAATGGGCAGGCTAGTAAATATTTGTGCTCTACTGGTAAATCTTTTGTAAAACTAGTTTACGATGAAATCGTTTGGCTTATTTTATTGTTGAAAAATTGAGACCATGATTATCCATAAAATAAAGAAAATTTTTGAAATAAACAAGTAGCACTGCCACGTGTACATCACGCAAAGGAGTTTAGTTTCTGTGGTACGATATTTTTACAATTAATATTGAACCTGGGAATTGTAGTAAATTTCTACCACTTCCGGTTCTGGTAGAGAGATTAAACTAGAGACTAAATGAATTCTTGAGACGTCTTAATTTATTGCAGAGAACCACTTGTTGTTATCTACTACAATTTTTATTGTATAACCATCAACGTTAAAACCGGAAGTAGTGGATTTTATCCTCTTTTAGTTTGAATGGAGACTTAAGAGAAAAGGTAGTAGTTATTTTTAGAACACTGAATAGAAAGCAAGACCGTCATTCCTATTCAATGCCATTCGCTTTTATCATTCCTGTTCTATAGAGATCACTATTGAAACCGGAAGTGGTTAATTTCTACGACTTCCGGTTTCAATGGAAGACTACAAGAGGAGATGAAAGTACTCTTGAGACGCTTGTGACCTGCTTGATTGGAGTAAACTGCTTTCACCTATCTTTTTCCAATTTTGCTCTATTTAGACCAATATTTATTGGAACCAGAAATTATAGTTGACTTGATTCATTTTCAGTTTTAGTAGAGAGTTAATAATAGATATTAAATATGTTCTTACAAAGCTGCGATCTCAGTATATATTACCATTTTCTATCTATGGTGATCAAAGTTCAAACCACAAATAATTTATTTAACCCACTTCCGGTTTGAGTAAATTACAAACTCTTGACTATATTTTGACTTGGTGATGATCCATCATGCAGTTCTTTATTTTTTTCATTTTCTTTCTTTTTTCCACACACATGCACACACAGTATGGTTAATATATAAGGAAGTAGCTAAACCTAAGAAGTAAAACTTGGTTTTCTCCACCCCTGTATACAATTAATCCATTCTGATCACAGGAACATCGCATTGTCCGTTTTCTATACTAAATAATATAAAATGAAATGAAACGTATCCTTCCAGAAAACAAAAGATAGGTAAATAAGAAACATGTAGAGTTTTCTTGGTTGTATAGTTGTGAGTGAGAAAGGTGAAAGGTCATGCTTCGAAGAAGAATCCGTCCATTTCAAACAACAAAGGATGTAGAAAAGCCATTAAACAGGTTTCAAAGATCTTTGTTCTACCAAGTATTTTAGTGACACGTGAGTCACACCATCTTCCACCGAAAAGACAAATTCAGATAGTCGTCGTCGTAAAGTTGTAGGAACTCAATAGGGAAGTGCTGATGGGGGGTGAGAAGGAAGACTGCTCAAGGCGTAACTAGTTACGGAAATAAAAGTGTTTGACATGAGTTTAGATTCTCACATTGTTACATTTGCATCCTTCCCCAGCATGTGTTCTTCAAAGGATATCACCTGTAGTTATATATGAGGTATAAAAGTGGTCTTTTGATCCTTTAACAGCAGAAGTGATTACCTCATTACGAAAATAATTATTAAAATTCATTTAAGTCATTAGGTTTAAAACTGAGATAACCACTACTTTGTATTGTTCCTTGGCATTCATACAGAAAATTGCAAGTTTCTAAGTGCAGTATTTTGTAAAATTTATATGAATTACATTTTACATGTTGCTTTATGGAGATTCTGAAGCCTTTATGATGGGTAGACATCCCCCTAAATGACCCTCGTATTTATCATTGTCACCCGTGCGACACTTTAATAGGTTGCCAGTAGTACTTTGTTTTCGCCATTGTTTGAAGCGCGTAGATGTAGGCTTTTCTCTGTGGTTGGTTTTGCATATACGAGGTAATGACATGAAATTTTGTCTTCTACGCCATAGGCATGTAAATGCGTACACATCTGTATAACGAATGCGACAAAACGTACAATATATTGGTGCGTATGAAAAATCATACACACTGCGCTGCATGGGAGAGCAGTGTGTATAAATTTACATATGCATGGCAGCTAACATGTTAATGTCAGATAGACAATATTTTTGCTCTAGGGAGCAGAAACTAAACGAAAAATATGTTAAACCGAAAAATAAGTACCACTATATATATATATATATATATATATATATATATATATATATATATATATATATATATAATTCTGAGAGGCGTGGTAATGTATATAAGTTTATTGATTTCCTACGAGAATATTCAGTTCACACCGTAACTTTTCATCACTCTTATGATAAGTAGTTATGAAGAACAGGCTTCATATCTTCTTCAATTTTTATATTTCTGTTTCATAGTTATTAGAGCTCTTCTGTTTAGTTCACATTAGTAGTTAGAGAATTTTGTGTTCCCATTTCTTGCTGCTCTATAATAAATATCAATAATAAATTACCGTAGATACCGTGAATTATTAAATAATTTAGTTATGAAATTATAATTGATATTATGGCGCAAAGGTTTGTGCCGAAATGGTTATTCACTATTTTGATTTGTTTTTTTTCTAAAGTGAAGCGTAACACACCGATATCACATGCAAAGTATATCTATGTTCTGACAATCGCACAGTGATAAAATTTTTCCCAATTGGTCAGAAAAGCAGAGAGATTTTGATACATTAACTGGAGGACCTACAGAAAGATTTTCAAATTTTTAAACTAGCATCGTATGTGAATAATGTTTTACGTTTCCTAGGTTGCGGATCGAGGAAAAGGCCTCTAAATATAGAGGTTAACTGCGAGTATACTGAATAACCAGTCGCGCAAAGATGATTAGGAGTGGTCCTCCAGCTTAGGGATTTTGGGTCAGGCTAAGAACTTCATCCTCTAAAAAAAGGCACTTGTTCAGAAACATTCAAAAAGCCTCGGACCTGGGCTGATAACTTGGCACGACCGCAGCAAAAAAAAAAAATGGACATGAGATTTGGAACATCGAATATTAGATGTCCTTATAGGGCAGCGCGTTAAAATCCGTAATGAGTGAGTAAGAGAAATACAGGATGGACCTAGTAGGAGTTCAGAAAATTAGATTGGAAGGAAATGGATTTGTGAATTCCGGAAATTGTACGTTCTCTTACGGGGAAGAAAATAAAAATCACCAGTTAGGAACAGGGTTTTAAGTTCACAAACGAATATTACCAGCAATTAAACTTATTGAGCTTGTCACTGACAGACTTTCTTTTATTACTCTTAAAGGACGATGGTGTGATATTATTGTTTCAAATGCACATGCCCCAATTGAAGGTAAGGATGACGATATAAAAGACAGTTTTCACGAAGAAGTGGAACGGATATTTGACCAACTCCCGCGATACCATATAAAAATTCTACTAGGGGATTTCAATTGCGTACCGATTATACGGTACGAAAGTCTGCATAAGGAAAGTAATGGCAACGGTGTTAGGCTCGTGAACTTTGCAACATCCAAAAACCTAATCGTGAAGGGTACAAAATTCCCACTTCGCGACGTTCATAAATACACTTGGACATCACCAGACGGAAAAACACATAATAAAAATTGATCTCGTTTTACTAGATAGAAGAAGACAATCTAACATAATTGATGTCCAGTCGTTTAGAGGAGCTAATTTTGACACTGACCACTACCTGGTAGCAGCGATACTACGAGAGAGATTATCGTTGAATAAAGGTAATATTCAATGTCCGAAAACGGAGAGACTTAACTTACAGAAATTAAAAGAGAGTCAGGTAAGAGAGGAATACGAGATTGAAGATTCGAATAGATTCTCGGCATTAGAAGATTCATAGTGCACTAGTGTTGAGGTTACTTGGATTAAAATTAGTGATAGAATTAAAATTTCAGCAAAAGAAAACTTGGGACACGCGGAATACGTAAGAACAAACCATGGTTCGACAAGGAATGCATTAAACTACTATAGAAGAGAAAACAGTCAAAATTATGTTGGGTACAAAATCCGAATGAAATAACCACACATAACTTGCCCAGATATCAGGCGGAAGCTTTCAAAACTTTTAGATCAAAGAAACGAATTGTTATAAAGCTAAAATTAAGGAATTTGAAGACGATAGTAAAAATAAAAAAACATTCTGGGCATGTATAAGGGGATCAGCGATTTTAACAAATGGCTATCAACCTTGTGCTTATAAATTAAAAAAGCTGACGCAACAGTTCTCACTGATACGAGTAGCATCTTAAATAGATGGAAAGATTTGTTTGACGATTTGCTTAACACGCAACCAAAAACGAATGCGCGTGGCGGAAAGGTGATACAAGCCGCAGAACCGTACATTCCAGAACCCGAGCGAATAGAAGTAGAAAAGCAGTATAAAGAAATTAAAGAAACACAAATCTCCGGGTGTAGATGAAATTCCTTGTGAGTTAATTTTAGCTGGAAGCGAAATATTGGAACAAGATACACAAACTCATTCTCGTTATCTGGAACAAGGAAGAAATGCCACAAGAGTAGAAGGAATCAATGATTGTTTCAATTCACAAGAAAGGCGACAAAACGGAATGTAATAATTATAGAGGCATTTCTCTTCTGTCAACATCCTGACTCCATACGCAGATGAAATTATTGGAGATTATCAGTGCGGATTTAGACGAAATCGATCAATTATCCATCAAATATTTACTACTCGAAGAAAAGAAGTGGGAATACAACATTCCGGTACATCAACTATTTATTGATTTTAGAAATGTGTACGACTCGGTTAGGAGAGAAATATTATACAACGTCCTTACGAAACTTGGAATTTTAATTACATTAATTTGGATCCCAAAGTTAAGTCCGCGTAGGAAAATTTTTCTGAACGAGCTTTCACGCCGAAAATTTCCTGAAACAATAAGATGCGTGTTCGCCATTATTAAAGGAAAATCAAAGATAATAACCAGGGACTAGAGTTGAACGGCATTCACCAGGTTATGGCGTATGCTGATGATATAAATTTAGTAGGGCATGATAGGAGAACAATAGAAAGAAATACAGAGATCTCATTAAACACTTGTAGGAACATGGGTTTAGAAGTAAATGCAGAGAAAACTAAATACACGGAAGTGCGTCGGGACCGTAATACGGCCATTTATACATGAGTTCAATATTAAATAATAATTTTAATAAAGTGGATACTTTCAAATATGTAAGATCAATATTAACAGACGAAAATCATATTCACTAAGAAATTAAACGTCGACTAAAAGCAGGGAATTCGTGTTACTATTAGGTTCAAATTCTCTTGTCGTCGCGAACTCTATCGAGGAATTTAAAGCTTAAAACATATAAAATGATAATCATGCCTGTTGTTCTGTATGGTTGCGAAATGTGGCCACATACTCTGAGGGAAGAACATAGACTGAAAGTATTTGAGAACAAGATCCTGAGACGAATGTTCGGACCCAAGAGGAACGGGAATGCTGAATGGCGGAAAATTTATAACGAGGAACTACACAATTTATACAGTTTGCCCCACATTGTTGGGGTGGTCAAGCCTAGGAGGCTTAGGTGGGTGGGTCATGTAGCTAGAATAGAAGAAAGTAGAAACGCTTTGCAAGTCTTGACTGGAAGACCAATCGAAAAACGACCATAAGGAAGACCTAGGCGCAGATGGGAGAGCAATATTAAGATGGATCTCCCAGAGATAGAAATACAAAGAAACTGGATCAAATTGGCTAAGGATAGACGTCAGAGGAAAGCTTTTGTGAACGCGGCATTGAACCTCCGTGTTCCATAGGCAATAGAGTTAGTTAGTTAGTTAGTCACACTATAGTGCCCTTTTGGCTAAGGAGACAATAAAGTGAGTCAATAATAATGAAAGAGCTCGTGGAGTGAGAAAACGGGAGTATTCATGGACATAATACCGGGGATTAAGCCTGGGACCCCGCGCTTTAGCGTGTCCTTTGAAACTACGCATGAGAAATGATATCGTTTGTTTGATTTTAATTTAGAGTGTTTTTCAGCTGCGATACTAGGTCTTACAGCTTCACGTAAAATCAGAGCTTACAGCGGGAATTTAAACCGGGTCTTTCACGCAAGAGACGCGTACGCTAACTGCTTATCTCTGAGACTGTATAAGATATTGTTTGGTTCTTCTTGTAATTACAAATATGCAACGTTAATGTTTTAATGTTCATAAGGTTTCAAAGTCCAGTGTGAAAACATGCTGGCAGCAATGATTTTCTGTCACATCTCAGCACAGTTAGAAAATAAATACATTCATTCATACATTTTCTAAACTTCAGAATCTTACGCCAGTTAGAAGCAAATGCCCTCGTTTATGTAATTCATTAGAACAATAAAATGTCCCTTTTAGCAGCCGTACTAACTGAGACGTAAAATCAATGACTCGACTTTATATTTTAAGTTTACAAAAACTTCGCGTGATAATTAATCTTCATAGAGGACTGATAGTGTAGTCATTATATACGGTTAAACGTTTCCTCTCTCTTTGGTATCCGTGTACATGAAGATATAGCCAACTCTGATCTGGAAACTAAATTTTAATTCGTGTTTTTTATTTCCCGTTTTACATAGCCGTTTTCTATTCTTGTTGTTTTTATATTATCTCTTGTCTGAATACGGGTACCTCTGTGTGTATTTTCTTGAGAGAAATCAACAGACATTATTAGCGTTTTAATCTCAAAAGGCGAGTCACGAAAATTCGAATGAGTACTCCTACTAGTTTCACTGATACTGTTGAGTGTGTTTACACATCGTTTCACCATATATTGGGTTATTTATTGGAAAATGTGCAGGGGTCAACGATAGTTGACTTATCTATTTTATCTCATGACAAGGAGAACAATCTGTTCTATTTATTTTTTAAACGAACAAAAAATTTTTGATATTAGAAACTTCATAGGTTTCTTTGGGTCGCACCCCTCAAAGTAACGATACTATTGTCATGAAAAAACCGTTTATGTATATTTTCATCATGTCAATATGTCCAGTGAATTTGGAAAGAGTGCGTCGAGGTCTTTTTTCAAAAGGTGAGTTACTAAGGGCTAGAATGACATTTAACGTGTAGAAACCACACACTAGATATATTTGGCTTATACAATAGTGATTGCCATTTGTCTAAAAAATATAAAGATACAAATAGTAAAATGTACACAGAATATCAGGACCAGAGGAAGTGTGTTGCTTTACCTGACGTACATGAACGTTTTTCTAAAGCCTCAGTGAATTTAGATCATGGTGGATCCGTGGAAGAGTTGGAACAATTGCATAGCTACTTGACAGATTACAAAATTACAGTATACACTAGTTTCTTTCCGGAAAGGAGTTTTGTATGAATGGCCTGGTGGTCAAGACAAAATGCAATCGTAAAAATGCAAACAGTGTTCAGAATGCAATCGTGAATTTTATGCTGAAACATGCTATACAAATCATTTTACTGTACCATACCATAATGGCCAGTCAATATGCATGATCGTCAACTTGAGTTAAAGTTTCTACGCCATTATTCGTTTGTTCATACAGATTAAAAAAAACCAAAGTAGAGAATATTTTTGTTGTAATGTGTGTCGTAAACACGTTCCTTCGTACCAACCTTGCTACTCGATGTCTGACACGACGCATTTAAGACCTGAAGCTCTAACAATGTTGCATGCAAAGAAGGCACTTTATTATTATTATTATTATTATTATTATTATTATTATTATTATTATTATTATTATTATTATTATTATTATTATTATTATGTATATCGAGGGCACAAATGATACTTTAATTGATGATGACACGTTAATTCATAAGCCAAACTTACTGAAATTAACTGTTGCTGAAATTAAGCCAGTTTACTGAAATTAATTAATATATTACATCTGTATTGAATATGAAAATGTTCATTATTGATGTGAAGTTTGCGGTCAGAAGTAACACAATTTTTAAAATGTTCTCATCAATTGTTTTCTTTCGTATCTACGTGAAGAAATACACAACATCCAGAACATTACACGTTTCGCACAAAGTTATAATTGATATGATGTTTATTTTACCCTTAAATTCTTTGTGGAAGAACATGAATTAAAAGCGACTTTGCTTATCAGTAGAAGAGAGATTTTAAGTATAAAAGTGAATCAATTATCATTTATTGATTTGTCAAATTTCATGCCAATGACATTAAGTGAACTATATAAGGCATTTCATTTACCGGTGAATAAAGGTTAGTTTCCATACATTTTAATACTGCTGCAAATCAAACCTATGTCGGAAAATTATCGGTATTCATTATTATGATGCGGATGAAATAAATGCAGATGAACGAGAGCAATTTATGGCATCGTACAACAAACACCACGACGATATGTTTATTTTTAAGAAGAATTGGTGAAATATTGTGCCAAGAACATCAATGTACTTCGATTATCCTGTATAACCTTTAAGACCAATTTTGAAGTCAAAACGCATATAAATCTTTTTTGTGGAGATTGTCAGATTGGGGATTGCGTATAATATATTACATGGGCTAAAATTTTTAAAACTCAAATCCATTAGCACTCTTCCAGAACAGGGATACCGTCACAAAAATAATCAGTCTGGTATTGCAATTCAGTGCCTTGCCTATATGGAGTAATTAGACGGATATCGAAGTATAGATGCTGGAAGAGCAAACGGAATTTTTGTAGCTGCCTTAATCTGGAGGGCTACTATAATCATCGCGACATCGAAGAATATGCCTAAGAGTTCCAATGATGTAAATTCCACTGGTGTCTCCTGTGTTTTACAGGTCAAAATCAGCCCATTTATGAACATTCCAAAGAGACCAACGAACTATGTGTAACAGGTACGTGGGTGTCCTATGAAATTCAAAAAGCCATACAATTTGGGTATCAAGTGATTGAAGTTTACGACATTACAGTGTACGATCCTGAAAGTAAGACACGTATCTTATTCGGCGACTATATCATCACATTTCTGAAATCCAGGCTGAAAGCTTTGGGATGGCCGGTCAATTGCGTTACCGAAGGAGAAAGGAAACACTATCTTCAAATAGTACAAGAATGCGAAAGAATAACTTCCGTTGTAATGAATATAGTGACAAATCCAACACGTCGTTGTCTCGCAGAACTCAGCTTAAATCCATTCTGGGGAAGTGTTGCTATAAGGGACAATCCCACCAAGACAACCATCACTCTTTATCCGAAAGAACTCTATCAGAAATTAACAGCTCCAGGTATACAACTTAACCAGATTTTACAAGTAACTGATTCGTTCTTATACCTTTATTGGCAGTATAAAGATGATGTTCCAATGCAAAATTACAATGTAAATGTTGTCCTTGGAGAATTTATGATGTGCCAGACTCATTTGGAACTCCACAAATATATAGAACTGCTGCAGGAAAGAGTGTTATATTTTGATAAAGACTCTGTAATATTCATTCCGTTACCATCATAGACCACTATAAAATCGAAAGTATTTCTTGGCTCAATGTCAAGTAAGAAAGTTTTCGACAAAAACATATATTAAAAAATTAGTGTCTCGCGGACCAAAACAGTGTGCCTTGGAAATCTATGACCATGATACGATGTGAGCCAATTTTGTATGGACAATTCCTGGATTTACAATGAAATATACACAGAACGAAAAGTTAAATTTCAATAGTTCGGAACAAATGACAGCCAGTCAGTCCCGTGAAAAAAATATCAATTGACACGCCGCACAAAATTTACAGAACCTATGATCATAATCTTGTTACCAAACGTGAAGGAAAGAAGTACAGTTTCAATTATAAAAAAAGATAACAACTAATACCTGACACGTAGTAGACATTGCTAAATGTGTATAAGAAAAACTGAACAGAACAAAACCAGATTCACCTTTTATTTCCCCAATGTTACCAACATCACTTATTTCCCAAATACGGGAAAAGAATAAGAACCAAAGAGCCAACCGTGACGCGATTAAGCACGAGACCACCATACAACTTTTCGTCTCCTTCTGATGTCCAGTGAAGACTAACTGCTGTACATAAGGTGATCAATTGATGACAATATACACGAGACCGTGACAGCGCCACATTGCACAAAAACAGTAAGAAATGAATTCAGGTACGATAAACTTTCATCATTTGAGGTCTAATTCGTACACTATTGTTTAGTGCATATGTTTTAATTATTTATCAGAGCAGTCAGTTTGGTCCTTCGACGAAACAACAGTAAACAGAGAATTCTCTTAAATAATTCAAAGAAAAGGAAATAATAGGTTATATGTAAACATAGAAGATTTTTTTTCTATTGCTCATCTCTCTTTCATATAACAGCCATCGCGTACCTGCTGATTTTGTAATGTCTGATAATTTATTTTGTATGCAAGTTACTTTATGTTCTGCTAGGTTTCAAAAACATAGAGAATAGTAATTGATGAAAAGTTACCTTTGCCCAAAATTGGTAAATCTCTAACTTCTTGTTCGACCTTGGAATTCATTCATTAATTTTACACTTTGAATTTTAAGATTGCAAATGTAGTCGAAAACATTCATTTGTTGTAAACCGTTTATTCTAAGGTGTAATATCATTAAGTGATCACTTTCAAACCTCTGATCATTTTTTCAAAAAGGTTTGTATGAAAATTTCTTATTATTTTTTGCTCGAAACTTTAACCTTTCAGTTCGAAAATTTTGATTTGAAATTTTAGGTTCAAAAATTTGATTTGTAAATTTCGTAGTTTTTCTAGTTTGACACAGATTGAGTCTTTTAATTGGAAAATTTCAGTTTGTTTTTTTCGTTTGAAATAATCTTGATTTCATTTTTTTGTTCGAAAATTTTAGTTTCAACTTTGTAGTTCTAAAAATTGGTTTCAACTTATTTTGGTTCGAAAATTTTGATTTCATATTTCGAAAATTTGTTTACATTTCTAGTTTGAAAATTTCAGTGTGATATTATCTGATTTGAAAATTTTGAAATCGAAACTTTTTATTTCACCTTTTTTGTTCGAAAATTTGTAGTTTTCCAAAATTTGTTTCGAAAACTTTTAATTCTAAAATTTCAGTAAGAATTTTTTTCTTTGATTTGAAATTTCGAATTTAAAAGAAAATATTTCGTTTTTGTTCGAAAATTTTATTTACAACTTTCTAGTTCCAAAATTTCGTTTCAACTTTTTTACTTCGAAAATTACGATTTGAAAATTTCAAGTTCTAAAATTTTGATAGGTTGAAACTTTTTAATTCGAAATTTCAGTTCATTTTTTTGATTTTATAATTTGAGTTCTAAAAATTTTAGTTTCAAATTTTCACTTGAACTTTTATAATAACTGGGAATTAGTGGACTCAAAATTTAATCGAATAGTTAAAAAGCGTTTATTTGTTAATCGAATAGTTAGAAAACCGTTTATTTGTTAATCGAATAGTTAAAACCGCATAAGGTTTGACGGTTAACAGTGAAACAATTCCCTCTTTGCACTCTCTGAACAATTTTGGCTAAAATATTTTGAGATGATAATTTTAATTAAACTGTCAATGCTATTTAAGATATAAACTACACGAACTAACACCAAGACCCAGAAGGTAACCTTAAAGTATCGTGGTTCTCTCTTATCAAGAAGCTTAAGAGGATTGCATTAAGTTACCCATATCCTCATTATATGTAAATAGTGAAAGTAAACTCTACTTTGAAGGGCTCAGACAACGTCTATGTAGAGCATAAATCCAAAACAAAAATTTGTTAATATCAGTCATAAAAGCCATCATCGAGAATCAAACTCACGACCTTCGGAAACTAAAGCTAGCCTGTGCATGACTATAACGTAATAAAGAGAGTACATGAGATTAGAAACCTTCCCAAATTATATATTTAGCAATTTTAGGTGATCAAATACTAAAATTAGTTCTGGAGACCATGACCATGGTTCTGCTAAATTAACCCACCAATCATGAAATTTTAGTATTCGTTCATGTACCCATGCCCTATAAACGCCTCTACTCATGACGTCAGTATTATTTATCCACGAACGGAAACGAAAGGTCGTAATTAGGTTCAACTCATCATTTCCCTCTTTTACCTTCTCTAGGGATGAATGTATTCTTTCAAAGTAAACCATTGCAGATATATGTTCTTGTTTTGTCATAAGAAAGAACTCCTCAATGGTATCTCGTTACATGAGTATTATTAATCGTTATTACAATGAACCAATCAGTTCTAAGCAAAACGTAAATGTGACGTCACAGACGAAAACAAGAGGCACTAACTAGGTCCAAAATAACCTCATCTCATCCCTTTCCTTCTCAAAGAATGAATATATCTTTTCAAAGTAAAAATTACACACTATTTGACAATTAAACACCGTACTTGTTCAAACAAACAGTGCCTACAATACTATGACAACGAATACGTAAGCATATGTAACACGATATAGTTGACGATTGTTTTTAAACATATGATTATAAGTCAATACGCAAAGAAGCTTTTAAAATCTTTACAACAGTTTAATCCACAAACGCATACAATATAAATTATTAATGTGAACCATGTCCGGGATCAATCATCCCCCTCTTTTATGATTCTCATAAATGTATGCTTTCCCGGACACACTTTTTGAGAAATGAATATCGTTGTTCGAGTCCCATACGTCCCGTGAATGAAAACTATACCTTAACCATAAATCAAGTATTCCTCCCAAAGTTTTCGAGTTGAGTTTAACGTCCCGTTCAGTACCTAGGATAGAACCTACTAATTAACGTAAAATCCAAACCGCATGAGCTCCTTCATGGTCGAATCGAACTATGGTCTCCCACGTTAAAGGCGTATACGCTAACCGTTTAGCCACGGAGGGACTCCAAAAATTTTCGAGTTTCATATTAATACTAATACTAATTTACACTATTACTAGGGTCTACTATTGGGGTCATAATGTAATAGATCATGAAACAAAGAGATCAAAAATTGATTTAGTAATTTTATAACCAAAAAACGGAACGAAAGAAGCCATCATAACTTCCAAGCTAAAAATCCCAGTTCAGTGACGTCATACGAACACATTAGCTCGAACCAAATACCACTAATTCATTCGCACCAGTAGAGAACGCGGTGGCTTAGTGGTAAAGCATTCACCTCTTCTGTATGAAGTCCCTGGTTCAAACCCCACGAAAGTCATTTTGTGGTGGGCAACGTTATGCTCGGGATACTCCAATTTTAACTCATACTTTCATTCCTTTGTAATCGTTACCGTCTCCTTTAGCCTAACCGGCATATCCGTGGAACGTAAAACTAAAGATTTCATTTGCATCAGTGTTAGTCCATCTCATCAAAAAGATAACAATCTCCAAATTTTATGCCATAAAAGGGAACGAAAAATAAAAAAAAAAATTCGTAAGCCCTTTTCATAACGTAATAAGTCATCAAGATCATATTTTTAGTAATTTTATACCCATGAAAAAAAATCATCATAACATCTGATCCAATATTCCCAATTCAATGACGTCAAAGCAGGGCCAAAATACCTCTGAATCATTCGCACCCGCGTGCATGGCCCCTGAATAAGCATAAGCAAAATTTCAATAGGTGACGCAATCCCGGGTCAAATCATCCCTTATTCATTCGCTATGGTCCATGGTGGCCCCAATGTAAATAATTAAAAGTGAGTTCAGGTGGGGCCCATACTACTGCAGTACTACAATTGTTAGAAAAGCTTAAAAATTTTATAAAAAATTTTCTTTTTTTCCAAACAATTATAGTAGGACGCAATTGTAATTGCGTGTATGAAATCTAGTATTAAGTTGATGATAGAAAGCTCTGAAAATGTACATGTTGAGTGATATGTTGTATGCTAATCTTAGTTATACGTATCCGAACTATCATGTGTGTTAAGTTTCGAACACTTTTATTGTCACCGATTGTTTTTCTGTTCAGCACACACTGCTTGTGCAGCAAGAAAAGTAATACCATAGATAACTGAACAAAATTCGTAACAAAATAGGTTGTCACAGTAGAATAATTTTCAAAGGGTCTTCGTGAGCATATTCGTCTTGTAAGTGTTCTTGGCTATTGGTCTTCCATAAACAAACCACCCTATAAAACTATTTGTATGTGTCATGTATGTATGTGCTGATTTGTGAATAATTGTTGATCTTCCGATTGATTGGGACTTGCCCGTCATATGCCTTCGACGCTGACAGTGGAACGTGTGTGATATTACTTTTCAGCAACCGAACATTACTTAGTCCATTAATAAACTCATGAGCTAGCACATATCCTGGAGATGCTGCTTTATAAACAACGTGTCTGTATTTATTTATCTGGAATTTCACAGTTTTGTTCACAATGCTACCTTAGGGATTTCCATCAATATTTAAAAACTTAGATTTCTTCAGTAAAACCTCGTAAACCTGAAATGGGGTATCAGTCTTTCTTGTATTCGCAATCATGTTGTTGTACTATGCTGGTAAATAAATGGGATTGTGTCGTTTGAGTTCTCCTTTGATTACAGGTAAATTTCAGTCACATGGTAAAAAACTGTGATCACTGACAGGAACATATTGCTGTAAAGTAGCGGAACGCTTTCACACGGTAAGGTTGGAAAGCATTCTTGTATTTACATGATTGCAGTTTTGACCACCACATGCATAACTGATAACATGTAAATTTGTCAGTGATAGGGACAAGAAGTTCACTATATAATGTGCAATGAATGTGCACACTCCATCACGTCCTTTACAATCTAGGCTGTTATGGTGGTGCTCTGCAGTGAATGGAAGAAGGAAATAAGAAACGCAGTTTATTTCTTTATTTAATCAATAAGAGATTTCGCTTTCTACATTGGTTATATAGAGTTACGAAATGTTCCTGTTTTCGAATCAACGATGTAGCTATCTTAAGAGAACGCATCTGCTATCTCAGTTTAAAATCGTAAGCAAAATGTACTTTTTCCATTTTTCAAATCAGTGATTCAATTGTTGGGAAGGAAGTAAATCCCGAGGTCCTATGTTACCTTAAGATTTACAATTTTCAAAAATTAAGTGTAAACATTATATATTTAATGTGTCGCTTTCCTTATCACAATAGCTCTGAGGTATAAAACTCATCAGTTTGACACTTTCAAGGAACGAACGGGATTTCGAAGTACATAAAATACAATATCAGTAGAATGTTATGGTTACTACGAGGGCAACTTTCCCCTTCCCAGTACTTTGACCAGCGGAGAAGGACCCAGCAAATTATATAAAGTTACAGAGGGGAAAGTATTTCCATAACTACAATGTTAAAGTGAGATTGAATAGGCTTCCAAACATTTATAATCAAAAAACTTACATCTAAATCTTATAACTTATAGTACTCTCTTTGATTGAAAAAATAGTTTTTGTTTGGTTCAAATCGGTTCAGAAAAAGTTGAATTATAAGAACTTAAAGTTTAGTATGTTGCATACAGCTGTTACATGTACTCTAGCTCTCATTGCACACACACACACACATGCATTCAGTTTACAAGCAAGTTTCAGTTGAGAGAAGACCAATAACATAAATGTACATGAGATTTATGATCATTCTCTTTCTTTCTTTTTTGAAGCGTGATTCTTCTTTTTCCTTCTTCTAACAATGCAGCTTCTTTTTCTTTCTTTTCACGCCAACATACATATATACATTAACCTCTTTCTTCTAGCTAGCAGTCGTGAGAGGGCGCTGTATTCATTTAAAGACGTAGTCTCATGGTTGCTCTTATATATGTATGCAGCTTAAAGCAAAAAACAACGAACAAAAAAAGTTGCACATTCATTCGCTACATATATAGATATATCAATGTTTCTTCTATATGCCTGAGTCACATAACGCCTAGAGTCTTGCAGCAGTTACAATATGTTTCTCCTTTTTTTAGCAGCTTTTTGACTTCTGCCAAATGTATCTCACGCTTTTCTTCCTGGTCAGTTATGAATACTTATCTCCTCCTCTTTTCTCTGGCGGAGTATCTATCTGCTTAAAATAGAATCACGACCGTCAGCGCAGAAAATTTTTGAGCGGACAACTTTGACTGCGAATGCTAAGCTTAGCTGCGTGAAAGAGAAACTGAATATAGAAACCCCCCAGATGTCAGCTAAAGTCAATCATCTTACAGCTTAAGTAGAAACAGGGTAGGAAACTCATTATTTGTTACGTTTATCCAGAATTGTTAAAATTACGAATTATGCTTTGAAACTATTACCAATGAATTACCATCAAATAAGGTAAACATGATAATTTTTTGGAAACGATAACCAACCCTGTCATCAATGGCGTATTCGAGGGATACTATTTTTTTTAAATCGCTGTAGTACCGTTGTTTATTAACCGATTTTCAAAATTCAAACTGGCATCGGAATAGAACTAAAAGGGTTATTTTCCTGATGTCTAAGAGGATGTATACTTTTAAGAATACGGTTTTAATTTTTAAGAAATTTACTAATTTTTGTCGTTTTTGAAAAACAAAAAAATACCATCATAATCTACACAAAATTGTAAGAGTTTCTTAGAGAATAACTTTTTCCCTAAAACAAAAATAAAACCTGCAAAAAATTTCCGAAATTTTCAAATCGCTATAGCTCCAACGTTTTTTAACCGATTTTCAAAATTCAAACGGCAATCAGAAGAGAATTAAATTTCCAATTTTCTGAACGTATTGTGGGTAGTATAACTCTAAGCATATTATTACAAAACTCAAATAAATCTCTTATTTATGTATAGAACTTTAAATATCACATAACATAGCGTTGTGTATGTCTAAAGATCTGAGTTTTTATAGTACTGAAACCATAAAAACCCTTATGCACTTAGAACATACTTAAAATTTCAAGTTTGGGTACTGATAACGGAATCTTCTGTTAACCTGGTTTTCTATCGGAAACAATGATTTCTTAAACTCTGTCCACTGATCATAATTCAAGCTGAATAGACAACCGTTAATATCAAAAACAACTTGAACTTCGGTTTGCACATTTTTTTACAATTACATTGAAATTATTAGTAAGTATAAACTTCTTTGGGGATCCATACTAACCACTCCATTTTTTACTTTAGAAATTTTTTAAATCATTTTTGTTACTTATTAGAATCATTTTTAAAGAACAGTTGTATTTTGTAACCATTAGAAATATCCTTCATTCCATCATATCTCATAAATAGTTTCTTACTTTTCATCTCTTTTAAATCTTGATCAGTATCTCCGTTATATCTCTGTGGTAATAAGTTTTGTTTCTCATTTAGATGTACTAATACCCTTTCCCCAGTGTATGTTGTTTGTATTAATTTCCATGAGGTTATTTCGTATGATTTTCCTTCTCCAGATCTTGCAATTTAACAAGCTTTAAAATGTTAATATTGTTTTTCTTGTTTAATTGTAAGTACATTTCTCATTTATTGTATAAAACTTTTAAAAATTTCTTCATTTTTGTAGTGATCTTATCTCGTTATATATATATATATAGTTAATTCTATCAACAATGTCTTTTATATGTTCGTCTGTTAATTCTCATTCATTACTTTACTAACATTAAGCTCATCATTAAACATAGCAATTTGAGTAACCATATTTTCATAATACTCTTTCTTCGAAGCTATATTGAATCGTGAAGATAAACCAGTGATAACGGCAGAGGCAGATGCAAATGCTGTTGTAATAATTGAATAGACTGTACCAGGAATAAATATATTGATAAAACCCGTTGAAGCAGAACGTAGAATTGAAAATTCAATAAGAGTAACATAAATACATTTTAATCTCTTAATTTTCTCTTATTTTTTGCTAGTAAATTTTGAAGTGTTAATATTGTATCCTCAATTAACGCAATTAGATTATCCCGTGGAATGTTATCCAGTATATTCATTTTATTAAATAAATTTTTATGATCATTTTTAAATTATCGGTTTCATTAAACAAACAAAGTGGAATGATTCGTTCCTATTAAACATAATCATCATATATCTTAGCTTAAACACAAGTGGAGTGATTCATTCCTATTATACACAATCATCATCCATCTGCTTAAACACAAGTACAACAATTCGTACTGATTAAACACAATCATCATTAATATTAGCTTAAACACAAGTGGAATGATTCTTTCCTATTAAACACAATCATCATTCATCTTAGCTTAAACACAAGTGGAATGATTCGTTCCTATTAAACGCAATCGTCATTCATCTTAGCTTAAACACAAGTGGAACGATTCGTTCCGTTTTGTAGAGTTTGAATCACAATCTTTTTATCTTCTTGGTCTAGGTCTATATATAAGTTTTATGATATTACCATAAGAACACTTACAAACTAAACATATAATTGATTTATATCTTCTCGATTATTTTTTCTTTTCAACATCATATTCAAGGTTTTTCTAACCAATCATTACAACATAACAAATCGTTTTATCTGGTACATCGCTTTCAAAATTAACAGTTAATTTCAAATTGGTTCTATCATTTACAGTTACTGATTTATGCTTGCTTGTGTTAATTACGAACATGGGTCTATTTTCCAAAAACTCTTTAGGATAATAAAACATCTCAGTGTGTCCAATTGTAACTCTTTTATATATTGTATACATTTCGTAAGCTTTGAGACATGTATGCTTTTCAAAATCTAAGTTCAAAGATTCTAAAGGAAGAAACTCATTTCTAGAATTACAAAAATGGATATTCTGTACTTTACAATGATCAAAATAGATTGAATCTTTTTCTTGATTATCATTCCTATCAGCTTGGATAAATGAAATTACAAAGTTAGGCATATCAAATTCACTTGACTTAAATTGTGTGGTTAGAGCAAATTCCAAATATTTACCAGTAACATATTTTTGTAAACATTGATATGTGTTGAAGGAAATAGGAATCTTACCCGCTTTTAAAATGTTAGATCTTAGCAAGTTAGCATATTTAAGTTCATAATTAACAATAGGCATTTTTAACTCCATATTTGTAATCTTAACTTTACCTGGATGCGGTTGATCATTCTCATACGTTCCATCCTGCTTTCTAGTTTTCCAAATAGCAAATGCATTGTTATCAGAACCACTTTTTTTAAATGTATATTTCAATCCTTCTTTCCACATAATATCTTTATAAGCAGAACAAAATCCTGGTAAAAGTCTTAGTAAAAATACTAATTTGTCATCTGTTTTTCGCCATGTAATTCCTTCCCATCCACATTCATATATAATGAGTTGCTTCTGGTTCTGAAATTTTACATGTATTTACAACTGTCGAAGTTAAACCAGGATAATCTATAATGTCCAATATCTGCCCATGCTTACTAACTTGTATTTGAGAAAACAGGTGTGGGAAGAAGTTATTAACAAATCTAACATTTTGACCGCAGTATATTCACCATCAGCATCTCCACCTCTAATTTCGAAAGTTACATAAATATCAGCATAATAAGGATGAAGGAACGCATCCCCAACATCTATATCAAACTCAATAGATCTGTTTGGCTTATTTTAATTTTCCATTGTCTTTCGATTAGGTTTAAAGGATTGTAATTCATATGACTCTATTTTATCCATATTTATTAAAAGAAAAAATATTGTTATCGTTTTATGAGTTCAACCCATAAAACAAACTTAAATATAACTTCTCCAGAAATCCTTATTTCTATTCACCTATTGTTTCTCTTCCATTGCTAAGTTATGTCTCTTTTGTTCTCCTAATTCCTGTTTATTCTTTTTCACATCTTCTACCGTTTTGACTACAATTGCAACTCCAGCAGCAGCAGAACCAAGAGCACCTATTAAAGCTAAAATGGTTGGAATAGTAAATATAAAACCTCCATAGAGAACTTTATTATCATTTGCCTTTATTTTTTGTTTATTTTCTTAATTTGAGGTATAGAAAGAGTTAAATGCATTTTTTGTACCTTCTTTCATCTTTTTGGCTTTATCATGTAACTGTTTCTTAGTTAGAATGTGATCAATATTTAATTGTTTAAGTTCCTCGTTAGGAATTGTAAATGTAAAACTACTTAACTTCATACTTACATTTATTATAAAACTTTTATGGAAAAACCATAAAAATTGAACACAAATACTTATAAACCTAAACCAAACATTACTTTTGCATTCATAACTAAAGGAGTTCCAAGAGCAGGTAGTTTCTCACTTATTAGAGTAGTATCTTTAGCAAAAAGTGCTTCCCATGCTTTATTTTCTAATTGTTTGTCTGCAATATGTCTAGAAGCTGTATTTTTATTATCTCTGTAGTTAATATCATGTTCTCTACTAGCTTCATCTAGCGGGTTAATACCTTTATCACTTCTTTCTAACCTTTCTTGTAGCTTCGTAAAAGGCCCACAGAACTCATAGCCTGGTATATGTAACTCTGGTATTCCCTTCATGTTTAAAATCTTATTCAATAGTCCTTTTCCATATTTCTCACTATTCCAAAATTTTGGTAGTAACTTATTCAATATCTTTATCAAATAACCCATACCCTTTGAATCATTAGGAATAAATTGTGAGAGTTTAGAATTAATCATATCCATTATGCCTACTTTGTCATTATAAAGGTTATCATTTCCAGCTTTTCTTCTCAATCTATAACTATTAACCTATCTATTAACTTTCTCACATCATCCATCCATATATATTCTTTAGGTAATTCGTTGTATATTGCTATTCCTTCTCCAGACTGAGAAGTTTTCTTTCTTGGTGGTGTTGGTTTTATATATTCATCCCAAATAGGCTTGAAAATTTCTTTGTATTTTTCACTTCTACCAGATCGTTGTTTTCTTGTATTTTACCATTGTTATGAAACACTAAATTAGAATCAATAACTATTTCTGTATATTTTTCTAGAAACTCTTCATTATAATTTTTGGATTATGTTTTGTTAGTAATTCCCATAAACCTTCTGTTCCTGTGTAATGTTGATTATTAATAACTAAATCATCACCATGAATTTTAACTCCGTATCCCCAATCATGTACGATTTTTCCACCTTCATCATATGGTTGAATTCCAAAACTTTTATTATCTCTAGTTGCATAATATCTCGAAGCAATCTTACCAAAATGGGTAGCTGGTAATGATTCTATTCCTTCTACGTTATACTTAATTTACTTTTTCGTATGTTTGATTTCTTGTGTTATAGGCGTATCACTGTCACTTATTGAACTCTCATAATAAGAGAAGTTACTTATAAGCTTGAATCTACTTTCGCGCTTTTCTTTACAACTGGAACTAACCCTTGAATTAGATTTTTATTTTCTTCTGCTACCTTTGATATATTTTCTCCTAAGCCTTCAATTGCATGTATAAAATGTTGATCTTCTTTATATTTTTCATATTTACTTCGATTAGCTTGTTTAATTTCCTTAAATCTTTTAACTAGTTCTTCTTTTAACTTTATATATTTCTTAGGTTCAGCAGCATTTAACTGACTCATTTATTATATAAAGAAAAAATTAAAAAAAACGTAATCTAACGTGATACAACAAACACGTTTAGGTGCGTTCAATCAAGTTTTGCTCCAGTCTATATTTTTAAAACTTCTTTAATTTTATTTCTGTATTTACCATTATTCGTTTTTCTAGTCATATTTATTGTTAAGAAACCATGTTTTTTCCCAACATTTATTGCATAAAGATTATAATTTTTCAAACGACATATCTGATCCAACAAATGCATCATATATATGTTTTAAATTTGTGTTATCCTGTCTAGAAATGCTAAGAAAATTTAAGTTGTCTCTTATTAGCTGTTTTTGCACTTTAGAATATGTTTGTCGAAGACAGAAACAGTTCAAAACCTTTATGACGAACACGAGTAAATTATTCTCTAACGTGGTTTTGTTGTTCTAAAATGAAATGATCAAATATTACCACAGAATTGTTCTCACACTCATCTAACGGAATAATCTCTCCGTTGTTTTCTTTTACTATTGCAATTGTCTTATTAATATCTCGTTCTATGTCTTGGAAAAGTTGTATTAGCTGTTGGTATTTAGATTGATGTAAACTTTTAGAAAGATATAAGCATTTGAATATTTAAGCCAATCCGGTGCTAGTAAAACGTTAACAATCATTTGTGTTGTTTTTTTACCACAACCACTAGGTCCTACAATTAAACATCTTATATCATCAGGTAACAATATACCATTCTTCTTCTATTTTATAGTTTGGTCTGATAACCGTACTTGGATGTCCCATTTAATCATTTCAACTTTTATTATATAATAAATGAAGGTATTTAATTTAAACGGTTATCCATCTGAACTAAGCATGTGCTTGCATTATTCATTTGAAAATGAATTAGAAATAGCTGTTGCAGAATTTTATACAACATAGTTAACACCAAACATTACAGAAAAATAATAAGTTGACAATTTGTAACAATCTGGCACTTACAGAGCAACTCATAGTTCCACCTGGCCAATATAATTTAAAAGAATTAGAAGAATATATTAAATCAAATCTTCCATACTCTGTTGATGGTTTTAAAGATGCTTTAAGAAATGATATTAAATTTACCGAAGACAGAAAGAAAAACAGAGTTAAAATATTTAGCAGTATGTGTGATATAACCTTAGATACCATTAACACTGTATTAGGTTTCAGCGAGAAGTTAGCTATAAACTCAGAACATGTTGGATATAAGCCACCAAAGTTTCATCCATTTGATACAATAAATATTCACTGTGATTTAGCAGAAGGTATGATTTTAAAACATAATGATACAATGCACAACGAATCAGATTTAATAGCAACATTTAGAACAAATGCAAAGTTTAGACAACCAATCATATATGAACATAAAGAGAAGATATTTTTCCCAATACATCACAACAAATTTAATATCAAAGTTTCAATTCGAGATTAGAATGGTGATTTGATTGGTTTTGGTGGAGCTCGTATAACTGTTCTTCTCGCTGTTAAATAGATATAAATTTTGTATATAATAAATATGGATATCTTTGGTAATGTTAAAAGTAGGGAAAATAACGTCATTAGTAAAGAGCTCGAAAACCTTATTGATTTAGATAAAGTTTTTAAATCAAGTAATAGAACATGGGTTGATTTTAAAAAGAAAAGGCTTGTTAATGAAGCTGATGCTATTGTCCAACAAGATATAGTAACTTTTCATCAGCTTGAGTCAGTAAATAGTCAATTAGAAAGTAATAGAAACAAATTTGAGGATGTATTAAAATCATTACAAAACACATACATAAAAATAGATGATGTTAACGCTTGTCGGAAAGAATATATGGAAGAAATCCAAAAGAATAATAATAATGTAGTTCTTTTGTTTAGTGCAAGGATTCCTATATCAGAGTTCAATAAATACAAAGAAGAAATGTCATCATCGCAGTTAGAGAATGTTGTTAGAGTGAATGACATAGATAAATTTGTTACAGAAGAAGATTTCCAAAAATCAAACAAGGAAGCAAATATGTTCATTCTGAAGAAAGAAACTATATATCTATTTGGTCTAGGAATTAATTCGTGCGGTTTTACAAAAGATGGTGTAACTAGCTTATTGTCCCATAGTTTCGTTGATCCAAACATGCGTTGAAAACTACTGTCATTGAGCATCTTGTTTAGTATATGTCAGTTGCTTGAAGCGGAAACAAAAACATTTTTTCTTCAACTGAAAATGGCGCATTTTGTGCCTGATAACGTGTTTTTGCGGGGAGTTATTCTTCATTGCTTTAACATGAAGAAAAGTGCTACCGCAAGTCATCATATTTTAGTGGAAGTGTTTGGTGACCATGCTCTAGCTGAGCGAACGTGTCAGAAGTGGTTTGCACGGTTTAAAGGTGGTGATTTCAGCTTGGAAGACCAAAAGCAATTTGGACAGCCAAAAGAATTTGAAGATGAAGAATTGAGAGCATTGCTTGATCAGGATTCGTGTCAAACGCAGGACGAACTTGCAGAAGCATTTGGAGTTGAGAAAACAACAGTTTCCAAACGTCTCAAAGCCATAGGAATGATTCAAAAGATGTCTTATTGGGTTTCACATGAATTGAAAAGAAAGACATTGAAAGAAGAAAAACCGTTTGCGAATTGCTGCTTCAAAGACAGAAAAGGAAGGGATTTTTGCATCGAATTGTAACTGGTGATGAGAAGTGGATTCATTACGAGAATCCTAAACGAAAAAAGGCCTGGGTGAAGCAAGGTGAACCAGGTCCTTCACAACCGAAACGAGATATTCATTGTGCAAAGGTTATGCTGTATATATGGTGGGATTTGAAACGTGTGGTGTACTATGAACTTCTGAAACTTGGTGAAACTATTAATGGACACCGCTATCGACAACAATTAATGCGTTTGAAGCAAGCTCTGGCCTGAAAACGACCAGAATGGAATAACAGGCATAATAAACTTATTTATCAAGATGATAACGCTCGACCACATGTCGCAAAACCGGTCAAAACCTATTTGGAAAATGTCGGATGGAAAGTGTTACTCCACCCGCGATATTCACCAGACACTGCTCCGTCTGACTACTACTTGATCGATTGCATGAATAACGATTTGATTGGACAGCGGTTCACTTCTTCAGAAAATATCGAAAAATGGATCTTTGATTAGATTGCGTCAAAAGATGAGGAATTCTTTCGACACGGAATCCGTAAATTGCCTGAAAGATGGGAGAAAGTAGTGGCTAGCGATGGACAATATTTTTGTTAACGTATTCATTTATTTTTGTTTTTGAAATAAAGCTTCAATTTTTATTAAAAACCGCACGAATTAATTCCTAGACCAAATATTATGTCAACTGAGAACTAAAAATGTTAAAGACCCAATCTTTACAATATTTAATCTATCGAAGGGTTATATGTTTCTCTATAATGGGAAAATAATGCATATGGAATTAAGTTTGGGTAAATACTATCTACATACATTTTTTAAATGATACTTTAGTTGAAATTTTTCCTATAGACATTAAAAAAGGGTGATGTAATTACGTTTCAAGCAGATAAAAATTCAGCTTTCGAAGAAGGATACTTATCGACTGTTATTATGTACATAGAAAGAGAACTTAAATGATTTCTATACAATAAATAGAATGTATTGTGTTAAGTGTAAGAAAAAAACAGATGCAAAGAAAGATACCATTAGGATAGAGCGAACAAAGAATGGAAGATATTTAAAGAAAAGTATTTGTTCTGTATGTGGTGTTACTAAATCTCAATTCGTTAAAAAGAAAGATTGACTAGAAGGCGAATGCATTAGAGAAGACATTATACAAGAAATTCACAAACCTTCGAGAAAGAACTATCCTAGACTAAGTGTTATTGTGAAAGGTGTAGATGATTTGTGGCAAGCTGATCTTGTGGAAATGGATAGTGGTGTATTAAAAGGTGTCTCCAAGTTAAATAAAGGCTATAAGTATTTGCTATCGATTATTTATGTCTTTTCGAATTATGCATTTGCTGTTCCCGTTAAAGGTAAGAGTGGTAAAAATGTTACAGAAGCGTTTGAGCCAAATTTAAAATTAGAAAACCTAATAACTTACAAACAGATCAAGGCAAATAGTTTTACAATAAAGAATTTAAGAAGTTGATGGAGATAAATAAGATTAGTCATTACTCAACCTATAGTGGTAAGAAAGCTTCTGTTGTTGAAAGATTTAATAGAACACTTAAACAGGACACGTGGAAGAAGTTTACAACACATGGAAATTATAAATGGATAGAGATATTACCAACACTAGTTAAAGAGTATAATAATCAAATCCATAGAACAATTGGTATTAAGCCTATAGAAGTTAACAAGAAGAATGAACGAACAATATTGAAGAAGGTGTATCAAAAGGAATATAAGCGTATTAAACCCATATACAAATTAGGCGATTATGTTCGTATAAGTAAATCGGAAGGATTATTTGAGAAAAGATATACACCTAATTGGTCAACAGAAGTATTTGCTATTAGCGAAGTTATTCTATCTAATCCACCTACGTATAGAATTAAAGATTTAGAAGAAGAGGATGTACAAGACTGATTTTACGAACCAGAACTATTAAAGACGAAACGCAAAGATGAATACTTGGTGGCGAAAGTGTTGAAAAAGAAAGGTATCAATATATACGTTAAATGGCTAGGATTTGATGATTCACATAATAGTTGGATAGATAAAAGTAATGTTGTAGTGTAAATATAAATGTAATCTTTCATGGTTATTATTCCATAAAAGGTTAGTTTGAATGAGATAAGGGTAACGAAACATTACTCTTCAAAGATCAAAGGGTACATCTTACATAGTAAAACTAGACGGTAACGAAACAAAGTTAAACAATTATTTTCTAAAGAACAATTATGGGTACTATGGATAGTTCTCTTAGTCCAAACGATATTTGTTACGAACAGATTAAAGACAATTGGTATGGTATTTTTGGTGATTTCAAATTGATTATATAAGAGTACAGGATATTTCAATGCTACTAAGTTGTGTCAAAATGGGGAAAAGAATTTAAACATTGGACGAGGTTAGATAAATCAAAAGATCTATTATATTATAACAAGAAATTAGGTGGGCCAGATCTGCACTACGAAAACTCAATTTACATAGTTGAGTCACAAGGAACAAACAAACAAGATCTATTAGTATCAGGAACATATGTAAGGAAAGAATTAATATTGAGTATCTCGTTTTGGATTGCAAATGAGTTTTATTTTAAGTTTATAATATAATCGAAGATTACTTCACACAAGACTTTAAACAGATTCAAGAAGAACAAAAAAAGTTGCAAATAAGAGTAGGGAAAAATAGAACAAACAACGGAGAGATTGAGAATTCAAAACGAAGGCTTAATAGAAATTGCAGCACCATATACAGACGATAATTCAAAAGATAATTGCCTAATCATATACAAGAAGAACAAACTTAATGATCCTTTCCCTTGTTATGCTATCAGATGACAAAAGAGAAGCCTATATAAGCCTCTTAATGAAGCAGAAGAAAAATATCCGAATCATGAGATAATATACGAAAAGTTTAGAGATCCTAACAGTATTAAGTTGTTCAACCTAATGCAGCAAGAACTAGATATTCGTAAAGGTAAGGGTAATGATTTTTGGGCATCCCTATCAGAAAAAGATCCCTATCAGATATTTTAATTTATTTTTTGTCACCAAATGTGAAATGAAATAAAACTGTTACACCATATTTTCGTTGTTTGTCATTCATTATCGATATATGTGTATTTACTATTTTTCATTTATTTCTTACTTAAATATTTAACCTAATATGCATTTTTTCTTTGTTGCAGAGAGCGATCGTTGCTGTATAGTTAGCTGAGGAAGTGAAATGAACAAAGAGTTCACGCGCAAAAGTCGCAGTTATATTCCGAGACAGGTAGAAGGGTAAACGGACAATTACACGGTAAAAAAGAAAATGACTGAGAAAACTTATAATCTTTCGAAAACAAGACATCAGGTAGACTGCCCGGTTGTATTGAGTGCCTCCCGCCTACCGGGTGCTGTTCTTCCAACATATATAGATGTCCTCAAGTACGTGGAATTCAAGCGTGAAGAAAAGAAGCAGTTGCGCAAGAAAGACTCGCCTCTATCTTTCATCGCAAACGAAGTGGCCTGTCAGGTACAGGAGGTAAGGACTAAGGCATGTATTCCGACAGTGAGTCACCAGGGAGTCGTGGATTTAATTAAGAAGGATGTGGAGAAAGTACAGAACCTGAAGAAGTGTTCCTTAAATCGAAGGAACGTCGACGCTTTCAAGAAATCGCTGGACTCATTTATAGATGAAAGTGGCAAATTGTTCGACATCGCCGCTTGCAAATGTCAGAAATTTTCCCTCTGCCAGTGCGAGAAAGGGAAGAAGGTCCCTAGACAGGAGCAAAAATTCATTGTCGAACAGAGACCAGCTCGACAGATGTTGATTGGGAGACTGGACGTCAAAGTCACAAAGGCCATTCAGAAAAGATTAAGTAGGAAGGAGTCCGAAGCAGCCAGAGCAAGATCTTTCAAAAAGCGTAAGGAAGACCCCGGTCCGAGTTTTCAATTTGACACGGAAGCTGACTATTCGGATTAAAACAATGGGGTGGATTGCGCGGAGTCTGCTCGTGCTGAGACAAGTGACCAATCAGTATCCTTCGATACCCGGAAATCCACAAAGCAGTCTCCCAGTACCAGTCTCAAACTCCCCACGTTTGCCCAGGTGTTAGACAGACATGGGATAGCTGACAGGCCTGCCGCAGCGATTGATTCTGCTATTCTGCACGACACAACCCATCCGTTAGCTCAGAGTACGGTCATCGACAGAAGCAAAGTCAGGCGAGAGCGAGAGAAGATGAGGGAGGGTTTACAAGATCCGCATCTCCAGCTCCAACAACTGCGGGCACTCTTTTCGACGGGAGAAAGGACAAAACGATGTCTGTTGAAATGATGGCTGATGGAAAATTACATCGCAGGGAGATTGTGGAGGAATACGTGTCCCTAATCAGTGAATTAGGGTCTACATACTTTGGACACGTGACACCAAAATCCGGATCTGCTATAGCAGTTATGAATGCAATCCTGGAATACGCAACCGTCGTGAACATGGAGTTGTCGGGACTGCAGGCGACCGGCAGCGACGGTACTGCTGTCAACACAGGAAAGTGAAATGGGGTTATTCATTGCCTGTAAGTTCAGCTGGGCAAGCCATTGAGGTGGATAGTCTGTCAACTCCACTTCAATGAGCTTACCCTACGTCATCTAATCGAGTATCTAGAGGGACCTACGAGTAGCCCACGAGGATATACGGGACCACTCTACTCGTCATCTGTTGGGCTGTTGCAACCGGGCAATTCACGCAAGGGCTGAGAGGAAGAAGTCCTGGCATGTTGTCCCATTCACGATGGTTGACTACTGCAAATCGAATCTTGCGGCTGTATGTGGCGAGTGAAATCCCATCTGAAAACCTAGTCATCCTGTCCACGCTCGTGGTCCGCGTGTACGCTCCAATGTGGATCAATGTCAAGCGCAATTGGAAGATCACGGATGCACCAAAGAATCTATGGCATTCCATGCAGTTGTCGCAGTACCCCGATCCGGAACTGAAGAAGGTCATTTACGACACCATGCAGAGAAACGCTTTCGCCGCACATCTGAAAACCTCCTACTGGCGATGCTGCACGACGAGAGACCTCATATTCGTACTTTGGCCAAGAAACGAATCCTCAAGGCAAGAGAGACTCCACCTGGTCCTGGCGGCTCGATTCGAACCTTCGAAGTACCGCCGTTGAACTTCAGCGCCAAGGATTACACAGAGATCATCTTTTGGTAAGATCTCGCTGCCACCAAACCGCCACTTGTTATTGAACTGCCAGAAGATAGCCTGGATCAAGATCAACTTCAAAATCTGTGGTGGAAGGATCTACCGTGCCATACGCAAACAGTGGAACGATGCATTCGTGTGGAGACAGAAGCTGGAACTAAAGTCTGTGGACAGGACAGGCTCGATGGTTTCATCCGGGCACATGTTCTGAATCGGCTCGTGATGGCGAAGTTTGAAACTAAGAAAGACTTTCGCCCCTGTTAATCATTAATTAATTAATGAATAATTAACTAATTGTTCTTAACTTACTGTTACAAACAATACATGAATGTTGCTAACAGAAATTCAGTGCACGAACTGGTCTTAATGGAATAATAGCCTGAAGATATCAACCGATCAAGGAAATTTTACACCCGTTGTCAACAGGACACTACGCAACTTTTTGGACCCCAGGCGTTTTGCTTGGTGAAAAAAGTTTTTTTTCGCTCCACCCTATTGTCCAAGCTCTCCCTCACTTCAGTTCTGAACAAAAGTTTGTAGCCCAATTCTATGATGAAGTCGGTTTGTTTTTGGACATGTATGTTTACAATCTCTTGTTGAAAGAGGTAGTTATCTCACTGTACACTTCATAGAACACCGTACTCATAGATTCGATCTCATTCTTAGAAAGATTGTAAGAATACTTTTAACCCTTTGGAGATCTTATGGTACAATTTCTACCATACGGGGTGTTTCATGGTACATTGCGTTATAACTCTCCTATTTGAGCTTTTTCGTCCTTTTTTTGTTTTTCAAGGCCAGAGGCATTGTAGAAGACATTACGGATTGTTTCACCCCTTCCTGTGTCGAGACATAGGATGTGATAACGTCACAAATATAGAATTTATATTTTCGTGTAATACTTTTTGGGGGGTTTATGTAAAGTACTTTTGGCGGGCTTATTTTTCCACGTAGAAGATTGAAATTTTGCACAAACATGCAGTCCATCGAGTAGTATTTACCA
The DNA here is from genome assembly GCF_964235325.1 of Thermobia domestica. Classification (NCBI taxonomy): domain Eukaryota; kingdom Metazoa; phylum Arthropoda; class Insecta; order Zygentoma; family Lepismatidae; genus Thermobia; species Thermobia domestica. Next base: position 11,457,251 of record NC_137461.1, on the reverse strand, counting down.
GATTTTTTTTCAGATTTCTGCGTTAAAACAGGGGGTACAGAGGGCTTCCCGCCTTGGATACACGATGAAGACAAGTGAATGGTACCGCCTGAAAGGCAGTTCTATTCTGAAGAGAATGATGTGCGACACATGGCTCAAGGGTAATTAGGGAAGCGTCAGGGAATTTTTATCAAAATATACTTCTGTATAGGGGAATATGTTACATTGTCGGTATTTTTTTTGGCGGGCTTACTTTTGGGCATTTTCGGTACTATTTTTGTGCTGGCTTATTTTTGCACCTAGAAGATTGAAATTGTGCACAAACATTCAGTCCACCGAGTAGTATTTACCAGATTTTTTTCAGATTTCGGCGTTAAATATACTTCCGGAAGTAAATTATCCCCCATTCGGATTCCTCGGAGGGGAATGGCTTGGGAAGGACTATTGGACGAAATATATGAAACAGGAGAATGACCAAAATACTTTCTGAAAACGGTCATAATACCGATGGCTAAGAAATCGAACCCAAAGAGATGTGAGGATTATAGAAATATTAATCTCATATATCATGCAGCTAAAATTCTGCTCCGAATACTGAACAGAAGGTTATATGGAAGAACAAATGAAGGAGTTGAGGAGGAGCTGTTCGGGTTCAGAAGAGGCAAGGGCACAGGAGATACGATTTGATTATTAAGGGCGATCGGTGAAATATTTATAGAAAAATGGAAAGAGGTGTTTGTTGTATCTATTGACTTAGAAAAGGCTTTTGAACGCGTGAATTGGGAATTGTTGTTGGAAACAGACTTATAAGAAACTTATAGATGAACAAAAGTAAGTGTTAGGATAGGGGAAGGACTAACGGTTGAAAGTGCAGTTGGAAGTGGAGTTCAAGAAGGATGCTGCCTCTCGCCAACACTATTTAATGTCTAGAAGAGATAGTGAAAAAGAGCCTATATGAAGATGACGGTAATTCGGTAGGATGTAGAATGATTAGATGCATAAGATTTGCAGATTATATGGCGCTTGTTGCAGAATCTGAAAATAAAATCAATAAAACGTTAGAAAAAATGAGGAGGGGCTTCAAAGAATACGGGATGAAAATAAATGTTAGAAAGATAAAAGCCATGGTGATTGGAACGAAGGAGTCTGTGTCAAATATAAAAGTTTTCGATATCTGGATAGTAAACTTAGTAATGACATGTAAAATAAAATAAAAGTAAAATTAAAGCAAGGATAGGCAGGGCGAAAAAACCCTTTAGGAGAAAGAAGTCTTTTTTGGGACCTTGAATAAACATTTGCGAAAAAGAAGCATAAAATGCTATTTGCGTAGTGTTGTACTGTATGAGGCGTAAACTTGGACATTACGTAAAAGTGATGAAAATCGACAGGAAACCTTCAACATGTGGGTGTGGAGAAGAATGGAAAGAATTAGTTGGGTCGAGTGGAAAACGAATGAGAGAGTGTTAGAAATGCTGGGGGACAAAATAACACATTTAGATAGTATTAGAAAGAAGAGAAACTGGTTGGCACATTGCCGAGGAAGAGATTGTATCATGAGAGACATCTTAGAGGGTATGTTGGCTGGAAAGAGAGGGAGGCGCGAAGGAGACTACAATTAATGAATGCTATAAAAACATAAAAATTATACGTGAAGACGAAGAGATTAGCGGAGGACAGTGGAGCATGGAAGCTTCTCAGCTGTTGCATGTGACCTGCCAATAAGGACAGAATACCTATAATGATGATGAGTTCAAAGAAATTTCAGTATTACAATGCACTTTCCTGAGACTTTTTTATATCTCAAATGAGGTAACATGATGTTGTTGTTTCTTTTTTTATTTTTGACAATTGTGAAGTGAATTAATGTTTTTTTTACAGGCTCTGAACTCTGAACACAGTCAGGGTAGAGTGAAGTGTTCTAACTATGGTAATTTGGAACCCTCTCCGAAGTTGACCAATCGCTCTTCGCTCATCATCATCAAATACATGTGGTAGTGCTCATTGGATAACCGACATGTTTGTATTTCTCCCCATGACAAAAATTTCCGGAAGAAAATATCAACACCATTCACCTTTATAAAGGAGACATTAGTGGGCGTTAGTAAGAATTTGCAATTCAGAGTAGGACTAATAGCAATCACTTTGAACACAAAAGGTTTTCAAATAAGGGAAAACATATATAATCTTCGCTCACAACATTCATCATACGAGACCGTACCTGGCAAGTCAGAGAACAGTATTTTGTTTTGGAAATGTGAGTCTACTCTTATTTTGAACTCTCTACTGTAAAACGACCGGAAATACTATAGCAAAATGTCACTATGAGTTCACCGTGGAAATAGGTAAAAATCGTTTCAATGCATCAAGTTAACAGATAGGTTTTATAAGTGTAACAAAATACTGCGAAGACATAAAACGTTATCTCACTATATTAAGTAAACTCAAATATTTATTCATTCCCTAGTAAAATCAATAATAATAATAATAATAATAATAATAGGTTACTTTCTAGTAATAATGAAGGATTACTATGACTCACAAAGATTTTGTAAGCACTACAATTCTGGATATTTTCTGGTTTAGGCAAACAGTGAGAAGTTTCTTGCATTAAGGATTAAATGCAATAGCGAATATCGAAAATGTTTCGCTCATGCATGACTTTATAATTTCGATGGCGTCAAAAAGTTGTCAATCATTCCCATTTAAAAGAACGTTTAATGAAATAAAATTCCCAATGTAATTCGACCCAGGTTAAAATTACTATAAAAAACCAGTTAGCTGTTATTCTATCTGAAAACTATTGAAGTTACTGGAAGTTTTTGGTAGCTAACGAAATCTTTAGGAACCCTACATTACGATTCTTGTCCAAAAAAATGGGTAATTCTAAAACTGGAATAAAGTTTTCTGTATTGTATATATTGTTCTATAAATAGCATTACAATAAGAAATTATATAGTGTAAATAAAGTGAATCTGTGAATCATACCTATAAACTTACCAAGTAATTGATTGGTTATTGTATATTTCCAACAGTCATTTTTTGGCAAAATATGATAGGAAAAGAGTGTATTTTCCGCTTTAACATTTTCTGTGTGGGTTATCTATTAAGTGTGATATAACTTCGTCTATTAATAGTTATTCAATGGGAACTGATAAGGAAAATAAACTGAACTTTCATTATGTTTTTCACTGTGCCTTTTCTGTTTACAAGACTACTGACTTGACAACTAACTTTTGTTCGTTTGAGACGCTAGGGTCAACTAATGTGTTTTATGCTGGTACATATATTTTCTCCTTCATGTAACTTTATTTTACGCACATTTGTAATAATGGAACAATTGAAAGATTTCAATAAATACACCTCCCTCAAACAGTTTATACTCATACCCTGGTCGTTTTTCTACCAGAACACCTTAGTTGAATCCTTTCAATAGCCTCATCTACTTCTGGATTGGTAACTTCTTTATAGAGGTTAGGATCTGTCAGTTTGATTGATGATGGACGCAATTATTATCTAATAAAATAAATTATCATTCAAGAATGGAGAAATTGAGAATATTGCATAATCAAAACAAATATGGGAAGGGTAATTTCCTACCGAAGCTAAGTTTCTATCATTCCCAAACTAAACAATATGTATCTCTTTATTAAATAATTCTACCTCATAATTGCATTCCATTGAAACCTGCTGTTTGCAGCTCAAAAGACGCAACAGAATACGACGTCCAATCTTACTACACGCTTATCTGAGCCAAGTCCCCCAATTTCAAACTAATGACACTTGGTTTAATATACGGAGAATTATACCGTCCTGGTCGGAGCAACTCTGTATTCTTTCCAGCTTCAACAGTACTATTTAATAAGAGCTTTATATTTCAAACAGCGAACTCAGAAGGGTATTTCTAAGTCTTGTTCATTTTCCCCATTTATTCCCCTTAGAACGTGTTGTTGTAAAACTGACATCATTAACGGTACATGGGTTGTTTCTTTCATCTTGTTTTTTTACAAAATATATGAAAAGGTTATACGTTTATATTTATTATGTCTTACAAAACAAGATAAGTAAAATCTGTTTGCGTGTCTGTTAATAATCGGTTTGAGGCTAACAAAATGAGTACCCGGAAGAATCTTTTGCCGGTGAAAGAATGAGTAGTGGGGATGTTGTGATTCACAGTATCGCGGGCAGGGCCTCTTATTCCACAGTACATTATAGGTATAAAAAGCTATCTAACACACGGTATCCTGTGAAAGTGAAGTGGTTATCTGTCTTAGACGAAGAGTAGAAGGTATAGCAATCTGAGTAGTTCACAACAACTGTAGAAAGTGTAGTTGCTCTGTATTTCACTGCAGCCAGAAAAGTTAAGCAAATCTCATTAGCTCACTGTAGCCGAAGAATGTTAGAGAGTTTCTTTAACGAACAGCGGACGAAGAATTTAGGTGAAGTGATGAATCCCTAAATCAGACTGATGCTTTGAAGTGTTCTGCAGTTTCTTTTAACCTTTGGGTTTGGCTACACCCATTCATCTTTGCTTGTGTTCGCTCTCCTTCTCCGCTTCGGATAACATGCTGGATGTAGTATTGTCGGAATTTGTTGTTGTTCTTGTTTACACTATGAGAATAATAGCAATGTGTTATGTGGATGGCGCATTGCCATATTAATTGTTTGTAGCAGTTTGAATATGTACTTCGTTTCAATTTCTTCCTTGAATACGCGTTACGAATGCAGATAAGAAACTGTACACAATTTTTGAGAAAAAGACAAAATACTGTATAGCGTTATTTTATTTCACATCTGGCATTTTGTATTTTTCTGTATTTTATTATTTCGTACGAATAATATATTATTTTGTTTTAGGAATTATTGAAAATAATGGGTCTGGATATCTGGCTTCACTGGACGATGTGGATTTTGTATAAATTGTTCGTGGACATAATCGTTAGTTTTAGTGTTGCTCTTGGTTTCACTATTATACTTAAACCCGCAGCTGACATGTCAATAATCATGCTCATATTCTTTTTATACTGTGGATCAGCGACAATATTTTGCTTTTTTGTAAGCAGCATTTGTCCAAAAGGTAAGTAATTAATTGTATAGTCTAGTGTGATTTAAGATTGATACATATACACAATGAAATATTGATAGCGCATCTTTAATATTAAATAAGACAGAGCTACCCATGTGCTGATTATTCCTGAAGAAGATATAGTTACATCACTAGACAACAATATAATTTGCTAGTGGTATGTGCTATCTTGAAATAGAACAACAGAAAGGAACATCAACTAACATTATTTATCGTGTATATGAATATGGGATTCAAGTTTATGAGCCGGGAAAGGTAGCAGTACTGTACTAGCCATCGTAAGATTCTGTTCAATTAAAGCGTATTTACAAGACAAATTTACGTACATAAAAACTTAAAGCAGTAAAATGACGTGAAACGTAAAGATGACTTTAAATAATAAAGTACAGTTTTATTTAGTGTTCTTCGTAGTCAAGTTTAAATTGCAGAAGCAGGAAAGACATCTGTTGCTAATAATCATGATTGGTAGTTTACTTTTATGAGATACGCTTTACCATTTTGTAAGAAAGTAATTCAATTATAAGTGTAGTGAACATGCAAGGGCTCGCGAAATATACAATCGGAATTCGAATAAATGTGCGCTACTTCTTCTCTTCGTGTAAATCCACGCGCAATAAAATGTGAGAAGCTGTCCATCATAGCCTTATATATACAACAGTGACAACATTTTAATTATCTAATACTCTTCTTAGAAGAAAGATCAGATTCCATAGTGTTAAGATAGTTTTGAGGCATGTTAGGGAATATTCGGGTAGCTTTCTAGCACAGAACGTGATACTGTAGCACAACAGTTATCTACAGAAAGCCGTTCCCGTTGCATTTCGATCACCATATTCACCAGATGTCTCACCTGCAGTCATCTCTGTGCTCCTCAAATTGAAAAGGATCATAAAAACTATTCCAACCTGTTCTTCCCATTACATATTCCCGCATTGGAGGGACCACTATGAGGAATAATTTCATAGTGTAAAAAATATTTTAAAATTTATACATCTTAATAAAATTAGGATGTGATAAAAGTAGTTATATTTAAACGATATTGTTTATTTAACCCTACGACGATCGTGAAGAAAATAAAGTTTCATAAACGGTTTGGCTGGTTCATGAAAATTACCCAAGGAAATAAAAGTGCATAATTAATTTTTAAAAGATATTGTTTTAATAAAAATATAATTTTATGTAAATTTCAGGAATTTCTGAAACAGGAAAAAGCATTTGATCTAAAAGTTAGTTTTTCTCTTATTTAAAAATATTTCTAATTGTTCACATGTTATTTTAGTAAATTATATGAGTATATGAGCTTTTCCACAAAATTATGGTATATAACATGAATACTTGCGTAAATGTTTTTATAGATAAGTAATACTGTAGAGGACACATAAATTTATTAAACATATCATACGGCACCACCTGTGTTAATTGTATTGAATGTCAGGGGGTAATTTTTTTTCAATTTTCACACCATTCCTCTCACATTATTTTCGTGTGGCTAAAACAGCCATGCTTTACACATGCGCAGTACTGTTTAGTTTTGCTGTCTTTGCATCTCTGGATCTTCACCTCTTTCCTTTCTTCGGAGAAGCTTGTGTGTCCACCTGGATGTCACAAAATCTTGTTACAAGAAGCCAAGAGATTTGACTATCATGTGCTTTTGAGATTTCCCTGCCTTCTAGAGATAATCCCGTCTTTCCATTTTTATTTGCCTTGCCATGAGTGTGAGTTAGTCATTCGGAGCTGCAATGTTCATGAGTGCGATTGCAAGACAAATTAGCAAACGCCTGGTTCATCTTGTGCCAGTGCATTCACCACACTTAGCATTAACAACGCTACCCATTATTATTTTTGTTGTAATACGTTATTATGGTATGTTTCTTCCTTCCACAGTTTTGTAAGTCAACTTCATCATTATTATGCTACTCGTATGGCAAAGTAAGTAATGCAAAATAATGCATCGGAATCATTCAGTTCACTTTCATCATCATATAAAATTCTATGATATTCACACACAGAAACTGTTTCATATTCCACTATGTCTAATGTTCCTCAAAATTCCAACTTAAATGTTGTTCGTATATACACACTCAAGGAATGTCGAATAGATAATCTCACTAAAAAAGTAAACTTCTTACAAGATTCTTGACAATACCAAAACAAAAATACCTGAACAGTCGGGCTGGATCTGACAAGCACACACGAGATTCAGATCTCTATTAAAAGCAACTTAACAGTAAAGCCAAATGGCTTGGGGCACTAGCGCCTCTTGTCGGACGTTTCAGGAAGGTTTACGAAGCTACAACTCAAACCGCTAACTTTAAGTTGATTTTTAAAAAGATAAGTAGATGGGTTTCAGACACCCAGTCCGACCTTTCTAACTTTAAGGAAAGATATAATTTACGAATACCTTATTCATTTAGTCGTAACGTTTTTCACAGCAGATAGTAACATCTAACATAACTAATACTTTTATAAAGCAACTTAATGGTACGCATTTTATAACTTAATTATAGAAAAAATTGTTACCGCTCTATAAAGCAACATATAACTACTGCAAAACTTATTACACACACATGAAGAAATAACAGTAGAAAACCAAATAAGGACGAACATTTACAGACCTATTACACAAACGTAATTTAAGCACTGTTAAGTGCTTGCACCAAGTTCGATTGTTATTTAAGATTTTCTTTCGTACGGCACCAAGAAACAATAGTTTGCTTTTGTGTATGTAATTTAAAAAATATGTGTAAATTTTTATAATTAAATGCATCAATTCTACGTTGCTAATATAATCTATCTTCAACAAGAGATGTGAAACGAAGACTGTAAGATGTATTACAAATTTTCATATGTAACAAATAAAAAATCGATAAAGTCAATTTTATTATCACATTACAGATAACGTAACCAACAATATTGTCAAGGGATCTTGATAATTCCTTTTATTAATTTAAAACTTTGTCCGTTTAAATAGTAAATTGTAATAATTCTCAAAGATTATTTGGTTTGGTTATGGTATGTGTGATGTGTGAAAACATAGTCTGCGAATGTAAATTATGTACATTGTCTGTGTGATTGTAAGCATTTTTGTAATTTAATGTTTAATAGACATATATTGCATCGGACAGTGTTATGTAAGTTATGTAAGTGCAGACTGCTGACATGACGCTCCATTTTAAGAGGAATTGGCTAACGCAAATTTCTTCAGAAAAAAATCGTATGCACATGTATGATTTTGACCCGAATTTTGAAAGCAATCTGCTGTAATGCAAGCATCTTTAGTTGTATAAATAATCCAGTCTTTTCGCCAAGAATCAGGAGGGCTCAGGGAAGGAGTGAGGAGATAAGTGTTGGAAGAGACAAGATATAACAGCAAAAAACTAACAAGTAGTATTACGCAGTTAGATATTAGAACTCCAAAAATAACTTAACAATTTAGACTGAATTAAGTTCTAAAATATTCCAAAGACTGCAGCATTAACCAGAATGGATCTTTCGTGAATTGGAGTCCAAGTTCATCATGTTGCAGTTATGGACCAGTTAACCTTTTCCTACTTACACATTGAGAATTGCTCACACACTTAAATTTATGTAACTTAAAATTTTCTACACAAACACACATTTTACACATTGAGTTTTAAAGAGAGTACATCTATTGTGATAACAAGTCTCTTTTATTTACGTTTGTGGTTCTGTTTTGCCGTCTCAAAAACAGTGGTGGAGAAACCTCAAGCTCTACATCAAAAGTACATTATAGGTGCGTTCTCAGAAGCATTACTAAGATAATGTGATTTAGGATGTACCTTAGGCTAATGTCACCCATCTGGATTCGCTCAAATTCGCTGTACCAAAATTACTGCATCACTGCACTCAGATTTTAAATGAGTGGCAACCCAGGTTGACATGGTGGTGATGCTCAAAACTCCCTAAATCACTAAACATATAAAGGTTTGTAGATATAAAGTAGACATGGTATCAAGTAATTGACACCCACCCACCCGCGCTAGGTTGAGTAATAAGACTTTGTACAAGTAAAATATGAAGTTACATGTAAAGGTAAATTTATGTTCAGAGTTTTATGTGTTGAATGGTATGACAGAGAATGTTGTATTAACTCGTGCTGAGAAAGCATTAGAAGAAATTGATATAGAAATCGATAGCTATTAAAATCGCAACACCTCTTAGAGTTCGGAAACATAAGAAAGTAGAGACATTGAGTACTTAAATAGAGGAAATTAGTAAATCAATAGAATTAAAATATAGCATAATAAGGAAAAAGTAAGTTTAAATTTGGTAGTTCTGAGACAGTTTCACCTGTAGTTGTAGATTTTTCCATAGGTAATCTCAAGCAGGCAGACAATACAAACAAACCAAAGAGTGAAGACATGGCAGATTCAGAAAGAAAAGTGGCAGTAACAAGGTTTACGGATATTGGTAGACTTACGCATTTCGATATTATAAGTTATAATAAGATTGTTCCATTTTTGATGATGCATGCCAAGTTTTAGGCTATGACGGGAAAAACACGTAAAACATTACCAACATCAGTATTCAAGGGCGTTAGTAGACAAGAGGTAAAATTGTTTCTTGAAAGGCAGAATTTAAACACTATTATTCACAAGGCTCTACGAAAAGAATTGATTTATGTATTCGCAAATTCAAATTTTAATCTAAACTTACAAGATAGAACTAGGGACAGGCTCCAGAAAGAGGATGAATATGATATTTTCGCATATGTTATCTTAACTGTAAGTGAACGTTTAGACGATATGATGACAGACAAAAAGAAAAGAAGTTTGATTGCATGAGCCTCATTACCATATTATATGGAAAAGTTTGGGACAAATACATACGCGAATTTAGATAAATTTTTAGATTTGCAAAAGATAGGGAAAAATAAGTGTAAGATACAAAGAAGCAGAAAAGAGAAAGAATTGAAAAGAAAGTAACAGTTAAAGATTTAATAAAAATGAAGGATTAAGACAGCGAAGATAGCGAAGTAGAAGTAGGTAAGGTAAGAAAGCGACTAAACACAGAAAAGAGTAAGACATTAAACAAGAAGCAATAAGCATATCTCAAATAGCTACGTCGGAAAAGAAGTTAGATGAGTTACAAGTATTATTAGCCAATAAATGGTATTTCAAAGCAAAGGGAATCAGGAGTCACAACAACAGCAGAATGGAAGTAATAGGAATGATAGTCAGAAATAATTTAGAGGAAGGAATTATAGGAATCAAGGTAATAGAGGAAATAATAATAATAATAATAATAATAATAATAATAATAATAATAATAATAATAATAATAACAAACGAAATTACGGAAATAGTGGAAATTTTGGTAAAAGAGGAAATTACAATCAAAACAGAGGTTCAGGTCGTGGCATATTTCAGAGAAAGTTTAGAATATATTGGGAATATGAAAATAATTACCAGTAGAATCAAGGCCAGTTTCAGCCCCAATAGATACAAGGTTATATTCCGCAACAGCAAGATACCATGCAAAATTATCAGCACAGGAATTCACAATTAAATGGTGGAGGTAGTAATTTTGTACCAAATCAGATAAATGGCAATACATACTACAATACGTCATGTAAGTGTTCACATACTTTAAACTAGGTGATACTGTAAATGGCCGAGACGGATTTACAGGTACAAAACATGGAAAACCTAAAAATTAATATCCTCAGGAGATTGTACGAAAGAAATGGTATTTTTACCAATATTGATAGAGAATCGTAGGATTAGTGGTGCTATTGATTCAGGATCACAGTTTTCGCTTATTAGTGACAAGTTCGTATCTCCACCATCATCAAGGATAAGTGAAGAAACTAGGATTAGGGGAATAAAACAATATCTGCTTACCATCGAGAAAAAGCGATAATTAAGTTGTCTATTGCGGGAAGAAATTTTCATCACGCCTTGAGAATAATAGAAGAATTCCCAAGTTAAGTTTTAATTCCAAATGGTTTTCTTCAACGACAAAGTACAAGGTTAGATTATGGTAGAAAAGCAATTTCTTTTTAGAGATTTGGCAGACCTCCTAAGAGAATAGAAAGAGATGGATTCCCGTATCAGTATCGGAGAACGCATGCAGGACTTTAAGTACGTCTTTAGTACCGAAATATGTCTTATCAAGGATGACATATTTAACGCCTAGGAGTAAAGTATTGGTACCAGTGAAATTTGTAAACACTTGTACAAATAAGGAATGTCTAACGTAACGCAAAACGATTCTAGAAGAAAAACAAAAGTTTGATCCCAAGAGCACTGTTCTCAAAAGAAAAAAAAGTTCGAAATAATAAATCCAGTCCAACAGAAAATAATTCTACAAGCAAATACAGACATTGGTTTTGAAGAATTAAAAGAACAGGGAATTAGTCTAGATATAGTTGAAATTTTCACTGCCAGGAAAGATTTTAACAGATTTGTCTTCCATAAACTGACACTTCCCTACAGACAACTTCAATCCATATTTTCGTAATCTTTGAAAGATGGACTTCAATACCGACACCATCTTATCTTGTTCATTAACGTATACAAACACATCGTCCATGTAATATGACACCGCCTCCAGACTAACGTTAGCAAGTGTCATAGGCATGATTTTTATGTACACAGTTGACGATTGTAGGTACCCCATGGGGAGCACTTTGTACGCGTATGCGCCTTTTCCAGGTATGTTAAAACGCAGTGTACTGTCTTGAATCCTTTGTTATGGGCACCTGATGATATGCAGTTTTGATATCAAGGACGCTGAAAATTTCATGACCCCCATAGACGTCAAAATTTGATTTATGGGTGGTAAAGCCACCGAATGGAACTCTTTGACTTTTCTCTCAAGGCAATCGGTATAGGGTACGGCTGTTTTCTAAAAGGGACATCTGATTCTAATTCGATCTTATCTTCTACACCTTTCACTCTGCCTAACTCATTTTCCTTCCACGCTAATACGTCACATATTCATAACATAGTTTTTCCAATTTATTTCTAATTTCTGGTTTCGTCTTCACTCCAAATTTTAATCTTGGTTTATCAAAGTGTTTCCTCGCCTGTAAAACCTTCTCGATCTCATCCTCTGTCAAACCTTCCTGCTTCAACTCTTTCTTGCTCATACATTCCGCCGCTTCACTAATTTTAATACTTACTGCTAACATGATTACCTTGTTGGATGCGTCTATAATCACTAATTTCTTATTTTCCTTTGACAATACTGCCCTAGGTATCAATATACTGGTACATTATACTGGTTTTCTAATCTCCTATCCACTTCCAATAAATATCATTACCATTCCAAGAGTTACCAAATTTACTTCAAAGGTCGTCCTCGTTCTTGGTAGTAATCTAACTTTGTTATTTAGCACCCACTTAGGTCGTAAACTAGTCTTAATAGCAACCGCTGTATTCTCCGATACTGATCTCGGTTCTTGATCGCTCTCATGTTCCTTTTAGGTCTTCCGAATCTTTGAACTAATATCTTACTGTTACCATAATCAATTTGGCAATTTTGAGTTCTCAGAAAATCATTTCCTATCAACACTTGATAAGGAAAGTCCTTAATAACTCTAAATTCCTGATGAAATGTCTGATTAGAAATTTTGAATTTTACAATTGATAGTTTATTGATTACCAAGATGTTTTAAGTGATTCCGCGTATTTTTGTTTTGGGATAACGTTCGCACTGGGAGGTATTAATCTTTCATTAATGATCGATATCTGCGATCCTCTATCTAACAATGCTCTAACCTGTCTATTTTCTATTTCTAACGGCAAGTACACCATATTATTTTCTTGTAATACAGAGGCTATCACTTCGCGTATTCTACTATTCTTATCCCCTGTAAATGTGCCTATTCCATTTACAGTACTTCTTCGTTTAAATTTTGCATACCCATAGGCTGATAGTACTTCGTACCGTTTACTTGGGCCGGTACTACTTGCACAAACCTTTGTGGGTTTTGCTCTTGCTGGCTTTGATTTTGGTGACACCACGTATGCTGACAATGGTTGTCTCTATTCCACTCTCCTTGCTGTACCCTACCTCTATTATTTTGCCAATACCCATTCCGGTTTCCTCGCCTATTTGAAAATCCGTTATTACATCTATTTCCTTTACAAATGTTCTGACCTCTATCAATTACTATTGTTATTCCATGATCTATTATTGCTATTCCGGTAATGATTTCTTCCATTACGTTTATATTGTCTATTACCTCTATTGTTTGAAAAACTGATTTTTCACTGACATATTTCCTCTATTTTCACGCTTATCACTATCCTGTGTTTTTAAGATAATGCTAATTAAAGCTGATCAATTTTCTTTTCTAATTCTGCCAATTGCGTTAGACTTTGTGGTTCTTGCCTAAATTTTCCTTCGTCTTTATTCTTCCGAAAGACTGCCTCATCTAACTCTGTATCACTTTCGTCGTCTTCTACCTGCTCTTTATTTTCTTTACCAAATCTTTTATTGTTACTTTACCGGTTTCTCGTTTTACACGTTTTTCAACTTTACATTTATTACCCTCAATCATTTGCAAATCTTCTACGATTTTTTCTAAATTTGAATAGGCTACAGTCCCTACCTTTTCCATATAGTAAGGCTGCAAACCGCTAACTTATATAATAATTTTCCTTTTATCGGTCATGTTCGAGTCTAGTCTCTCGCACAATACCAGTATATCATAAACATAATTTATGATTGCTTCATCCTCCTGTTGCAAACGTTCGAGGATCCGTTCTTCTATATCAAGGCTGACAGTAGTTCTTGTAAACTCATCTACTATTTCTGTCTGCAATCGTTTAAATGAGATTTCACTTAATTTTTTCCGTTTTAGAAATAATTTTATCCAGTGTCTCCCAACTCCTTTAAATATGCTTGGCAATAATTCCTTTCTTTTATTTTCGGCGACGCCTGCCATCTGACATGCATCCTCGAACTCATCGAAAAAAGGTATGATGTCCCCATCGTTCTTTAAGTCCAATTTCGAGAGTTTTTTCACGTCCGCATAGAATGTTACATTTGACATCATATTTAAATTCTCTGTTTTCTTATCTTTGCCAACGTGTACGAAATTCTCGTTTAGCTGTAAAATTGACGGATAATTTTCGAAAACGATATTACCAACGGACTACTAGGAAAATTAAATACTGGACCTTTTTCAACATCGATTTTTGGACTCGCGGGTTCCACGGCTGTATCCTTACTACTTATATTTATCTGTCCTCATCTTTCAGGTGTCCTCACACTAAATAAATCATTAAATTCAATTCTAATACCTTTCCTTGCTTTTTGTGCTCTAGTTAACACTTTGTTTTCAGTCATCTAATAATAAAATTATAACTTTAAAATAACTTGAATTAACTTAATGACTTTAGTGAGGGAGGGTGATGAGTGTTAACCTATTTTAAACAATATGTCCATTATTCTAACAACGATAAATTCTTATGTGAGCCAGTTGTGAGCCAGTCGGAACTCGAACAAAAATATTCTCATCATAACAATGGTGAACTTAATATTGCTAGGTAACCGAACAGAGAACCGAACCAAACATTTCTTCACCATAATACTAATAGTTTAATATTATTGTAACCGCGCCGGGACTCGAATCGAAAGCATCTCCATCATAACAATGGTGGTATATATTATTAAGAGCCTTACAAACACACCGGGAATCGAAGCGGAAGCATTTCCACCATAACAATGGTGACATAATCTACTTAGAAATAATTATGCACGAACCGGGAATCGAACCCCAGGCATATCCACCATAACAACCTCCTTACGTCGTGCCTATAAAGCTTGGGGATAATTTTGTAGTGACGTAACGAAGCTGGAACTACTCATTATCTGAAATTAGTAGGTACCAAGCAATTAAATGTTGTAGCGAGAGGATAATCACAGAAACACCCTAAGTCGTTTAAACTCATGTATTTGATTACTGAATGTCATCGTGTAAATGTATGGAATAAATGAGTATGGCCTAATTGTCCAGATCACAGACTGACAAATGCCTAAATGCCTGGAGTTTAGATCACGAGTAACACACAGAGCTGAGACACACATACCTTGGTAATATAGCTTCAGGCTGGAAAGATGAATCCTTACTGCTTGGCTCTGGATTTCTATCAGGACGAGGTTGGAGTCTGCGCTTGGTCTGCACAGTTAGCCAACTAATGACCAACCATTACTCGATGGTAGTTAGTCGTAATTGAAACGTAATGTAGATCAACCCTTGATCTACTTGTGGTCTCCAACTAATCTCAGTTAGATGTTAAACTGCTTTCGACTTATCTTCCACTGATCTTAGACTGATCCTGATTCCGTCTGAATCGGGGTTCTTGATTAATCTTCCAGACGGTGGAATTCGTCATGTTGTGATTCAACTTTGTTTACCTCAGCTATTAGTCAAACATTTGTTTCAAACCGTATTACATCGTGACTGAATTCCCAGACTATCAATTTCTACGAATCTGAATATTATGCCATATTCGAATTGTGTCGATGTTAACAAAAGATAGTAATACACATTTCTAACATTACAAAGCTGATATTACCGTTCTTAGTTTTATATTTACATAATCCTTCGAGTTAGCGTCTCGCCAGGTTTTCACGAATAACATAACATAAACACAACCATGTGCAACGGCTTACATAAACAAACAAACAATAACAATCACACAATATGACACAATCTAACATCATTGTAATATTCTGATCCTTTAAATTTAATTCTAACATATCATTATCCCAATCACCAAAAATAAAATGTTATAAACTTCTAATATACCTCTACAATATGAAGAACATGAATACTATTATATGTATATGAAAAGTAGAAATAAATATATAGTACACTGTGGAAAATAGAACAGCAGTATAAATAAGCTGAAATATATGAGAACATATTGTTTGCTTGCCTGCAACAAGGGTAAAAGAGAAATTATAAATATTAAGCAGACAAAGACGCATTTCTAAATATAAAATAAATAGTATTAGTAGAATAGAAGAAAATATGTAAATGTAAGATGTAAAAAAATGTATCAAATACTCCCAATATTAAGAAGACGTACTTTAAAAAGAGTTGGAAATTGAAAATATAAAAATTTTCAATAAAGTTTGTAAATCGATTAATATTCGGTAAACAATCAATTTTGATTGATCAGATATTATTATTGAATCCATAACCAATTATTGAGACAAGAGATAACAGTACCAAACCAACATGTAGTGTTACGTAGTTAGAATATTGGAACTCTAAGAATAACTTTAAAATCGAGTCGTCGACAATTAGTACACTGAATTTAGTTCTAAAATATTCCAAAGACTGCAGCATTAAGTAGAGTGCATCTTTCGTGAATTGGAGGCCAAATCCATCTTGTTGTAGACATGGACAAGTAAACCTTTCCTACTTATATTGAGAATTGCTCACACACTTAAATTTACATAACTTAGAATTTGCTACACAAACACACATTTTACACATTGAATTTTAAACAGAATACGTGTCACCTATTGTGATAACAAGTACCTTGTATTTACTTCTACGGTTCTGTTTTGCCGTCTCAAAACAGTGGTGGAGAAACCCCAAGTTCTTCATCATAAGTACATTATATTTGCGTTCTTAGAAGCATTACCAAGATCAGGTGATTTAGGATATACCTTACGCTAATGTCACCCATCTGGGTTCGTTCAAATTCGCTGTACCAAAATGAAAGCTATAATCCACGCAGGTTTTAAATGAGTGCCAGCCCTTGTTCACAATATATTAATTTCACTTTTATGTGTAAAATTCACCTCTACCATGTTGTTTTACATTGGGAGTGGGAAAATAAAATATATTTTTTTTTAAAGAAATGAAGTGTTGTATAATTCCCACTGCAGTTGCATTTCTTCATGAGTCTACAAGATATGTACATATATAGATTCGCACTGTGATATGTTTTGCTAAGGGTGATTTTTTTATATTTCCCAGTGCTCTCGTGTTTCTTGTTAGACCTGAATTCGTCTTAGGTTAATGTATAACACTTTTGATTCCTGGCTTTATGTATCGACAGCAAAAGCAGTGTCTTTGGTTTCTCAGATGTAGGGCACTGAGTTTTAGGGCGTAGAGTCTGTGCATCAATTTCATCTTTCACCAAGTGAAATTTTCTTAGACAAATGCCAGAAGTGTGTATTTTGTTAAAGCTTCCTTGTTTCATTGCAGTTTATTCAATGAATCATTATCATGCGTTGTGGATGTTAAAATAATAATAATAATAATAATAATAATAATAATAATAATAATAATAATAATAATAATAATAATAATAATAATAATAATATGATTCTACTGTCATTGAATTTACGCCTAAATAATAAATATCATCAATATAAAAGGTTATATAATATAAGAAAAAGAATCAACACTACATGGAAACATGGAAATTAGTGGAAACTTCTCTACTACTGTTTGGGTCGTTTTAAGGATATTCCATATGTATATAAAGTGTAAGCAATTTAACTTTAATATAATGTCACTTCAAATTCATACTTTAATGAAGTAGTTGATTTTTGATGAAGAAAAGCATATAATAGATTTATTAAAAATTAAATACAACATATGTAATGTTATTGATGTGAAAATTGTATTTTTTCCCAACTTGGACGCTAATGTAAGGATAAGAGATAAATTAATTCTAATATATTTTAAGAACACAAAAATATTGTCTTTGTTATTTGATGTATGTATATTAGTTTATTAGTCAAGAAACCTAAAATAGTAGTTTAGAAAAGATAGAGTATTCCAAGAAAATATTTTTTTGTAAAACATTTTAACAAATAAATGTAGCTGGGATACCGTAAAAACCGTATATATACATCAATCCAGAAGTTCATGCTTAATACCTATCGCAATGATTTCACAATATCTGGCTTAATGGAGAGGTTGAAGCCCCTTTTACTGACTACAAAACATCTTAACGCAATGTGATGGCCTATCTCATATAACACGCTAATTTTCTAATGTATTTATAGGGAGAAATATATTATTTTTCCTTGTGTGTGTTTTTTCAAAAAGCTCTTAATTCTCACAAACGTTAAAAAAACCGACAGTGTAAAATGTGGCTCACTGGTAGAGCGTTTCGCTCTGGTACGTGGGATCTCTGGCTCGATCCCAGCTCAGCCAAGTGAAGTATGTGGCTGACAAACACCATGTGCTTGTATTTTCTCGGGGCTCTCCCTTTTATTTCCAGTTTTTTCGTTTCACAATTTCATTCATTTCTCATCGTCACCGTCTCCTTTAGCCTAGCCGCCATAAGCGTGGAATGTAAAGCTCAAAGATTTCATTTCATTTTCATTGTAAAATATGGAGGATAATACGTTGTAAAAAAAAATAAGAGGAATCAACGTCTTATACAGAATGATCTCATCATCTTCGTTAGTGTTCAATATGAATTACGTGTAATTTATATACATATACTGTACAGAATTAAAAATTGTATACGTCGGCGAATAAAATGTGTCTGTATAAAATGGTGTACTTAGAAAAACATACACCACATCACTAAGCACGTTAACCCTCCAACACGCGCGTGGGCTACTATTGTAGCCCAGCGTTTTTATTTTCCTTGCCGCAAAGTAATTCGAAATGACAACTCAAAGGGTGTCTGTGTACCTTTCTATCAACTATCATTCTGCGTGTTTAGTGTGTGGTCAAACGTAAAATCGAAAGGAGCTCATTGTTATTCTGCTTGAAAGTTTCATGGGCTACATCTGTAGCCCGAGCGCCTATTGTTGTCACGGATGTTCCAAAACGTCGAAGTTATTTATTATAGTTTGAGTGTTGATCAGATGGTCAATGAGTTTGCAAAATACCAAGTCTGATGAGGAATTGTTTCTAGATGGCCATAGTTAACATTTTGAGACCGCAAAAATGCATTTTTCGGACACAGAATTTGTGAAAATTCAAAAAATGTGACTGATAATTCCGGGGGGCAGGAATCACTGATATCTTTTGATAATAGTAGTAAAGACAGTCCTGTAGTAAATTATTATGTAGTAAAAGACAATCTCAAATGGAAAAAACTCACTCCTACTCGTAATATTTGCGCTCGTGCTCATAATATTGTGGCTCGTTTTCCAGGTCCTAAAGGTGGGGGTAGGTCTGCATTGTCGGAGCTTGAATATCTAGAAGTGCTTTTGGATGCAAACATTTTGAGACTTAAGGTTGATTTTACCAATATTTACATTGACAGTTAGATTGAGATTTGTACTTAACCGTGATGCAAAACTTACAGACGAGATTGTACGTGCCCTTATTGACATTTTGATGCTTTTGATGAGTGGTCAATGCTTGAAGGAAAGTGTGCATTGACCACTCACCACTTGTGTTCAGAACATGCTTAGAAGGACATGAATATGGAAACATAAAAAGAAAAATATATGAGTGTAAATAGCATATGTAAAATTATGCAAAATCGTAATCAAACTTTGATACCAGAAACTCGTTATGCTGAAAAGGTATATGTTTAATGGATAATACGTTTATTTGTAATATTTGTAAAATTTTTGAAAAATTATACTTAATTTTTAAAGAATTCTAATACATCTTTAAGATGAAGGAAAGTTTAAAATGCGCCAGATTGGTCCATTTATTGATAAATACAAATAACGTTTACAGTCATACTGTATCACTTTTGAAAAAATGAATGGTGTTGGTCTTTTTTCTATATACATAGCTTTCAAAATAAACATATTTCTCAAATTGTGTATAAAACCCTTAAAACAGTTTATAAAAATAATTATCTACAAGAAAGACAGAAATATTAACAAACCTAGGCAACATAATAAAATAAAAACAAATGGGCTACAGTGGTAGCCCGCACGACTATCCACGTCACAAAAATCCGCGCGCGTATTGCAGGGTTAATAATGATACATAAAATAATTCACTGAATGTTGCGTGATAGACATTCATAAATAATACCATTTTCTTCACTATCATATTTGCGTCGTAAAATGTTTCTTAAAAGCCATGCATTCTTGTGTATTCAAAAGTGAAGTTCCATGTAGCGTAAAATGTATGTATACTTCATGCTTACTTGTCATGTCTCAATCTGTAATTCCTTCTTTCACTGCTACCTTCTCCATTCGTCTATGCGAAAATGCTTGTTTTCGGTATCGAAAAATAAAAAAAATCTCAAAATAAGATCCTGAAACGGTAGAACCAATGGATGTTCAAAGTTGTGAAATAGTGATGATTTAGCCACAGATATATAATAAATTGAAACTAGGAGCAAGTGAGTAATTTTAAAGAAGTTGTAAAATGTGCTCCAAATTATAGTGTAAACAGCTCAAGATGTCGCATTTTCAGAAGATCAAGTAGAAAACATTGAAATAACACACTAACACATTACAAAGATAATGAAAAGAGAGGAGAAACAATTTATAGTCTGTACATGTCAGGAACAGTAACTGGTCTTCATAAAACACCATACACATACCATACCAGAAGGCAATCAAAAATTACGTGGGTTTGTGAACATAAGTCAGAAGATATTTTCCGTTAAGCTAACTTCATTCAAAGAAAATAATTTATTTTTAAAGTATATTTAAACAATGCCCGTTTTCTCTCTTTTGAATGAAAGTCCATTTATACTAAAATTACATTCCCTTTGTCTCAGGGTACTGTTAGAGTTAATTTCAAACCTCTGATGTATTTTCAGTGTGTAATTTCACAATAATCATTTCGTTCTTCAACTTGTGCATGCCGAAACAACAAAAAATGGAATGATTCTTTTATGAGTGGTACAAACATAATGATATAAATATAACTCTAGCATGGTGAACATAATTTAAATCATTTTCAGTGAAGTTTCTTTTTAGCAATGAAGTATCTATCTTGCATATTCGTAAAGTTCAGATATTAAATATGTTCTCTTATACTCACGGACTGTAGGTGGCTGCACTTCAAGTTCCACACACACCCTTCTCAGTCATTCAGGGTCTTTCTATTTTATTACATCTTTTCATGATTCAGTCTGAATACAGTCTTCTTACTTAAAACTGGCATTGGGGAGCATCAGAAGACCATGGTCCTAATAAAACCTTCTCTGTTTAAGGAGTCACACATTTTTGAAGCAATCCTTGTTACAAATGTCATCCATTTTTGTGCGGACTGTGTGTGACATGGACATTTTACATAGTGCTATTCTGTTGGTTCTTTAATATTTAGAAATGACAATTGATTCTCAATTCTGACATGAAACATTATTGCTTGTGAAGAATGATTACAGGTTGAACTCTGTACTAGTTCTGTATAGCTAATGGCTTGAAAATTAAGATAGTAGCAGGAAACGTCTCACTCTTGTACAAGTGATGGCTGATTTCTGGACTTTAATAATATTCTGGAAGCTAATTATGTTATATGTTTACTTTCATCAACCGCCATCGACAACAGAAGTTTTCCGAGGTGAGTAGAGAAAGATTTCCACGGCACTACAGGATCGGCAAGTTCTAATACGAGTTCGACTAGATACTGTAATATGTGAATCTGTTTAAACAAATGTTTTGAACTGTGTTTTACAGAAAAGTTTTTAAAGCAAACTAAACTGCTGTGTATGTCTTCATATTTCATGTGGCTATTATTTTCAGCTCAAATAAATGATCTTTCGTTGAAATGTACAATCTCAATATATAATTAACCGCGATAATTTAATGACACGAATTCTTTATTCCTATGACGTTAACGATAACAACGTTGCGATATTCTGGAGGTATGACTCGATGAATTTTCCAGATTGATCATCACGTGGTTTCTGTTCATTCCATATAGTTTTAAGATGCCTCTCCGATACATAAGTGTCAGAATAGATTCTTGGACGCATCACTCATCAAGTCAGCTTGACTAGGCACATAGGAAGCAAACAAGACTTTTCAGACGAAAATTGCAGAAGGGAGAGTGAACCTTAAACTTATGGTATTGAGTGCAAAAGAATTCTTCTCTCATTTCGCTACCTCACAAAACGTTTTTTTAAAAAAACAAACAAATTCGCTTAAAAAATAGTAAAATAACTTCTTATACTCAGTGTTATTTAAAATATTTTGATATAATTATTTTGTCGTCGTTCTTACCCGTCTTTGCGTTCTTCGTAACGATATCGTTACACACTTTACTACCAATTTGAAATCAGTATTAAAATAGGACAATAGTATTACGTAAACCTACCCGGCAAATCACTTTAAGTACTGTCACAAAAATAGGGTAGTTTTGTTTTTAATTACGAGGATATAGCTCATAAGTTTATAAAATAACGGGGAAAGCATTTGCAGAAAACTTGAGTTTTCAAGAATCATAAAATTCAAGAACCACTAAGAAATATGATGCAGTTCCAAAAGTAGTAAATACAATATTTGAATGAAATATTAACATTGTATGTGTATCTTCACACGATTTTTCACAATAAAATATTTATGAAATGCGTCCTTAATTCATTGAGGTATATTATAATAAATATGTACCTTCGAATTCTTTAATTGTAAACAATATTCCATTTTACAGGAAATAGGGTAATCTGTGACTTAATGTGAAGTTGTCCCCTGTGTTACCTGGAATCCCGAGTTCTGCCAGTTTGCGCCAATGGACTTTGTAGTGGACAAACACCACGTTTGTCGTTTTCCTTACTGTTCTTCCGTATTCTCTTACAATTTTTATTTCACCATTTCGCTCATTTTACTTTTATCTTACACAGCATACCTGTGGTAGTAATGTTGATAAGTTTCATTTCATGTTGTTTTAATTTACAGGAAATATTGCTCTATTGGTATCATTTATTGCATGGATACTTGTGGCAGGTTCAAGCGCTCTATACAAAATTGGTGACTACAAGCAATGGTCGGTGTTCGTGAAAGTGATAGCAGCTTTTACACCATTTAATGTTCTATATTTGTCTCTCTGCAAAATAGTCCTTGCTTGGGAAATGGAAGGTATTTACAAATTGTTTTCTTTATTGAAAAAAAAAATAAAATGTTATAGTAAATAACATTTTTTTTAAAGTTTTCCTACTCTTCGATAGATCCCGTCTTTAAAAATGGTTGCTGGATGATGAATATAAGTTATAATTTTACATATAATAAAAGGCTGTCCCTAGGATGATCTAGCAGGTAGCCCAAATGCTAATAGTGGATGTAATTTGAGTTCGATTCCCATTACAGGAAGTCACGAACTAATACTTTCACATTCACTTTTATTTATTCCCCGTCTCCTTCAGAGAAAAGGGTATAACAATAAAACATTAAATTACAGTAACCATTTAATTCATTTATATCATCAATGCTGTCATTACAATGCATGAATCATTAACTCGGAGTACAATATACGCTATGTTGTTTCATTTTCAGTTATCTCACAGCAATAAAATGTCATATAATCATCACTAAAACACACACGATCAGTATTACACATATTTTATAAATGATATCAGAAAGCATGGACAAGAACGTAATTGTACTCTTCGCTCTTCGCGTAGTAGGTACAACGGGCTAATAAAACACACTGTATCTTACAGCCATTTACCACGATTCTTAGTTGTGTAAGTTGAACTTTTATGTTCCATTAAGAACTTGAAAACTAAAATTGCAGTGGCGCAGTTTTTGTGTACATACTTTTATCGGTTTACATTTGTTTCATTGTTATTGATAAGCAGAGATTTTAAACATTTTGTAATGTCTACATAATCAAAACTACCAATGTCCATTGATTTTAGAAAAGATGACTATATGGTACTCATTATGAATAAAAAAAATGCACTAATGTAGTTTATTATCTTTGGTAAACTATTTGAGCTTTTCTAAGACGATAGTATTAATATGCTTGGTGTAGTTATTTATTTTATGAAACTTAGCACAGTATATGATTTTCCAAGTATAATACTCTTATTTCCAGATGAAATGTATTCAAAATAGGACACACATTAAGACGTCAGTATAACTATTTCATTGCATTGCATTTTATAAGTCCAGCTTTGTTTCCACCAATGTTCCATGTTGGTGACTTATTTAGCATATTTGTCCTTGATTATCTTTAATAGGAGAAGCTATACTTCTCTGTGTCTGTTATTATAGGTCAGGTGAGGTGATTTTGAGTTTAACGTCCCGTTCAGTATCGAAGGTATATGAGGCGTGGACCTACTGATTAACGTAGAATCCGAACCACATTACCGCCCGCCGGGAATCGAACCTGTGTCTCCCACGCAAAAGGCGCGTATGCAAACCGCTCAGCCATGTAGGAGCTGCGTGTTATTATAGCTGGCGCGTAACTTGAATATTGGAGAGAAGCTCGTAGGATTTCAGGTTATTTTTATGTATTATGAACACCTCAATTTATGAAAAACATAACAGTTTTCCAGTAACCTTAACTGCAGAAATTTTAACCCACTTCATTACGTACCTTGTAAGTAAACGTAGGCTCTAAACAGAACCTAGGTTTGATCACAAGGGAAATTGATTTTCAGTGTATTCGGTTTTGGAGCAACATGCCTATTATTTCATAGAAATAAAGCTTTTGAATACTCTGTCAAATAAATATAAATACAACGAAAATAAAATAGAAGAAAAGAAAGACATAAAAATGTCGAAATCTGGCATACTACATGATGTCAGATATAAGTATGTAGAGAATACATTGTTAATAGAATAGTATGGAGAACAAACGCAGGATAATGAGAATCATTAAGATTTTTGTGTAGTGGATAGTGCCTTGGAGCTGGGTGTTACAAATCACTTTGGCATGTGTTCAAATGGTATGTTTAAATTTAATTCAATGTTTATAAAGCATCTGCATTTTGTTGTCAAGAACCAATGTTAAAAACTTATATCTGAGCTCTAGAATATAGTACATTAGAAAGTACATATTAAAGAAAATCTAAACTGCTTACAATTTTCTCTCTAAAAGGAAAGTAATATCGAAATATTTTCTTTAATATTTTATTAATGGCAAATCAT
Source organism: Thermobia domestica (assembly GCF_964235325.1). NCBI lineage: Eukaryota > Metazoa > Arthropoda > Insecta > Zygentoma > Lepismatidae > Thermobia > Thermobia domestica. The sequence goes on along the minus strand of NC_137461.1, from coordinate 11,432,212 downwards.
TATAGAATAAAATAAACGAACATTAAATTATATCAACACTACGAAAAGATATATTTTCTGAACATGGGAAGAATAATGCGTAATAAGGATAAAACAAGAATTTTGAAAATACCAGAAATTTTATTGTTTTTTTTATAAAGTTTTGGAATTTTTCCTGCCATCAAAATATAAATGACATTTGAAATCGACTCTATAATGCTAATCTAATTTGCCGCCTTTCTCTTTTAAGTTTAGTTAGATCTATAACCAAAGGTGTGTCCGATTCTGTAAATAAGCCGAAGTCTTGGAATGAACTGGAAGAAGCTGTTGCTATCACTCTGTCTCATAAACAGAACCGATCACTTTCTAAAGGTGTATCGATCAGTTTCAATCGCATTTTTTATTGTCCCGGAAGACATTCTGCTTTTATGTTTCCTTTACTGCTGTGTTTAATAGTCTTTTTGTCCTTTTCCTCCAAACAAATCTCAAAATATGAAATGTCACTTAGCTACCGAATAGTAGCAATTTAGTGGAAGGAATCTTATTTTTCTTCATGTAACTACAGTTCATTAGAACTGGACATACTCAAACGGACTTCCGTTAGAAGAGCACTTCACTGTGTTAGAAGAGCACTTTACTGTAATTTCACATTTGTAAGAAAATAATTCAAATAGTTCATTGTTTACATGTGAGGTAAATTTTCAATTTTATTCCTAAACGAATGTTTCCCTATATAAAAAAAGAGAGATTCTTGTTAATAGACGGTCAGACTTTTTCGCCCATTTAGAATTCGATTTAAAAATCATTTCTCGACCCACCCTATTAACTAAATATAACTTTGAAGAATTTAGAAGCCACATTTTTCACTGTGATCCAAAATTATATAAAAAAAGGTTTTTTGCTTTTAATAAGAGTTTACGCATCGATTTTTACACATTAATCTTGAGTGAAACTTCTGCTTGATCATTTTCTGAATAAGGAGAGGTCGATTTACATATTATAGTAATGATCCATTTTCTATCCTTAGGAGCAGGAACTATAGAAACATCTATTTCATCATTTTTTATTGAAGATTTATGAAAATGCTGCTACTTTCGTACTTAGAAGCTAAACGTATTTTTAAATTTCTTTTACAATACAAGAAACAACGGCAGATTTAATATTTGATCCTGTTGAGACAGAATTTGTTGAATCATTGAAGAGAATCGTTACTTGTACTTGAGAGTCTATATGCAAAATTTCACCTCTTTAAGTTCAGGAATTCGTATTCAATGCTTGTTAGAAAATACTTTACTTCCTAAAGTTCTTTTATCATACAAATTTCACTAAATCTCTCTTATTGGTTTCTTTGATATCGTTACAAAATTGATATTGTGTATAAATTTCATAAAGTTATAAATACTCAAACATAGAAGAAAATGTTTGTTTCCAAATATATAGGTCTTAAACAACAAAATTAAAACTTTCTAACCTCAATTCCAACCACTTTACGACTAAAGCGTATTTTCTCATATTTTTAATAATGAATTGTCACTACAAATTTATCAATATGAATCCTTGTAGTTTGAATCCAAACGGATTGAAACGTACGATTAATTACGACTGTATCGCATAATGCGAATATACTAAATGGGTAGAGGTAATGGAATATAACTAAACGGGTAATATTACATCACGGTAAAAAAAAACGTGGTGTACGAAGGTGCTGTACGTTGTAGTATGGGCCCTATTGAAAAGGATATTTGAGCGGGTCAACATAATTTTAGATTAATACTGTATAAAACAAGATTTTGGATTTAACAATAATCATCGAAACTGTTTTGACTGGGCAGAAGGTAGCATCAAATTTAGAGACTTTTCCCATTTAAGATTTAAACTTTAGGTTGATTTCCGCACAACTTCCTTGCGCGTCCATCTTGACACGCAAATAAAGATAACTTTCTATGCCTGGGAGATTTTGTGTGTAGACCTAGAAGTGGTTAAACATATTCGTCTTTTGTTTGCATAGTGCAGCAGGCCGGTAGCAAGCCCAAAAATGTAAGGGGTGCCCGGCTGAAGTTAGGGGGGCCCGATCCAAACATATTATAGTACATCACCATATTATAGTTCATTTGCAAGCATACCGTGAAAAGTTTAGAGGGGGCCCGCAAAAATTTAGAGTGAACCCGGCCCCCTAGACCCCCATGAATACGGGCCTGTAGTGCAGAGTCTGGATAGAAAGCTGTTAAAGCTAGTCAAGCTGAATACATTTGTCGGCGTTCCTTTACACTGGAAAAGTATGAGTGTAGATTCCAGGTATGTATTTATTATGTAATTATTGTAATTCATTATTGGGCCATATCTGATCATTATTCACCAACATTGTAGTAAATCATGTTATATTATTGGAAATAGTTTGTTCATAATTCTATTCATTCAGCACGTAAAAAATTGATGCGTGGTCCATATGAACAGGCTGGGCAGTAATGATGTCAATTTGATCTCGTTATGAAATAAGCTAACTGGAGGTTGTACATGGTATTCCATGTGAGACTATCACAAAATGAAACCCTTGTACGCTACGCATAAAGTATTAATTTCTCGTCTCATAATAGTTTTGCACTAATTGGAACACGAAAGAACCGCTAAGTTAGATTGCCATACTTTAGATATAAAGTATAGAAATTCTTGCCTAATACTTTGAATGCACTATATAAAGTAATGCTTAGGTGTGGTTAAATTATTGTAAACCTTATACGCAGAAACTATAAGTGAATAGATACCCTTAAATTTCATCATGTTCCATATTCCCAAAATTTTCATCTCGTATGGAATGAAGCGACTAAGTTGCAGTGCAAACTTTTCGTTAGCAGCACTCTTCTTGGTAGCACAACAGCACTCTGTTTCTTAAAACCCAGCAGAGAGAATGAGGTAGGCGTTGTTGTTTTGCACCCCCAAAACAAAGACAATATGGTGATGTGAATAAGAATAAAATATAGTTCCTAAGAGGGAATTATAATCTAAATTGAATCAAAGGTTTTATGTGGTGAAAACTTACTAAATTAACATAAAACTGTAATTAAATTAGATTATGCCTGTATAGTATGGTATTGATAATTTTCGCTTACAATTTAATGTGAATCAGCGTTATGTACTGGCGTAGGAATACTAAAAGGGACAGCAGCTACCCCGCAACAGGAAGCGGCTACCCAAAATATAGCGTTAATGGATGCTCTTACGAGTGAGGCTGCAAGCATCGATATAAACATTGATAAAAAGTGACCACCTGCTGTTTTATTTTATAAGGTGTTACATAAAAAGTATTATAAGATTAAATTGCAATCATAGCCATGGAGTAATTATGTTAGAATAATAAAAAAAAGTTTATGTCGCCAACTTCAGTTTACGAACATTCAACCACGCCGTCATAAGAACATAAAGAAATCAAAGGAAGAAACTTTTATCGTATCATCCTTAATTGAAAGGTACGCCATCCAGGTATCCATTTAAGAGGCAAAGGTTTTCAACAAGAATTCCCCCCATTTTCCCCAATAGCTTATTTACGTGTGTGAAACAGTGAACTGTTATGAGTGAAATGAAAAATGAAATGACATTTTTGAGTTTTACATCCCACGGTTATGCCGGGTAGGCTAAAGGAGACGGTGATGATGAGTAATGAACGAAATGATGGAACGAAGAGTGGGAGGAAACGGGAGAACCCCGAGAAAACCCACGCACACGGTGTTTGTCCACCACAAAGTTCACTTGGCGGGGGCTGGGATCGAACCCAGTACCCAAAATTATGAGTGAAATCGAAGTAGAATAATGTACGTCCTTGTGCTATACATGTCAGTGAAAAGATAAGTCGGCACTTCGATAAAATATGATCAGCATTGCTATTAATATTTTTTTTATTATCGTAATTATTCCGAAAAGTGGGCTACTAAAGGTATAAGAATTGCAATATTCGTAAACGTTATTTTGTATTGAAATATGGATACGTAAGTATTTTATTATGTAGCAATAAGTTTGTGAATTGAAGCTTGCAGAAAATAAATATATTTCAATTCCTTGTACGTTTAGATATTTGATTGAATCAAAACACAATATATTTTGAATGAATATATTTGAGGTAAATCATTATATATGTGTGTTGCAATAATGAATAAGTAAATATTTTCTTTTTTACATACTGGTGTTTTATAAATTGTTTCTTCTTAAATCACGTAATTGAAGACATTAGTCATCCAATAGCATAGCGTCTCGAATCCTGAAATCCATATGCAGTACGCATACATTTACTTTGAGTGGACCATCAGTGGTAAGTAATTGTAGTACAAGGTATAATGTTTGTTTCATCTGGTGGATACTTTATGCTAACCACATCTACTTTATATATTATAGTCCGAACAATAGGCTGTAACTACTTAGCACTTAATAGGATGACCGCACCGATCAGGAGCCGATCCTAGTCCCGTTAAAGAATTGCCTTCCCGAACTCTGGACAGTAGAAGGAATGAACGCAGTACAGTTAAAGAATTAGCGCACTAAACAACAACCAAACCCATTACTGTTTAAGAAACCCTGTTCACCCTGTTCAGAGAAATATTTGCTCTTTCTAAATCTAAAACAATATATTATTTCAACAATTATGTATTATTATAACAACACCATCTCTTTTCCTTTTTTGTAATTATTCTAAATAAATTACTAACAATATGGGAGAATAGCGAGTACTCATAATTGTGGGAACAGGCATGTCTTCCGTGAGTAGGTTTCGGAAAGGATCTCTAGAGGTTACTTCAATCTTTAAAATTACTAAAATTGAAGGCCTAATTTTAGGTCTTAGAACATTCAAGACATTTCATGCAATTATTATTTGTGTGAAGATCCTCGCAGGCGTCCCTGGCTGTACTTCACAAGTTATTTCTGAATACGTTTCCGGGTTAAGAAATACACAAAACATTACTAACATTTGTTTTATGAATTAGTAGAGCAATTACTTTGCCAAACGTAGTAAACATGTCGTAACATATTTAAGAGTTCATAGTGTTTTAGTCGTCATTCTGTTATTACTGTTCTGAAACTAAACAACATTTAACCTACATAAGTATATTTTTTTCTTTCAGTGAAATGTACTGTTCTCTAGCTTCAGAAGTAACAGTGCAAGAGACATTTGACATACCCTTCGGACAATACCACACAAATGCTACAGTACCGGATTAACTTTTCATCTCTCCACCTGATCCTGTCGTGTAGAGTGAGGAAGATTCTGCAGTTAAAGACGCTAGCGGAACAGCAGATAATCTCAGCGGGTTTGCGGTCCGCCTCATGTTTTCGAATTTCGGATAGTATCCGCTTTGATAGTATGAACCACCTAAAACAAAACATTGCAAAGGACTGGACGTGCGCCAGTGATGCTTGCAGGAAGAAGCCATCAGCAGCTCATACACTATGGAAACTGTAATGTTGCAGTGTGCGTCCAATGTTTTGAGGGTTCTCACCATCCAAATAGTGAAAAGATATTGCCAGAGACAAGTGCGTTGATGTGTAATATAGTGTTCTGAGTGATGTTCACACAAGAGTATGTTAGGAAATATATTATTGTATGTATTGTTATCAGTTTGACATTGGTTTGTACTCATAAAAAATAGAATGTTCTTCAGCAATTATTATATTGTTCTTTTATTTTGTGTTTATATATATATATATATATATATATATATATATATATATATATATATATATTGGCGACGTTTGCGAAGTGATTCCTGACACCAAGATAAGACAACAAGTATAGACGAACTTCGGTGCACAAATGCTTCCTTTCGGAGGTTAGGCTGCCAAAATCATGAACAATTGAACTTTTAAGGTTCACAGCTCCAAAACTATGAGAACTATCGAAGTCGGGTCTGGACCTCACTTAGGAACTAATATGTGCCCTATTCAAAAATCTATGTTTTAGAATCGTAACATACGCAAAAGTTTTTATAGAGGGAGTTTGGCTATAATTTGAAGTTTTAACCAACTACCTCTATAAAAATTGTTGCGAAAGTGCCACAGGATTCTGAAATATAAAAATTTGGATATGGGACGTACTGGTTCCTAAGTGAAGTCTTGACCTAACTACGTTAGGTCTCATAGTTTTGGAACTATGGACCTCTAAAATTCTATTTTTCATGATTTCAGCACGATATATCTCGGAAAGGAAGCATTTGTGCACCCACGTTGGTCTATACATTTTGTCCAATCGTAGTGTCAGCAATCACCTCCCAAACGTTGCCGTGTTAAAATAATTATCACAATTATTTTTAGAACAGCTGAAAATCTGTTCAAATTGCTCCCATAACTGCCCAGCGTGTCCGTATGGACACGACTCACAGGAAACACATTACAACAATATCAAGGAAAAAGGCGTTATTATTAGATTTACTGCAATCATATGCAACTAACGTTAACTGAAAATATAAAATCATAAACAAAATAATTCGAGCAGTTATGGGTTAATTTTAATAAGAAGTCAAAATCTGCTGTATGTTGAAGGAAGTACAGTAGAACCATATTTATTCCAGCTTGAGTGGGCCCTACTAACCTCGGATAACCAGAGCTCGTATACTTTCTGTAAAATGAAGTAAAGTAGAGCGCGAACGATGCTAGATACGATGCTATAGGGTACAGTCTAGTAATTAAATATGCACATATCAAGTTTAATTGTTCTCGTGTAAGTTGAAAAGCAAAAGCACTAAACAAAGAAAACAAAAGAATGAAAATAAGTCACTGTAAAATATTTTTCAAAGTACTACATAAAATATCCTGAGGTATTTATGATTATTGTTGACAACAGTACGTATGGTTGCGGAGGTCGCCCATCGTTAATATGTGCGGGTGCTTTGTCCACAAGGCAAAGAATGACTAGATTTTCCGAATACGACAGCGAGAGAGAGCTTCTCCATAGCCGTACATTTTACAACTTTATTGTAGTGATCTCGGGATGACGCACTCGAAGATTTTCGATTTCTTTTTAATAATTGTGTTTTTCTTAACCTATATTGTAAAATTGAGAGTGACTGTTAATCTCTTGAACCATCCGATCAATCTCGATCAAATTTTCAACATTCATGATGTTTTGGCCTGGAACGTATTTTATCATTGCACTTCGATGAAGCAAGGTAGGGATTAAAGAGGAAGGGGAGATATGCAAAAATCAATATTTATAAAAATAATAGTGGCTATGTTTATGAGTTAATAAATCTGGAACCACCCGACCGATCTCAATCCTATTCTCAACATAGGTGAGGTTCGAATTTGGAAGACTTTTATAATTTCAATTTGACGGTAGAACTTAGAGGAGGCGAAGGGGACGAAGGAAAATATATAAAAATGAATAAATTTAATAACTTAAACTATCTCGATCCAACTTTCATCATAGATAAGGTTTTGGCCTGGGATGTTTCCGTCATTTCAAACACTGCAAAGTATAGTAGGAGATGTTGTGAGAAATAGATTTAAAAAATGAAAATGACTGTATTTGTGACTTCATCGCTGTTAAAGCACTCGATTAAATTTTAAACCTATATGATGCTCAGACCTGGAATTTTTTTATCATATCACTTTGATGGTGCTACGTAGGGGAAGAGAAGATGGGGAGACCTTTAAATATAATCGAAAATGACCGTGTGGAATCTACAGTTTTCGAGGTCGGTAAGAAAAACATCGACACTTTGGTGCTCTTTAAATCCACATTCAGTCCCACAACTTGGGTGAGGAGGAGAGGAAGATACAAAATGTTTGAAAATGACAAATATTAGTATCGAATCCGTAGTTTACGGTTCGCTGAGTTGAACAGCGATACATCCTATCCCGTTTAATCCAAATTCAGCTACTGGCCTTGGGGGAGGGAGAGATATAGAAATATAATCAAAATGACCAATATTCATGTGGAATCTAGTTTTCTGGGTTGCCGAGATGAACAGTGACACTTCCGATCCCGTTTACATCCTAATTCCGCCGTGCAATTAAGGAAAGCGAGAAGAACGAGATACGTTATACATAAAAAAGGATTAAAAATGACCAATATTAGAGTCGAGTTTATAGTTTTCCGCGTTGTCAGCAATATCCGGTGTCATTCAGCGTTCAATCCTGTGTATGTTGCACACACACCAATGGTACTGTACAAGTTACAGTTGGAAAGTCATCTCTCAAAGGATGACCCTGATCGGCGGTTAGACTTTGCAGAATGGGCTCTGGATCAGTTCGACAGTAATCCAAACTTTATAAGACAGGTGTTGCTCAGTGACGAAGCTAACATTTATATGCAATATGAGGTAAACAAACAGAAGCACCGTTACTCTTTATATGCAAACCCTTCGTGTGTGGATCAATGTAAAGGTGTTGGTGGTGGAAAAGTAATGTTTTGGTGTGGGATTTTTAATACAAGAATCGTGGGTCCGGTATTTATTGATGGAAACTTGAATGAGGAGAGATAACTTACTATGCTTCGTGAATATGTTATTTCAACGTTATTGAATCCGCAATTTGATTTCGCAACTTTCATCAACCAGGACAGTGAACCTCCACACTATGCTACTGAGGCAAGAATGTTTTCGTTTGAACAGTTTCCAGGTCAACGGATAGGTAGGAAGGGTCCTGTGGAATTTACAACACGGTTCTCTAATTTCACAATTCTTCACTTTTATCTATGAGGTTATTTGAAATCAATTGTGTATGGGGTAAAATCAACAATGTAACCCATCTCTGCCGAAGTATTGAGGAGCGTGTGCCTCTTGTGATCCACAGACCCTGCAACTTGTGTAGCATGATTGGCAAGATTCCGATTGTGTATCCAACACAATGGATGCCATATTGAACATACAGTATAATTCCCACTCTGGCAACTGTCCCAAATTTTAACAGATTATATCTCCTGAATCATTCTGTGGTTAAAGGTTTAAGTATTTGAAAATACATTTAATGTATGTTGTTCAATTAGAAAAAATAAACGAATTAACTGTTTCAAATTAATTTTGGAAGATTAATTTAACTTCGAACTGGTATTTTTATAAAGTCAGTTTGATTAGAATGCGATTCTTAAGGCACAACGAGGGGTTCCAAAATATACAAAAAAATGTCACATGTTCTTTCGTAAGAGTGGTGTTTGAAATAGAAATATTTATTAGAAATAGAACACTTCGTTTTTAAGGGGTAAATGAGTTGATAAATATATGTTGATAAACATATGTTGAGAAATATATTTTCCCAATATATGTTACTTCTCTAAATTTGAAACTAAAACTAGAAAGTAACTCTTTCTAATGGTAAATAACAGTTGTGCCGTTTGCGAATTTTGATAAATACCATTTAGGTCTAGTTGGGTTTTTCCCTATAATCACATTTGTATTACAAAGCACAGCCTAGAAAAAGAAAAAAAATGAAATGAAATCTTTGAGTTTTACGTCCCACGCTTATGCCGGTTAGGCTAAAGGAGACGGTGATGATGAGATATGAGGGAAATGGTGGAATGAAGAAAGTGGGAGGAAACGGGAGAACCCCGAGAAAACCCACGAGCACGGTGTTTGTCCACCACAAAGTTCACTTGGCGGGGGCTGGAATCGAACCCGGGACCCCAAGCACCTGAGGTGAACGCTCTACCACTGAGCCACCGTGCCCCCAGTAGCCTAGAAAAAGAGGTTTTACAGTGTGCCAATAATCCAATTCTCGTGGAAAAATAGGTATTCCAGCTTGTTTTTCTATGTTATTTTCTGTTCAAGTACATTTTTAAAAGACAGTTGTTATTTCGTTTCTGATATATATATATATATATATATATATATATATATATATATATATATATATTGGTTTGGCAACTAAGTTTCCGCCGTTTTTTTAAAAGTAGAAAAATACATTAAATACATTTGGCACGAAGCTGTACATTATTCAAAAGAATATATTGTTCTACCTAAATATATGTTTTTCTTTGTTACTAAGATACATTTTCTTGTTATTTAGAGATAATTAACATGGAATGTGAAGTTGAGAAGTATGAGCATTTTTGACAACACCTTTTTTGCCTTTTTTAAACTGGTTCTAAGGCTGCTCGCAACATTTGTGCTGTGTATGGAGTGGGTGCTATAGCTGAAAGAACCGCCCGTGATTGGTATGCAAAGTTCAAAAACGGAAATTTTGACCTCAAAGACGCACCTCGCTCTGGCCGTCCAGTTGAGTTCGATGAAGAGCGATTGAACGACCTTTTGCATGAAAATCCGCGTCAAGCAACAATGAAACTAGCAGAGACAATGGATTGCTTCCAAACTACTGTAGAGAAAAATCTTTACTCGATTGGGAAAGATCAGAAGTGCGGAGCATGTGTGCCTCACACTATAAGTGTCGCCAACAAAAATCAACGACTTACAATCTCCGCTGGTTTCTTTGCTCGTCACCGTGCAACCCATGGACACAAAAAACGACTTCTTCACCGAATCGTTACTGGCGATGACAAATGGTGCTTCTACATGAATGTGAAGCAGCGTAAAGAATGGTTTAACCCCGGTAAAGAAGCAAACCCACGCGCGAAACAAGACGTTCATCCGCGTAAAACGATCTTGTGCGTATGGTGGGAATGTGAAGGGATTCTTCATTTCGAATTGCTGGAAAGCATTGCGTATGGTGGGGCTGGGAAGGTATTGAAAAACTTGTTGAACGTTGGGAAAACGTTGTAAACAACAAAGGAGAATACATTCTTGATTAACTACTTGTACAGGTTTATTGAAAAATAAACTTTTAACTAACAATATTAAAAACGGCGATAGCTTAGTTGCCAACCCCATATATATATATATATATATATATATATATATATATATATATATATATATATATATATATATATATATATATATGTGTGTGTGTGTGTGTGTGTGCTTCAAAGTACTGCATTCTACTCTTGGCATATTTTATATTTATAATATGTTTTGGGTGCATTATGAACAGTTACATGGATGACACATTAATGGGCAAAGTAGCTTATTTGACAATTGGACCTCTCTTTGTCACAATTTGCGTTTCTTAATTTTATTTTTATGGCTAATTTTTAGACAGAATAGACTTTAATGTCTTCTCAAGAATATTATGTGGGAGTTATTTTCTTTGTTGTTATAGCGTCAATACGAATAGTTCAAATACCAACTATATACATATAAGTAAATTTAAAATAAATGCTACTCGGTAGTAAAACCAAATGTATATATATATATATATAGTGGTAGAAACAGAGACAAAGGGTTCAGCAAGTAACTCTTTATTATACACTTACAATAATGTGTAAGTGAAAGCATGTAAACGCTGGACATGTACTGCAGACAGACATCAATGGATTGCACAATCCGGTCCATGTTTAGCAGTTGAGCGCACCTTCCTATATAAGCCTGAGAAAGAGTTTTGCCAATACTATGAAGGAAGTTCGGAGAAGGTTTTTTTCCACCTCTTGATTAGGGTTTCCTTGGAGTTTGCTTTCCATCCATTGGCGTAGACCAAAGCCTTGTGAGTTGCCCAGAAATCCTCAATAGGGCGTATTTGCGGGACATTTGGGCGGTTGTCTTCTTTGCAAACACACCGAATTCCCAACTCGCCAAGTTTTGCGACAGTTGCCCTCGCATAATGAGCTGTTGCCAAATCAGGCCAAAACACGTATCCGTCATTATTTGGGTAATGTTGCTGTATGTATGGTACCAGTCGGGCCTCGATACACTCCGTTATGTATGTATTCACGTTGATGGCACCCCCAGAGGTCATGAAAAATGGCTCCGAAGCGTCTTTGGGTCCAGCAGGGTTTCATGCCATCTGTTTTGGGCCACATTTTGCCTTCCTGTTATATATGATGTCCGAATTTGTATCCTTTCTCTTCTTCTTGAAGTACTTCAACGGTCTGTTGCATTTGAACGGATAGTAACTCATCATCGACGATGACATCAAGTGCAAATGGACGTTCGCTGATTCCTTTGATAAGAGTGGCGAGCCTTTGTCGTTGTCTCTTTTCTTGGTCCTGGTGGACTTTGGGGGCATTTCGCTGCTTCCTTTGTATGTACCCCATGCTCTGTAATACTTTTTTCATCGTTGCATGGTGATAAACATACTTCTGTCCCATCCACCTGTACGATACACCAGGTCTTGATGACATTCTGCGTACAAGGGACCGCCTTTGGTTTTTATCCAAAGTAATCTTTGGGCGTCCACTTCCCTCATTTCTTTTTGACCCTTGTCCACTCTTGACCCTTCCTATTGTTTTATAAACCCACGACCTGGCATATCCAAGCCCTACGAACTTTTTCATCACTTCCGCAACTGGAACATCAGGGTGTAGTTCAAGGAACAATCCCACTTGTTTTCGCCTTTCCTCTTTTTCCGACGCAGCCATGGCTCTGCACGTGTCTGTTTACTTCTGAGTCTTCCCTGTTTACCTGTCAACATATCACTGTACACGTTAGCGTGGGTACGCCCACAACCCTTTTCCATATACCAGTGTTGCCACCCCTTACACTTTGTCTCTGTTTTTTTTTTTTTTGACCACACGTTATATATATTTCTATTGGAAATTTTACTTAGATCTGTGACTTTGAAATGTACACTACCTTTGTTTCCATAAGTAATGATTTTATTGTCGTAATAGCAATTGCTTTTTTTTGAGAATTACTCAATAAATTTTAAGCTTCGATCGAAAAAGAGTTAAATAATAAATTGATGAGATGAAGCAACTCCGCAAAGACGTTCTGATGTGCTGGGGAAATTAATGTTATTGAAGATCAAATTTTATGCAGGTTCTGTTGGTTCTGCAATGGCTGATATCCTCTTGATATACTAGCTATCTACGCTAGCAACGTATCGGTTACACGTACCACGTTTTCCCACTCATTAAGAAATAGCTCTCACAGGTCATCTTTTCTCTTTTGGCGGTTTTCATGCCATTTTTCTTACAGGTTTCTAGTATATTCTGCCGATAAAATTTTCATTGAGTTTAGGTCTGAAGTTCTAGAAACATAGTCGACAAAATAAACATTTGTTTTATATTGAAATCAAACTTGGGCCACATAAAACTCATAAATTTAGTTGTGATCTTGCTAATCTTTTTCTATGGTGTTCTGAAATGCATTGCTTACAACTATGAGAAATCTTTATAAAATGTCAAGGTACTTCTGGCTTGTCAATATGTCTATAAGATTTATCTGATCTACTATGACATTCTTATATCACGATTCCAAGCAGTGAAGAATGGTATGCCTCTTTCGACGTATTTCGGTGCATGTACTGAAGATCATATTGTTTCAGTACAGCTGTATAAACGAGTCATGGACCGCCATTTGCCAAGTATAATCTCTTGTCATCTGTATTAAGCGATCCCAATTACAATGAATTATTTCCTTAGGAAATGCTAATTAGTAGGTTTCATGTCAAATACTCCTTACGTACAGCTTAAGACTAAAATTTTCGACACGTCATCGATTACTAAAAAAGAGGCCGCGGAAAAAAATGGCACCGAGTTTGATATTATAAAGTGGTTCAGTGGCTGAGTTTAATCGAAACTTGCTGTTATTGCTGGATATAAATCCTTTGAATACAATTAGCAGGCCTAAGAGTTGTATTGCCAGTTTCCTTGTAATTCTTCCAACAAGTGAATATTCCGTCACGGAAAACACAAAGTTGTTTGTCGTCTCACTTTACACTCATATCAATGTTTTTAATAGGAATCGTTCACGAATTATTGACCATAATGATCCATGGTTTGCTATTAATGCGAAAAGGTGTTTTGCTACAGGAAGAGGCACCGAGCTCCTTCGTGGCTAATCGGTTAGCGTACACACCTTTGTCTTCCGAGACTCAGGTTCGATTCCCGGCGAGAGCTGATGGGTTCGAATTCCACGTTAATAAGTTTGTACCGTCTCATATATCCCCACTGCAGAAAGGGACGTTATAATCAATTCAACTCAACAGGAAAGGGTCACTCATGGAGAACCGTTTGGTAGTACTTTCTCCTAAGTGTATGTATGTACTTGAACAGCACATTATCTTATCACGATATATCAAAATTAGGTACTTTTTATCATTTATATCTGATATTAAAAAGTTGATAAATTCTCCAACTTCAAGGTAGACTTTAATAAACGTACTCATCTTGCGACCGAGAGATGGGCAGGTGATGTATCGGAGATTCATCGCAATGCATTGGGGGCCATTCACTACAAAGTAATTTTGAAAATAATATTTGAAGAAACGCAATTAAAACATATTCATTTTTAAAGTGGAAAAATGTTTCGAAAATACTTTTGCTATACATATTTTAATACATGGAATGCTTGGTTTATGCAATATGTATAGTTACGGAAAAGGATTAAAGGTGAAATTAACACTATCGATCCTAAGCCCGAGTCAGGCTTGTTTGTGCCTTTGTTCCAAAACGCCGAAGCCCAAGTCCAATTCGATTTTTACGTAATAGCGCGTATGTAACTTATTATGGGTTCCGGCCGGTTGTCGCCCGTGTTAAATATTTTATTGAGACTTCGTTCTTGAAGAAATACTATTAACATGATATCCAGTGCAGCTTGATTGTTGTGATTAACTTTCTTCGTTTGATTGGAACACGCTCGAAAATACAGTGGAATATTTTCTTTCGGAAACTATTTAATTTTTCAAAAGTTATCTTGTTTGAAGGAAGTAAAATGAATATAGAAGAAAAGACAACAATTTTCGAAGAGTACAGTTTAGATCCCGTTCGAAAGGTGAAATTGACGATTCAGTTTTAGATCCTAAATTCAAAATTTAAAAAGGAGGTGAGTACATCAGCAGTTCCATGCTGTGGAAAATCAGCGCCCGGGGCGTGTGTAAACGACGGCACCCTCCTACCCGTATATATGAGTAAAGTCGACAGACTAGCCACAAAGCGCTATTTTAGTTGGCGGGAAACAAAAAAATTCAAAAAATAAACACTGCTTTTCCTTGAGTTTTAGCATTTTTATTGCTTTTTCCTTCCATCTTATTCATTTTTCCTCCAAACTCCTCAGAATAACGGAACTCGGCGGTCAGTTCCCGAGAATTTCTTATTGCACACCGTTGTCACTGTTCGCACTTCACACGCTGCGGGAACATACTTTTTCTATATTTTTTTCGTCTGTTCAAAAAATACGTATTTCAAACAGCAGTGTAGGGAATTACCTCTTCTTACGTCACCAAATTATATACGGTATTCGTAATAAACTATAATGTCCGAAAATTTGTTTGCAATATGTTTAGTGCGTCTATTATGATTTAGCAATGTGCTATATTTTTTTAGAAAGGTCTAAAACACCCAGGATATTGGAATAAACGAGATCAGATTATCCGAGGATCGAAAGTGTCAAGATTGTTTTGCTTCCGTTTATACATATCTATTATTATGTGATATATCAACAGTGAAGCTTTGAAGTTTATTGTTACTATTGTCCATTCTCATTGTACGTAATATTTAATTTTGTAATATTATTTATTCCATGTTGGATCTACAGTAAATTCCAAGATAATGTTTACGATATATCTGGAAGATCAGGAAACACATTTTACATTAATACAATAAACGAGTTTCGTGATTTACACGTTTATATTGACACTTGAGTTTGTTCGATTTGTCATATATAATATTAGTGCTTTCCAAATGGTAAACGTGGATCCAACTACTCTTTTAATTTTATGCAATTAAAATTCCACACAAGGTCGATCACATAACCACATATGTGTAGAGCGCGCCAATTAACCACATATTTAATGATATTCAATTGAGTGTGCTTTTTGCCACAAAAATGTTAAATATTTTCTCGTCAGTATTCCTTTTTTTTTAAATTTTAGCAAAGACTACATTGAAACTCCATATTCAAATGCATGTATGCAGTGAATTAAATATTTATCAATAGATGTTACATAAATCATATCAAAAATAATTTAATTACTTTGAAAAAGTCTGAATACCTACTGACCAAACTCAAGACCAGACAACGTTCCGCAAAGTAATTTTAGAACAGCAATGCAGCAGTTATAATAATCAAATATTGCCATTAAGGCATACTAAAGATATTTACCATGTTGGTGGAGGCCGTTCGAACAACTGACTAACAACTACTTAGTTCTTTTTTGTTTCAGTTCTGAAAGCTGAAATTAGTATATCGTAGATTTACATTTACCAAATATCTAGTAGTAATTGGAAATATATTATTATTTTGGATTTATTAATGCATGAAAATGCAGAAATTATACCACCATGATATCCTAAATAAATGACCTGATTCCGATTACTAATAGTACTTATTATTAGTAATATTAACCAGAAGATATTGTTAACATTGGACTTAACATACTACTCTTTACACTAAATCGCACTTATCAATATTCCATTGTCATTCCAAAACTGATTGCCCAACTACAAACAGAACAAAAGTTAATTTATGATCTCACATCCTATATCAAGATATAGTGTTTAAATTTACATTTGGTACTGTGCTTTATTCTCTTACTGTTACTTTGAGAAATTTCGCTGCATGTTTTTAGTGGAAAAAAGTTAGTTATATAGTCTGCATAAGTATGTTGTCTATAATGTTAGGACGTTTCATAAAACAAATATTTATATCCGTCCTTAGACCTCTCGATATATAGCGTAACGAAAGCATAGCAAAAAGTGATTTTTAATGATCTATTTAGCGTCGTAATATTCTATCCCGATTATTTGTTAATTGTATATTGAAATCTACATTGATAGAAATCAACTGTTACTGCTTTCAGTACTGATATGCATAGAGTGAAAGCGGTACGAGATAGCGACAAATCATTGATTTAGCGTCTGAAGCATGCATCCTGTGCTCACCCAAAACACCCTACGAGTATCAGAATTTTTTAGGCTTATAAGTAGTTACGGCTTCAATATCGATTTATAAAAAGAAAAAGTGGTAATGTGTATCGATGCTTTCCTAGTTAATATCCCAGTAATAAGTTATATTTTACTCTATAATCATTTCTGTTAGTTGGAATCGGCAGAACTAATTCTTTTCCTGTTTATACTTGGTTACCATAGAACAAAAAGAGGAAGAATTTATATAGAGACAACTTTTTAAATGGACACAGTGTCACGAGCGAACATAGTATAAATATAATCACACATAAGTCTTTAGTGAAATAAAAAGTAATAAGCATTTACAAGTAATTCAGGTCCCAATATTGAATTATATAAACTAGGACAGTAAGGATTTTTAGAAGTCTCATTTTTGTAATTTATTCAGCGTCCTAATGAGCTGTTCCGTCCCTTCTGGAACTCTTTATTCAGGTTGGAAGTAGTAGGTATATCCCTTTCCATTTTCAGTATTCATAGAAGAGAACTACAATATATAAAGCGACAGGCGACTGTTTGGAATTGATTCAATATCTCAGAAAATATTCAATTTTCTCATCTACCTCTCATTAGTATAAATAAAAAACTAAATCCAAGTAATGTTCGTATTACGATTTAGGAAAGCAACAAAATGTCAACTAATTTTCAAGTTGAATTTGCCTTATTCAGTGGTATTTTTGAAGTAACTAAAATAGCACATGCTTTAAATTTCAAGTATCTTTCGTTTAATGAATGTCATCTTCTGTCTACGTTGTTATAGGATACTGCGTAATGGTTCGATGTATGTTAGTTCTTAATGAATGGTGATAGTGTCCTCTTCAACACGGTTTCCATCTAATTCTCAAGTTGGGTACATTTAATTATTTATTATTCAGTACGTTTCATAGAGAACAAATCTAATTGGCTGAAACTGAAAAACAAGCTATGAGAAAGGAAAAATTTAAGTAATAAAAGAAGCCCTTTTTTGTTCTGTTCTAAAGTTTCGTTTCCTAGTAAAAATGTTAAAGTATCCTGAAGCAGTATTGCAATCATGAACTATTTTGTAAAAGAATGGGCCTTCTTAAATTGGTAAGCATGGTTTCCCAGAAACTTGCAAATGAAGAGAGCAAGATCGCCAAGAGGAAACACGAAGGTTAATCTGTGATAGTAATAATTGGCAGTCAATTTTACCATTAATAATCTTATATCTTATATGATTATTTTCAGAATTAACTTTGACCTATGGGGGTTACAGTTTTAGCCACTAAGGCTAGTGACTTTATTACTCAACACTACAGGCATTTTCTGTGTAAACATATGGAACATTTAGGTTTCAGAAACAGTGTATTTCTATTTGATGGTGTTTCTGATTAACACTGAATATAGAATGATTGATTCAATGAATATGAAGTTTAAAGTGGACACTTTTACTAAAGTAGGACCATGTCAGTATGTTCAATTTTCCTAACCAAACTTTAACAATCATAATCTATCCAAACTAACTCATGCATTTCTGATTTTTAATAGTTTTTGTATAACAAAAATTTTACAGGATTTATTCAATTCCGTGAATATAATCGATGGTGTACTATAACTGTGGAAATTATACAAGAACAGTGAATTGTGTACAAAAATAATCTCATTCCATCTTTAGTAATAAAAAAATCGTAAACAGCTTACTATGATGCTTACGCAATAAAGATCAACAAAAAACCGACTTTTATTTCAAAATACTTTGAAAACTTGTAGGTATTGTCAGAGAAGCAGACTTGGGTAGGCGCGTTACCACGTTTGTTAGAAAAATAGTTAAGGCATATTTACAAGTTGCAAGCTACATTTTAGTTGGCAAATTCCGGAAAATACCTGTGATTTTCTTATATCGGAAATAAATATTTTATTCCATTAAATCAGTGAAGGAAAATACAGTATATTCTTAAAAAATAGATTCGACGACTTCTACGAATTTTCTTATTTAATCATCTTAAATAAAAACTTACATATTTAATTTTACATAAAAATATTCTCTAAAGCTTTGAACAAAAATGTAATAATATTATACCCACACAAAACTTCAAATTTGTATATGAGGAGCAATAAATATTGGGAAATATTATGTAATGGTACTCATATTTTCCCGGTTAATTAGGAATTAGATTGAGACATCGCTTATGTAGTGTGTTAGACGTCGCTTAGACTTTTGATCCACTAGCACAAATAAGGTGAAACTGCAACCATAGGAAGACCTGTTTATATATGCATTTCTGTGACATTAAACTTGAAGACTAAAATCTACTGTGTACAATAGAATAGGAAGCAGTGTACCAAAATAATATATGCTATAATATACATAATATGTATTTCACACCAAAGTAATATTTTGGCTGAAAGCCTCTTAACAACTTCTATTGAATTTTAACGAAGCGTCAGCTCAAATATATAATACGATTCAATATTTTCATTGGCACTTTACTGTATTGCTCATTTTCTACGATATTTACTTTGATATTTCAAAATTATGAAACGAATATATATCTTTTCTTTTCTAGGTAGTGGCGCTAGTTGGGCCACCATGTTTCGGACTTCTAGAATAGAGAATGTTCCATTGGCACTTGCTCTTCTGATGTCCTTTTTTAATATGCTGCTATATGGTTTTATGACATATTATTGCAGTAGCGTTTTTCCAGGAAAGTATGGACTGCCTAAACCGTGGTACTTTTTATGTGAAGTAAGAATTTTTATCTTACTTTCTCTTACTCTTTTCTTTATAAATAAATATCCGCGTAGAATTCCAGTTGACTAGAATTCCAATGAAAAGATAGACAGTGGGTAGTATTCCTGTGGATTAAACTCTGGGGAAACTCCGAAATATTCCGTTTTCCTTAATGTTTTCTAGCACTCGAACTAAGCCCTTTATATATATATTGGCAAAAATGTACCCGGGCACACCTCCGAAGTGGATCAGGCCGGTAACGCCAAGTGGTGCGTGACTGAAAGCAAGCACACTATCGGGATTAGGGTGGTATGTCACAGTGATGCGATCGTGCTATAATGAGCACGTCTACGGAGCTCAGTGACTTTGATCGTTTAGTTATAGTGGGATGTCACCGGAGTGGGAAATCTATTCGTCAATTACGGACATGCTACAGAGGTCGAATTCAACCGTGGGGGATGTAATTATGAACTGGAAACGTGAAGGAAATGAAACGCCCGACACGCAAAGTGGCAGGACGAAAAATTCTTACTGAACGGAGACAAAAAACGCTCAAATATTGGAGTGAAATAAAATCGCAAGTCCTCTTTCGGAGAAATTGCACAGGGGTTTCAAAGAGTTTCGGGCGTTAGTCTAGCAGCAGGAGTTAAATTACGTAGTCATGCATCCACGCACAAGCTGAACATCAATCCCTAAAATGCGAAGCGTCGATTTCAATGGTGCAAATATCACTAACATTCACGTTAGGCACGCGGAAACGCGATCTGTTTAGCAATACAATCGCCGGCGAATTCCACCACTTTTCTTCTTCAGTGCTATAAGTGAAGCACCCCAAAAAAATTGGTCGTAAAATGGTCAGCACTTTCCCAGATATAATTAAATGCATAAATTCGCAAATGGATGTGATTAAGCGTTCCCTTGAATAATAACATAAATTGTATTTTGAATATCAGAGACATGTTGTGTTAGATAGCATTTGCAGGCGTCAACGCACGTAGTAACCAAGAATACAACGTTCGATCATATCGATTCCAAAGAATCTTCGTACGACAATAGCATTCACGCACGTTTCATTTCTAACTTGTCTGTAAGCGCTGATCAGTGACCATGG
Source organism: Thermobia domestica (assembly GCF_964235325.1). Lineage (NCBI taxonomy): Eukaryota > Metazoa > Arthropoda > Insecta > Zygentoma > Lepismatidae > Thermobia > Thermobia domestica. The sequence goes on along the minus strand of NC_137461.1, from coordinate 11,411,560 downwards.
CTATCAGTTTGGAATTTTATACCATCGGAACAAGATTTGATTATCCAGTAGCGCATTCTGCGAAAACTTCACATGTAATGATTTTTGCGCCTCCCTCTTTGATAACTCCTTTTGTATTTCTAAAGACAAATTACTCAAACGTGTGTGTTATCGACAATGAAGTTCCATACGACTATATTCAGAAATGCATTGGCCTTGTGTGCGTCGTAGGTTAGACGGATTTTTGTATCTCTACTAAGATCGTGATTAAACATGTGACCATAGTCCATACTCGTGTTGGCTACTAAATTGAGTCTACCAGACACTTCGTCTGTAGCAGCCGATCAGTGAAAGTGTGAAAAAAAGTTGTCTTAACGGAATGAGTGAACTATACACGTCCTATGATTAGAAAGAATACACAACTTACCCGGTTTCAGGATATATGAAAGGAAGGGAAGTGAGTTTAATGTCCCGCTCAGCAGCGAGGCTATAAAAGACGTGTATCTACTGATTAACGTGGAATCCGAACCAAATGAGCTCCCATCGGGAATCAAACCCAGATCTCAAATTACGAAGGCGTGTACTTCAGAATTTGTTTTGTGGGGCATTGCTGTCGAAAATGTGTAAAAGGTTTCTCAGTACAGACATCTTGAGTGAGGCTTTTCCTGAGTTCCCTTATTCACACCAGACAAATGCGGTAAAGTACCTAACATAATCGTTTCAGGCCACTTCCTTTCTTTCCTTTCATCGAATAGTGTGCTCACTGAGAGACATCATCCGTCATGTACGTGACGAGCTAAATAGTCATAGATGCAGACAGCACATATATCAATTTCCTAATCATAACCATAAGAATCTCGAGTATTTGGCAGTGTACTTGCATTATGTCCTCTTTGACGTCTAGACATCAAATTTCTTCTTGTCTTGAAAACTTAAATGTGAATGAGAATTGGTATTCTTCTTTTGGCAGTGCATGCTTACAAACTGTTAATTTATCGTGTCTGTCAATATGCATTTGCTATTTTATATAGTACTAAAGAAAATTATAGCAGAACGCCAATAACATACACATCTTTCTTCTATATGCTTTGATTTAGAGTCTTATGTCTGGTATGTCGTTAATCCATCTACCATAACTTTATCTTAACATTAAAAATTGTCTATTTCTCTCTCTCTCTCTCTTTTTTTTTTTTTTTTTTTTTTGAAGAACGAGCGTAAATATATATTACGGATACTTGGAGTAAACTAACCTAAACTTGGAGTAAACTTGATCAAATTTCCACCCTATGATGTTAGAAACAAATAATTTAGAAATTAATACGCTTCTGATCTACAATCATTTTCCAAACATGACTTTAGTTTAGCAATTTCTGGATCGTAGGATAACATAAACCAGAGAAACTTCAGGCATACATATCCTGTTTTACATACATGAACTGACAGAAATATAAACCTTACACTCATATTATTATATAAACTACAATTGTATCATTATATTTATTCCTCTATGGTACAGTTTTCAGCTTACACAAGGGTTGTTGTATTCACTCAGATAACATTTTTCATTACACTTCACACAATTCCAGTTTGTGTTCTAAAAATCAGATAATAAACTATGTATTTAAAATTATAGAAGTATGTATTATTATTATTATTTACGTAATTTCATTCTAGTGTTTGAAACGCGAAAAAGAGACCGAAATACCTTACGGAGTAAGCGTTTCATCGCGTGTTGAAGAGGTGCCAGAAGATACTGAAGTAACAATTCGTATAAATGGTTTAATGAAACACTTTGGTAAATTCATAGCTGTGAATAATCTTACAATGAATATTTATAAAAGAGAAATCACTGTTTTGTTGGGACACAATGGTGCTGGAAAAACAACTGCTATGAATATTATCACAGGTAAACTTTTTAGTGTTTAGTGCTACTTTTTATATACCTTGTGCATCATTTGTTCGTGATCAATTATTTCCTCCTACCATATGAAATTTCTAATGATTACTGCTACATGACTTATATTAATTGTTTTTTTAAACAAATGACAATTAATGATAACGTAAAAAAATGCTAGCTCGTTTTCAAATAGCATATGAACTTCATATTGTTTAAATCCAAAAGGCTTGTCGGTAAATCAAAATGTTCAAACGCTGAGGGTTTCGAAAACAACATGAAAAACTCTAACTCAGAGAGAAGAACATAGACTTAAAGTATATTTGAGAAGAAGATCCAGAAATGAATATTCTGACCCTAGAGGAACGAGGATGGTGACTTGCGGAAACTTCATAAGCAAGAAATATACATAATCTATACCGTTTACCCAGCATTCTTAAGATCATCAAATCTAGGAGGCTCAAGCGGGCAGGTCATGTAGAAAGAATGGAACAAAGTGAGTACTCTTTCGAAGTCTTAACTGTAAGACCAATCTGAAAATGACCATTAGGAAAAGCTGGGCACAGACGGGAAGACAATATTAAGATGTGTGTCGCAGAAATAGAAATACAAAGTAGAAAGCTGATAAATTTAGCTAAGGATAGAGGTCAATGGAAAGCTTTTGTAAATGCGCCATGAAGCCTCCGGTTCCCAAATGCCATAGAGTTAGTTAGTTAGCCAGTTAATCACTTAGTTAGCCATTGATAAAATTTTTATTTCAAAACCACATATGAAACACATCCTTTTGGCTTAACGATAAACACAAATATATTTACTCTGATGTTCTTTTATATCTTTCTAATTGTAAGTCGGTTACATTTGTTAAACTTTTAAGAAACTTTTAGGGAAGTTTCAAGGAGTATCTCATCGACACAGTTTTGGCAAAAGATTTGTTGAAAGACGTTTCTGTGTTCTCGCAAATAACAATTTGAAGAATCTTCTTTTACGGGTTAAGTTTTACGCCTAACGAAGAAGGAGCTCAGGAGATAAAGACCGTTATTTCGATTACACGGAAGATTTTTTCTAGAGTTAATCCTGTTAGAATGGGTGAAATTAAGGTACCTTCTATAGTTTTTCCTTATACAACTATAGATTTTTCTTAAAGAACTGTAAAACTCTTGTGTGTGAAAGAATTAACCGGAGGGTCGGATTTATTAGTCACCGCTGTTAATGTAGTGCATATATTATTTATGATCAATTATTTATAAGATCGGGTAATACATAATAATAATAATTTAGATCTAAGCGTTAAGTTTACTATCAAACTGGATAGAACTAAATCTTCTCCAACAAAGAAGTGAGAACTGTTATTGTTTTCTATGTAGGAATTTTAACATTTAGGAATTCAAAGTTTGTTAGCTCTAGTAAGTTTATTTTGTAATTCTTGCGCTGCAGCACATGTTAAAATATACAAAAATGTTATTAAAGAATGCAAAATTTAATCATGTATTAAATGAATGAAGAATTATGTGACTCAACTTAAAAGATGCAGTAAAACCTATTCTAAATTTGTTCTTTTATGCGTAGTTTCCTTGGAGAAACCACATCGCGTCCGGTTAGTGGATTTGGGTACTAGAAAATATGGTGATAAAGTTGCTTTACGTACGTATTGTATTGCTATATGTTTACCGGATGGATGTACAGTCAGCAACAATTTCGTGCATACAAAACGAATGGACAATTGGGGTACAGTTTTCAGTATATTAAACGGAATGTTATTATCTGTACGTTGTAGCCGTACAATCGTGGCACATTCCAGCCATAGCACTGTTATTCGAAACATAAATTTTACCACACGGAAATACCTTTTCTCCTCTTACTCTATAAAGACGTTTAATTCGCAGTTTAAATTTAATTAAGATTTTTATTAATATTTCATATTTTGCGTATAATTCAAACACGGAGTCTCTAAATATGTACATTGAAATAAATAAAGTAGACATGTTTTATTCTAAACCACATCTATAAACAAAAATGTGTAAAGTAATTTGGAATTTATATCTCGACACTGAGAAAATAACAAATTATGTTTACCTAGGTGAACAAAACTTTGTTTTGTATCAGGTTCCTTATATATTTGTATAAAAATATATTTTCGAATGGTATAGTTAAAATCGGAAGAATTCAGATGCCGTCAATGTACCTATATATGTTCCTTTTTAATTCGCTGAGATTGACAGAAGTAATTAGCCTACACCATCATTCCTACAACGCAAATCGACGAGTATTTTTCTTTTAATTTCTATAATATAGCCAACCAATTTCTGACTATTACTTATTAAGTATATTTATGTTTCATTTTAAACAAACACGCATATGATTTAGATGTGGCTTCCTTATCTAAATCTATTCAATGGTCCCTAAATAAAGAGATTAACACTTTTAGTCTGTTTTTTCTATCTCGTACATATTTAATGTATTATAAAACTGTTCTCGTATGTGGGATAATATATTCGTACTATCTTTGGCTTTCCTTCCGCTCTCGAGTTTCTATCTCGATTGTAAATAAAATTGGTAATTAGTTCTATTTTCTGTTGAGAACATGGAGAAAAAACGTTAGTAATATGGATTGAATTTTTTTCACTTCTAATAAAAACCGTAAGTCAACTTTTGTCGACGAAAAAAACATTTCCGTAGAAAGCGAATGTCGACTATAGTCAATGTTTTAAATTTTTCGGCAGTATTTTTAGTTTGTCAAGAGTAGTTGCCACAGGTTATCGATGCGATTTTTACCTTCTATTGTTTCCAATAAATAGTTTATTCTTGAAAAAGATTCTGGAGGGGATCCCAACCAAAATAAAAATTGGTAACGCAGCTATAAACCCTAAAAACTCCACATTTCTGCTTACCGGATAAACAACTGTGTTTTCAAGTATTCTTTTCTGGAAATATTTGAAGAATATGTTGTTTTGCAGAATTTTGACTGTCATTCACTTTTTGTTTTTTTCTATTGTTTAATTGCGTAGTGGAAATGGAAAAGGCTGAAAGTGCCAAAAATATAAAAAATCGATTTTTTGCATGGAATGTGTTGTAAACGACATCGCCAATAACCTAGAGAAGGTCCAAAGTGCCAGAAAAATTCCTACTAGTTTCTAGAGCACTCGCAAGGAGCAGCACCTTAAAGGATAAAGTACAGTTTTAGGAAGTTTTTATTGAATACTGGAAATTTTACTTTGTGGCACTTTCAGCCTTTTCCATTTCCATTACACAATTGTACTTTTATGTGAACAGTGGGAATGGGAAACCAGAATTTCAATCAATAATTGTCTGTGAATAACACCTTCAAGTATTATCAATATGGTTTCTTTACTTTTAGGGTTCTATACTCCAAGTGATGGATCTGTTTACATAAATGAAATGGATTTGATGAAAGATATTAAGAAGATAAGAAGAACACTTGGACTTTGTCCACAATTAAATATATTATGCAAAGACCTAACAACAAGACAACACCTTCTGTTTTTCTGTATGGTATTTAAACAATAATTTACTATTACTTTGTTTTAAAATTGGTTAAATAATACTTCCCCAATTTGGTTCCTTTAGGTGTTTACAATATAATTTTGTTGACTGTTTCCTATGAAAGAAGAAGAGAATCTGAACGTTATCTCTTATATTTATATACCTGCAAGCCATATCAGCATACATATTATATATGCTTCTTACACAGGCTTATATAACAAGAAAGGGTAGATGCAAGTACAATGACATTGTTGCGAAAGTATCGATTCAAAGACATTCTTCTTCTTATCATTTTATCCAGGTTCACATTTACAAGTAACAACGACGAGTATATAGAGCTATTATGTTATATACCGATTGTATATAAAAGCTTTGCGCATGCTCTTTTTTTTAGGCATGTATAAATATATTTTTCTTGAAGGCATTTTCTTGCACACAATTAGTTTGTACTATTTTAACTTCTAATGTAATTTTTGAGTTTTTTGTGTGTTTGGATTACGGACATGCTTACCACTCAATTCGTTAGTATTGTATGGGTTGTTTTGAAGGAAGTCACATTCTTAAATATCATTTTTGACGAACGTTGTGACCAAGATATGAAGTCAAGGAAAAAGAGGGAATTGCAGTTCCTATTACCTGGGTAATTATCGCGTTGGAAACCCAGGTGTTTTCTTCGGGTTCCTTCGTGCAAAAACACTTCATTTCTAGATAGTACTTATTCCGCAAAGGTCCCAATCTTTTGGGAGATAAAACCAGGGTTCCTGAATGTCTAATTGATTAGCAGCGTCTATGTAGCTCTCCTGTTTAATATATAGGAACAAAATACGGGGTCTTCCGGAGGCCACCTTACGTCTTCTGGCTGAAATTCCAAATCCACAATTAACTCCGCTAGTTGTTCATGCACCTCACAAGGTTGACCTGATCTGTCTTCAAGGGATTTGGCCGGGGCGCCTTCCACTCGGAGGGGTGTGCAGAAGTCTAACACACCATTTCTCGAGCTTGGTTCGAGCCGATGTCATCTTCTTCGTCTCTCCTGCCGATGACGACCTCGTACGAAAGGGCTGGGGCAGCATATTGACTGTAAGACCTGGGATGGAGGCTACGGTGGCATTTGCGGTAGAGACCCTCTAATTGTATTGAAGAGCAATACAGAGCAGGCGAATTCTCTCAATGAAGAAGCTTTATCTTCTTCTGACTGCTGGTCGATATATGCAAAGGAGGTATTGATATCCCGGAGTTCAATGGCGTCCCGTTGTCCGACATTGAGGTCGTTGAGGCGAGATCGCAAGTAGACTAACATCGAAAGTTGCTCCGTGGTTACAAGTGGCTGATGTTGCTGCTGTTGTTGATTTTGAGACAAAGATTCGAGTAAGAGCTAGGAGAGATACGACGAGCGCGATACTGGGTCGGGCATCTCCGAGCGAAGTTCTCCATCTTGAACTTTGGGCTTAAAGAGGTACTGTGCCAAAGTAATCTGTTGAGGACAGCGATGAGGTTTGGGGTTAACACTAGGTGACGTCGATGCGGAGCTAACACTATCCTTTCCCTTAGCACTGGCACAAGTCACTTTAGCATTAAGTTACCCCATAACAGGCGAGGGTTGGACAAGAGTGGCTCCACTGGATAAAGATCCAAACTGTGAGGTCGGTGAGTTCAACACTGCTGAAAAGTCTTGAGCGAATTGTGCAACACGAGACGGTACTAGCGAAGCGTCGTACGTAACCCTTATATGGATCGGACAGTCGAAAGAAACGTGTCGTACAAGACAGGTAGACCAGTGAGACGTAATGTTGGCGAGTTGCGAAGAACAGCAAATGATAAACAAGACAGCAGGCAGCTATCGGGCAGGGACTCAACCACTACCGGCGGACTGGATGAATCAATCAACCCAAATCCCAAGCTTGCTTTCGCTCCGCCCAACCCCTACTCTCGACTTGATCGAGGGCAACTGGAGAGACTCGTACGTATGACAAAGAGAGAAAGTGCCCTTGAATATAAGAGAAATCAATGATGTGGTAATTGGAATAGGAGTCAAACAAGAATGTAGTATGTCGCCCCAATTATTTAACATTCAATATTATTGAACAATGAAAGTTAAAAAAGAAAGCATTAATTGGAGATATCAAATGTAAGATATATATATATGATGCTTTTTATAACTAGAGCCGGAAAAGGACAAGAAGACAGGATTGATAAATTAATTGACACTGTGAAATTATATGGAAACCGACATCCAAAAATCAGAAATCGTGAGAACGTCCCGTACAAAATCACTGTTACTTGTCAGTGTATAAGAAAGTGGTGTTTTAAGAAAGTGGTTAACGTTGGTGTGACTTACTAGATAGGTTTCCTAAACGGCACTGTTTGGATTCGTATTTCATAATTTACTCTTTGTCCCAAATTTTAGGATAGAATAGAAGTAGTAGGGGTCCCGCCGAGTCAGCAAAAAAATTAGTGACGTCATAGGTCAAAGGTCAATAACCTTGGCCCGGGGACAATGACCTAGGGGTAAATAGGACCACTCCCTCTAAAATCTGGCAGGGGTACCATGCCCCACCCTCTAAATTTTGGCAGGGGTATGTAGGACCACCCCCCTTAAATTTTGGAAATTGTCAAATCTCAAAATTGGGTGTAGTAGCCTAGGACCATAGTATGTATCTCGATCAGTATTGGGGTGTATATCGTTCCCTTTCACGGGTAAAAAATTGCCGAAAAGAGATATGGGTCTTCATAAGATATGGGAATATTTGTTCACCCTTTGAAAAATTTAGGAGGGGTACCTTGGCCCACCCCTTAAATTTTGGAAATTACCCAAATTAAACATTTGGTTATAGTACTGAATCCTAACATGTATTATGATAAATTTGGGTGGTCCACCTCGTTCCCTTTTAGGGGTAGAAAATTGCCAAAATATAAACGTAAGCAAAACGTTGTACCACGTGTTTGTTCTTTTGGCCCTATTTAACCTCTTGGATTAGGTCCTGTTATATTATATGATTATATGGTCAAGTACACGGGTCCATTTCCTATCATAAGAAATATGTACATTTTTACACCACTTTAAATTTAAGGGAGGGGTACCATTGCCAACCCCTTGCATTTTGCAAATTTTCCAATTTAAGCATTCGGTATCATAGTACGTGATCTCAACATGTATCATGAAAAATTTGGGTGGCCCACCTTGTTCCGCTTCATGGGTAAAAATTGCTAAAATAATAAACATAAACAATATGTTGTACCACGTGTTTGTTCTTTTGTCCCAATTTAACCTCTTGGATGAGGTTCTATTACCTTATATGGTTATATGTCCATATATATGGGTTCATTTCCTATCATAAGACATGGGTACATTGATGCACCTTTTAAAAATTTGGGAGGGGTATCTTGGCTCATTCAGTCGGTTTTAGAAATCGTTTAATATAAGCATTTGGTATCATAGTACAGGACTTCAATATGTATCACTATAAATTTGGATGGTCCACATTGTTCCCTTTCATGGGTAAAGAAGTACCGAAATTCAAATTTCGGAGGTTATTGACCCCTCTTTAACACGTTATATGGGTATGTACAGAGGTTTATTACCTTCATATGATTATGCTCCCTTCTAAATTTGGGACTTATCAAATAACAAAATTCGGTAAACGTTTTCTAGGACCCATTCTAGGTGTTGGTGTTCATCTTATGGTGAAATAATAAAAATTTAAAGGTTATTGACCTATTTTTTAATACGGCTTTATTATAGAATAAGTACAGGATTTATTACTTTTTCATAAGACACAGGTGCATTTGTGTACCAATCTTAAATTTTGGGAGGTCTACATTTCTTATTGTCATATCAATAATTGGTAATTGTTCTTAAAATTGGAAAGTATCTCGTTCAATTTGTAAATCATTGTCAAATATTAGTATGATCACGTGATCAGTTATTGACCTATGATGGGATTAGGAGTCCGAGACATTGGTACGTTTAAACTTTGAAGGATAATTTGAGAATTGTAAACAATTGACGGACATTATTGACCTTATTGAACATATAATGATGTGATTAATTCTAAGACTTAGGTATATCAATAGAAGTGTTCTTTAAATTTGGGAATTGTGATAAACAGAATTTTAAAACGAAATTTGAAACAATACTTTGATCTTTAGTCACAGCTCATAGTCTAAGATCATTTGTGGTGATTGATTTGACCTTGAGCTTTAGAAATCTCATAGCTAACCTTATTGAATCTTATGACTCATAGTCTTAAGGGAATACATGCTAAAAGAATGAAATTTAGTCACGAGGTGATGTAATCTGATACTGGAAAAGTTATTGTTGATGTAATTTGATTGATTGATCACTATCTTTCGTGCAATCTGATTGGCTGATCACTATCTTTCGTGCAATCTGATTGGTTGACGATTTTCAAATCTTTGCTGCATTCAGTTGTTTTGTTTAACATTTAAAAATTTTTGAAATTTTTGTTAAAAATTATTTTCTTGAAACTTTGGTTTGACATTTTTTCGTTTGATATTTTGTTTGAAAATTTTTGTTTCGAAATTTTTGTTTGAAATTTTTTTGAAACTTTTGTTTCAAAATGTTTTTGTCTGAAACTTTGGTAGAAATATTTTCGTTTGAAATTTTTAGTTTGAAATTTTTTGAATTTTGGTTTCAAATTTTTTTGTTTGAAAGTTTTTTTTGAAAAGCGTTTGATTAATTTTTTTGTTATATTCTTTGTTTTGAAATTTTTGTTTCAAAATTTTGTTTGAAATTTCTTCGTTTAAATTTTTTTTCGTTTCAAAACTGAAGTTTTTTTGTTTGACATTTTAATTTTAAAAAATGTCCGATTTTTTCTGTTTAAAATATTTTGTTTGAACATTTTTGTTTCGAAACTTTTGTTTGGAAATTTTGGTTTCAAATTTTTAAGTTTGTTCATTCATTAGTGAACAACCGGAAAAGCTTAGAAAAAAAATTGGTTTGAAATTTTTCGTTTGAATTTTTTTGTTTGAAAATTTTTGTTTCGAAATTTTTGTTTGAAAAATTTTGGTTTCAAAGTTTGGTTTGACATTTTTAAAAGTTTGTGCACTCATCGGTAAAGAAATGGAACTGTTTAGAACAAAAACCTCTGGCAACTTTGTTTATCATTGTGCAATAGTACACGTCAGAACATGGGGTAGTACTTGAAATGGAAAAACACAAATCATTGAAATGGATCATTTTATTACACTGCACTGGTTAATCACACGCATCCATACCAGATAAAGGATCTGGATATAGTCGATACAATGTATTTTGAACTTCCTGCACTAGTTCGTCTTTAGCGTATAATTTTAATTCCAGTTGAAGTTTTTTAAGGTCTATTGCATTATCAATTGATGGAAACTCAATGTCCATTTGATCACAAATAAACTCTTTATCAATACTGGTATGCACCCACGAACGACGTTGACAACCATCACAACATCTAGATACGTGTTGTATAATATGCATGACACATTTCTCAAAGTAGTACTTTTTCAGGAATATACTTGTTTTGTTGCACACCTCCACTGGATGTTTAACACACTGAAATACGTTGATAAATTTGTTCCATTCCGTTTGCGTTAGATACACCATATTGCGAGGGCCATGCAATGTACTCTTTTTACGTAACAACTCCATCTTCTCTTCGAGGACTGTACGCAGCACCACTTCATGATTTGAGCCTAATGATTTGACTATGGTCACATTTAGCTCATCATGAAAATAATCATTCATTTGATCGATTCGTGAACATAATATTTGCCATTCTTCACAGGTCAGTTGTACACCAAATTGTTCTGCTTTGCCCAATCGAATCACTTGTTCAAATGTTCTATCACTGATACCAATCATCACATGTTTTGTTTGAAATATATTTATTGGATAATAGCTTGCGAAGATGTATTCTTTATTGTTAGAAGTACATATCTTTCCTGCTGAAACACACTTGCTCAAATGATTTCATGTGATACAACTGTATTTGCTGATTTATAGAACTACGGCTGACGTCATTGGAAAGAAATGATTCCATCACAGTTGCTGACGTCATGCTGACCAACCAAATTCATAGATCGCATTCAGCATAGAACTACGTCTGATTTCAAAGGAATGTGCTGACGTTTGAGTTCATGATTTCATCACAATTGCTGACAAAACCGGCTGTGTACTAAATTCAATTGATGACTTCGACCCAAGAATCTTTTGTATCATAAAGATACAGATCCAGTATTTAAAAAACGCAGAAGTTCTTCTTGTTTTAATGCTTCCATGGGAAAATATCTTGCTGGTAAAATTATATTCTTATCATTTTCAAGCTTCACTACGATTCTTAATCCAAACTTTGTAAAGATATTTTGGCTACCTAAGATATTATAAGGTACATTCTGTTGTAAATCAGTAATCTTGGTAAATGATTTCATCACATCATGTGTGTTTAGAAACTGCAGGCAAGTAGCCATGATGATATCATGAATACTAACTCGAACGATACTTATATCTGATGCAAAACTGATGACATTGCATTATCATGTTCTGACGTGTACTATTGCACCATGATAAACAATGTTGCCAGAGGTTTTTGTTCTAAACAGTTCCGGATCTTTACTAATGAGTGCACAAACTTTTAAAAATGTCAAACTAAACTTTGAAACCAAAATTTTTCAAACAAAAATTTCGAAACAAAAATTTTCAAACCAAAAAATTCAAACGAAAAGATTTCAAGCCAAATTTTCTTCTAAGCTGTTTCGGTTGTTCACTAATGAATGCACAAAATTAAAAATTTGAAACCAAAATTTTCCAAACAAAAATTTCGAAACAAAAATGTTCAAACAAAAAAAAATTAAACAGAAAAAATCGAAAATTTTTTAAAACTAAAATTTCAAACAAAAATTTCAGTTTTGAAACGAAAAACATTTTAAAAATTTAAACGAAGAAATTTCAAGCAAAATTTTGAAACAAATTTCAAAACAAAAAGTATTACAAACAAAAAATTTTAAACAAACCTTTTTCAAACAAAAAATTTCAATCGAAAAAATTTGAAACCAAAGTTTCAGACAAAAAATTTTGAAACAAAAATTTCCAAAAAAAATGCAAACTGAAATTTTCAAACTAAAAATATCAAACGAAAAAATGTCAAACCAAAGTTTCAAACAAAAAATTTTCAAACAAAAATTTCAAAAAATTTTAAATGTTAAACAGAACTAAACTGAATGTAACAAAAGTTCGAAAACCATCAACCAATCAGATTGCAAAAAACATAGTGATCAGCCAATCAAATTGAACGAAAGATAGTGATCAACCAATCAAATTGCATCAACAATAACATAGGCAGTGTCAGATTATATTTCGCCTTGTGTGTAAATTTCAGAGTTGTAGCATGTATTCCCTTAAGACTATGAGTCATAAGATTCAATAAGGTTAGCTATCAGATTTCTAAAGCTCAAGGTCAAATCAATCACCACAAATAATCTTAGACTATGAGTTGTGTAAAGTTCAAAGTATTGTTTCAAATTTCGCGCCTTATGTTAAAATTCTGTTCATCACAATTCCCAAATTTAAAGAATACTTCTCTTGATATACCTAAGTCTTAGAATTAATCATATCATTATATGTTAAATAAGGTCAATAATGTCCGTCAATTGTTTACCTGAGTAGAACTAACTGTTTTCTACAAGTGTGTATTCAAACATAAGAAGTACCACAGCAAAGGAAATGAATCCCAGTACACTAGCTCATAAAGGTGAATCACGTGATACATCGTGTTGCTTACGTTTAAATTTGGTACATAGGCTGGAATAATCAAAACCAATGACGCAATTTAATTTGACAATTTTCAAATTATCCTACAAAGCTTAAATGAACCAATGTCCTGGACTCCTAATTACATCATAGGTCAATAACTGATTACGTGATCATACTAATATTTGACAATGATTTACCCAATGAATGAGATAATATCCAATTTTGAGAACAATTACCAATTATTGATACGACAATAAGAAATGTACCCCCTCCCCCAAAATTTAAGATTGGTACACAAATACACATGTGTCTTATGAAAAAGTAATAAATCCTGTACTTATTCTATAATAAAGGCGTATTAAAAAATAGGCTATAACGTTTAAATTTTGATTATTTGACCATAAGAGGCACACCAACATCTACAATGGGTCCTAGAACGTTCACCGAATTTTGTTATTTGATAATTCGCCAATTTAAAAGGGAACATAAACATATGAAGGTAATAAACCTCTGTACATACCCATATAACGTGTTTAAGAGGGGGTCAATAAGCTCCGAAATTTGAATTTCGGTACTTCTTTACCCATGAAAGGGAACGAGGTGGACCAACCAAATTTATAGTGATACATATTGAAGTCCTGTACTATGATACCAAATGCTTATATTAAACGATTTCTAAAACCGAGTGAATGAGCCAAGATACCCCTCCCAAATTTTTAAAGGGTGCATCAATGTACCCATGTCTTATGATAGGAAATGAACCCATATATATATGACCATATAACAATATAAGTTAATAGAACCTCATTAAAGGGGAGAAATTAGGCCAAAAACCAAACACGCGGTACAACTTATTGCTTACGTTTATATTTTAGCAATTTTTACCCATGAAAGGGAACGAGATGGACCACCCAAATTTATCATGATACATGTTGAGGTCATGTACTATGATACCGAAAGCTTAAATTGGAAAATTTCCAAAATTTAATTGGGTTTTCCATGGTACTTATCCCAAAAATTTAAAAGGGTGCATCAATGTAGCTATGTTTATTGATAGGGAATGGACCATTATTTCTAATCATATAACCAGATAAGATAATAGGACATTATCCAAGGGGATAAATTGGGCCAAAAACAAACACGTGGTTGTACTGAAATTTGGCAATTTTGTACCCATGAAAGGAAACGAGGTGGACCACCCAAATTTATAATTATCTATATTAGGGTTCTATACTATAATACCAATTGTTTAAATTGGGCAATTTCCAAAATTTAAGTGGGGGGAAGTACCCCTCCCAAAAATGTAAAGGTGTGCATCAATATACCCATGTCTTGTAACAGGAAATGAACCAATATACATGACCATATAACCTTATAAGGTAATATGACCTCATCCAGAGGATAAATTGAGCCAAAACCAAACACGTGGTTGTACTAAAACTTGGCAATTTCGCACCCATGAAAGGAAACGAGGTGGACCACCCAAATTTATAGTAATATATATTAGGGTCCTATACTATAATACCAAATGTGTAAAATGGGCAATTTGTAAAACTTAAGGGGTGGGCCAAGGTAACCCTCCCAAATTTTTAAAGGGGTGCACAAATGTATCTATGCCTTATGATAGGGAATAGACCCCTATACATAACCATATAACAATATAAGGTAATAGGACCTCAAGAGGATAAATTGGGCCAAAAGAACAAACACGTGGTACAACGTATTGCTTACGTTTATATTTTGCCAATTTTATACCCATAAAATTGAACGAGATGGACCACCCAAATTTATCATAATACATGTTCGGGTTCAGTACTATAATACCAAATATTTAAATTGGACAATTTCCAAAATTTAAGGGGTGGGCCAAGATACCCCTCCCAAATTTTTAAAGGGGTGCACAAATATACCCATATCTTATGAAAGGGAATTGACACCTGTATACGCCCATATAACTATATAGGATAACACCTCATGAAAGGGATAAATTAGGTCAAAAAAACCGAAATTTGAATTTTTGGCAATTTTTTACCCATTAAAGGAAACGACATAGACCTCACAATACTGATAGAGGTACATACTATGGTAATAGGCTACCACACCCAATTTTTATATTTGGCAATTTCCAAAATTTAAGAGGGGTGGTCCTATGTACCCCTGCCAAAATTTAGAGGGTGGGCCAGGTTACCCCTGCCAAATTTTAGAGCGGGTGGTCCCTTGTACTCCTAGGTCATTGACCTCGGGCCAAAATCACTGGCCTTTGACGTATAGCGTCACTAAAAATTTGCTGACTCGGCTGGACATAATGGGACCCCTACTAGTATAGACTTGTCTCATGTACGACAAACAAAGGTAACATATTACCTGATATGCCGCAATACTCAACACACACTTTAGTTCTCTGTCGCCACGGGAATTGAATAAGTCTCAAGACCAGTGCGACCTAGGAAAATCTCCTGGTCTCTTGCCTGTAGTTTCTTGCGTAACAAATCTAAATATCTATTAGTAGGTTGTATTTCCATAAATTAAGAGTATTTTGTTGAGAACGAAAATCAAACGTCTTTTTGTTAAAACAAATCATAATCTGTATTCTTTTTAATGAACTTTCAATCCAATGAATAAATTATGCTATTCACCTCTGTTCAATAGAAAGAGTATACATCAGGTGTAACACCCATAGTCATACCATACTGACATCCATTGCGCAAATAATTTTGAAATCAAGCACTGTAGCTTAAATATATTTAACTTCAAACACAGCATGACATAGACGCAGGATGCTAATCGAAAAGAACAACAGAAGCATATTTTGTGCAAGTCACATTCATTGCATTTGATATAGTTACAATGTAATCATTGTGTTTCTCGACATTTCAAACATCGAAAAGAAAAATTACGTTTCAAAAGTATGTACTTACTACATCTAACTGAGTCTGTATATCATTTGAGTGAATCTCATTTGCAGTTTCTTTCTTCCACACCATGTCACAGGCAAGTACACACAGTTGATATCACACGTAAGTACAAGTATACACAGCTAAGATTTTCGTATAGTAGGCATTTTCTCACAATAAATCTTTTATCAGATTTTAAGATGCCGTCCCAAGGTTGGAAGACATGTAATGTTTGTCCCAGATCCTGGTCTCTGTAAGTCCCGTGCCATAGGAGGAGAAGTTGTTTCAGTTTAGGCGGGATACAAAAAAAATGCATCATTAAAATCAATCCTTTCAGGAATTCTACTTTTTGAGTGAAATTTTAGGCTTTCACTCAAACAGCTACTGCTTCCTTACTATTTATTCTAGGATCATGGTTTATGTTTTTCTCTGGATAGAACACACTTTCCACCAGTATCACTCACCCGTTAGTATTATACACCAGAAACGAGAAATCGGGAAAAACAGGATTTTTTGCATTTTTTCGAAATTTTGCACTTCTCTGGTTCGGGCTTGGGTTTACGTAGGGTCTGATTTTTTTTTAAAAAAAGACTACGATGATATGTGCATAATACCTTTGGAAGATTTCAATGTTCTATCTTAGAAACAAAGGTCGCATGAAATTTTTGAATATCTCAACGTGACCCTTTTTTTTTTTATATATATATGAAGCGCATGCTG
Source organism: Thermobia domestica (assembly GCF_964235325.1). Taxonomy (NCBI): domain Eukaryota; kingdom Metazoa; phylum Arthropoda; class Insecta; order Zygentoma; family Lepismatidae; genus Thermobia; species Thermobia domestica. The sequence goes on along the minus strand of NC_137461.1, from coordinate 11,394,828 downwards.
AAAGTCGTGAGCAACATAATTTAACATCGCAATCTTTAGTTGTAACTGAAACCAAACATATCATCTTAATCTACAGACTTTTCTTTCATTTTCTCCATATGTTGACGCTGTTTTTTGCTAGCACGTGACCACAGGCAGGACTTCCAAATTGACGGGCAGCGATGTTTCGTTTCGACAGCGTGCTGTGATTGAATTCCTTGTTAAAAGAGGACCAATCTGATTCAGAAATTCACCGCAGAACTGCCTATGTAAGTGTGTGCATGGGTGCTAGCAGTGTTAGGAAGTGGGTGAAACATTTTAAGGATGGTAATGCGAGTATGGAAGATAAGCCTCGCGGCGAAGCCCTCGAATTGCCTCCACGGAACACAAGAATGTAAGGTTTGATGAGCTGATTATAAGAGATTGGAATATCAGTGTGAAAGAAATCCCTGATAAACTTGGTGTTGGACATACTGCAGTGCAAGAAGTGATTCGCAGCTTAGGTTATCGGAAGGTTTGTGCCCGTTAGATCCTACGTTTATTAATCAATGATCGCAAACGTCAGAGACTAACCATTTACCAAACTCTTCTTCAGAGATTTCGACATGAAAGTGATGACTTAGTGTCGATTATTGTGCCTGGACGTTAAACGGTCACATCATTATATAAACCTGAAACAAAACGACATAAGATGGAATGGCACCATTTGAGTTCGCCACCTAAGCAGAAAGAGAAGACAGTGCAATCGGAAGGGAAAGTTGTGGGGAGCGTCAAGTAGGATGCACAGGGTAGCATTCTGGTTTGCTTTCTTAAGCATTGACAAACCATTAATCCTCCCTGCTTCATCTGCCACTTTTGATGCTTCATCGTGTCTTGTGTGATAAACGTCCTAGAAAGATAATCCTTCAACAGGATAATGTACGTGCCATTACGGAACAAATCAGGAGATTTGGGTGGGAAATTCTCTCGCATACCCCACACAGCCCCGACATGGTACCCTAAGACTACCATCTTTTCTTTTTGTGAAGAATCAGATACGAGGCCACCACTACGAGCACTGGAGGTTATTCGATAAGCAGTGCATTAGTGTCTACGGCCAGCTGGAACGGATTCACTTAGAAATAAAGATTAAGGTTGTGAATCAATGTTGCTCAACACTTTCAGTATGCTCCTCACACACACACAGACACACACACACATATATATATATATATATATATATATATATATATATATATATATATATATATTGCAGAAGCGTACTTGGTCATTACTATTTGACATAGAGTTGTGGTTTAAGCGCCATTTTCTTCAGTATAATAAGGTGTTCCCAATGGTACTACTTGGATATACGTATAGCACACCTGAATCTAAAAATTCTGAAAAAGCCAGCATTTTTTTTAAATTCCGGTAAAACACTTTGCTCCTCGGGACAGTACCTCGGTTCACGTAGGAATACGATTTAAAAAAAAAAAAACGTTGTTATGCACATCAAAATTTCAATCATGTATCTTGAAAACAAGGGCAGATAAAATTGTTTTTAGTCTTTGTTTAGGCCTTATATATATATATATATTGCAAAAATTACTGCGTCATTACTATTTTGCCTAGAGTAATGTCTCAAACGCCATTTTCTTCAGTATAGTGAGCCCTTTCTAACGGTATCACTTGCATGTCCATATCACATACCTGGATCCGAAAAATCGGGGAAAAACGGATTTTTTTCTGAAAAAAATTACCCATCGGAACACTTGCACCCCTCATGTCCTGTCTCAGTTTCATGTAGGGATTTAAAAACGAAATGACATATATACAAATGTACACCCAGTCCGTTTGTAAACTATCAATCTGATATCTCAAAAACTAAAGGCGTGAAAATATTTTCAATTTGCCTTAATGAAAAATAAAAAAGGCATGCCTCTCTGCCCCCAATTTGCGCCGCCAAGTTGACCATCCGGTTCGAAAACGAATCTGGGATATTCTTTGGTACATCCTTGACTTAATCAAATAAAAGCCTGTTTAAATATATGTTATAGAATGTAAGTACGATGCTATCGTACTCTCAAAGACGAACGAACCTGTCAAAGACGATACTACGCCATCGCAACAAAAATTTAGAAAAATAAATTCTAAAAGGGATATTATCACAAATATATCAATACTGAGCCTCTGGTTATAAAATTATTAGTTATTCCATCATACCCAGAATAAACTCTGTTAAAAGCCTCATTTGAATAAAATGGCCAGCTTGAAGTACCTGTCTGTTGAAAGAAAAATACCATTATCAGAATAGCCTCTTCAACATCAGCCGCATGGTACTTGAATAAGAAAACGTTTCTAATGTGTTTGTTATATACTTGTATTATTTTAGAATGCTATTTCATTCCTTACAGTTAACAATTGTGGAAGTGCTCTAGTACTTTATCAACAATTCATTTCAAGATCTTCTGAACCGTTGGATATTCTACTTCATTGAATCTCAGACACAATTCATAGTAATTCTGATGTTGAACTTAATGAAAAACGCAGGTCAATTTTGAGGGTTATTACAATGTGGTGCATTACGCATTAATATATCTTCAAAGCGAAATATTATTTTCTTCATGTACTAAGTTATGGATTAATAAGATACTTAAAAACGTTTGTTACATATATTGTATGTTCACATTATATAGCTTAATCTTACGTTAGTTTTCTAGTGATATGTGAGAGTCATACTTAATAATTCACGGATACATGTATAATCACATAAATATATTAATTAATCATAATCATCTTGCAGTTTCAGACGTAGAGTCTGTTTATCCATGTTGAATAAAAAAGCTGGTCGGCAATATCATATTTGAGCTGTACGGACATGTTGAAATGGGAAATCATCCAACAAGAATTCGGTATTTTTAAACTTATATACCGAGGCAAGAAGGGACAGTGAATATGAAACAGATTCTAATGGTGGAAAGACGAAAGTATGTGGAAACGGAGAATTCGGACATATTTCAGTCGCATGGTGTTTTTAAAACTATAGAATCAACTTAGTGGGAATTACAATTGAACTTGCGGACTGAATGCCCCACACGTGACTGTCCTACCACGTAGTAAGCGCGACTGCACCCAAAATTCATGAGTTAGAAACTCACATGAAGCTTCTCAAACTATCATCCTTATTCTTTCCACATTTCTTTTGAGGCAGTGAACCCAACGCAGGAGAGGACTCACAAGACAATAAAGAGGCAGATGCTCAGTGTTATTGTAGATGATATATCTAATAACGTGATCTATATTTTTAAAATTATTTTTGACTTTATATTCTTACATTAATGCTCCGAGACTGAGGAAGAAACTGAGATTGAAACTTGTATTATTACAGAGTATGGCGGAATGAAGGGACATAAAAGAATTGAGTCTGAGTCTAAAAGAAATATCGTAAACGGGGTAATAGATGTAGTTTGGATACGGATAGATCCAAATACCTTATATCTAACAAGCGATCATTCTACCATTGAGTCACCGCTAATTCGTAGATTAAGGTTGGTGTGTAATTGTCAGTAGTACATATATTGAGATTTCTTCTTGCCCAATATACTTACAGCTAAGAGGAAACACCCGGAAGGTTGCAGGTGAATTAGCTGATAATTATTTGCAAAAACTTGAGCTTGAAGTTGGAAAAAACAAATTAGTAAAGAAATTGTCTGGTGGACAGAAAAGAAGACTACAACTAGCTATTTCACTGATTGCTGGAACTGAGGTTAGTCTTATTGAAACAAAAAAGCAATCCGGGCAATATTTAATATTGTAACTAATCATTATTTGTAGATTAATTAGTGAACCATCTTGGCATTAGGCATACTTATCTAACAGCATACTGGTCTGTCTTTCTGGGCATTCACGACATTGAAAGCTCAGGTAAATTTCTACTAAAGTGCTGAATATCTTCAAGGTTCTTGCCATGTCTATTACTGCTGTTTCTGCAATCAGTTATGTTCACTAGAGGTGGAGTAGCGTGCATCGTTGTTACGTTTGAGCATGTCACATATATGTTGAATAGGGCAACACTCTGGCAAGTTAAGGGGCCATGGTAATGTTCAGAACTCAAATATGTCAGAACAACCACTAACGTACGCATTACCGTACATATGCGAGCCGTAATTATAGATGAAATGGTCCTTTTTTTGGTCCGCGGCAATGGTACTGCAGCTGATTAATGGCACACCACAGGTCATTGCTGAAATTTATTTTCTTATCACGCTTTACTGATCGATCAATTGATCCAACATTACAGGCTGTGATGAAATATGATAGGTGTTCTTTGCTCTCCTCGTACCTTCTAAGCAATTCGTTAACCCAAGTGTGACCATACGCTTATAGATGAACAAGAATCAATCGTCGTTTCTAGATCATTAAATCAGTAACCTTGTTGGACGCTCTCTGTTCTGAGTTAGTTTAAATCATCAGTAAACTAGATTGTCGAATGGTGTGCCCGAATCGTCTTCATAGAGTCGACCACTGATTGAAATTAGTTGAAGTGACTGGACTTCACACCGATTAACATATGTTATGTTATTATAAAATTATTTACAAATATCGGAAAGGTTTTCTAGAACTTTATTTTATTACTGATTGTACGTTCGAGTTTAACTGATTATCTGCCTTGCATTAACACACGTTCATAGCCGTTATTAGTAAACTAAAGTAATGAAAGGTGTGGTTTTAGATGTCTAAAGCAAACGGTGAAAGACATGACATATTTCGAAATTTCAATAGTAAGTAAAATTCAAATTATTGATTCATTATAATTATAGTGTTTCATTATCTACCATCGTGTTTGCAAAGTATGGAAAGTATGAAATCTCTATCCGTAATTCGGATGAGGCACATAAATTTACAAGAGGAGAGAATCTATAAACAGAACAATACGGGAATTGTAGAGAGAAAAGAGATAGGCAGAAACTCAGGTATCATTACCAGCGAATAAACTTTTCCGGAAGGAAAAAATTGTGAAGTTAATTCAGAACTAAATACTTTCAAATTATAAAGTAATCGTCGTAACTCCAGTTGATTTTAAGTTATGAAAATAAATCTTTTTAAGAATATATTTTCCTTATTTTATCATCCTTCTTGTCACGTTTCAGTTAAATTTATTTGCAGTTTGCATTTGTACTAACAAAAAAATAAACATTCCTTGAAGTTTTTAATGTCACAGAGAGAGGGGTCGGATATTTAAAATCACACACAAAATGCCTTGATTGTCTCGCCATGATGTAATGAGAAATTTTGTACTTTATTTGATGCTTTATTTATTCGGAAATAAGCAATATGTTCTGACAGTCTTAGAATGTGACTATTTTTCACGATGGAGTCATTAAATAAAAACTTTTGGTCAGAAAAAGAGTTTTCCATGCCATTAATACAACATAATCTTTTAATAATTTATTTTGAATGTACCAAAAATGGAAATGGTGAATGTTTTAAGAAATCAAAGAAGAGTGGGTAAGATGTACAGTTCAAGGTTAGCTATAAATAATGTGCCAGGTTCTCTCACTTGAGAATGTCATATTTGATTATACACTTTCTTTCACTGTCTGGAGATCACAAACATTATATATATATATATATATATATATATATATATATATATATATATATATATATATATATATATATATATATATATATATATATATACGATCCTTTTAATATTCTTTTTCCTCTTTGTACAGATAATAATTCTTGACGAACCTACCACAGGTATAGATCCTGAATTTAGAAGACATATATGGGACATTTTGTTGGTATGTAATATGCATTGCTTAATAGTTTCCTGTACATAACTGATTATTGTCAAATGTGTTACTTCTATGAGCATTTAGAAATCAAACATTTACAAGCGGCTGTGAACATAAGAAATAGGATAAGGAAAACTAACTCAACATAATTTGGTTTTCTTTGTTAACGCTACTATTATATATACAATTATTTGATTAATTTTGAAGCATAAAATACAAACTTATGAATGGAATTATCAGTTTAGTGTAAAGGAATAGTCAAACATAGCCCAGTTGTGACCCACAAATGAAGTAGCACTAGGTGTATTATTTTAAATCGCCACTGGCCAACAAATTTTAATCTTTTTTTTTTTAAATTTTGACTAAAATTAGCCACTTTCTGTAGAATTTGACCTACTGAACACGAATATGAAAGTTAACATTTAAAATTGACACTACATTAAGATAGATCGGTCTGTGATGTTTAGGTTGTGTATTAATAATGTTTTATATGTCGACACGCGGCACCTTTGATATGATTTAGGCCGTGACTGCCCATATATAATCACTAGCCAACTTACCCTACAAAGAATACATATTAGTATATTATTGAAATTTATATAGTATTTTAATGGAAAGGTTTGTTGGGTGGGGTGGGGTGAAGTTTAGGTTTATGAGTTTTCGCCGGAGATTCTACTCAGAGTTCCTTGAGTTAACTTACATTTCTATTTCCTGCATCGCTTTGCCTGTCGCTTGTGAGGATAAGCAGGGTTATCTTTAGCAATCATCCAACAATAGTCGACCATCATTGAAGTTGATCACTTCCCCTGGAATCTCCTTTCTATTGTTCAGATTACCTTGTGCAAGCGTTCTCTATGTTCATGACCAATAGTTCCGCAGTTGTCTGAAAAAAAGTCAGAGTGTGAATGAAGATTTGAATCCACAAATACATTTTACAATTAAAATTTTGGAAGAGGGAGAAAATGTTCTCAATTAGGTCTTCGTAATTGTCTGATCTTATGTTGCACAGTGATTGTGTTGCGTATTTACGAAACGCATTCCGATCTTCCTTCTTATCAACTTCAATATCTTGGCAAATGCGACACCAAACAAGACTGTTTTAATCTGTGAACCTGTAAAAACTCCTTGTTCAATGTTTGCTTAGTTAAGTGTTAGAAACTTTCCCAAGAGTTACCTGAAAGCTGGTCTAGATTGGTCCATTGATTTCACTAAGCTCTTCATTACACCTAACTTTCTATGTAATGGAGGTAGAAGAATCGCGTTTTCTTTTTTAAAAAACAAGTGGTGCGTACAGAACATTCTTCCCCTCGGCATTCAAAGATCTTGGTCAGTGACGCTTCACATAATGCCGTGTTTTCCCTTGACTATCCCATTTGCAGGAGAAGCAGCAATATTTTGTGTATCCCTTCTGAAAGGTCATCAGTACCACTAGTACCTTAAAGTCTCAACAAAAATACCAACCATATTTGATCCACTGGAGGAAAGCAAATATTTTTTAAACATTTTTGTAAGTTTCTTTCATGTATACAGCGTGTCGTACTGGAATGGATGGAAGCTTAATTCTATTGTGTATTAATAATACCTTTAAACTTATTTTAGACGAATCAATGAGCAAACGCCATTCAAGTGTTTGGTGTATGATATTTAAGGCTTTCATCAAACCATCAACATTGGTACAGAACAGACGGTTTTTTTCCTTTCTAAAGAAAGGAATACTCTTCCCATGAAGAAACCTAAAGAACGTTACTCGAATATTTTCATGAAGAAAGTTCTAGTCTTGCAACCTTGTAACGAGTAACTCACTTTTTCTTTAGGCAATTCAAGATCACGAACAAGATCATTTATCTTTTGGAAGGTAATTTTGCTAGAGAGAGATGATTTTTCTTCGATAATGTAACAAGTGTCGTTACTTTCCAAATTCATTGGTTAATTTCCATCTTCTTGTTCGTTCGAAATGTCAGTCAGTATTACAGGAATGGGCAATCTTTCTACATGAGGAACTGGTTTAATAGCAGATGGTATTTTTGTGTACTGGAGTTTCTGTTTCTTCTTTTTTGTCATTTCTCGAGAAATAGGTGGAACCATGTAAAACTAATAGTCATTGACAGGGTTGCGTGGTTTTCTCCATACCACTGAAGCAGCAAATGGCATAAAAATGTTGCCTCCTTTCATCCACTTAGGAAGATTCTAGCACACGTACTGCTGCCAATGTGCGTAGTCCAGGGCTTGTCCTGGTCTGTAGCCTTGCACCAGAAAGAAAGTCGGTGCGCTTTTCTCACTGTCAGGCAGATGTCTCTTCTGTGAGGAAAAGATGGCCTCTACACAAACGTAACAAAAAGATTTGGAATGTTATCACAGTTACTTGGCACAACTATTTGTCTGCTAACTATAGAGATCAAAGTGAGTTAATCACTTTAACCACATGACACGCGCGCACACACACACACATGCACACAATATTAATTCAATATCCGGTATGAAGTGGAAGAAATCACAACTGGAGACAAGGAAATTTCATCAAGAACTCATAATAATACTGACAGCAGCACTATATTATGCGACATATAGTTGAATGTTGTTGTTAGTCATCTCAAGATTGTGCAATATCTAATTATCGCTTCATATCCAAATAATAATGATAAATTTGAAAGAAGGTAAACTATTGTTATTATTCTTGTCAGTATCGTCAATATTTCCAGCTTCGAAAATACAACAGTGTGACCAGCTTGTAATGTCTGCGTTCATAAATAACCAGTGGTTGTAACTGATAATATTTTACTAAAGTAAAACTTGGAGGCATTTGAGTTTGCATTAAATGGGATTCTGTTGTTCACACAGAAGGTACCCACTATGTAACTCTCGTGAGCGTTCTGAAAAATTCCTAATGCTAAGCTATATAATTTTACGTCATTGATTGTATAGCGGATAAAGAAGTAACCCTTAAATTAACATCTACCGTATTGTTTATTCCTGAGAACATTTACGTAATAAGCACCATTGATTGTGACTTCTCGCACGTTCAGATGAAACTCAGTAGTGATAAATTCCAAGCAGTTGTAGTTAATATGAGGGAAAAAGAACCATAATTGTGCAGGAAAATTTCACGTCGAGTCTATTGAAAGTATCTTTTTCTCATACTATGCGACTCCATTGCTAGTTCGAATATTTTAATATGTGATATACTTTTATAATATTGAATAAACATTGGAAAGAAAGAATTAAATAAAAATGGTATAAGATCTAGTGTAAGAAGAGGTCTTACAATGGATAGAATGGCAGTCATTGGTTTTAGAGTCCCTCACACAGAATATTTGTTTCGATAGAGAATTGTCATATTTCATTCAGGTATTAAATTGCATACCATACTACTTGAAATGTATGTCTCCCTCAGAGCTCATTCATTCATTCAATGCATTTTTTTATATTTATATATTTTATTTTGGTTTCTTCCATTATTATCTCTAATTATTCCGAATGTCGCAAACTTACATTAATTTAAATTTATTATTACTTTCTAATTTATATAACTTTGTAACTAGAAGTTTTTAAGTTTCTCCTGTATGGCAATTATCCATTAGCATACTAGTCAAGAAAGAGATCTTTATGTAGATTAAATTAGTCGGCGTTTCAAGACACATGATACAGAACACAATATCACAATTGAAATGATTTTAAATACATTATATATACTAAATCGGATACTTCTTTTACAGAAAGAGAGATCTAGCAAATCAATTATTGTTTCGACTCATCATATGGAAGAAGCTGAGGCCATAGGTGATAGGATTGCCATTATGGCTTATGGCTGCCTGCAATGTTATGGTACACAAATGTTTTTAAGAAAACAGTATGGTGAGTAATCGGGCCCAGAAATAATCAGTAAAAGAGACATTACAAAGGATAATTTTGAAAGCAATATTCAATAAAGCACTTTTTTTAACTTTCAATTTCTTGGAAAGTATGAAGGGAACTATTGAACGTATTTTGTAGTACAAAACAATGATAATTCCTTTTGTAAAAGTCGACATTTTTCTCTTAACAGGATGATCCACCTTTTCTCAGCACAAAAATTTTTATATTGGACCTTATGGGGAGAACATGGCTACCGAATTTCCTCAGTTTCTAAGGAACTAGGTATCTCTAATGGGAAAGAAAAATTTTGAAGCATTCTACAGAAGTTTATTAACGGGTTGAAATACTTAAATTGTATATTTGTCTGCTAGTTTAGTAGAAATAAATTATTAAAAAATAAATTAAATTAGTTTCTTTGTCTAACTTTGGAACCAATTATGGTAGAAAGATCAACATTTTTTGATTTATTCCTTAAGAAGAAACGATTCTAATAGTTTTAATCACAACCATATCTGATACGCCAATTAAAAAATAGTATTTTAATATAAGTATTAAAGTCCGCCTGTCGAAGTTTAACGAGTGCAATCACGCCCCACTCCATGCTTGGCCGCGGAAAGGGCGGGGGTTGGTGAAATGGAGGGGGAAGGGGCTCGATGTCTGACGAAACAGCTTGTCGACCGGTTTCTGAGATTACGTGTCAGCTGCCAAATACTGTTAGCTTTATAGAGTTTGTCTCCCTCAATGGTTCCATACCAGTGTTGCCACACTTGGTACTATTATACCAAATTCAGCCTTTTTTGTTATTCATTGGCCCGTTGGTACCACGCTGGCATTTTCAGCCCCTTTTGTGAAAACGGTGGTACAATACTACCCAATTCAGCACTATTTAACAAATACTTGTCATATTTTTTAAAAATGTAAGTAAGGCTTTTCCTACATCTCACGTTACTTATACTGTGGGTTGATCTCGTAAAATATGCTGTTGAACATTCATTCTGTGACGTTGTAGTGCATAACGCTACGAACTTCGTGTGTCTATTAACCTGCTTTGGTCGTGAAATAAGCGAGAATATGGTGCAGTAATTTATATTTTAATATTTTATTATAACGTACTGTTTACACACGAACTCGTAGATGATTGATTTGTTCCTCGTTTTATATAGGAGAAAAGAGGGTAATGACACGCGGTTTTTTGGAGTTGTTCAGACCTGCAATAAGAGAGCACCATGGCATCTAATGAATAGTGCTGTACATACCTACGCATGTTTAGTGTGAAATAACTATGAATTATTGCATCATTACTCTCCGTTATAAGATAGCAGACTAAAATTTGAAACCTTATACTACGTGGATTTACCCTGCAGTTGAGGGAAATAGCACGCAACAATTGAATTCTTAGTTAAATTCTTTTTTAAACTTCCATATGATGATATTCCGTAAACGTATTTGTTTTCTTCGCTCTTTTTATTGCAGGAGAACCTTATGACGCATTGCTGTTAGAATTTCTGAGCTTTAATGCTTTCCCTTCTGCTTCACTGACGATGGTTTTTGCCTAGGAATTGGAGAAATTGCTGTTCATGGGACTATTGTGGAGAATTTTTCGGAATTGGTGACTTCTCTCGATGGTCCAGCGACCGACAGTTCAGATACGTCACTAAATTTTTGTTTCCTCGAGTCCATTGCATCATGAGAAAGTTCTGCTTCCATATTCTCTTCAGTCTGACTGCAGCACTGATCACTTGCAGCAAAATCAGCAGCTATAAAAACTTCTCGATTCATGGGGAACATACCACTTTTCAAAGCCTGATGACACATTTTTAATCACACGCACTCTTTGTGTTCATGCGAGCTTAGTGATGTGAGGTGAAAAATTTTCCGCGGAAAATTTTCCGGAAACTTTTCCGCTATATTTTCCCGGAAGATATCAGTAATCAAGTAACAATTCATTAGCAATTATGAAATTGATTGAATTCATGTATAGGAATGTTAAAAAGTGAAAGATCGTTTAAAGAATCTGAAAATTTTCATAACTGAGACAATTTTCAGTACTATGTAGGAACAAGTTAAACAATTTTCATGAATCGAAATATTTTCTGTCTTATATGGAAAAATTGAATAACTTTTTGTGAGTCGGAAAGTTTTCATCATTTTGAAGCAAAAACTAAAACAACTTTTTTGTGAATCGGAAAGTTTTATTGCTCTGTAGAAACAAGTGAAAGGAATTTTCATAGATCGGAAAATTTTCATCACGATGTAGAAACAAGTGAAAAAACTTTTTATAGGCCGGACAATTTTGGATATTATGTATAGTGATGTTAGGTGGAAAATTTTCCATTATATTTAACTGCACATAGATCTACAAAATTAAATTTTTGAAGAGGAAAGTTAGTCAGCAACAAATTATAATTTTCCAATTAGCTTTCGGAAACCGGAACATTTTCTAATATTTCAAGTTGGGAAGTAAAATTTTACTCAGTGTTTCTCTCTTTCTCTCTTCCTCTGCAAGCTCCTTCGTTGCTAAGCGGTTCACATACGCGCCTTTGGCATGGAAAACCTGGCTTCGATTCCCAGCGGGAGCTCATGTAGTTCGGATTCCAGGTTAATCAGTTGGTCCAGTTTTATATAGTCTCTCTGCTGAAAGGGACGTTAAACTCAAAATCAACTCAATTCAACTCTCTCTCACTCTGTGTGTGTGTGCGTGTGTGTGTGTATGCAAAGTACAGAGAACATACATCGAGTTCGTAGAGTACAAATATCCCATTCTATTATTTAAAATTTCAATTTATTAAAAGTCATGGATATTTTCCGATTCATAAAAACATACTTCACTTATTCATTCGATTCATGAAAAATTGTTCCACTTGTTCCTACATAGTACTGAAAATTGTCTGAGCCATGAACATTTTCAGATTCTTTAAACGATCTTTCACTATTTAACATTTCTATACATGAATTCAATCAATTTTATGAATACTGACGAATTGTTAGTTGATCACTGATATTTGTTAAGATCGGAAATTTTCCGGAAAAATATAGAAGAAGATTTTCCACCTCACATCACGACTAAACAACGATGTAGGAATAAGTGGAGTATGTTTTCATGAATCGGAAAATTTTCATCACTGTGCGTGCTATTACCCCAATTCAGGTCATCTTGATATTTGTTCTTGACTAGCATGCGTAAATATTATAACAAAATAGTAACCCTATATTTATTCTAAATTGACTATTCATACATATTGACTACAAAAGTACCGTACCCCAGAAGTAAGTTTGAACTTAACCACTAAAGAAAACGTGAAATTTTCGAAGAAAAACAAAGAAATTTTGTGAATTTTTTGAGCATATATGGTCATATTCCGCAGTAGTTCTCTGCAGCGCTGTCCCACTCAAGTGAGGTTCGTTGGGGACGTTGTTGGTAGGGTTGAACACCATGCAGGCCTTCTCTTTCTTCTGCTTCTTTCTAAACAGGGATGTGTGCAATTATACACAGCGTGCCATTACTCCGTTTCCCTCTATTTTTTTTCATATATGGCCATAATAAAGTATCGGTTTATTGGCCACTTTGAACCAGAGTGTGTGTGTTTGGTTTCCTTACAATACGAACCGAAGACGAAAACTGTTTTCCCTTTTAATTTACGGCCTCTGTTATACTTCCTGCGTGAGAGAAAAGTTTCATCTACTTTCATGGTTGTTTGGGGTCCTCTATTTGGATGTTTTTAAAAACTAATTTTTAAGATGAGCACTTTCTTGATTTGGACTCTTGGAAGTGGGAGGGGGGAGTGTTCTAGAACTGTACCTCTTTTAGTTTCGTGTTATAGAGCAATGTATTACACTGGTATAAAAATGAATTCAGCTCTTTTTGTTTCAATTTGGTACTATTGTTCAGCCCACTTCAGAGCTAGGACTGTGGCAACAATGTTCCATACTAAAAGACTGGACGATGTTGTGTGAAGTATCCTCTTTTCCCCGTTACCTCTGGAAGTTCAAGATGCATTCTAGAGTGCGCGGGAAGAACAGTATATATCAGAAATGCTGTTATTTTGGGAATTTTTTCCCTTCCGGACAAATATTATAGCATACAGTAGTGGCGAAGGGAAGGAGGCAGAGGGGTGCCCCCACAGGATTCCGACAATGTAAAGTCCTGGCCCCCATATATAGGTGTCCGTAAAAAAATGTCCCCTAAATTCTTTTTAAAATAATGTCTTGGGAATATATTTTAAATTTGAAGTGTTTTCCTGGTAGCCGTCATTTTCAAATATGGCCGCCGCCCTACGTAAATCTCTCTCTCTCTCTCTCTCTCTCTCTCTCTCTCTCTCTCTATATATATATATATATATATATATATATATATATATAAAGAGAGAGATCGTGAACCAAGTCACTAAGAAAGATAATTTTGGTGTCCAGCTATAGGTTTCTGAGGCCGATGAATTTAAATATGGCATTGTTTATTGCCACTTAGAAACCTTAAAACCTGGCAACACTGTTGTCTAACGATTAACTGTACAAAGTTACAAATGCGTATATGCACGCATTACTCTAGGATGTAGCGTACTTCCTTAGAACTAAACGAAACCTACTTTTTCTGGTAGCTTTCATCACGACAAGACATATTTTACATGGTAGCATGAGAGAACATTTGTCTAAATCCAATATGGCAGCCAATATGATGGCTAATTACTAGGCAACCAAGTAATGGACTTATTGAAATGCCTAATTTCCTAGAGCCTAGAGAATGGGAGAAAGAGGCAGGATACGATCTCATTGAAGAAGCGTCTCTTGAGGGGGCGAGGGAAATTTAAAATACTCCATTTTTTAATAAAAAACACGGTCTTGCCTCCTTGTTCGCAGACAACACTGAACACCAAATGCTCTATAAGTCGTTCTCTAAATAGGCCTGTTAGATCCAACCTGTATTGTGTGTAAACCGTGCATTTTCACGGGGGAACAGCGGAGCAAAAGCCCTGTTTTTTGTGATATTTCTGGTTTCTCGTGCTTACTTCGCTAAGACTAAGCACTGTAAGCCAATCTCCAATTATCCTATAGCAGTGTTAATTTCAGATCATTTCTTCCGGAGGCACCACGCACAGGGGGGAAAGCGACTAAAAATTGCGTGCTCCACAGAAATTTCTTCGAAGATCTCAAGCACCCGAGGGTGAATTCCGTAGCTCTTGGGAGAATTCCCCCCCCAGAATCACCCTTGAAATCATCACTGTCCAGGGGAGTTGAAACAAGAAGCAGGATACGCAAAAAAGCATGCTTTCTGACGCACAAAGTGATGTTCTGAATGGGAGCAGCTATGTGTATGTTTAGCGAATGGAGCCATTTGTATCTTCGTGGCTTAGCCCTCTAACTCCAAATAATAATAATAATAATAATAATAATAATAATAATAATAATAATAATAATAATAATAATAATAATAATAATAATAATAATAATAATAATAAACTTTTGCCCTGAAAATAACCAGATGGTAAAGTTATGGTCGATAAATTTTTGGAATTCGAAGGCATTTTAGAATGCTTGTCTATCATCTGGCTATCAGAAATAATTGATCACCATTTTCTCTACATATCTATAATTTTCTTACAGGGTAGAAACACCTCCTCGGAAGAGAGAGAAAGTGGCCGAACTTGGGCTATTGAACGTGAGGACAGGATGTTTACATTCGCATTGACACCTGCTGTGAAAACGGTCCCTTCATATCTCTCGGGACGAAAACAGAAGAAAAGGGTGGGCGCGGATGTCTTACCCTCGTCAAACTTCTTGATAGGTGGACTTTAATACTTATATTAAAATACTATTTTTTAATTGACGTATCAGATATGGTTGTGATTAAAACTATTAGAGTCGTTTCTTCTCAAGGAATAAAACAAAAAAAAGTTGATCTTTCTACCATAATTGGTTCCAAAGTTAGACATATTATAATTTGTATAAAAAGAAACTAATTTATTTGTTTTTTAATATTTATTTCTGCTAAACTAGCAGACAAATATACAATTTAAGTATTTCAACCCGTTAATAAACTTCTGTAAAATGCTGCAAAATTTTTCTTTCCCATTAGAGATACCTAGTTCCTTAGAAACTGAGGAAATTCGGTAGCCATGTTCTCTCCATAAGGTCCAATATAAAATTTTTGTGGCGAAAAAATGTAGATCATCCCGTTAAGAGATTGGATTAGACTTATAATTTATTTTGCAGACCATATTACATGTGCGCTTCCCTAAACTGATATAGAACACGTCAGTACTAAAAATAGATACAACACTTATGGTTAGGACAAACACTCCCTCATTTTATCAATTGTCATTATATGTATGAACTACACGAATGCAGCAATCCATATAACAATTATATATCTATATCTATATCTATCTTTCTATATATGCATGTATGTATGTATGTATATATGTATGTATGTATGTATGTATGTATGTATGTATGTATGAATGTATGTATGTACGTATGTATCTATCTATCTATCTATATCTATATCTATCTATCTATATATATATATATATATATATATATATATATATATATATGTATATATGAACTAAATTACTGTTGATGTGTTTGTTACCATAATACGATGTAATATATGGAATAGTGATGTAATGTTTTTCGAAGATGCACAATGAGTTGCATAGATATTTGACTACTGTATAAATGTGGTATTTAATAGGGATTTGCGCACTCTGTTGACAAACTCTTTCTAGGTGCATATTTTTAATATACCCAGGTATCTTATTATACACTTTTACACACATTTAGCTATGTGATTTTTCGTATGTGGATGTTCTATAATAAACACTACATAAGTTTTCTTTTCCACGCGTCCGATAGTATGAGTATTGCCATCTCTTCTAATCTTATGCACGAGATTCGAAATAATTATGATAAGTGCAATTATGTACAAAGAACGAACTATCATCAAATATTCCAAATAGTTTTTTCATTGCTGTGATTTTTTAATGATTCTAATGACAAGCTTTTATTGTTTGAAAATATTCTGTACCTGTGGCTAAAGTTCACAGAAACCAATTCCGTATTTAATACAAAATTATAATTGGCATAGTACATGGACATAATTAATTTAGATTCAGTATTGAGATTAGAGCTCGTATATACATAGCCTGGACTATTCTGTTGAGAAATTTGACCAAGTGTTCTTCTCTTGAAATAATTAATATGGAAACATAACTAACTTTTATGGTATTTGTAAATGTACCAATTTTATGATTCTTACATATTTACTGTAGTTAGTATGATGTTATGTGAGATAAATGGTAATAGATACAGTTCGTTTTATCTTCATTTACTTCTTCTTTATTTGCAGAAAGGCAGTCCATAAGTTAGGATTTATTTATTTGGCTATACTTAAAGATAGGATATATAAGAGTATGACATTCCATGATAGTCACAACCCGCGGGTTTATATGGTTAAAAATTAGTTGTCTATCAAAAATTTACTTGAGACAAAAAATGTTAAGTCGAATTTTAAATTTTTCAAGTTTCCTCCAATTCCTCCATATCAATTGTAAACAATGTGGTTCATTCGATGTATCTCTATGACCGAAAGAGTCTCTAAAATGGGTTTCGGACTCTGTAGTAACGACTTATGTCTAGGAAGGGAAGTGTGCACAAAGGTGTGTGATATCTATATCATTTTGAATGGAGGCTTATCGAACAATACTACTTGTATGAGATAGAGCTCATATATACACTTTAATGCAATATTATCTCTGAAAAGTAGCTTATCGCCTGTTTCCCATTGTCTTTTCTGATAAGTTAAGACAAACACTATATTATGTATCAATGGTTGGTTAGATATTTTAATTCCTAAAAATACTATGCAGTCTATTTATTGGAATATTTCAGATATGACCTAAGCAAGAGATAAAGATAGAGTAACAAAAAAATGTAGCGAATACAATATCAATTTGATTTACTAGACAACTATACTTGATGTACAAAGTTGGTAAGAAAGCAGGAGGAAAATCTAAAATTTTGAACTTTTGAAAACCGTTGTGGAGAAACGAAAATGTGATTAAAATTACTTATATTTTTGTTTGTAAATTTTAGTATTTTTATAGATTTTTTTTAGTTTTCTCAAACATCCAACGTATGGAATAGAATTTCGCGATAATGATTTTTTCCCCAAGACTTAAATCAAAAATGATTATTTTTCCACGATTAGGGATTGAACCTGAAAACTTTTCATAACGAATTCAATACTTGGTAGCCAATGAATGCAAGTTCTTTCCAGCATTTCAAAAATTACTATTTCTCAACATGTAATACACGTCTGACTTAATGCGTTTTGCTGATAGCAAGCAGTTTCAGTGATTCCTTTCAACACTTATCTTTGAAAATGTTCATTTAGTGTTTAAAAATAATATTTTTCACATATGAAGTTCATGATTCATTGTAAATTCCAATAGCAAGAAACACAATTTTGTACATTTCATTTTGAAAGATATTTTACTTCATTGAATTTACCTTAGTTTGTCCTTATAAGTTTCTTTATCCTGGGGTATGTTTCAATGTTTTCAATTATACACGAAGTTTTAAATTATACATGAAACGTGATAGTTAATTTTTGAAACTGATTGGTAAACCATAATCAACTTCCCACTTGATCCTTGAGAACAACTTGCAACATAAAGTCACTTTTGAGCAATCATGTGTTTTGCAATTGAATAACTGATTACTTTCAAATCATTATTCATTCTGTCAGTTATTAAACTGCTCCAGTTTGAAGAACAAACAAATAACTACCATAATCATTTTAAATCTGCCATTTTAAAACGAAAAACTTTAGTTCATAGGATATTTTAAGCAAGACATAAAAACAAAATAATTACTGACAGCGAACATTATACCAACAAGAAGTTCCTAATATGTAACATTAAAAACTAAAGTAATTTTTGTACAACCAAAAAACAAACAAAGTTATACAGAAAATTTTTAAAGTAACCTAAGTTCTTAACTCTACTTATTTGCTGGAATGTTAAATAATATATTTACAATTAGTTTCTGAAACATTAGGTGGTTGCTTTCACAAATTTGGAAGGTGACATACATATATACACATACTCACACACATTAGCATATATATATATATATATATATATATATATATATATATATATATATATATATATATATATATATAATACTTTATTTCTAGTTTTACATACAAATACTGGTTACCAATTGGTACCTTTTGCTTCATAAATCCATCTTGGATAAATGCAATAACATTGTTTCCATAGCGTATTACTCACTACTGCCCACATCTCTTACATCATACGTTTACCTTAAACTGCACGTTTCTCAAACGTATGCCAAAATTATAGGTGGAAAATTTGATTTTCGGTTTGAAAATTCACTTTATGTCAACACAGGTGAATATTTACGATAAGTGTCAAAAATCTTCACACCAAATGCTACCACTTGCACAATGTCAAAGAACATTATATATGTATATGAGTTTTGCGTTGTGTGCAACGGTTGACATGATTCCTCACAAGTTTATATTGAAGAAGTTAATGGTCAAAATAAAATTGTTTTATATTGTATTATATAAATACATTAATTGTTATTTGTGTATGGTAAAAATTTGTGATACATCACCAGTAGTCGGTGACTTACAGAATGATTAAAGCAATCGCTACGTTATCAAATACTACCAATAACTGACATTTTATATTGGTACTTACTATGTATCCTTCAGTTCGTATCAAATTAATTTACCCAATTACAAAATTCACAGTCCTCTTAAATTTTAACTCTATTTTTATTGCTTTCTTGTCAAATTTTTGAACAAGTAGCCAGGATTTTCCCAGCAATATAATTCAAAGATCCATCAGATGAGAGTATTTATAACGCATTACAACATCAATGATAACTCCCTTTATTTAAAAATAGAATGAAAGAATTATCTGCGAAGCGCACATTGGACATAATACCCAAAAGTTCAGGTTTTGATGTCGAACTCCTTATCACAAACCTAAGGTGGAAAATTCAAGTCCTCGTTGTATCACCATCAAATTTCTCTAGGTTCGGTTTAAACAAAAGGGGCAGCATAATTTTTTCATCAAATACGTGTTAGAAAGAAACTTATGTTTCAAATATTGCTTCCTTCTTACTTAAATACCATTCTCTTTGATTTGTAGGGAATGATAGTTTAAAGCGGTCAGAATCATGATTTGCCCATTTGATATACTATAATATTGAAATAACTCTATATTGGTCACAGAACATCTCATTGCAATTACTAAAACAGTGTATATTATTTTAACTTAATTTGATAAATGTGGCTGTTTATTATGTGAACGCATTCACGATATGCAACTAAGTATTGTCTTCTGGCGTACACATATTTCCAATTGGTTTTATTGCTTCTCGTGATTAGTGTCGTAATGTTGGCTACATTAGTAACAATCATACTTTCACTGCACAAATCTGTAACTAAAAGTGCACCAGAAACTTCTGGTTTTGTGTATTCAATCAATATCTATTATTGATGTGGTAATCTGTAATGCATTGACATATTTACTAGAAGCAAAGGATAGTATGAAAAAGTACGATTTGGTAGTTTTATCTGCAATATTACAATAATACAATCAAACCGTTAATTTCGAAATTAATATTTTAACTCAAATATTTTATTTCAAAGCTCAACCTGATACTCTTAAATTGTTCAAGTAACTATGCATAAAGAATTCCTCTCTTTTTCTATTGACTTTTAAAATTGAGTATTACAAACTCATGCTGATTGTCACTATGTTTCTTATTGTTGTTTAGCATGTTATTTCATTTTTAAATATGAGTCACTTAATGCTTTAGTTTAATCTTGGTACTCATTAATTTTTATTAGTTATTCTTAGTATCTTACATATATTATAGAGTGGAAATTAAATATCACAGACCTAGCACTATGGGAAAAATAAGAAACTTACTTCCGTACAATAGGAATGATTTTGGGCTATCTTCTTAACATATTGTCATTTTTATTATAGTAATAACTTCATTTGCACACTCTCACCACATCATGACTTACCTGACATTGCAATCGTTTGTTTGACCTTCAGAGGCTTATCTATGATTGTTTATTATAACAGGGTCAGGATACATATTCATTTTTGCAAAGACTGAGGAGACAGATGTTTCAAAGATATCAGATGCCATTTTTGATGTGATTCCTGAAGCATTCATTGAAGAAGAAACTGACGATCATGTGAATTATGCCATTCCATCTGAATTTGCCAGCAAGTTCTCATCGCTTCTCAAAGACTTAGAGACAAATCAAGACGCACTCAAGTATAATCGCTTACAAATTACGACTTCAAGAATGGGAGATATATTATTCAAGTAAGTTTTCGATACCTTATAACAGTTTTAACATAACATTCCGACGATATACTTTTCAAGTACGTTTTTGATAACATAAATATTTTGACAATAATATTATTACTCAGCTTAATTTTGGTTTCTATTTCCATTTAATGTCTATGTAAGTCTCTAATGTTTTAGTGTTTGTTTCTAATTCCCAGTACTAAATTTATTTCACTAAAGCATGATATAAAAGTATGTATTTAAGTGGAATGATAGAGAAGAGAATGACAAACAATTTTCAACTTCAAGAAGCAATTGCTTCTTTAAAGACTTACATCTAATTCTTATCCAAACATTGAAGGGTAAATAAACGTGATAAAGGTTACTCTGAAAGTGTGCGTACAAACATATTTGAACCACAAAGACAAAACCGAAGCCTAGATTGTAATATAGCGTATTTCCGAGTCTTCATAATGTAAACAATGCTATATATGAAATACATGTAAGTAAAACAACTTTCCATATTCCTGTTTTTAGTTTAGTTTAAAATACTACTTATTTCAAAACAATAAATAACTTAAATTCAATATATATATATATTTGTTTCATTGTTTAAATTTTAATAGTCGTTCTATATTGCTTGATTTTAATTTTTTCTGCATTATTAAGATAACATAATGAATTAACAGATAGTCCAGCTTAACAAGTAGATAGTGCAGATAGATTGTAATGGGTGAATTAATGAGGAACAGGACACATTGATTTAGTCTTCTTATTTGGAACAAGGAAGCTTTGCCTCAAGACTGAAAATAATAAATCAATTTTGCAATTTATAAGAAAGATGCCAAAATGGTTTTAATAATTCGCAAAGCATTTCTCTTCTGCCTTTTACAAAATGCTCTAAAACGTACAATTGGGAAGATTGAGCCTAGAAGAAGATTACAATGTTGGAGATGATTAATATTCATTTAGGTGAAATCGACAAACTATCGACCAAATATTTACCATTCGACAAATACTCGAAAAGAAATAAGAATACATTACTCCGGTATATTAAATATATATATTATAATGTTATAAATGTGTATAACTCGGCTAGATGAAAAATATTTAACTTTAAAGCAATTATGTTAATTAAGATATGTTTAGATCAATCTCAAAGTAAAGTATAAGTACTAAAATTATTGTTCATGAACTTTCGTATCGAGAATGCCCTGATACAAGGAGATATGCTGTCATCATTGTCAATTAACTTTGTTCTGGTGTACGTTATAAAGACAATCAAATGCAGAAACCATGCTTAGAACATCATATGGCGTATGCTGATTATGTAAATATAATAGCGGATGATAGGTGAACAATAAAAATAAATGTTTCCTCCTACTTAAATGCTTGCAAAGAAATAGGTTTAGAAGTAAACGCAGAGAAAACTACGTATATGGAAGTTCGTCTACGTCTTAACATTGAAAATTATTCACGTATTAAAATATCAAATAATACTTTTGATATACTTCGCACTTTAAGATTTGTGAGATCAATATGAACAGACCAAAACGATATTCAGGACGTAATTGAATGCAGACTGAAATGAGGTAATTCGTATTAGTGTTTATTCAGTTTAAAATCTTTTGTCTTTTCAAATTCAGTCGATGAATTTGAAACTTAAAATATATAAAAGGATAATTATGCTTGTTGAGCTGTGGGGTTGCGAAATATGGTCGCTTACTCTGATGGAAGGACGCAGACAAAAGAGTATTTAAGATCAAGATTCTGAGATGAATGAGGAATATCGGAAACTTCATAATTTATGCAGTTTACCATACATTGTTATTGTCATCGCGTCTAGGAGGCTCAATTCAGCAGATCATGTAACCACAATGGAAGAAAGTAGGAATCCTTCGAAAATTTGAGCTGAAAATCCAATTGGAAACTCACAATTCTGAAGAAATGAGGGCAATATTAGGGCAATGGAGGGCAATATTAAATATATCTCACAAAAATAAAACTGACTCAAATCATAGCCATACGTCTTGCAAATCAAACCAGAAAAACAAACACACTGCTGAACAAGACTTCACTTATTTAATATAAAAACTCATTTATATGTGACGTTTCGATCTTCTAGATAAGATCCTAGATCCTCACCAGACATACACATTAATGAAAAGATTGAAGAATTAAACAACATAAAAGTGATGTGAAATGTGGCAGAGAAACTAACGCAATCTTTGAAAAAGAAAAAGGATATGATGTGAATTGGGAAGAAGTTATTGTGCTGGAAAGGAAAAAAAAAGGTTTATGGCCGAGAAAGTGGAAAGAGGTTTGGTGGATAGGAAAAGAAGGGGATGTAAACTTAATGAATTGGACCAAAGGCATCAGCATTAATAGAGAATGGAGAAGTACTATTGATAAATACAGACAAATGTCTGTAAATTAATGTATTCAATGTTTTTTTGCTCCTTGTTGTTTCTTTCTGGTAGAATGTTATGTTTTCCCATTGGTCAGTCCAGATGGATTTCCACCCATCTGACTGACTGTTTGAACGGGCCAATGAGAGAGCAGAAAGGGAGATTAATGGTATATATATACTTGAGAAGTTTTTTTATCTCTCAGTGCACGTCTGATGAGGATCTTGTGTATAAGATCGAAACGTAACGCAAAATGTGTTTTTATATTAAATAAGTACAGTCTTGTTCAGCAGTTTGTTTATTTGTTTCTGAAAAGATTACGCATATGCCGAGAGTCACACCTCGTCGTTACATTAAGGGATGTATGTTGTGTTCTATTCCGGTCGGAATGTTTGAATCCTCCTTATTTCCTTAACAACGCACTGAACAAAAAGCCTCCTTTTTGTTTAACCTCGTGACAAAGTGAGGTTTCTTTCTAAATCTCACGGCTTTACCTATTTTAAGAGGATAGAAATTTACACGCTTCCTTATAATCGGACATATTTTCTCTTTTCTCTTCCAGGAGCGGAAAATACCAAGACGCTAAAATTCGTTTCTCCTTTCCGTTTAATTAAATGTCAATATAAGGAATTTTACAACTGAAAATTAAGCGAAGCGTTATGTTCAGTATTCCCAAAGTAAATAAGTGGAAGTACTAATGTGATATTTTCTACTTATCCTCTTTAGAAGAAATAAACACATACAGTGTCATATATATTTATTTTTTTTGTATTTGAAATCTCGTGTTCCAATTATCATTTTTTTCCGTGGGATGCCCGACTTCGATTCTCGGTGAGTGATGATGTGATTCGGAGTGCACGTGAATCACTATGTCCACGTCTCATTTTGTCTCGCTGCTGAATGGGATGTTAAACTCAAATCAACTCAACTCAACCAATTATAATTTCTTCAACTTTAGCAATTTCTTCCAAGTAACATTTTCGTAACAAAGAGAAGAAAATTGTAATTTTATAAGAGCGGCCCTTTCCCTTAAGGAGCAGAATTTATCAAAATGCTGAAATATAGTTTTCCTTATTGGTACATGAGTTTATCTACCCAATTTATCATCTTCAATTGAAATCAATTTTCACATTTGAAACTTCTGAATAAAGAAAATTAAGATGGCTGTTACAAAATCAAGTTCAATTTTCTCTCTAAAAAAAGAAATTTTCATAAAAAGCCGAAGTTGTGTTATCTTATTTATATTTAAGTGTTTTATAGCAAATTTGGCATTTTCAACTTAAGCAAATTTCCTTATTCAGTATATTGTGAATAAGTAGAGGAAAATTACAATATTAAAGAAATTGTTCTTCTTCCCCCCTAAGGTCAAAGTTTTCAAACATTCTTTAAACGGATCATATTATTTTTAATTAAGATTTTGTGTATCTCATATCTTCTCTTAAACTCGAGTGAATGCTCACATTTAGATATTATGAATTAACTCAACATTTCTCCTTAAGAACAGAGTTTTTCCCAAAATGCTGAGGCAGATATCCTCATATTTTATGCAACTGTTTACATTCCCAGTTTTAGAGCTGTATGTTAAGTATATCCGTGAATATGTAAGTTGAATTTTTAATACTTTCAGCGAACTTAAAAAGTTCGTTACTGAATTCTCAGTATCCCTGTGCATGTATATCTTTGTCTTTTATTTGCGAATTTTGCAATTTTGGGACCTCCATTCCATATAACATCAGAAACTATCTCAAAGAAAGAATGGATTTTTTTCGCGTCACTCGTGCCGCTCCTTAGATATTTCCCCCCCAAAAATTCTGATTTCGTGAGATTTAATTAGCCGTATCTCGGGAACCGTAATTCATAGAGGTTTGATATTAGTGTTTTCTGATACCTAAGAGAATAGCCAATAGTTTGATATCAAACAGCAAACCGTGGCCACTGGATATATATGCATTTTCAATATATATACATTGACAAAAGTAACAGATCAGTATAGCTAATTCAATAGATCCCCCAATGTACATGTTCCAAGATACGTAAGTGTATTATCTATTAAATTTAATCAAGGAAATGTATTCAAAGAAATTTTGAGAACAATATCTTTTTAAGTTCGTTGCGATAATACTCTCCAAATATTCTTATTTTTTTAAAAAAAATGTCTCATTTTCTTCTTAAATGTTAGAAGCGGAATTTGGTGATGCGTTGAAATACATCTTTCCAATCTCAACCCTCTAAGCCGAATTTCAGATTCTCAACTTAAGCGAATTTTTACATTCGGTATAGTTTTGATGAAAGAAAGGAGAAGTTTGTTAATATATGCATATTCTCTTTCAAGAGTAATGTTTAAAAAAAGCTAAAATATGCAACTATTTTCAGATTTTATTAAGAGTTGGGGTGCCTACTTTCTGTAACTACAGAGATTCGCGTGACACACTTTTTCAGGGGAAACTTATGGAATTTAGTTAAGAACTGTATTTGAGATTATAATCCTTCCTGGGAGTATTTCTCCAAATTTCATCAGAGATAGATCCCATTCATACGTACCTACAAACACAAACACTCACTGACTCACACGTGTATGTGTGTCTTTGTGTGTAGGAAGCATTGAATCATAATTTACGTTATACAGAGTCTCAACCTTCTCACCAGCATAATGCTCATTATCCAACATTCAAGTGATCATTTAATGCTTGAATACATACTTCGGGGGAATATTGGATATCACACATTTTATTCTGTCCTTCAGTTTTTCGATACGTCTCACTTTTGTATTATACACATGCTTTTTTATCATACCCCATCAATAGAATTAACATTGATTGAAATTTGGAGATTAGGGAGACCATGTCAACGATCCACCGTGATCTATCGAAATGTTTAGGATTGTTTTTTCAATATAAACGTGAACAGCTAGCAAAATTGGGCGGTGCCCCACTATGTTCAAAACAACCTTCACGTGTAAGTTGTAGGGGCATGTTAGGAATTGAATCAACTGCAAGTAGTGATATACAGTAATCGCTGTGATTGTAAAGAAAAATGATCCAATTACAACAGTAGCGTTGATGGTAAAATGCGCATTTACCTTCGGGGATGTATGTTCATTCTTGGGAACTATAAGTGGGTTTTCAGTGCCACACAAAATTATGTTATGTTGATTAACACAATCACTGGTGTGAAAGGTAGATTTAGCACTGACAATCATTTGACTAACAATACCCGGCTGCATCCGTGACATTTTAGCTAGAACCTTACATTTTACTTGTACATGTTTCTGCCGAGCAGTCAACATTTCAACAATTTCTGGGTAATATAGTCGCATACCAAGTACCTTGGATAATATTAGGTTCAATATCCCCTGTGGAATCCCTGTTCCGAGATTATAATCTCTCGATATTTTGTTGCACTCCGTAGTATGGCTTCTTACAATGTAGAAATGTTTAATTGACTTATGCTATTTCTAGGTCACCTCGTGCTCCTGTGATAATTGTCTGCTACTGATCCAGTTGCTATGAATGACTGGTAAATGCGGTAAATTGTTAAACGAGTTTTTGGCCGTAGGTCTGGAAATTGTTCTGCAAAACATGGACAAACTTCATTTGACGACTGCATAATTTTCATTAAACATGCTACCACTCGTCCGTCCTTCAATGTGAGTCTGACAGTCATGGGTCAGGCTGTAATAGAAAACAAAACATACATCGGATTGGTCACTTAATATATATCATGTATGTATATTTGTGTGCATGCTCACAACATCCATCATGTAATAAAATATTACAAATTGTTAAAACCATTTTCCAAATCTATTAAAGCTATATAAAAAATGAAGCGTCAACTTTACTTAAGTCAACATTGGTACGCGTTACAATGTGGGCCTACTGGCTAGTATGCAAGGTCGTTAATTTATATTTATTCTCTTGTTTCTTTTCATCTGGGAAAATATTGCACTTACTACGAGAATTCGGGTTTTAGGACAAACATTCTGTCATCCTCTCTCTATCAGGGCCACAAGTATAAAACAATTCTTTAAATATCACCTTTATTTTAAGCACATAAAAACGAAACAATAATAGTGAATAACTTGTCCAAATTAATTACATAAATGTGCCTTAAATTTTGGTGTAATGACATCTTTGGAAATGTATATATATATATATTTCAAATCTATGTCCTTCCAGGGCAACAATGGAAGCTGCTAAAGAATTGAATGTGGAGGAGAAAGAAGTTGATTATTCAATATGCGAGGGTGAGTTAAAATTATTTGTAAGGTTGAATTATTTCTAGTGTGAATATTCCAACTGTTTTAGTTGTATTGTGTTATTTCAGTGACATTTAACATAATGGAAAAACAACTGATTCATTTACTTGTTTGCTAAAATAAATAGAGTTTTCTGCAGATGGAGGTTGTGCTCCATTTATTCTTCGAAATGCCAAATATGAGCCAATTTGCTTATTCGGAACTGTACTGGTGCCCCAAACACCATGATTTTCGTGGTTTGTTGATAGAACCACCGGTTGGAAATTCTGTTTCTTTCAGTCATTGAACAATTTCTTGGTGGTATGGGTAAATGCATTTTATGTAACGCGCACTAATCATTCATGTTACTAACATGCAGTTCTAGGCTAAACTTCCTGGTACTCGTAACTTGCTCTTTGTTCACAGCTTTTAACACACGTTCGTCTATAAAAGGTGTTCGTACACAGCAGAGTTGACAAGCAGATATATGTTCATATTAGGGATGACCAATTCCGGAATTTTTACTCTCCGGGATCCAGAAAGAAAAATCGGAAAAAATCAGGAATTCGGAAAATTTCCTGAATTCATAAAAGTTCCAGAATTCCAAAAAATCCTGAATTCGGAAAAAATCCGAAATTCAGAAAAAAGTGCGGAATTCAGAAAAGAATCCTGAATTCGGAAAAAAATCCGGGATTCGAAAAAAATCTTATTTCGGAAAAACTCGGAATTCAGAAAAGTTCCAGATTTCGAAAAACATATTTTTCTGTTTGTAATCCTAAGAATTTCGTTCAGGTGCAAACGAACAAAATTCCTTTTTGTAACCCTAAGAATGTATGATGCAAGTTAAGATCAAACTTACATCCTAAACTATACACTACTCAATCTTTCCATGGTTAATGGCATGTAGCCTAAAAGTACGATTTACTCCTAATATTTAATTTTTGTTTTACTGTGATATTCTCCAGACGTAGGGCATATATAACACCGAGATAAGCAAAATTATATAATGAAGAGAAGCTGTTATGCGTAGTTTTCGAGAAAATCGTGAGAAACAAACTTTTATGCAGTTAAAGTATGCTTGTTCTCAATGTGATGTAATTGATACCTTTTATGCATTATAATTATTATTATTATTATTATTATTATTATTATTATTATTATTATTATTATTATTATTATTATTATTATTATTATTTTATGTAATGTAAAAGAAAAATGTGAACCGTTAAGTGGCACATTCCTACTAGCAGAAAAGTAGGAATACTCTGCAGACTAGTAATAAATAACAGACAACAATAGTTGCAAGAAAGTAAATAAAAAATAAGGTGAAATTGATGAGTTTTACGTCCCACGCATATGCCGGCTACGTTAAAAGAGACGGTGATCCGATTAGAAGAAATGAATGAAATCGTGGAATGAAGAAAGTGGGAGGAAGACGGAGAACCCCAGGAAACCCATGTACACGGTCCAGAAAAAAAATAACTAACTTGGGCACATCAGATACCACATCCACATTGCAAATTACGCTCGCGAGAATATAGGGAAGCATTGAGTCTCTAGCAAAGAGCATGTTGTTATTATGTTCGGTAGGCTAATTTTAATAAGGTGATCCTGATGTCTAAAGTTGGTTAAGTCATATTATTACTCCAAGAACTTACTAGCCCATTAGAAATCTTGGCTAAACTAACTAATATACGTATGTTGCCAGCACAATAGGTTAGAATGATTCAGCCCCTGGTGTGGTAACCACAGTATTTCGTCGCGGGCCCCGCATTTACCAAATTCTGACTACTTGCCCAGCTAATTCTCTACGTTCTTTACCGACCACACATTTTCTAAAGCGGAAAATGCTCCCTAATTGCCTGAGCTCATTACTTTCAACAGATTCACAAATTGGGTACCATTCTATCTACATGAATATTATATTTGTCGATTACTGGAAACCACTTCTTGCGATAATTACCATATTTACTGTACAGTGATTAACGTTTAAACCGAAAATGGTTTATTTGTACCGCTTCCGGTTTGAATATTACATTCATCAGGGAACTCAATTCTTGACTCTGTACATCGTGGCCAAACTTGATTGTAATCGATCAGATAGTCCTTGAGATTTTGTTTCTCTGACAGACAGAATGAATATATGGCTAGAGAGTTTTGGTGAACTACATTTGTTAATGAATGATTATCGAATCAATTCAAGAAGGGAACCAAGAGAACCACGGGAGAATTTTCAAACACAATATTACCCATCGAAAACCCACATGGCCTGTGTTAAAATAACATAGATAGAAATTCTACCACTAAGCCAACAATCACCCGCTTACTAGTTTTATTAATTAATACATTAATGTAAATTAATGAATGCCTGCTTATGTTAATTATTGAGCAATTACATTGTATACTTCATAATGTCAAAAATTATAAATTTGTATTTACTGAATGTAGGTATGTTTACAATAAGCGAATGCTATCAGAATGGTTGTGGAGGGTTTGCTTTCTAGGTTTCCTTCATTGCCTTTCGTCCGCTTACAAAGTAGCTTGCAGTGACTTGGAACACTTGCAGGTGGAAAAGTGATGTTTCAGACATACTGGCGCCATTTGTGTGTGTGAAAATAACATCTTCCTCATAAAGCAGTAAATAACTGCAGTGGCAGTTCTCTGCCTAAGTAATGAGACATGAAATTACAAGATACTAATACATGTTACAGTATATATGCATTGCTTTTTTAACAGCTACTAGCTAGGCATGGCTAATTGAGGACCTTGCCGGACAAAGGGCACATAGAGTAAAAGTGTACTTTCGGGAATGAGCTCTCAAAGTTAAGAGTTGTAATTTATATTTAGTTATAATTAAAGAAACACCTGTGATGAATATTTTTTGGTGGGACATTTCATTCTTTATATGTTAGTGATATTACTATGGTGATTACTGAAAAGTACTTTTAGTAAAAAATAAAAGTTGTAAGACATGTTATGTGCCCTTTTTCCAGCAACCAGTTATCATGTTTGGAAACAAAACACAAGTTTTAAAAGAACAAACTTTATTACAAAATTACATACCTAAATCATAGAAAGGATGTTTTGTTAGGTCTAGTTAGGCCTCAGCGTTCTCTTCAAGCAAACTTTCCAGCCAGTTTTGGTCCTCAGCGGTCAAGTACTTCATCAGACTTCTAACATCAACCATTTTAGCTTGTGACACTTGAGGAAATAGCACTGTTGTTGGTTGAACTTGTGCTAATGTTGCTTTATTAACATTTTTCATGAACTTGAAAGGCGAGTAGGTAGGGATGAAATTGAGAGAACACAATACAGTTCCATCACATTTGTATTTGATCATTACATATTTCATGATAGTGAACTTCAGATGTTTTGAAGTCTTTTGAATGTTTAAAAAAAAAGGTTCAAGGCTCTCGTCCCAACTTTTGATCAGATTTCGATCCATTATTACAGTAAAGGGGCTGGGTTTCTGCCGAGCTTGAACCATAGCTTGAAGCCATGGTTTTGCAGTTCCAATGACCTCTTTCTTTTTTATATGAGACCGAACGAGCCCAAAGTTCCGATCACACTGTGTGAAAGAATGTCCCCTAACTGGAAACAACTGAATTAGTTCAACATTAAACACTTTGCTGAACCAAGAGCAAAACTTAATCATTGTAGCATTGCGGTTCTGTCCTCCCGCAGAGTCTGATAACAAAACAATAGTTTTTACTTGTGATGTTTCTACATATTTTTTAAGGCAATCATACAAAAATGAAGCCACACTGTTCGAGTTCTTACATGCTTGTGATTCCATGAAACAGTAAAAGTAAGACTCGTCATCATTAAAAACATGTACATTGAATGCATATAGCCATAAAAGCCTTTTATAGAATTGGCTGTTAACATTCAGCCTTGGCACCGCGTAGTTTTGTGCATAATCAAATTCACATACCAAAAAAGATGGATCATTTTTTGCTTTTTCAATGTACTCATTTCTTAAAGCTTGTCTTCTCTTATACTTCCTCTGATGAACCTGATACGGTACTTTGATTGGGTCATTAGGATTTCTTGCCAGTTTTTCTTTGCACTCTGTGCAATAATCACATACATCACTTTTAGGTGCTCTTATACCAAATTCATTACTAAACTTAGACTTAAAACACTTAAAATAGTGGGGGTAGCCCATTTTCAAGTTTTCATTAGTTTCAGCCCTATAAAACTCTTGAAACATAGTGTACAACGTTTTAATGTTGAGCTCTGGGTTGTCAAAGTATTTGAGAGAGGTTTTATTACCACTATAATGGCTTAGGCTGTGTGGAATTGATTCAAGGTGCGTCTTCATCAAATGCAAAACGTTCGGTTTCAATTTGTGGGGCCGGTTGGTGTGATGACCTCTCCGTTCTGTAAAGTCTTGTGAATTCAACATTTTTTGTTGGATTACCCTTATTCTTTTAGGACTAACTTGTAGTAGTTTCCTTAAGAAACCCTGACAAACTGATACATTCAAACCACCAACGTTTAGGCTATAGGTCCATGTATTGATTCGGGCCTTTTTGGGATGAATGGCGTGAGTTTTAAGTTCTGTTTTTGTTATACAATTAGAAATAAATGAGTCTTGGAGCTCTTTACCTTGATTATAAAAGAACGAAAATAATTCTTCCTGATGTTCTTTAGTAAAACGAATACAACACTTCTCACTACAACAATCAGGAACATAACCAAACTGTTTGCCACTTACAGTCTTCCCACATCTGTTTACATACATTTCACCTTTAAGTCGATTCACTTTAGCATTTTCACGTTTAAGATTTATATTGTTACTGTATGATTTACGTTTACGTTTAGCTTTTGACTGCTCCATTGCTTTAAATATCTGTTATTTAATAATAAACTTCCTTTATAAATGTAACCTCAAAACAACAGGCAAAATACGTAAACACCACTGTTGTCTGCTGCCGACTATTTCTTTGTTCTTTCCAGCTGCACAGATTCAAAAAAAGTTTTGCCACAGACTAACGAATAGAGATTTTTGTTTGAAACTTTCTGGGCACAATCACAACAACATGGCGGATCGTTTAAAACGATTGCCGGAAAAAGGGCACATAGACCTATGTTCCCTTTGTCCGGCAAGGCCCACAATTCCAGAATTTGTACTTTCGGAAAAATCCGGAAATTTTCCGCTTTTCGGAATTTTTCACAATTCCGTTTTTTCTCCGAATTACGGAATTTTTCGGGATTCCGGAATTTTTTCAGGTTTTCGGAATTTTCCGAAATCAGGACTTTTCCGATTTCCGGATTTTTTCCGAATTCTTGAAAATAAAATTTCCAATTCCGGAAAACAAAACTTCCGGAATCCGGATTCCGGTTAATTTTGGCCATCCCTAGTCCGGACAGTACGGCCCCTGTTTTACAAATGCACTGATATTTTGTTAAATAATATTAGACAAGGAAATTCTCTATTGGAAATTTTCTAAAAACCCTGTATGATGATTGCTGTCTGTTAGTAAGACTTTCTTGATAGAGTAATGCGATATGACGCCAAATACCATCTGCACGAACGTACATGAATATCAAGTAGGCCTGTTTGCGGTTTCATTAACGCACCATGTTATACTTGCACACTGCTACCCGTCGTATTAAACATATGCACCACAGTGACTGCACTATTCCAATATACCGTCTTGAACACAAGCATCACAGGTGTGCGTTACGCAAACTACCACGTATTGGACACCAGTACCGCAGTTAGATATAATAGAGCGCCATCTTGGAGCTTATTAGTTTCAGATAATTACTGCTTCGAAGCTATTATTCCCTTGCCTTCGATGCTTGAATACTATGTCAATATGCAATATGCAGATAGGACCTCTTGGCATATTTTGGTGTTAGAAATCACAAATCACCTCCTCCTCACATTTATTACACACACACACACACACACACACACACATATATATATATATATATATATATAGACTGTGACTTTATCTCTAATAGCAAATTTCTTACTGTTTTGTAGAAGACGCCGAACTCCTGACAGGTCTATCTTTGCAGTGGATGCGTTTTTGTGGACTGACTGCAAAGTACTTTATAACTGTATTTTCTAACCCGACGATGTATTTGAATCAGGTAAGTAATAATAAGAAGGGTGCAATTGAAAAGTAATGTCTATTTGAAACCTAAGTAACTATAAATTGATCTTCCATTAGTTCTGTTGACGACTAATTAGAATAAAGAAAATATGCTTCTAGGCTGTGTTAAAATAAATGTTTTGAGAGAAATGTGACTCTCTTCAGGATTCTGATGTGCAATGTTAAGATAATATTAGATAACAAAATACTCTACGGGAAATACTGAAACAGATTCATGAAACTGACAGTTATGAATGAAATGGAGAATAATAATAATCCTTACGTTTGAATATATTATTTGACTTCCTGTACGATTCAACTCTACGGAGAGAATTACATTAGACGTGTCTTGCTAGAAAATACTTTGTAAAAATTAAGTAAATTTAAGTAATTTGCAAACATTGATTTGATTTAAACGTTGTTGTGTTGATTAACGAATGAGTGATCATATGCATTTTACGATCCTATAAAGGGCCACTAGGCCGATCCCCATTGGATTTGTGATTTAAAGACAGCGATCCTCACAGTATGTATACACTAATAACACACCATAAAAGGAGAAAGAGACATGTATCGTATTATACTAGGAAATGAAGGAAATTAAGTAATTACTAGAAAATATGTGCTTGAAATAAAACAACGTAGTACAATATAAATAGAATAAGTTATACAATTTACTTTGTGCTTGTACATCATATCTTCGAACAATCATTTTCTGTGTCGCATGATGTATTAGTACAAGTCTGTCAGTATTAGAGATCCAAGTGCTCAATTCAAATCATTTTTTTCTGTTTTAAAAGACTTGTCATATGGCAATAGACAATATTATTTAATTACATAATCCTATAAAATCCAAGAGAATGGATAACTCGATACGACACTCAAAAATATAACTATTCTTAAAATGTCTCGTAATTTGTGGACCAAACTTATCATTATGTCTAGTTTCCTTAACTTGAAGTATGTCTTATAACCGACTCCAACAAAATATACAAAAAATGCTTCGCACATTCTTTTCACGTTTGTTTACCAAATCTTAAATCTTGATTTTTCTGCACTTTAACAATAGAAGGACGGTACGGTCAATTTGATCGTTTTTTTCTAACTTCTTCTATTGCTCTTTTCTAACCATTTTACTTAGAAATCTGAAAGTCTCCGCCTTTTTATAATTTATACAGTAGTCTATGTGTAAAACTTATGGATAATATCACGTCCTTAGGGGGCACTATGTCGCAATATCCCCAAAAGAACGAAGCGGTTATTTTAACCAAAACATATTTTATTTGCAATTAATGGTCTGTAATTTCGTTGTGATGGTGGTGTGTGATGTCATTGTTATTAGAATAACACTTTGCGCACGCGAGGGTGTACACTCACACATTATATATAATATGCTTTGTAGTTACTATGATCTAAGTTTCCAGATATAATGAAAGTTGATCACTAGATGTCCTTGTTACTAACATTTCTGACATACTACCTATTCTAAATTTAAGGAATGGTATACCACTGACATTTACAAAGACAGTAGTGATCATACACTGACAGTACATAAATTGACGATGAACAAGAATACAATGCATAAGGCAGTTCGTGTCTCACAAGATAAGAAGAAACCTGTTACTGTACTCTATTACAACAAAACAAAATTTGGTGTCCTTGACCAGATGCTTCGAAAATGTTCTGTAAAATCACCCAGTAGGAAGTGGCCCGTTCATGTGTTTCATAATGTGATGAATATAGCAGGTCTCAATTACGGGATTGTTTATAAGGAAGTAATGGAAAGATATATAAGAACAAGAGAATTCCTGATACAACTCGCAGAAATTTTGACAAAAGCTGAGCATGTACAGGACGAGAATGACAGGTTATCGGATGATGTTGAGCAACCACAGTGCAAGATGAGAAAACAATGCCAAATTCTGCTGTGTAATGACAATAAAATTACGGATGTGTGCAAGATAGTAAGAAGTGTGTATTTGGGAAGCGTGTCGGTAAAATCAGAAAGAAAGTGTTTTGTAAAAAGTGTGTGTTCCCATTGAGTGATCAATTTGAAAGAGAGACTGTGACTGAAAAGTGATTGATTTATGTGTAACCTGTTTCCGTATAGAACGCAAACTGATTGCCATCACTACTCACTAGATATTCTGTGGTAAATGAAAGTATTTGAAAATGTTTTTCAAATATATGTAGTTGTACTCTTATAGTGCAAAACGAAAATGCATATGACTGTTATAATTTTGCAGACAATAGAGGGCATTGTGGTAATCTAGAACAGTTATCTCCAAATTTCCTCTGCAAAGTGATACTTCAGAATTTAGTCTAAAATAAACACACAACGTTAAGGTTTTTAAAATTTATATTCCTTATAGTAGAAATATATAACATATTTGTATATATTACATACTTCTAGTACTGTAGTAAAAGTAACTTGTAGTAAAAGATTTAGATCTTTTAGTTTCTAATTACTTACTATAAAGTAATGAAACCATTAAAATTATTATTAGCAAATTTTAAAATTTTATTCCTTAAAATAATATCACAGAAGATCTCCAATAAATGACGAATAACCCTCTTCCACCTTCAAATATAATGTAGCGGTCAACGTGACCGCTTAGTCATTAGTGGGGAAAAATTGTGCCAGTCCTTCTAGTGTTAGGAAACCTTAAAGTTTGAAAATAAATTTTCATTTCTATTCCATGCCTGAGTTCGTTCAAATGAAAAATCGGGAAAAATATACTAAAACGTTAAAATTCAGTTTACCCAGCTTTCAGCATCATCTCCAGAGTTTTGTGCACGTATGATATTCACAAAAAATATACACATGAGACAAGTGTTTATCGCAAATGCCCCATTGGGTCCAATCAGTGCCAAGGAAATTACTATTTTCAATATTAGTATTGTACTAATTTTGTGACGTTTTTGCACCACCTTCAGAGTTTTGTGAACATAAGAAGTATGGCCACTCGTAAATAGTATAGTAATTATCCCAATCGAAAGGTTGCGTACGACGTAGACGAAGGCGATTATTATGATATTTGTAATTTTACTTTAAGGTGTGCCTAAATTTGTGTTAATTTTATAAAAGAAAATAATATAAATTTCAAGTGTGAACGTCTAACTGTGTTTTATTACAAGACCAATTCAATAAATAACCGGAAAAAATATAAAAAGGCACGAAACATCATCAAAGTTTGTGCCTCTGTTAGTTTTAATGGTGTCATAGAACTATTATTACATTTGCCTGTAAGGCCTCCCTTGTTAAATGGATGCTGGGAGTCAGTGAAATAAGATGGAGACACTCTTGGAGGTTTGCACGAACGTGGAGCAGCAGAGCGTCAACAAATTTCTGAAATTCAGCATCGGATATCAGTACAAAATAGTGAAAGTTACTTGAGTCGAACAAGAGTACGTTGAAACGGGGCGGCACGATTGTTGAAGATTCCTGACGCCCAGGACAAACTGTCAGTGCAGTCAAGGGGAACAATATTGCAAGAGTTGATGAGTTCATATGGAAAAACAGGTGTATTATTATATCAGTTCAAATTAAATCACGCGCAGTTTAAGAGAATCTAAGCCACCATATTATGGATTTTCGTTATTTGAAGATTTGTCGTGAGTCCCCATGATATTATACTACGGCTACAAATAAGCACTTCCGTAACAAAATGATTTCAATGCCTTTGAAAAATGCGTATCATACTTCATCTTTACCATTCTTTGCTATTTACTTTATATATTAGCAGTTGGTTACGCAACATGATTCCTACAACTAATTTTACATTAATGTTACTACAATTGTATAATATTGCGATTGATTTTACTATAGTTCTACAAGGAAAGTTATTTCGTGGTTACCGCGGTAGTTTGGAGTTGAAAAAATTTAGAGCGAAAAGTGGCAGATAGATCATTAGGCTGACCAAATAGTATCATAAATTACGTAAGTACTCGAAAATTATTCTTCAGACATATGTGCTAGTTCTTAAAACTACATGCCATAGTAATACAATTCCATACATGGTCCAACGTAATTTTACTTTTGATTTTATTACCTAGGCACCAGACTTCTATTTCCAATCGCAATAACTACTTGGTACAAGGAATTTTTCAAGCCTGAACAAGAAGAAGATTGACACTAATTTCTTGTGTATTACATGTGTTGTTTGTTTGAAACCTCAATTCCTTCTTACCAATAACCTCACGCGAAATAGTGTTCTTAGAGTACGAACATAATTTTATTTATATTGTTTCTCTCTCTCCTTATCTCTGAGATAATTAATGTTTGGTATATGGTGGAAGACTTGCAAAATATTATATTGTAAAAGTTTTGCGTTTTTTGCGTTGTCAGAGGTCAACAAGGAAAAGAAACATAAAGACAAGCGTTGGAAGAGTTCTGCACGTACTTAAGTTTCGTTATTATTCGTTGGTTCCCTTCATATTGCTTTACTCACGGGAACAGAATATTGTGTTTATTACTTCCCGCGATATATCACAGAAAAATAGTTATCAGAGGTCATAGTGCAGTGGCGTATTTACGATTTTGTTTCGGGGAGGGCCTTGCTAACTTTCGGGGGTGGGCTTAGCCTGAAAATGTGAAAATTCTGCTAAATATTGTGCAGTCGCCCCTTGTCGGTCTGAGAGCTCAGATAATGTACTCATAAATAACGTAATAGGGGATGTTAGAACCGACAAGTTGCGCCCAGGATTTGCAAATATACAACTTAACAAAATGTGAGGTACGGGATCCAACCTGGGTTGCATTTAAATAAAATCCAAGACATACAAAAGAAACAGACTGTGATGTTAAAGGGGGTGAAAAGGGGCAAGAAGCGAGTAACTTTCAGGATAGGTTAATCTACTCGCACTTACTTGCAGGTCTGATTGTTGCCTTCTCGACAATTCCTCCAACAGGCCGACGTCCGTCCATCCTTCTGTTTGGCTGGCTGGTCGTTCAAGTAACCAAGTTTAAGAGTCGACAAAACCCGGACTGAGTAACCAACCTCACGAAGACCGCAACTTTAGTTAAACTTAAAAACTTCTTTTCAAAAAGCAATACATCGTCGTAGATGGCTATCTGGCGTTAGCCGAAACAAAGGTGCTCTATAGGACAGAGCAAGGCTTTCAATCGTAAATTTCAAAATGAAGCTCGCGGTTTACATTCTAACTCGTCCCTCGCTCCATGTCGACTGTCCCTTCCAATAGTCTCTCAATCCATTTTGTCTGGCGTTCCTTCCGGGTTCATGTTCTGGGTTATTCACTCTGATTTGCGTCTCGATGAAAAAAGTGCATGCTCGTAGATTAACCAAGGTAAGGTGATGATAGGAATGCTGACGGGGAAGCAATCTGGTATTTTATTAATTGAAAAATTACAACGTAAGAAATGAATGACAGACAGCAAAGGCAAATGAACTTAGAAAAACAAGTCGATAGGTGATTTAATTTGAAACGAATGATGATGCTTTTGACTGAAATGTTCTTTTAAAATAAAATGTCCCATTGTTCAAAATAAGAAACTTTTCCATATGTCCAAATACACATATCTTCACAATATTTCATATATTTTACTATAGTAAGTAAGATTTTGGGGGGGCTTAAGCCCGGAAGACCCCCCTAAATACGCCGCTGGGAACAATATCTGACCGGTCACCTCTAGGGCGAAGAGTCGTTGGTTCGAATCCTATCCACCACGAGTTTGGGGTGGATAAGAATGTGTTCGTAAGTTTTCTTGCGATTATTACTTTTCCTCTCACTTAATGATTCCAGCGATTATTTTATAATCGTTCTCATTAATAACTCGTCTCCGTTTCGTGGAACATAAAAGTTGAAATCTCATTTCATTTCATTCTGTAAGCTTTCAATTGTAATTAGTTACTTATCTGTACTGTGTTATCATATATGCTAGTTTGTTGCTTGTAATCTTAACTCATGTTCGATCTGCAAATTGACGAATATAAACAATCTCGAGTATGTTCCATAGCCTTAAAAAAACGACAGTAAGCAAGAAGATAATACGCTGAAATTCTTTTGATGTGTAAAGTAGTTTGATAACAGCACTGGTAAATTCTCTCAATACTCATGTAGACGATTATCATCTTAAGTTTGTGCACCTTTGTGCTGAATTCAGTAAAGAATTTAGGTTATTTTACTTGGGAAAATGTTTTTTCATGTGTTAATTTACTCGGGTTTGTCACTGAACGCTTTTGTGCCGTTTCCATTATGAACTTACATACTACAAATTAGCACTTCATCAAATCACTGTGATTGTGTACGGTTGATTTTTTTTTTAATAATGAATAAAATTCACTTCGTATGGTGGGTAGGTGGTCGGAACATGAGAACATCAATTAGTGTATTAACTGAGGCTGGAAACAATTTCAATGATATTACAAATTAGTAGACCAGAACTGTTTCCTTAGATGTTCAAGTATATTCAAATAATTAGTAAAAAATAGACAAATAGTTTACTTTTTGAAGACGCCTGTAATTATGTTAGTTACCTTATTCTTCGTTTCATAAGCAAATGCACTTGAAAATATGGATAGTTTGTTCACTACTCCGTTTCCCTACTAAGCGGCTCACAGTTTTTTTCTAAAACGATATATGATTTAGAAAGATGATGTTCATTGTTTTAAGCACGTGAGTAGCAGATCGGAAATTCAATTTCAAATTTTGATTATGTAGAATGAACGCATAAGCAAAAGGATATGTTGATTGTCATAAGCTAGCTCTGACGTATTTTAACTCAATGAAGGAACAGTGGAAACGACCATTATAAAAGCATCATACTGATTTCAATACCCTTTCGTTAATGAATAATCATGTACTGACATGATGTATCTGTTGTAGGAACAGTTTTTTCTCTGAGTGTTTATTATGATCTGATACAAAGTAGATCCGTCAAGCATTTCTAATTCGGCTTCTTTCGAAACCTAAGATTGTTGTTCTACCTTGAATGACGTACTATGATTCTTTCATTTGTTATTAAAATGTTCATCGAATACTCCAGTTCTTAGCCAATTTAATAGGGAATGAGCCTTGGAACGTCCTACATCACGGCCAATTTTGTACTAATTAAATCTATAATTTTAAAAATATAGGATATTCGCTTTTAACCGACTTCGATAGAATATTATATTCTTTAGATATGGCTGTCCGTGTTCTTTTATATAGAAGTTTTCGCCTTCTCAAAGCTCCGAAAGGAAGCACTACTAAATCCCGGCTTTTTCTATATTTTTCGTCTTTTCTTGACGTCAGAAATCGCCCTTAAGTATTGTTGGTTTTAATACATTGTATATATAAAACGTCCTAGTCAAAAGTGTTTAATTTAAAGATATTGCTATTTATCTTAACAAGTTCCTTTCTCCGTACTGAAAAGTCTTAATTAAGTTAGACATCAGAAGTTACTACGATTAAAACACACATATATTATAGTGTGTACTTATGACGAATTTAACAAGAAATAACGAGTTCATCTATGTTCGGAATATCGATATGTCACATTCCAATTATATTGGGTTGACTTCAGTAAGAAAGTCTATTCAAAATGGACATATGAATGAACGGAATTGTAGAAGCAGCTGTTGGAACATCTTCTAAAACTAGTTTGGAATGTTAGTTGCACTTGTTTGGAATCTTGATTTCAGACCGAACCCTGGTAGATTATACGTTAAAAAAAACTATAAAGAACAATAGATTTGACAAAAATAATATATAAGATACTAATTAGTCCTGGGGAGTACTTTATATATAGATTTACTCGTCAGAGTTATCAATTAAAGAGTCTAGTTTCAACTGCAATAGAGATATAAGTTAACGTGTCAGTAATCCCAATCTTTCTTTTATTCAAAACCACGAGAAGTACTACCTAGACGTTGCTCCCAAGCATCTCAGATGTAATGATATTGTTTGCAAGAAAAGTTACAAATACACTAGGCACGTGCATATAAACATATAATTCTAATATACATAAAGTATTGGGACATCGTACGTTCGCTAGAACAGAAGTCGTGCACATAGTAATATGTAACCACTCTCAGCATATTCAAATTTCTGAACATTATAAATCATAGAAACTATACCAAATAGTATACTAAAAATGGAAAAGGAACCTTACTATTACTTACAATTCCAAAACATTATGACTTGTTGGCAACAAAAATCCACCAACTGAATTATCCAGCATATGTTATTACGCGTGTCAAGTTAGACCAACCACCAACACTGAAACGACCTGAACATATCTCAGAATTTTGGGCTAATTAGTTGCTCTAATCCCAATTTTCGGGTTCTTACTGTTTAGCAGGAAATGAGATTCAAAATAAGCGAGTCTAACTTGATATCAAGCTAGAACCTCCCATATGGTTACAATGGTCCGATCGAAAAAATTCAAATGCCAGAATTATGGGCTAATTGTAGGCTAATTATTTGCTTTAATCCCTATTTTTGGGCTCGTACTGTTTAGCGGGAAATCGGATTCAAAACGGGCGAGTCTAGCTTGACATCAATCTAGAACCTCCCATATGGTTACAATGATCCGTTCCTAAAAATTCAAA
Source organism: Thermobia domestica (assembly GCF_964235325.1). Classification (NCBI taxonomy): domain Eukaryota; kingdom Metazoa; phylum Arthropoda; class Insecta; order Zygentoma; family Lepismatidae; genus Thermobia; species Thermobia domestica. The sequence continues at coordinate 11,352,558 of NC_137461.1, read as the reverse complement.
CGCTCGAATTATGTGCTATTTGGGGGTAATTATTTGCTCTAATCCTGATTTTTGGGCTCCTACCCTTTAGCGCGAAATCGGAATCAAAGTGGGCGAGTCTAGCTTGACATCAAGTAAAAAACCCTCCATAAGATTAGACATCTCGAATCGAAGAAAATTAAACGTCAGAAATATGGGCTATTTATGGGCTAATTGATGTTGTAATTCCGAGTTTGGGGCTGGTACCTTTTAGCAGGAATTCTTTATCAAATTATGAGATTTGGCTTAACTTTTAGCTGGGTCTATAATACTCCGACCAAATAATTAAAACGTAGGAATTATGGGTTATTTGTATTGCTAAATTGTTGCTCTAATGTCGAGTTTTTCTTCTATCTTTAGCAAGAAATCTCAAGCAAGATTGGCATTGATTTTTAGATAAGTTGGGATGATACTTTCCAAGTTGCAGTGAGAAAACATGGATGTTTATTAACTGAAAATTAATTTATTTGCACTCTCCTCAGATGTAAATCTATATCTCTACTAGTAAATCCATGAATTTTTTTCTCGTGTTTATGTTCATTATGTTCATTATGGAAGTAAGTAGTGTATGTATAGAATTTATATAAAGAAATATCATTATTTTTAAAATAATTTTTTGTGCAAAGGAAATGCCTTTTCGCCGTTGCTTGGGGCCGCAGTGGCACAGTTGTAGAGCGTTTAACTGTTGTGCGTGTGATCCCAGGTTCGATCCCAGGTCGCGCCAATTGGTCTTTGTGGTTGACAAACACCATGTGCTTGGGTTTTATCGGTGTTCTGTCATTTCCTCCCACTTTATTCATTCTACTTTTTCATTCATTTGTTATTATCACCGTCTGCCTTAGCTTATAGATCACTCAACATATACACACACAAAAAGGAGGCATTGCATTCGAAATGACCCTGGTAATATAGCTTAAACTTTGCGTAACAATGGACAAATAATAATCAGCAATAATATCTTTCAAATGGTCTTGTGTTTTTTTCTGCACCATGCCTACAGAAAAATGGATTTCTGACTTTACTTTTCCACATTTAACTAGTTTAATAAAAAAATTTCCAACATGCTTGTGAATCACAATCTCTACCCTACTCTTTGAGAACTACCACAAATAGAGTTACGGTTTATGCAATATCTTTATCATAGGTGAGATTACTTGTATATTTCTTGGAAAAGTAAAGAATACACAAATGTTTTAAAAAAATGGAGGTACGGAGAGGAAACGAAGTATCTAGTTTAAAGACCCACGATTATTAACCGAAGCTAAGAGAGACGGTAATAATAAGAAAAAAATTAAATGGTGGAATGAATAAAGTGTGAGGAAACGGGAGAACCTCGATAAAACCCAAGCACACGGTGTTAGTCAACCACAAAGACCACTTGGCACGATCTGGGATCGAACTAGGGATGACAGACGCAAGAGATAAACATTCTACCGTTGTGCCACTGCGGCCCCCAGCAACGGCAAATAGGGATTTCCTATAAACAAAACAATATTAAAAAAGTAATATGATATTTCATTATACAAATTCTATATATACACTACTTACTTCCAAAACGTGAAACATAAAAATGTGAAAAGACAATTCATGGATTTACTAGTAGAGATATATATTTGCATTCGTGGAGAATGCAAATATATCAATTTTCAGTTAATAGACATCGACGTTTCCTCACTGCAACTTTGAAATTATCATCCCACGTTATCTAGAAATCAATACCAATCTTGCATGAGATTTCTTGCGAACGATAGAAAAATCAAAATCGACGTTAGAGTAACTAATTAGCACACAAATAACCCATAATTCGGTCATTTTAATTATTTGATCGGAGTAATGTAGCACTAAGTTTATAGCCAGAAGTTAAGCCAAATCCCACAATTTCATGAAGAACTCCTCCTAAACGCTAGCAGCCCCAAACTCGGAATAAGAGCACCAATGAGCCCATAAATAACCCATAATGACGGCGTTTTGAGTTCTTTTGGATCGGAGCATTGTTACAGCATCGGGGGTTCTAGCTTGATGTCAAGATAGACTCGTCCATTTTGATTCCGATTTCCCGCTAAACAGTGGGAGGAAAAAATTGGGATTAGAGCAACTAATTATCTCATAAGCAGCCCATAATTTTCTCATTTGAATTTTTCGGTCGGGCCATTGTAACCATATGGAGGGTTCTAGGTCGATATCAAGCTAGACTCGCCCATTTTGAATCCGATTTCCCGCTAAACAGTAGGAACAAAAAATTGGGATTAGAGCAACTAATTAGCCCATAAATAGCCAATAATTCTGGGGTTTGAATTTTTCGATATAACTATTGTAATCATATGCGGGGTTCTAGCTTGATATCAAGCTAGACTCGCCCATTTCGAATCCGATTTACCGCTAAACAGTAGGAGCAAAAAATTTGGGTTAGAGCAACTAATTAGCCCATAAGTAGCCAATAATTCTGGGGTTTGAATTTTTCGATCTAACTATTTTAATCATACGCGGGGTTCTAGCTTGATATCAAGCTATACTCGCCCATTTTGAATCTGATTTCCTGCAGCACAGTAGGAGCCCAAAAAGTGGTATTAGAGCAACAAATTTGTCCATAAATAGCCCATAATTTTGGCATTTGAATTTTTTCGATCGGATCATTGTAATCTTATGAAGCGGTTCTAGTTTGATATCAAGCTAGACTTGCCCATTTTGATTCCCATTTCCCGCTAAACAGTAGGAGCCCAAACATTGGGATTAGAGCAACTAATTAGCCCATAAATAGTCCATAATTCTGGCATTTGAATTTTTTCGATCGGACCATTGTAACCATATGGAGGGTTCTAGTTGATATCAAGCTTGACTCGACCAATTTAAATCCGATTTTCCGCTAAACAATAGAAGCCCAAAAATTGGGATTAGAGCCATTAATTAGCCCATAAATAGCCCATAATTCTCATATATTTTCCGGTCGTATTAGTGTTGGTGGTTGGTCTAACTTGACGCGCATTATGTTATTTATGCTAAACGAAAATAGAAAATCAAGTAACTGACATATTATTTTTTATTTATTTATTTATTTATTAAATTTATAAATGTTTCAGATACAGATCAATGTGCATTTTAGATTTAAAGAATGTAACAACCTATATAAGAAGAAAACAATGTAGGAAGAAAATATAAAAGTAATGAAAATAACAAAACATATATTTATATATACATAATATTGCCATATCTACGGAGACGTTAATTTGATTTTAAAGTTACTTTCTGAATCAAAAATATGATCATCTGTCTATACTCTTATACAATGACGCAAGCATGAATTATAAGGGACATTGTATAATTGACAGTCTGGGAGTCACGTATGTTAGTTCCGTATAACTTCGATTATACAAATTCTATATATAGACTACTTACTTCCAAAACGTGAAACATAAAATTGTAAAAAGACAATTCATGGATTTACTAGTAGAGATATAGATTTGCATTCGTGGAGAATGCAAATAAATCAATTTTCAGTAATAGACATCGACGTTTCCTCACTGCAACTTTGAAATTATCATCCCACGTTATCTAGAAATCAATACCAATCTTGCATGAGATTTCTTGCGAACGATAGAAAAATCAAAATCGACATTAGAGTAACTAATTAGCACACAAATAACCCATAATTTAGTCATTTTAATTATTTGATCGGAGTAATGTAGCACTAAGTTTATAGCCAGAAGTTAAGCCAAATTCCACAATTTGACAAAGAACTCCTGCTAAACGGTAGCAGCCCCAAACTCGGAATTAGAGCACCAATTAGCCCATAAATAACCCATAATGACGGCGTTTGAGTTCTTTTGGATCGGACCATTGTTACCGCACCGGGGGTTCTAGCTTGATGTCAAGCTAGACTCGCCCATTTTGATTCCGATTTCCCGCTAAAAAGTAGGAGGAAAAAATTGGGATTAGAGGAACTAATTATCTCATAAGTAGCCCATAATTCTCTCATTTGAATTTTTCGGTCGGGCCATTGTAACCATATGGAAGGTTCTAGCTTGATATCAAGCTAGACTCGCCCATTTTGATTCTGGTATCCCGCTAAAAAGTAGAAACAAAAAATTGGGATTAGAGCAACTAATTAGCCCATAAATAGCTCATAATTCTGGCATTTGAATTTTTTCGATCGGACTGTTGTAACCATATGGGGGAGTTTTAGCTTGATATCAAACTAGACTCGCCCATTTTGATTCGGATTTCCCGCTAAACAGTAAGAGCAAAAATTGGAATTAGAGCAACTAATTAGCCTATAAATAGCCCATAATTCTGGCATTTGATTTTTTTTATCGGACCGTTGTAACCATATGGGGGATTCTAGCTTGATATGAAGCTAGACTCGCCCATTTCAAATACGATTTCCCGCTAAACAGTAGGAGCAAAAAATCGGAGTTAGAGCAACTAATTAGCCCGTAAGAGCCCATAATTCTGGGGTTTGAATTTTTCGATCTGACTATTGTAATCATTGGGGGGTTCTAGCTTGATATCAAGCTATACTCGCCCATTTTGAATCTGATTTCCTGCAGCAGAGCAGTAGCGCAAAAAGTGGGATCAGAGCAACAAATTTGTCCATAAATAGCCCATAATTTTGGCGTTTGATTTTTTTCGATCGGATCATTGTAACCTTATGAAGGGGTTCTAGCTTGATATCAAGGTATACTCGCCATTTTTGATTCAAATTTCAAGCTAAACAGTTGGAGCCCAAAAATTGGGATTAGAGCCATTAATTAGTCCATAAATAGCACATAATTCTCATATATTTTCCGGTTGTATTAGTGTTGGTGGTTGGTCTAACTTGACGCGCATTATGTTATTTACGCTAAACGAAAATAGAAAATCAAGTAACTGACATATTATTTTTTATTTATTTATTTATTTATTAAATTTATAAATGTTTCAGATACAGATCAATGTCCATTTTAGATTTAAAGAATGTAACAACCTATATAAAAAGAAAACAATATAGGAAGAAAATATAAAAGTAATGAAAATAACAAAACATATATTTATATATACATAATATTGCCATATTTACGGAGACGTTAATTTGATTTTAAAGTTACTTTCTGAATCAAAAATATGACCATTTGTGTATACTATTATACAATGACGCAAGCATGAATTATAAGGGACATTGTATAATTGACAGTCTGGGCGTCACGTATGTTAGTTGCGTATAACTACGAGCAAGGCTAGAAGGTACACGAAAGTTGAGAACGGAGAGCAATAATTCGGAGTTCATTTTCCAATTGATTATTTTATGAAGAAACAGGAAGTATTCAACCATGCATAGAGAAGCCCAGTAAATAAAGGCCCAAAAATGAGGCTTAGCTCAAATAATTTATAAAAAGCTGAAAATTTCACGAATTGTTTTCCAAATTATAGGAAACAACATACTAAAAAAATGAAATCTTTGAGTTTTACGTCCCATGCTTATGCCGGTTAGGCTAAAGGAGACGGTGATTATGAGAAATGAGTGAAATGGTGGAATGAAGAAAGTGGGAGGAAACGGGAGAACCCCGAGAAAACCCACGCACACGGTGTTTGTCCACCACAAAGTTCACTTGGCGGGGGCTGGGTTCGAACCCGGAACCCCAAGCACCAGAAGTGAACGCTCTACCACTGAGCCACCGCGGCCCCAACAACATACTAAAAATCGAGGAAAATCGCATGTGTGCGTCACCCTCAAAATGACGTACAAAGGTGGCAACCACTCGATATGGCTATAGTTCGGAATTTTGGACGTATTTCAGAAACAAAAAGTCGTAGATCGTTTTGTAGAATTATTTGAATGCTAAAAACATCTAACTTCAATACTAAGTGTAATATGTTTGAATAAGATCACTTGTAAGAATTTTACATCAGCTAATCTTCAAAAATGTAGGACTTTTGGCCGTTACGCTGTCAAGTTTTGCAAAAGTTTCCTTATAGTTTGAAAACATAGACGTTATACGTTTCAGTTATTTTAATGAGCGATTTACTACTTATAATATAAAAGAAAGCTCGTTCAAACCCGATAAAAATTAACTGAAATATTTAATTTTGAAGCAGTGTCCGTTTTAAAGAATGTAATGAAACTCTTGCAAATGATCGATAGATGCCTCTATAACAAATTTTATATATTTATTCTTCTCGAAACATTAAGGAGGTTTGTTACAAGTATAAGTAAAGAAAAATCGTTAAATTTTTAGTTCCGGTTACTAGCTTTTGTCTCGAATTCTGATCTGAATCTGAATGTGCTTTATTTTCGATTATTGCAAACCTGTGGAAAAGAAGAAGAGAGAAGCTTTTGAAAAATTGTGACAATACAAAGTGAAGACGAATGTCAATTTTCAGTAACAGAGCTCCATACTAAGCTTCAAAATTATTCAGACAAAGATGATTGTTGCAGAACAACACAAAGGAAAAGTCTTCTCATGGAAAGATTTAGCTCCAGTTTAATGGTAACAGAAGGTTGTTACGGTAATGGTAGAGACACTGTTCTAACGTTTAGAGATGAACAAAAGAAGCTATTGCATAGCACTTGATATAAGAAATGAGATACTGACGAGGAATAAGAAAGAGTTCGGGCCGTTTCACTGGCAGAGAAAATTATCAGAGGAGTCATTCAATCGAAAATATATGGGTAACTTATCCTCAGGCAGATCGCATGTTTGTTCATAAGGATCAATATGTCCCACCATCTCTGAAACTCTTAGTTCAGTGAAAATCTGCAAGCAAGAAACGTGATTCAAAGATTTTGAGCAGGAAACAGGACATGATCTGTCACAGTGTCATTTCAATGTGTCGCCCTAGAACATTTACGACTCCCCTTCAGCTACCTGCAGGAGTCCAAGATTTTCCAGAAAATGAAACTATTCAACACTTGACAAACGATATCGAGAAAATCTCAAAGGAAGATGACAACTTTTCCCGAACTGGTAAACTTTTGCTGCAGTACACAATGGTTGTGGCGTAACTTTCACAGGATGCATGGCTATCCAAAGGATGTTTGAGGATTTTGCCAATTTGAGTCCAGGAATTAGTGTCCCACCTGGAGGAGAGGGAGACTTGATTTCGATTCTCAACAAGCAGATGTTTGTTTTCTCTTTGTAAGGAACTATTTTTTGATTGCCGAAAGAGTACACAATATCTGATGCTGGAGTTTGCAGACGAGGGACCAGAAGACCAGTTTCTGATTCTTCAGGATGCGCACTTATTCGGATACCGACCATGCTGTGGAAGGTACCATGCTCATCAAAAATTGTTGTGTTAAAATCAGCATTATCGAAAACAAATTGGTGAAATGATTAGTTCATTGAGAAGCAAAATTTATATTTGAAAGTTAATATGTACTTCAATGTAGCTGACAGATATACCAAGACTGTGAAGAATATTTACTTATTTGCGGGAACTGAAATGTCCGAAGCAGTAGACTTGGCCATTGGTTTTTCCATCCAGACATTGTTGAATAGGATCGCGGATCTCAGATATTGTCACATCCTCATCGGGTTGGAAATGTGTTTCCAACTGCATATACAGGACTAGCAGAATTAAGAAGTGAACTCTCAAGGATCTTGAGTAGGCATGGCTGTTCAGCATTTTAACTACTGTTGTTTTGGTGTACAGGATACCCCAAGGTTCCTCTATACCACTTTCTGACATAATGTATCTAGTCGTGCCTAGAAATGACATACGTAAATGAAAACCTAATCGCACTATTACACTGGACAATTCAGAAATTTGTTCAGCTGCAGATAACGATTTCAACAGCTTTCCAGTATAATTCTCCTCAGATGACACGAATTGTTTTCCAAAAGGTCCTATCGAACTTCTGGTACGATAACGGTACTTGGGAATGATAGAACTCCATCTTGCTAACATAGAGTCTGTTAACCTCCTACCTTGAGTTAATTCAACAGAAATTTTCATGGACTTCATTAAGGATTGTTCGACAATCGTATCAGTTGGAACTGATGATAAAGACTTGAATAATTTCTCAGAACGGTTATCTGTTCACGACCCTTTCGAAAACTCAAATAGAAAGGAATTACTCAAGAACACTGCTACAGGCTAGTTGCAGACAAGAAAACAAATTACGATCAAGCGATTAGTGTTGGGGAAACATTAGTTCAGAAAATGATTGAAGAATTCTACGGATCTGTAAAGGTAGAAAGAAAGAAAACAGTCATCTCTATCTCGGCCATGTATAGTACTGTCAAAATCAAAGAAGAGAGGATTGTTATAAACCCATCGCAGCTCTTCGGCAGAATCGCAGCTGTAATTAAGCAAAGGGAAAATCTCCATGAGTACCGGAAATATGAATGCCAAAGCCACCTTCCTTGTATGTTAGCATCTCCATGCGTAAGAATGCCTAATCAGCTACGGTAAATATTGTCGAGTCTCTGTTGACTTGTGTTAAACCACCAAAAGACATTATGTATGTTGTGGATGGAGGATTCCTTCTTGAAACAATGGTGTGGATGAAAAATGACACATACGAGCAAATCTGCGTTAAGTAGGTACATTATGTCAAGCGATATTTTTCACCTTGTAGTGCAATTATATTTGATGGATACAAATTACAATTAGACACAAAAAATGCCGAAAGACAGCGAAGAGCTTTAGGCAAAATGTCTGCAAAAATTGCATTTGATTCTGCCATTACAGATAAAGCACAGTTCTTGAGAAACTCAGAAAACAAAAGTAGACTGTTCAAATGATGAAAACAGTCTTCCAAGAAGCAAAGATAGCTGTACATGAAGCACAAGGAGATACCGACACATTAATCTGTTCAACAGCAATGAAAGAAAGTACAAGCGGCAAACCTGTAGATGTTGTTGGATCTCATTCTAACCTTTTAACAATTTTAATTGCTAGAAGACTTCCTCAACAGTCGCTGTTTCTGTTAAGGCCGCAGACAAGCAAAACCGACGGGAAATGCTACGATATCGTTAAAATTCAAGAAACTCTCGGGCCACTAAAATACACCTTCCTCTTTCTCGTGCTGCAACATGCTGTGGCGCGACCTTCACTTTGGCAGCATTCACTTCGAGTGTACCTCGAAGTCCAGGAGTGGAATAGCCCAAGCATGAACCTGAACGAATGAGTTGGTGTGTCAAAGAGAGTATATTAATTCCAGCACCCACAGAGCTACCACTAGCTCCATCCGAAATAGTAAACTTACTTGCCTGTAAGTGCAAAGTGACTGCAAGAAAGGATTGTGAACGAGCAACATGTGAGTGTAAGAAAGCTGATCTCAAGTGTTCAAAGTTTTGGGCATTCTGCCAAGGAAGTTCCTGTACGAACGGCCAATCAGAAGACTAATCTGATTTAGATTATGACGAACACCAGCTCTAGAAAACCGATATGTCAATGACAATGGCTTATTTGCTGATGCAATCTGTAAGGTAGTTAATGAGCTCGTGTAACTTCATCTTTCAAAATTTAAAATCTCAGTTCATATTGGCTCGATATGAATGAGCTTTTTTTAAATTATAGATAATGAATAGTTCATTAAAAATATTAAAATTTTAACGTCTATTTCTGTTTCGATAAAAAGATTTTTAAATAACTACCAGCGAAATTCTAAAATTCCTACACTTTTGAAATTTAAATGGACGTAAATTTCTGAAAAGTGCTTGGATTCGAAACCTTTGCACTTAGAATTGAAGTTTGATGCTTTTACAGTTCAAATAATATTACACCACTGATCTACGACATTCTGTTTCTAAACTACGTGTAAAATTCCGAAATAAAATCATATCGGCTGGCCGCTATTTTGAGGATGACGCACGCATGCAATTTTCCGCGATTTTAGTATGTTATTACACACATCTTGAAAAACTATTCCTGAAATGTTCTGCTTTTTACAAATTATTTGAGCTCAGCCTCATTTTTAGGCATTTATTTACTGGGCTACAGTAGTGGATTCTGAATATTAACTTCGTCTAGAAGCTCTACTTTATTAAGACTACGCACTGAAGGAGAAGAACAATAGCAGTGGCGTATACTGGTTTGATGGCTTGGACTATCACTAACCTTTATAACACATGTGCATTATTATTATTATTATTATTATTATTATTATTATTATTATTATTATTATTATTATTATTATTATTATTATTATTAGAATTTAGTTTCTACATTAGTATATACTCTTCAAAATAAGAAAGACATAAATCACAGTACAAAGGCTTATATTATCTTATTAGTTAGGAGAGGAGAACTATTGTATATTTCAATCTTCATCTGCTGCACAAAGTATCCCTATATTTTGCATTGGATAAGTTGTAATCCTACTCACACCTACCAAGTTTTGTTAGGATGGGTTCAGGATTTAGGAGGGCAATATTACAATCCATTACGGCTATGTAGTATTAAAAGGGCATTTATTATTCTGCATCAGAAAAGGTGATAAGTAATTGTAAAATATTTCCACCTATACTTTCAGAAGAAAAAACTATAGAACTATATTTTTTTATATAAAAAAGAAAAAATGAAATATTTCACTTTTGCGTTCCACTGTTATGACGGTTACGCTTAAAGGAAACGGTGACGATGAAAATTGAGTAAAATTGTGGAATGAAAAAAGTGAGAACAAACAGGAGAACCCTGAAAAAAACAAGCACACGATGTTTAATCCACCACAAAGTTCACTTGGCGTAAGCGGGAATCGAACAAAGGAGCCTACCTCATGCAACACACGTGACCGCTCTATCCCTGAGCCGCCGCGGCTCTTTATCTGAGAAGAAATACAGTTGAAATATAAGATCAAATTTTTATGCTACACAAATCATTTCCCTGTTAAAGAAGTATAGTTCCAATAAGAAATTGTAAAAGTATATGTGGAATTAGGTTGTTTTGTGGAGGGTCAGGGTCCACTGTACAACTGCGGATGCCTCACTGTGTGCGAGTTATAAATAAGACTTAAATAAGCGATTAACAACAAAGGAGTCTCAGTCTGTAGGAGCCTTCGAAACGTAACACAAATAATGACGCAAGTAATTAACTATCACAAAATAATAGAAAACATAAAATTGGCATTGCTTTGACGCAAACCGCTACGGAACCAGGCTCAATATGTCCGAGACAATTTCAAGATACTCCCAAAATGCGCTGTAATTCTTGTATAGCTTCCCTTTATCTTCGCTCACGCCAAGAAACCATTACTCTAGATGCAACTGGTTTTACTTGTTAGACGGTTCGTACGCTGCGGGTGAAAATGAAGGAAAGGGAAATGCCCTCATAAATACGAGGGAAGGGGAATGTTCTCGTACACGCAGTTCATTAACTAGAGGAGGCTTCCTGCTGCGTTGCCAGATTGAAAATCTCTTAAGAAAGCGAGAAAGAGTGAGTGAAAAAAGTAAGTGGGTGTTTCTAAGTGCTTATAGGTCGCAGAAACTTTTGACATTGAAAGAAGATACTAAATTATAAAATTATAAATATAAGTTAGTTTATATTATATTAACATTATATTTTAATATTCTAGGGCTACTGCCGATAGACTCGGTAGCCCACAAAATACGCCTCTGGACAAAAGTAAAAAAAAATGTTAAGTATATAATTTCAACAAGGTAAGGTTGAAGCGCAAGCCAATTTTCACATCTGAGAGAAATATCCAATTTTAATATATACAAAATGTTTGAAGGAATCACTGACTAAGCTGAGATTGCGAATTTCAGAGAATATGTAAATAATAAAAAGTATTCTCATAGCACCTTTCACAGTACTGATGATGTGATAAGAAAACCTAAGTTTTTCATCGTATATGTGATTATGTTTGATTCTACTCTTCTGAAAATCTTCCACTCTCTTAGTATAGTGTCCTAATCTGTATAAATCACGAGGTTAAACAACTACCGTGTCATTCTCTCGAAATGCGTATTATTAACTTAAAACAATTGTTGAAATCTTTCGATTGTAACTTAACTTTTCTTTACTTCAGTTACTTTATTTTATGTTGAGATCATTCTTGACCGGAAAACGCTTGATTTCTAGGTTAAATGGAATTAAAATTATATATATGTATATATATGGAAGAACTGATGCCTGCTATCTTGTGTTATTTATATGTTGTAATGTTTCTTTACTGTACTTTTCAAGTCGTACTGCGAAAATTATTTCTGTTTTATTTCCTTATTTTTCAGTTTGTATTTTTCTAGTTTAATTTAATTTACTTGGTCGTTTCATAATACTATATTTCGTAACTAAGAAACTATTTTAATATTTTTTTCCTTAAATGCTGTCAACGAAGAAACTTTTTTTTTGCAGTGTCTTTTTTTCGTTACCCTAGCATTAGTGATTTATATGGTGAACACAGTACTTGACATTCAATTGAAGGCTAGTCGTCAACCTTCTATACTTGGAATGGTAAGATTATCTAATACTATTTATTTAGTAGTTTAGTAAGAGCAGTAATTGTTTACTTTATTTGTAACATTACATTATGAATATTTATAACATTCATATGCTCTAAAAATTAGTGAAAGAGGTATTTTGTAAGACTAGGATAGATAATATACGTATTATGCACTAATTAATTTTATTAGACTGTACTAATTTGGTAGTCGGATTAGTACAGTGTGAACAGTAAGAAAGGAAATTTGAGAATGCGAGTACATACACGCACACAAACACAAACATATATATATATATATATATATATATATATATATATATATGCACATGTATATATAGATATATGTATATAGCTAGATAGATAGATAGATATATTGTGTATATATGTATGTATAGGGTGATCCATTTTAGTATTTTCAACAGAATATTTTCTTTTATGTGGCGTTCGAGCCTTTTGTTTCCGAAATGTTTATGCTTTAGAACATTACGGGAATTTTTGAATGTTCTTTTGACAAGAAGAGGCATTTTTATATTCAGTTTAGTAAATATCTGTATTCTAATATATTGTCTTCGTAGTCTTTATCGTCATAGCGTTTAGTGTTCACTTTTTCAAATCATCGATAATGTATAAGTAAATATGATGATAATCGTATACATGGTGTATCAGAAATATAGACTCAGCTTTTCAGTCATTAGTACATTTTTGTTATAAACAAGGACATGACACAAAATTGTAGGTACAGATGAATGACGTAAAAAAACAAGTGCTTCAAAATATCTAAGCCTTATTATCTATTTGTATGTCCACCTTGCGCACATTAACAATGATGCATGCCTGCTATTTGCACTCATCTCAGCACATATGAACGTGAATATTGTTGAATTCTTTGGTGATTCCCGGTTCAATCCCCCAACACTTTTCATGAGTCTTGCGTATACCTTATTATTCAAATGGATCCTGAAACATGGAACATTGTCTCGTCCATCCAGGCAATGCGGTTCCAAATTTTGGAATTTTCCTTCACTGTCCACAGCTACCGTTAACCAAATTCAATACGGCGATTGGAATCGTCCTTATTCAGTGCGTGCAGCAGGTGATAATGAAACGGGCGCATTTTCAGATCGTTGCGAACCCTAGCATCCGATGACTTAGGCATATTCAGGGTGTGGGACAACTGTCGAATTGATGTCTACTTCTGCGTTTACCTTGTGTGTTCCGCCTTTGTTAACACACGAAGGCCTACCCTATTATACTCCATGCCACCTATTATACTCCCAAAGATAATGAAGGCTTTGTTTGCCCAGGATCGCCATACAGCTCTTCAATTCTGGACTTCCGTAACGTTCTCGTCTCACAAATAGGTGAACGTTGTGTACATATTTCTCAAGCGTCAGATTAGCCGCCATCTTGTAATTATCCCACAACAAAAAACAAAACAAGAAACAAAAACGTCGTCAACCATACAGCCTAACATACCTCACCTAACAAAAGTGTGTCACTAATCTAGGACACCTGACACTCAAAATTACTAGTTACTTGTTGGTAGTTCTAGTAAGTTAAATTATGGAATATTTTGTGAATTATGGCACAAAGAATCGTTCTCATCTAATAACATTTATTTATTTATTTCAGATGGGTGATGTAATGGATTTCCTCATAGAATTGGTAACGAAAATGATCACAATTATATTATTGTCTCCAGCTTTAATAGGATCCTTAAGTGTTTATATTATGTTGCCGATATCGGAACGAGTTACACATGTGAAACACATGCAGATAATGAATGACATTAATCGTGCTCTCTACTGGTTTTCTTTTTATGTCTGCGATGCGACGTCATATACAGTAGGAACAGTATTCCCTGCATGTATTGTATTATTAATATCTGACACGTTTAAAGTATATAGAGGATTCATAGGTAAGTACAGTCTGAGATATTATTAATAACATAATGTAGAAATATGATTCCAATCTATTTTTCATCACAAGTACTGGTTATTGCTATGTGCTTAGTAAGCAGCATATATGTCAAGAAAATCTTACCTACCGGAAAAACATATTTCTTTATTTAGTTTGCAATGATATTTTACTGTCGTTTTTACGCCTTTGAAACAACGGAAGTAACTTTAATTTGCAATACACACAATATAAGTATATGTGTTTTCGAGAAACATGTTATCAATGTTTATGGTCAAAAATGAATATAAACATTAAAATTTAATTTACTAGTTATTAAAAAAATCACTAAATATTTGTTGTGTTTATTTTAATTTTACGTAGAATTAAAAATTACACTCATCTTCGTTCGGATTATTGTTTTAGTTAATCGACAAGTAAATATTGATTCAATCGACGCGTTCTTCCAAGTAAATATTACGCCAGGCTACACAATTTTATTTCTCTTGAATATATCAGTTAAAATTAAAATTTTTGTTTGATGTGCTATACACCTTATCTTATTTTAGCTACTTAAAGTTGATTTAATTAAATAATTTATTTATAGTTCTGACAAATACATATAAAACACAAAAGGCTTAATATAGTCATAAATAATATTTATGTGTATCTAACGATAATTTATTATTATCCTTTCTTTTAAAGTAATTATCTTTGTATTTATTTCAAATGAATTAAAAGTTTCAACATTTTTGTCTTCATAAATTTGATAAAAAATTGTTTACCCTCATAATTAAACTAAACTTTAAAACTTATGAATCCTATTACCCTATAACGTACCAGAAAATTAACATCATACGTAGAACATATAGTTGCATCATTTCAATAAATGTGTACAGATATTAAATATACTTCCTAATGTTATGATGTGCTTACTTGATCAATCGACATCTGTAGTTGTTCTTAGAAATATGTATCATTAGCATGTAGTTTCCAATTATGTATTCTTGTAGTTAGTGTGATGATGTAAAGATATAAGTTAAAAGCACATTAAGGAAGTTCCCAATATCGACTTCTGTCTTGTAGGTGTTTACAACCATGACCCGCTGCTAATAATTCTTATTTAAATTGGAAAATAAAACGAATTAGAATTTGTTGTGTAAAACTAGTTATCCGTTGTCCGCCAAGAAAGAATATAGATTATCTAATACGAAACCTTAAACTTGAATCTAGTTTAAATTTTCCTTCCCTCTTCAACTTATAATTAAAATTGTGTGTAGCGGTACAACACATCTTCGCTATTTTCAATGAAAGCATTGCACACCAAATGTCTCTCCTCCAGCAAAAATCAATTGTCACGTTGGGCACCATCTGAACAAACGAAAAAAAAATCAACTGGATTACACATATTGACAATTTACCAACTATAAGAGTGGCACTTTAGATCATACCGAAATAGTTTTCGGTATAACTAAACGCTTACGGAACACATTTTGCATGTCTTCCGTAAGCACATAACAATATTTAGTGTTTTATGATTATACATTCGAAAATTTGAGCTCTACAAAAACAGTTGCCTTTTCTTCTCTAGGAGCAAAATTGTCGAAAACGCTGAAACACAAAATCCTTTTCTTAAAACTAAAAATTAACATTTGGAATTTCAAATCGCCTATTTAAGTGAATTCTCATGTTGGTAATGTTTTGAATGATAGGTCAGAGATTTTAATATTCTTTCGAAGTTTTGAAAACAGGTAGAATATTCGCTTTTATTTTCAAAGAGAACTTTATAAATATGTCGAATTTCATTTGTATAACCATAAACATTCATTAGGCACAGATCTTTAACAAATTACATTGTTGATATATATTTAAGAAAAGGCTTTTATTTAAAAAGCTGATATACAATTCATAAGAGAGTTTATTCCTTTTATGCGATAGTATAGGCATAAATAATGGTATTTAAATTAATTTATAAGTCAAAGCCATATATCACTCTTGATGATTAGCTATATAAAATTTAAGCAAATGAAAGAAAGAAAGGAAAGAAAGAGAGTAAACAGGCATATCAATAAGTTTACTATTAGGTGTATTACTTGTAAGAAAGAAGATTAACCGGACAGATAACCATTGCTATTATGGCATGATTATCTTATACTAAAATTAATAGACTCTTCTAATACAGGTAGTTAGTTCCTACTACTTCCTACTTTTCTTGCGAAACGAGAATTGAAATATGTTCTATATAACATACGTTACTTTCCATTCATTTTCATTGGTTATAAATTACAAAGTGACAAAACATTTTCTAATTACATACGAAAGTCATAATGTAATATCTAAATTGCAAAGAAATTTAAGTGGACTCAAGAAATAAGAAATTTACGATAGGACGAAAGTAAAAGCAATATTCCAATGAAGTGTTATTAGATATTCTTTTTGAAAACTTCTGTTGCCAGAAATGTATAAAACTATATATTCAAGACTAATTTGTTAAACGCGCATCACACATTGGAAGGTAATGTGCAGCTTGAATAGAAATCTCAATCTCATAATCTCGTACAAAAAATATTTAGCTCCTACATATGCGTGTTCAACCAAACTTCTTATTGTTTCCGTTTCGAGAAAAATGAAGAATATTTCATTATTGTGGACAGCGGTATTTCAGCTTCCACAGTATTCCTTTAGTTTTCTAATGATGGTATCACAATGGAAAAGAAAAGAGGTACAGCACTTCAAAAGGGCCCTACTCATCTGATGATAAACACCACTCTCTCATCAACTACTTTGGTTGGCGAAATATTAACTCTGATGACACGTTGTTAGGAGTATATGCAGATGAACTATAACTGGTATCTTGGAGTATGGTCAAAACAAGGCTTTCTGTTTTCTGTTATTTTTTTACCAGACTGTTGACTAAATTACGCATATATTTCGTGAGAACGCTACGGCTGGTTACATTCCGGAAATCAAGTTTTATCAGCGGACCCCATTAAATTTCAATATTTGCACTATGTTCATAGGTTGGTTAATCGTTAGGATTAATATTTTGCAATCACAAGATCGCTAAAGAAGGCAGGCTAGTCTCTCTTTTGCTCCTCCAAACGAAAACATCTGCATCTTAATTGTGTTTTCGTGCCACTGTGAACAGTTTTCGAATATACATATAACTTGTTGATTTTAGTTCTCTTAGATGTAGCAACTTTATATGCCTTTCCTGTTCTCCAATTTTGAAAGATGCGTCATTTTCACTACTTTCATATGCAATGTCTTCAAACATTTTGATGCAAGAAATCGCCTCATGGGGTATTAAGCCATTTTATAAGAATCTCGCTAAAATATTTCTACACGAATGTAAATTATATTGACTCGTGTTTAGAATTTTACGATCAATTTATCGGATATTAATCATTGTATAACACGAATTGGTATACTAAGCTAATATTTTTTAAAAACAAAATGTCTACTGCACGTAATTTCTTTTAACATTTACCTAACCAGATAATCGCTGAGTCAATTAATATGATTCCAGTGTAGTTAAGGTGATGTTCATTTTCATTATGTTAACTTACAATTTTTGGTATACATTGTCAGAATCCTATGTATATTTACTAATCTTTGTACATATTAACGTTATCACCATGACCTGGGGTTCACGCGGACACTAGTCACTTTTAGTAAGCTGCCAGTTTGTACATATCGTACTTCCGGTGCTTATGCTCAGTGACATCTCATATAAAAATGTTTCTAATACGCTGCAAGCTTTTCACAGTGTACCTCTCAACGAGTGTTTTGCTTTTCCACCTTAAACTCTTAATGTCATATTTCTGTGACCTGGGGTCCGAGCAGACCGCAGTTATATTCAATTGACTATTTGCTTTGTACGTGTTAATTTTGTTCATTTGTTGGGTGTTTGTAAGTTCTCTATTTTATCAACATGTAAGAGCACATTCTGGGTGTATATTACTTCAACAATGCCGCTGGCTTCTCTATTTTGTCATCAGGTCTCGCGGTAATCTAGGTTCAGATAATTTCAACATTTTACACCACTTGTTTCATTGTTCAGTATGTGTCTGTTCGCCAACCAGTCAATATTGTTTTCTACATTGCTCGTGAGGTGATTTCATTCTTATCTTAACCACACGTAAATGCAAAGTTAGAAAAAGTAGATTGATTGTGCGCTGTATTCTTCGGTTGCAAAACGTCACGACAAAAAGCTCTCTCAATGGAAGAAGCTAAGCGTATATTATATGAAAGTGGCAGTGAAGATTATGTAGAATTTGGTAGCTGTGACGAATCCTCCGAATATGAAGAGAGTGTAGGAGATGAAACAGAGGACTTGAACTATGAATATTGTCAAGAATCTGACAGTGGTAGTGAAACTAGTGACTCGCCTCTCAAGCAAGCATCGTTTGACATTATAACATTTTAAATGAAGATCATATTTTCAAATCGCGGTCAGGGCGTAAGTGTACTACTGAAGAACCTTATTTAACACACACGGCAGCCCATAATATTTTGCGACAAAAATAGAATTAGTAGGTAATGCGAAGAATGTTTCTGATATATGTACCGTCTGAAACTGCTCATCACACCTGAAATGGTCAATCTCATTGTTCGGGAGACAAATTGAAGGGCTAAACAAGTGGTAGCAAACTGGAATAAATCACTTTCTGCAAATGAAAAGAAATGGGGGGGAAGAGGTGAAAATAAAGTTATGCTTTTATGGCAATATTGTTACTAGGTGGAATTTACAAATCGGCGAATGCAAATGTTGAAGAAATATGATCCATGGACAGTGGAAAGCCAATATTTTGTGGTACAATGTCAATGAAACCTTTCCGTCATTTGCTTAGTTTCTGCCGCTCCGTGGTACAATGTAGAAACAAGGAAACAGACACTAGAGACAGACAAATTGGCTGCCTGCAGCAATGTTTCGAAAATGCTTCCGGATGACTTATCGAAGTTTTACAAGCCTGGAAATGACCTGACCGTTGATGAACAGTTGTTAGCATTTTGCGGGCGATGTGGTTTAAACAATACATACCTACCAAGCCAGGAAAATACGGAAGAAAAATATTCTGGTGCTGTGACACAGAAAATTCATTTCTTTTGTCTGCAGAAATGTATGTCGGACGACAGCCTTGTGCTACAGTTCAAAGAAGTAATACTTTGGATCTTGTATAGCGATTGGTAGATCCTTCCAAAAACAAAGATGCAACGTCATCTTGGATAACGTTCTCACCAGTGCTGAGCTAACTCAAGATCTACTAGCTGTAAATACAACTGTAGTTGGAACAATTCGGCATCGTCGAAAAGAAGTACCTAAAGAGATTTTGAAAGATCCCAAACATGAAGAAAAGTCGTCAAACTTTTCTTTCGATCGTGAACTGACCCTGTTTAAAATTGTTCCTAAGAAACGAAAGGCTCTCTTCAATGCATCACGACAAAGCGATAAATGAAGAGAAAGAGAATACACCCGAGATTATTATTCATTACAATGTCACAAAATCTGGTGCAAAAAACCTTGACTACTTATGCAGTTAGTATTCACGTAAACGAAAGATTCGCTGTTAGCCTATTATATTAGGGTTCAGCATTCTGGACTGTGTAGCGGTAAAAGCATACATAATTTGGATTTTGAAATTTCCGGATTAGGGAATTTCCAGAAACTTGGAAAGCGACATAGGCGTCGCCTATTTCTGAAAGAACTTGGAAGGGAGTTGGTAAGTGACTAAATTCAACTAAGACTTCAGAAACCACAAGCCTTGCAGTCTGGGGTTCGTCTATATCTTAAAACTTTGGGGATGGAAATTCCAAAATCACAAATAGTATCTCCTGAGACTTGGAGTCAAGAGAGACCAAAAAAGATACATTGCCAACTGTGTCCACGTTCCTTGGATTGAAAGGTCAAGACAAAATGCAAGTGTTGCCTCATTCCTTGCTATCCGGAACACCACCACACAATATGTGATAATTGCGCACGGAATATAAAACATGTGAAATAAATTATGTTGAATTTGCCGTATACTAGTAGTAAGTAGGTTCTGTTAATACATGACACATTTAGCACATGCTGAAACCTATTGTAATAGTGTTATTTAGAAAATATGTGTGTTAGGTTAACATACGGACGTTTAGAACATGCTGAAACCTAAATGGTAAAATGATGTGTAGGTGAATACTGGTAGTGAGTTTCTTAGACTAAGTTATCACACATTAAGAACATTTTGAAAAAAATGTTAATAACGATATATATATATATATATATATATATATATATATATATATATATATATATATATATATATATATATGTGTGTGTGTGTGTGTGTGTGTGAGTGTATGTATGTATGTATGTATTATATATATATATATATAAGTTTACTTTGATTTATTACATTTGCATGAATATTTTGTAATTTCAATAAAAAATAGTAATAAAATTAAAAATTAATTTCAATAAGAAAATGCATAAAAACAATTGTGCACTAGATCAACAAATATACAAAAGCATAAGGAAAAGTGAATTTCAAAGATGCAATTCATTTGAAATCTACTTATTAAAAGACGGGGTCCGCCCGGACCCAGGTCGTAAAGGGGGGTATCATGAAAGGACATAGTGATAGGGTTAAATGCAACCAACATATCAATATGGACATGAACGGATATCAATTGAATCACAAGCATTAGTTTCAAACTAGCAAGTGAACCTTACATCAACACATGGCGTAAGCAACATCATACACAATATATTAATTGACCACTTACACCTGCTCTTACTAATCTATGATATGTTTTATGTTCCTTGTTGATATATTTGCTTCCATTTGCAGGTGATTTTCTTTTACTTCTTATGCTCTGCGGCCTCAGTATGCTTCCTTTTATATATATTCTAAGCTTCATTGTTCCAAGTTTATTACTAGGATTTGTTGTCATGTTTGCTGCAAGTTTTGTGCTAGGTAAGTGTTTTTTTTAATTACACGACTCAGGGAAGATTATGACAAAAACAATTTTCTTAACTTTGTAGTAAATTATGACAGAAAGCTCAACATTCCCATAGAATATTCAACACATAGTGAACAATGTACCCTTTCCGTGTGTAGGAATAATTCAGAAATTAAACAATCGACTTATTATTATAAGCATGATATTAACACATTTCTTCTAATATCATTTTCCACGAAATTTTCGCCTATAATGAAGGGTAAGGGGAAAAACAAGGAGTGTCCATGTATGTGCTTTTTCGGTTGCTTTACCCTATCTGTTGGTGACTCTTGGTACTATTTGACTATATATGCCATGCCGTGTAACGTGGGTTCCTGTCACCACGGCATGGCGCGTCCTCAGGTTGCGGATTGAGGAGAAGACCTCTAGATATAGAGGTTAGCTGCGAATATACTGAATAAGCAGTCGCGGACAGACGACTAGGAGTGGTTCTCCAGCTTGGGGGTTTGGGTAAGGCTAACACTCTCATCCTGTAAAAAGAGGTACTTGTTCAGAAACATTCACAAAAGCCTCGGACAAGGACTGATAACTTGGCACGACATCAGCAAAAGAAAATGGACATGCGATTTGGAACATGGAATATTAGAAGTCTTTATAGGGCAGGCGCGTTAAAATCTGTAACGAGTGAGTTAGAGAAATACAGGATGGACGTAGTAGGAGTTCAGGAAGTTAGGTGGGAAGGAAATGGATCTGAGAATTCCGGAAATTTTACGTTTTTTTACGGGGAAGGAAATAAAAATCACCAGTTAGGAACAGGGTTTTTCGTTCACAAACGAATATTACCAGCAATTAAACGGGTTGAATTTGTTACTGACAGACTTTCTTTTATTACTCTTAAGGGACGGTGGTGTGATATTATTGTTTTAAATGTACATGCTCCAACTGAAGATAAGGGTGACGATATAAAAGATATGGAACGGATATTTGACCAACTCCCGCGATACCATATGAAGATTCTATTAGGGGATTTCAATGCGAAGGTAGGACGAGAGGATATTTTCAAACCGATTATAGGGAACGAAAGTTTGCATAAGGAAAGTAATGACAACGGTGTTAGACTCGTGAACTTTGCAACATCCAAGAACCTAATCGTGAAGAGTACAAAATTCCCACATCGCGACGTTCATAAATACACTTGGACATCACCAGACGGAAAAAACACATAATCAAATTGATCACGTTTTAGTAGATAGAAGAAGACAATCTAGCATAATTGACGTCCGGTCGTTTAGAGGGGCTGATTGTGACACTGATCACTACCTGGTAGTAGCGATAATACGGGAGAGATTATCGTTGAATAAAGGTAATATTCAATGTCCGAAAACGGAGAGATTTAATTTAAAGAAATTAGAAGAGAGCCAGGTAAGAGAGGAATACCAGATTGAAGTTTCGAATAGATTCGCGGTTTTAGAAGACTCGGAGTGCACTAGTGTTGAGGATACTTGGATTGAAATTAGAGATAGCATTAAAAGTTCAGCAATAGAAAAATTGGGACACGCGGAAATACGTAGGAACAAACCATGGTTCGACCAAGAATGCATTAAACTAGCAGAGAAGAGAAAACAGGCAAAATTACGATGGCTACAAAATCCGAATGAAACAACTACACAAAATTTCGCAGATACCAGGCGGGAAACTTCCAAAACTTTTAGAACAAAGAAACGGGATTTTTTGAAAGCTAAAATTAAGGAACTTGAAGATAATAGTAAAAATAAAAATATTCGGGACATGTATAAGGGGATCAGTGAATTTAAGAAAGGCTATCAACCTCGTGCTTATATATTAAAGAAATCTGACGGAACAGTTCTCACCGATACGGATAGCCTCTTAAATAGATGGAAAGATTTCTTTGACGATTTGCTGAACACGCAGCCAAAAACTAATGTGCGTGGAGAAAAGGAGATACACACCGCAGAACCGTATATTCCAGAACTCAATCGAATAGAAGTGGAAGCCGCTATAAAGAAATTGAAGAAACACAAATCTCCGGGTGTAGATGAAATTCCGGCTGAGTTAATTTTAGCTGGAGGCGAAAAATTGTGGAACAAGATACACAAACTCATTGTCCTTATCTGGAACAAGGAAGAATTACCACAAGAGTGGAAAGAATCAATCATTGTTCCAATTCACAAGAAAGGCGACAAAACTGACTGTAATAATTATCGAGGCATTTCTCTTCTGTCAACATCCTATAAAATCCTTTCAAATATTTTGTTAGCAAGATTGACTCCATACGCAGATGAAATTATTGGAGATTATCAGTGCGGATTTAGACGAAATCGATCAACTATCGACCAAATATTTACCATTCGCCAAATACTTGAAAAGAAGTTGGGAATACAATACCCCGGTACATCAACTATTTATTGATTTTAGAAAGGCTTACGACTCCGTTAGGAGAGAAACATTATACAACGTTCTTACAGAACTTGGAATACCGAGAAAGCTAATTAGATTAATTAAGATATGTTTAAGTGAATCCCAAAGTAAAGTCCGAGAAGGAAAATTTTTGTCCACGAGCTTCCACGTCGAAAATGGCCCGAAACAAGGAGATGCGTTGTCGCCATTATTATTTAACTTTGTGCTGGAATACGCCATAAGGAAAATCAAAGATAGCAACCAGGGCCTAGAGTTGAACGGCATTCACCAGGTTATGGCATATGCTGATGATGTAAATTTAATAGGGGATGATAGGAGAACAGTAGAAATAAATGCAGAGATCTTATTAAACGCTTGCAGGGACATGGATTTAGAAGTAAATGCAGAGAAAACTAAATACATGGAAGTGCGTCGGTACCGTAATACGGCAAATTGTGGAGGCGTTAAAATATTAAATAATACTTTTGATAAAGTGGATACTTTCAAATATTTAGGATCAATATTAACAGACGAAAATCATATTCACGAGGAAATTAAATGTCGACTAAAAGCAGGGAATTCGTGTTACTATTCGGTTCAAACTCTCTTGTCGTCGCGAATTCTGTCGAGGAATTTGAAGCTTAAAATATATAAAACGATAATCATGCCTGTTGTTCTGTATGGTCGTGAAACATGGTCGCTTACTCTGAGGGAAGAACATGGACTGAAAGTATTTGAGAACAGGATCCTGAGAAGAATATTCGGACCCAAGAGGAACGAGAATGGGGAATGGCGGAAACTTCATAACGAGGAACTACATAGTTTATACGGTTTACCCAACATTGTTAGGGTCGTCAAGTCTAGGAGGCTTAGGTGGGCAGGTCATGTAGCTAGAATGGAAGAAAGTAGAAACGCTTTCAAAGTCTTGACTGGTAGACCCATAGGAAAACGACCATTAGGAAGACCTAGGCGCATATGGGAGGACAATATTAAGATGGATCTCGGAGAGATAGGAATACAAAGTAGAAACTGGTTGCAATTAGCTAAGGGTAGAAGTCAGTGGAGAGCTTTTGTGAACGCGGCACTGAACCTCCGGGTTCCATAGGCCATAGAGTTAGTTAGTTAGTTATGCCATGCTTGTGTAGATGTAGAAATGCCCACGTAAAATGGGGTAAAAGATTTAACTAACTTTATGCTTCTTACGAGCTTTTCAATATTATAGCGCCGTTTTCTTGAAAATGCAGTTTTGTGACATTCCTTCTTTTCCCCTCGCCCTTAAATTGTTTCCTTCCGAAGTATAAACATAAACATATACAGTGCATTTGGAATTTTTTCAATTATTCCACGCTCTGTAGAATTTAATTCCATGGCATCCTATTTCATCATGTTTTCATCGACATAGTCGCTGTTTCAGTAAATTTGCCTTTCTGGTTTACGAACAGTTTTGAGTAAAGTTAATTTGTATACAATGTATTTGATACACCATGGTATAAAATACAAGAAGTTGAATCAATTTATATTGATGCCAAAATCTATAAATGTCTCACAAAAGCCAAGATGGGATTCAAACCTTCTTCAATGCAATTTGTACTCGTAAAACCTAACACTATGGTGTAAATGTCGAGACAATACTTCCATTAAAATTATGAAGTTTACATTGTCATTTCAAGCTATTGCATAAGTCACCGGGAAAGCTAATATAGAAATGTTTCTCCAGTTAGAGTTTTGTCGGAAAATGATAAGTATCTTACAGTTTGAAAGATGAAATGAGACAGAATGCAATTTGCTTCGATGAATCACACACAATTATAACTATGCTATAATGCTTCTTTAACCACTAGTTGCGAAGAGTTCTTCACATGGAACTTAATCTTATTAGTCAACGCAGTTCGTTAAAGATAACCATTGGCATTGCAGTATTTTCGTATTTGAAGGAAGTAAGATAATTAGCTATTAGATGTAATATCAACTGAACTTTACATGTATAAATCTCTAAATGCTTACACGCTACGTGGCACCTACTCGTTTAAAGTTCTTTAATAGCTCTCGGTGAAGGATTTTGAGGACATCCTAAAAGTGAGCTCCAACTATCTCTTGTGCCTCGAACGTCCAAGGCCTACTGATGACTTTCACTCATGATCGCATTGTTGCTTGAAACTGTTTAAAAGTGTTCCTAATTGATTTCTTTCGTAGTGATTCTTTAAGGAATTAGAACAACGTTTACCTTGAAACGCTAAGAACGAACTTTGTAACTTCTAATTACAGACGCAAAACTTTCTATCTGCACCATAGGTATACATTTTGCATGTTGCCACTATTTCAACTGGCGGTATAATTTGAATTACTGTCATTCCACGAAACATCCGCTCGCTCAACGTCGAAACTAGATGAATACAATTTCAATAATTATTTTAATGTAATGTGTTTTAAAACCTCGTAAACCAGAATTTAATGCCAGTCAATTAAACATTAATTTCAAAGTTGATATTCTACCTTAGAGGTGTAGATTTTGGTTAAATGATCACTGTACCACGATTCCCAAAACACTATTGTTGAAATCATTTTGAAACACGTTGTTTATTTGTTGTTTTACTAAATATTTATGTAGTGTAGGAGTTACGAAAAAGGATTGTTCTTACAAATGGACAACAACTGCGTTTTGATCTACTACACATGAACGACCTAATATTCATACAAGTAATTCCCCAGCCTCAGCCCATTCAATCACAAGCTCTTAAAACACTTTAAATCATAATATTAATTAAAAGTTAGTTGTATCTGCAAAATAATTCACGGCGTTATTACGTTAGCAAAAACTTAATGAGTAGGAAACAAAGCAAATGACAATATTCTGTTATTTCAGCATTAAAAGTTAACCGAAAATGCAGTAAGATATGTTTCAGTTTCAGTATGATACCTATCTTGCACCCTATTTTACGATATTAATCAGAATTGCCCTGAAGACAAAACTTTCAATGACCAACATCAGGCAATAGGCAAAAAGTTTCTATGATTGGGTTGGTTCACTCTCATTTGTAATAAATAATCTTGAGGAGAGACGAGACAAGAGAATATTTTCATGTTGAGGGAGAGCTCTTCCAATACAAAAAATGCTTCTTTCTCGAGAGGAGACACAAATTTAACCTCAATTTTCCGAGATGAAGAAGCTTCGACACTTATCTAAATGAATTAAATAAACAATTAAAGAGAGCATGTTTAGTAAATATTAGTAACACACTTTTGCACAGCATAGAATACTTAATTATCGTTTTGATTACATAAATAACAGTTATTCTTGAGCCCATGAAATAGTATGAAATGTAATTTGGGACGATAGAGTGGCCCAATAATCTAGCTTTTATAGCCAAAATAGTACCATAAGACACCTCTTATACTATGAAAGTTGATATTTGAGTAAATGTCTGTAGGCGGCCAATTACATTCTAGTCAATTCCAGGTCGTGGTTATAAGCATGTGTTAATTGTATATCCCTCCAATCTTTCATGACCAAGCAAAACCTTAATGGTAAATGTTAATTTTCTGAGTTGTGGATAATCTTGTTTGGCTAATACCGCTGATTGATATTCTGTATTGCACTTCTTCTTTGTTTATTTTTTTCATAACCCAGTTGCAATTACTCCTTGAATCTGCATTCTGAACATATATTTCACACAGGCCCTTAAGCAACTGCATGATATGTGGTGGACTAGTTAAGGTATGTCATGTACAATATCACTTTATGTTAGAAATTAATAATTAGATACGTGTTTTTCGACTTCTAACTCTTTTTAGTTTTACCCCCTAAAATTATTTCATACTTGACCAAAGTAATCCGTGAGGTAAAATCTCTTAATTGAATTATATTAACTGGTACTCCAAGCAAATTCACGTTTTCAATACATTTACAATATTGAATAAACATCAAGTGCACCTTTTAAGTTTACAATGTGTAGAGCGAATGATAATGTATTTTGAATAAGGGTAATGCAGATAGCGATGCGTTTATTTCTTGTTTTATCATTATTTCGTCAGTCTTGGATTGATCCACCTTGGGTTTATTTGTACATTTTTTGAAAGGAAAGACAATGCAAAATATTGCTTCTGAGTGGCTTTCTCCATAGCCTGATATTATTTCCAACTTACCTATAATCATTAAAATGTACACTTCTTATCTTGCAATTAGCTTATTATTAGCTTTCTAAACTTGCGACTCTTTGCCTAGAAAGTGTCTGATATTCTATATTGAAAATGTGTTGAAATCTTGAAATCGCTTATGACAACCTATAATATTATTGAATTCAGCAAATTTTTTCCCATCTGTTAGATTGTATTTGATATATCATTTTAGCATATGATACATCAAAAAACTTAAAAGTAAATTATGAGGACCACCATAAAGTCCCACGTGCAGTACCAAGAACACTATAACATTTTCTGGTCGAGTAGCTTGAGTAGTAGGAATCAAAATTCCAGACTACCGCATATCAGAATATTTCGTCACTAAACTTGAGATGTTTCAAGTAAATCATTAGTGACCTGATGCATACTGAAAGGCAACAAACAAATTCGTCAAGATTTAAAATTAAATAAACATGACGTTTTAAGTGAACAAAATACTCAGCTGTGAAGAAAACATATATCGAAGATCACGTCTTGTCAATTATAGCATCTACAGCGTTTTCTTCCTTTCCTTTCATTTTTTATATGTAGTGCAAATGAAATGCAAAGTAATATTTCTAATTTTAAATGCTTTTCTTCTCTCATACTGAAAGTAAAATGCGTCACAAAAGAAATGGTACCACAAATATGGAAGGGATACAGTATCCACTGTATAATGAAGTAATAGGTAACCGTTCAATACCAGTTGAAGGATAATATTTCTGTTAGTAATACTTTCAAATTTCCTAACTATCAATCTCTAAAACTGCCTCATTTTTATAAAACAATTATGATCACCAAACTCAAATAAACCAAGACATTCTTTATAATTTTATTGTTATTCAGTAACAAGTTGTTGGATATGTCTAAGAATCTGACCGCATTATATATTAGATTTGAAATTTAATTCCAGTTTATAATCGAAATTCTAATTCGTTGATAAAGAATGCTGTTTGGGTTTACATAACTGTTGAAAATGTTATCTTCTACAAGAAAGAGAAATTTGATGTTAGTAGTTTTCTAGTAATATCAGAGAAACAAACGAGTTTAGTTACAATTATATTAATAAAGTCAAGATTTTTAATGGTACATAAAATTATCTCTCAGTATCGCAACGTTCTGTATACAAATCAGTTGCTCTAGTACCAGAGATTTGTGACACGCATGTGTTTAGATTGAGAACATAGTAGTTCCAATGTAATTGCTTGATCCAATTACGACTAGTGGGATAGTTTTCGGGATTTGCTCTTTAAAAGTTTCCAAACGCTTTAGGCAACTTCTAACTGTAAAAGTGGAAGTTTCTCGATCGTTTTTTATTAAAAGGTTTTTGTTTTGTTTGATTTAAAGAACTAACTTCTTCAAGTTGCGAATTGTAATTTTTAATATACGGTAGAGTGTCTGAATTACGAGATTTCCGTATTGATAAGGAATGGCAGGTGGTTAAGTATGAAGGCAAAATGACTGTGTTATTCAGTCACGAAAACAATACAGTAAAGTAGAAGAGGAAAATATATTTGTTATATCAGCCAATATATTTCGGAAAGACAAACACAAGTGATTAAGATTGGAGTGTCATTTGCATGATGATAACAATGTTTTAAAGGACTTTGTGACGACCTTTACGTGAAATTAATTATTTTGCAGCGAGCGCTACGATACAAAAAATGAATAAAAACATTATCTGTTTCATAGGGCATTCGTTTCGGACATCGGCAAAGATGAACTCATTAACTTTCTGTTTCGTTTCCCACACTTATAGTAGAAGATAATGGATGTGAGAATAGATTAAATTTAATGAATGTAACATGTGTTTTTTCTACCTACAAAGCTAGATACGAATTATGATAATATGCGTTGGTGACT
The DNA here is from genome assembly GCF_964235325.1 of Thermobia domestica. Classification (NCBI taxonomy): domain Eukaryota; kingdom Metazoa; phylum Arthropoda; class Insecta; order Zygentoma; family Lepismatidae; genus Thermobia; species Thermobia domestica. The sequence continues at coordinate 11,322,899 of NC_137461.1, read as the reverse complement.
TTCACAGAAGTAACAACTCAAGTATATCAGGCGGGGCAACGTACATGGAATATACTGTAGTATCTGATAATATGATCATGATATGATGGATATAGAATGAAAGAGTACCAAGAGACAATATTTAGATAATTACCACATTCAATTACATAGATGGCTTTTATGTAATGTGAAAATGACAATGTCGTTTACAGATATCAAATATTTCAAGTTGTTTCAAAGATGTGATAAATAACAGTATGGTTGGTGATACTGCTTAATTGTGTTTTTCCCCAGAGCTTGATCTAATTAATCCTGCTAAAATATTGTACATGCGAGCGAGGTAAATGATAGCAGTTTAAGCAAATTCAATCAAACACAATATTTTAAGCAATGCTTCATTTGTAATATTTTTAATATCTTTGGAAACATCAAATTATCATAAATTGTATTATGATCTTTATTCGTATTGATAAGGATCGGTCGATATGGGTGAATGTTCTTGATAATATTTGAATAAGATCTATTTTCACTCCCTCTTTCTCTCCGCTAATATGTTAAAGATTCTTGCATCTCATCTCGAGATATAGAACTTTCACAAAGAGAACTGATCATTCCCTACAGTCATTATCTTATGTGGAAAGAGATGTTTGATAGTGTGGAAACGAACCGAGGTCTTCCAGCTGGAAGTCAAGCACGATAGAAATACTACAAAGACTGACCCATCTAAAACTGCTTAACAAATGTTGTAGAGTTTCTAAAACGAATCACATGAAAAAGGGGCTTCTTCAGGTCAACGACGTTTCGAATCACACTGGTAATCCCCGTAGGTGTTGTTTGTCCTTTCCCAATCAACATTCGTAAATAGTCTCTGTTATACAGGTGTGTGTTTCCAAGTTTTTAAGGATTGCTCGTTTAGTATGAGAAGTCACTCTTCGATTCTTCACGACAGCTCTGTAAAAATATTTGACCTCAAAAGTATTTGAAATTACGTTGATTAGCTCCATTACTCAAAAGTCCAGCACGTTACCCCTACATTATCTTGCCACGTAAAATCGTGAAGCAAATATTGCTAACTTCAGAACGAGGCGTGAATGTTCTTCCTCTAATGTCATTTCCACCAGTTTGTATGCCAAAATTCATTTATTTAAAATACTTCGAGGCAAATTTACTTTTTCATGGTATATCTAAGGTTAAATATGATCTCTGTGACTTCCACATAGTATCGACTGCTCCGTAGATATTAAACGGTGTCTTCTACTCCATGTTTTATTCGTAACCAAGGTATGGATATTTTTTCTTTTTGCCGTTTGCTAGACTGACATCTTTCGAACAAACTAGTGCACTTGTGGAACGCCTTATGTAGATCTCAAACATCCAACTTTAACTGCATTGTTGGTTGTCAAACGATGCGGTATTTTAAAAATTGGAAGTATGGATGCACTTTTACTCCTGTGTATATATATACGGTCCAGTAGCGTTTATAGCGCAATAACGATAACACATCATATAAAGTAAATGTTTTTTGTTAATTACTCATTATAAACTTCAAAACTAAGAAAGTGTCATTTGCTAAACTTTGATATTAAAATCAAGGAATTTATAAGGAATCAAGGATTTATAAGAACTTCTCCTGTTAACACTTAATGTGAGAACAGGAAAGGAAATTTGGTATTATTTTCAAAATACAACGATTTAAGTTAACATATTTTGCTCCAGGGCCCCCACAAGGTTCCAGGTGGGATCGAACCAAAAAGTTTCAAATTGCAAGAGGGGTTAAGTAGCACATCGTTTGAAAGCTTTTGTTAAATGAAAGATGAACAAACTCTCGAGTTTCTACGACAACCCTATGCAAAATGGCCGTGGGTCAAAATGTAAAAAAAAGCTTAATTGAAAATCTATGGCCACCTTGAATCCATGATGGTCGCTTAAAATCTATATCGAAAGGATAGGCATATCAAACTGCTGAAGCTAGGAAAGCCAAATTTGGCATGAATGTTGATCAATAGGTGACGGAAAGATGCGAAATGTTCAAAAACGCTACATCTTGAGTTCAAAATGCCGCACTATGTATCAAACACACGTCCGCTGAAACAACTGGTGTTGCAGAAGCCAAATGTGGTATTTACGTTTATGGTTAGTGGCAGATATCCGCAAATATCACGAGTATCATCTGTAACTTAATATGTCTGCCAGCGTGAAAAATGAGTTTGTATGTTTATTGCTTGGAATATTGTGATAAACCAACAAAGTTTACGTAGCTTGATGAACTGAAGTTATTTACACGTGGTTTGACACTGCTCGCTAATCTTATCAATAAATAGTTTTTGTATATTTGGCATTGCTTGAAATATTATGATTAACGAAGTAATGACATGTTAATAACAAATACGTTACAATAGAGCCCCTAATCTCACTGGTGCAGGAAGTCCTTTATGTGCGAATGACTTATGGAAAAAGTAGAAAATACTCGAAGTTATTCGAGTTTTGTTTAGCACTATGAATATTAAGTCAAAGTTATGTGTTTATCGCATATTCGTTATATTCAAGTAAATGATATCGAGAGAACCATGAAGAACGTGCATTAGGAACAAAACATATATGTGTTGTTACGTAATGCAATAATAGTTGAAGTGAATCGAAATTCAGTTGTTCTTCAGGCTTCTTATTTTTTCTAAATACTTAATAGAAAAATAGAGACTTAGGTTTGTACTGTATGAATGACATAGTATTTAACGGGCCATCTTGGATTCAAGGTGACCAATGATTTTCAATTAAGCTTTTGTTTACATGCCGCCATTTTCCACAGGGTTGTCAGAAAATGTCGGGATTTTCTCCATCTTCTTTCATTTAACAGCAGCTTTCAAACTATGTGCTACGTAACCGCTCTTGCCATTTGAAATTTCTTAGTTGGACCCCACCTGGGACACTGTGGGACACTAGACAAGACTATTTAACTTAAATCGTTGTACTTTAAAAATAAAGCCACACATCCTTTCCTGCTTTAACTTTTGTCTCACCAGAGATTTATAGGGGTCACATGGACTTTTCAATGAAGTTTTTGTTTACATTTAACAGACCTCCATTTTACATAAGGTTGTCGTAGGGAGTCGAGACTTGCTCCATTTTATTTTACTTTACAACAGCTTTCAAACGATGTGATACTTAACCCCTTTTGCCATTTGAAAATTTTGAGTTGGATGCCGTCTGTGATTCTGTGTGGGACTCTAGCGCAAACCTTTTTTATAACTAAAAGTGTGTCCTTGAAAATGATGGGATACGTGTTCGCTGAGCTTTCCATTTACCCAATCGTTTCGGAACAAATCAGTTGGTTCAAACTATTATGCCAGTTTTATAGCTTTTACATTACAAAATATGTTGTAACTCACGACATTCCGCCCGGTGGCACGTATAATTTTGGTATTGGTCTAGTTATAATATATAAAATGCAAACGCAATAGTCTTGTTCGATTCTCAGCAGAGCCACTTCCTGATCCTCCGATGTCAGTAAAATTATGTTCACTGCATTTTCGTAACTGAATTATCTATTACTTAAAAAACATTTACGCTAACGTCTTTAAAATCACAAAATGGAATCTGGTGTTCAGAGACCTGCAATTATAATTTAAAAAATTAAGTTTTGTGCTCGCAATTAATATGGTAACTTACAACTCGTTCGTCCTTGGCAAGGAAAGGACTATATTGTTGTCTGAATTATTGAATATGATAGAAAATTAAAGATACTTTATGGCTAACAAAGTAGTTTTAATAACACGTTAATATCTCTAATTACGAATTTCTCGATAATTACTCGAGTTTAAGACGCCGTCCAATGTAAGACGCGCCCCGATTTCCCTGGATTAAATTAAGGAAAAATAATAATATGCTCCATTTTACTCTCTCCATGTTGCGTGACACGCCATGATAAAAATTATCCGTCCCGGAAGTCACGTATGTTTAAAATTTGATCGATATGGTTGGGTGGTTCAAGAGTTAAGTTATTTTTATTTTTATAAATTAAACTCCCCTTCCCTTCCTCTACGTTTCTCCTACGTTCTGCTGCCTATTTGAAAATATAAAAAAATCCGGGCTTAAACGTCATCTTTGTTGAAAATTTGATCGAGATCGGTCAGGCGATTCAAGACTTATTAAGTGTTTATTTATTTTTATATATCTTTCCCCCACCTCGAACCCTAACACCCCGGCTATTTGAAGCGATCGCAAAGCGTATTTATTGCTCATGTGTATGCTTGAAATACGCTGACCATGTATTTATATCTGGCTGGCTAAACATAAACGTGAAAGCAATAAAATCGCTGAGAAAACGTCGGCGTATTTGGTGCAGGTCGGAACAATAGACCGCCTGCTGTTTAAAATATTTCAAAAGGAAAGACAGAGATGAAAGACGTGTTGCCAGGCAAGGGGATTATAGCCAGAAACAGCTGCTTGGAAGACGCTTTGTGAAGAGAATAGAACTCAGCTATTATTAAGTATGTTTGTGTATAACAAAAGAAAATTCACAAAAATAGAAGGGAATTCCGAAAAATAGCTAATCACAGAAAAATCTATGTAACACGGTGATTTCTTGTGATAGACTTGATTGACAGTTAGCTGGTGCTATGGTAATCTATAAGCAAAATATTTGGCTTTAGGCAAAAGATGAAACAACGAAATAACTTGAATTTGAGCCCCTATCTCTGAAGCTCGAACTCCCCCCCACAAACAGATAACCACAAGTGTAATCACAAAGAGAAATTTTCAGTTGTGTTTGAAAACGTGTCCTGTGTACATCTGCAATCATGGTTGGTGTGTTTAACACAGAGGCGTTTATAATCGAAATACAAAATAGGCCGTGCCTATATAATTTAAGAGATCCGAACTACATGAATCGTGACTTAAAAATAAAAATGTGGACAGAAGTGGCTGCGATATTTGTTCCAGACTAGGAGGGAATGGAGCGGAATTCTCAGAATGAAGAATGTAAGAATATTCTTATTTTAAGATTTCATTTAATACGTTAAGTAGAGCTACATCGAGGTAAAGTGTATGTTCACTATTAATAATAATAATAATAATAATAATAATAATAATAATAATAATAATAATAATAATAATAATAATAATAATAATAATAATAATAATAATAAATAGTTTGTTACAGTTGTGTCAACTTCCAATATATCTAATATATACCAAACCTTAAGGCGCAACAGATCGAAAGGGCCAGGGCCGGCTATGCGGCATTTTATGGGTTGGATATGTTAGATGATGGAACAATTGCCCTTAGATGGTCTCAGCCATAGATGTGTGCACAAGAGAAAGGCGGATAATGCCACCTCTAATAGTTTGGTACTGAGGTATATCGAAAATGTTTTAAACAGCAAAGACCATAATTTTAAATTGGGATTCAATACATCTTATTCTCTTTCCAGTCTTTCAAATGACCGAAAAACTACGTTGCCAAATTATTTCAAAATTTAGTTTTCTAAAACAAACACATAATGTTTCAGTTTACAGGCATTTCTTTCCATGCAGCTTAGAAATCTTTTCTTCCTGGGAGAGATATGTTTATTTCATTTTATTTATTTATTTTAACTGCAACTGCTCGTGTTTTATCAACTTTGTTCTGAAACTGAAAATAGGGTGCTAAAATTGGTAGAGCGTAGGAATTTCAGAATTCGCCTAAACCATGGGAAGAAACAAAATTAAAAGATTAAACCAGAGAAATGGTTAAAAATATCATGATGTAAATTTTATACTTGGTGGCTTGGAATTTAGCGGTCCTTTCAGCACCGAAGATATACAAGATGTGAGTCTACAGTTTAAGGTGGAATCTAAACAACCTTTATGCGCTCAAAGTTTTCAATGATATCCCACAGGATTCGAATCCGGAACCCCATTCTCCAAAGGCACATGTATAGCTAGTAAAGTATAAAGTACTGTAAATGTTGGAATTTATTGATTGGGGTCTAATATTTGTTTTCGATACAGAGGATATCTTAAAAATTGCCTCTTGCTCCGTCTCTCTCGACTATATCAGCGAGGGCTACATCAGACGTGAACTACAGCTCAACCTGGGACCCTAACCACATAACCTTCTGCCTAGAATCGAATCCAGGTCTACCACACAAAGACACGTACGCTTACCGCTTAGTCACGAAGGAGCTCCATATATTGATGGAAACGAGACCGAGACTAATACGATGTTTTTCGACTCGAGACGAGACCGAGGGTGTATTGAGTCTCATCTCGTCTCTATACCATTCCTAACATACACATCCTTTTTATACAGATACACAGATTAATATGGAAGCAGGAATAAATTGAAAAAAGCAACAATCTAACACCAACTGAATTGTTTTCCAAGTTTGATTAAGATAAAGTAAGCTGTTTTTTTCGTTTACTTTGTCTGCACTTAGTTTCCTCTGCGACTTTTTTTCTTTACATAAGAAGAAACTGCAGCTAACACCAATACTTGTTCAATAATATTCATATCTTCTCACAAGAAACCAACTGAAGCAGTTCATTCTCATTCTACACTTCTGGCGCCGGAAATGAAAAGGAAAGACCTGGAAACCCTGACTGGCTCATAGTATGATTTACAAATTTGGTGAAACTAAAATTACCGTGTGGCCACCTAGGCCGCGTTCGCTGTGGGGGTAACGCTTTGTCGACTAGTACTAAGTTCTACCGTCAAAGGGAAATGATAAAAATCAAACTACGCCCAAACCTCATATATGTTAATAATTTGATTGAGATCGGTTCAGTGGTATAAACGTGATGAAGTCGGAGGCCATTTTATTTTTATTTTTTTACATATATGTCCCCCCCTTCGCCACACCTAAATTGTGCTGTTAAAGCAAAATGATGTAAACATCCGAGATCCGAATACTCTCTATGTTGAAAGTTTTATCGAGATCGGTCTGGTGGTTCAAGAGTTATTAAGTTTTATTCATTTTCATATATTTACCCTCCTCCCCTTCCCTCTCCTAAGTTGTAGTAAAAATGAAATAATAGAAAACTCTCCAGGTTCAAACTTCATCCGTGTTGAAAATTTGATTGAGATCGATCTGGTGGCTCAAGAGTTATTAACTGAAGAATGAGGTGCCTTTTATGTTTATATTTATTGATTTTTGTATATATCCCCCTCTTCCCCATTTCTACATTGTCCTATCAAACTGAAATGTTAAAATTCATCCCAGACACGAACGTCATCTATGTTGAAAATTTGACAGAGTTTGGTTTTTTGGTTCAAGAGTTATTACCTTGTATTTATTTTGTTATAATTCTCCCTCCTTCCCCACCCCCTAAGTTCTACCGTCAAAGTGTATAGTTAAAAGCACTCTCAGGCCAGAACTTCACCTACGTCAAAAATGTGATCGAGATCGGTAAGGTGATACAGGAGATTAAGAGTCATAAACATATTCACTTTCAATTCGGAACAATTCGGATTTGAAACGCTGTACTTTAACTACTACTACTACTACTACTACTAATGATAATAATAATAGTAATAATAATAATAATAATAATAATAATAAATAATAATAATAATAACAATGATAATAATAATAAAATCATTGCCATATCTTATAAGGAATTCAGGCTTAGTCAATAAATGAATTCAACGTGGTCTCTATTTGACGTTCTATTCATTCCAATCTGATAGAAATACAAAGAGAAACTTCGAGAACAGGTAAAAGAAAAATGTTAGTTTGGTGGGACTGGATCTAACCTTTACGAGTTCCTTTCAGTTACAAATGACTTAGACACTTTGTTTCTGGTCTTTACGTTAACTGATTCATTGAAGGTATCTGAGTAACTTGTCTTTATTTTCTACTCGGTTATACACGTTTCACAATCATTTCTTTTAAGGTTGAACGGCAGGAACACGAATGCAAAAACGTTTAGGACAATTAAGATTACACCACCGGGAATCGAACCGGGGACCCCGTACACCAAAGCCACTAGACCAGCGGTAAGAACGAATGAAATATGTTTTAAACTCTCTGAAATTTATGCCTATTTCGCCCTGATGTAAAATGTCTATTGATGTTTTTATGTTTATCGTATTAGGTACTTTGAGGAACGATATATGTTATTTATATAGGTTCTATTACGTATTCATCCATAAATATTATATAAATTACCAGAATTATTCACGATCTTTCATGGAAATTCGAGGTGCATGCACTGTAGACGGACAGTGTAATTGGAAGTTGAGTCCAACTGAGATTATGAGTTTCGCTCACATTATTTAATAACTATAGAAGAGATAGCGAAACGAGTCTACCTAATGAAGATGGAATTTCGGTAGGAGATAAAATGATGAGGTGTCATTCGTGGTTTGGTATTATTTTGAGGTTGATATAGTTGTTGTTGCTGAATCTAAAAAGAAAATAAGATGTAGAAAACTTAAGAAAGGCTTCTGAAGAATATGGGATGAAAATAAATGTTAAAAAGACAAAATCCATGGTGATTGAAAGGAAGCTATCGGTGTCAAATATAGATGTAGGACCGGAAGAAAAGAACAAATGAATAATTTGCGATATCTGAGTAGTATTGTTCGTGATTATATGATATGCGAATGTGAAATAAAAGAGTAGAATAGAGGTACTTTGGCTGAAATTTGATCCTTCCCGTTGCTAGAGTTCGATATTTTTCCCTAGAAGTCGAAGGCAAGTTTCAATAGGCGTTTAGTTGTTATGCTCATAGCCTTTTAGGGCTACCACCGGGAGCATCGTGGGAACATTTTGGATGTGGGAACCCGCTGTTGCTATGCTCATAGTCTTGGACGCCTACCAGAAGTATAAACAAGATGAAACATGCCTTTTTCGTGATCTTGTCATGTATTGGGTAGTGATTTGAACCCTCAAACCCCATTCCCTCCCACGAACAGCGTAAACGCAACGTATGTGATTGTGTAGATCATTCTGTTAACAGCTGTAGCAAAGGAAGAAACGTGAAATTTAAAGATGTCATCGTCAATGAGTTTATTAGATAACCTTAATAAGCCATCAATTGCACCCTTTACAAAAATGGGAAATTTGGAGGTTGGAGTACCATTTCGTATTGTAAACTGCAAGATAATTACAACTGTATATGGCAGGAAGGCATGTGTGACATTTGTGGGAAATGAAAAAGTGATTTTACCAGGACGTTGTACTGAAAAATTGGAAGCAGATGATGGTGTATTATTAACGTATTTACAATGCGGAAATATCCGTTTAATATATAAAGGAATGAAGATTAATGTATCTGGGCGTGAGATGTGCGATCTTAAATTTACTGAACTGCTATACTTCGTAAGTGTACGATGGCATGTACAAAGAAGATGAAACATGAATTTTCCTCTTCGCCCCTTATTTTAATGCATGCGCAGTCATCTGTATGCATAGTGTCGTTATTCTGTGTTGATCAGCTACCGGAGTAACATGAATTTGTGTGCTTGTGCATCGACTATGGATAACAAGAGAGAGTACTTGTTAAATGTGGAATATGGGCTTAATTCAATGAAAACGAAATTAATTTTTATTGGTCTGGATAGAGATACATTTGAGTCAGTGATTCGTGTTGGTAAATGCCTTGTGTTTGGAGTTGAGCTAAATTTTAACAGAGTGGGAGAAACTTTTACCTTTGACCCCGTTTGTTACGGACTATTTAAATTCTTAAGTAGAAATTACATTTATAAAATCTCTTGGTCGAAAAAACGAACTAGTGGTGCGAAAATTAATGGGTGGAAAATTAGTTATGTTATAGAAGAACGGAACACTTCATGCTCCTCGAAACACTGTGCACTAAACTTCAAGAGATTGGCTTTATTTCTTGGAAATATTACCGTGTATTGAACATGTTGTGAAAACAGTAAAGTTTGCAGTGTTGTGCTACGTGAATATTTTGACTTGTGTAGAGATACTATTCGTAATCCTGTACAATCGGTGTCTTACATGCAGAGGACTTGCAGGAATCCATACCTGTGTAGATGAACAGAGTATTATTAGTGGTATGACCATCAGTTTTCCAAGTGTCTCTCTTGATAAGAAAAGTGATGTGAACATTGATGGTGATAGATTAAAATTGGAAATGAGAGTATTTTGGAAACAAAAACTCATAGATATAATTATGGCTGATTTATTTGATAGTGTACAGACACAGCCATGGTGGGGGAAACCGATACTCAGCCTTCGGACAGTATCAATAAAGTGAACTTTTCTTCATAAAGAAGAAGAAAATCGATTTTTTCATGTATACTAAACAACGTAATAACAAATGTATTAAAAATATATAGTGAAAGTTAAATGTTCTATTTGTGTGTTTTTGGTAAGTTTCACACACCTCAATATGAAAGGATTTTAATTAGTGTACTTATTTTTATAAGAAAAAATCCTAACATTTTTTCCTCGTATACTGTAAGTGCTATGTATAGTAATATTAATAATAATAAATTCAAATTCTTGAAATGAATGTTAAAAGTTAATATTTCAAATTATTATTATTATTATACAACTCTGTGTTACGCATGTTGGGGCTTTTTATTATAAAAAAGGGGAACTAAAATAATTAATATTAACTTTTTAAAAACAAAGTTCTATCATAATAATATTGAATTCACATACTTGGATTAATTTTTGAAAGAATAACTGATTAAGTATATAAATTCATTATTATTATTATTTAGTTATGTGATTACATCATTGAATTAAAAATAAGTTTTAGATTTTTTTAAAAAACAATATGAAAGTCTTTAATTCAATGAGTTAAAATATGTTTTAGGATATGTGTATTTAATTACATAATTGATCATAAAACATATTTGTTAGGAAATGGAAAAAATAAGAAATACAACGTTTGTTTTCAAAGATAAAAGAGAACACAAAGTACTTACTGATGATGAAACTAATTACACAATGAAAACGACGGTAAGTATAGTACATTTTAAAAGAGTACGTTAGATTTTTTCATTGTCCAGTTGATGATAACTTGACAGTCGCCAGATACTGTTTACTGATGCTGTCCATACACACGTACACAGTTGTGTTGTTTTTGCATATACACAGTCCATTGTTCAATTAATGATAACTTCACAGATGATACTACTGTTGTTAATGATGATGGAATGTAGATAGAAGCCATACTTTACAATGATGATTTCCATACACACGTTGACCATATTTTATTTTGTGAAATGAAGAAAATGAAAAACATAACTTAAAATTTATTTTATCTATAATCATGAACAAATGATAATATATACAAACATTATAATAAAGAAGAAGAAATGACTACCTGCAATAATAATAGCTAGAATTTCATCCATAATAATAAAAAGGTATTTAAAACAAACGAAGAAGAAGAAGAATGGAGACATGATAATATATATACAGGAGAAATGATTAAATGTAAAGGTAAACACAGGAAGCGGCGATCATTTTTTCTGGAGTTGATGAGAAAGTGTAATGAAATTCATTTAAGGACTTCCCTTTAGTTTTGATGCAAAGGTATGAATAATGTCCACATACGGACACTTTCACACTTTGAATTTGCTTATTATTAAATGTATAAGAAATGGAATTTCTACGTAGAAATTGAATATGTTGCATTTCATATGGAGGAAATCCTAATGTATCGAAGTAGTGAGCACGTCCATCAGTATGAATATATACGAAACTCCAGTGTGTGCCGAGATTGTTCGAGGGATCTGTATTTATGATGATAGCTGCAGGTAGTGGGACATGTATTGGTAATTGATTGGCTGCATATAAGTCAACGAAATGATTGTGAAATAAAAAGAATTATTTTGCAAAGCATTCAATATATCCTGTGTAGAGGACATCATGTTTAAAAATGCACACTATACATATATGATACGGTATTTAAATAACGTATCTTTAATACTGCGTTGGTCGCGCCCTTCACGTTTACCTAAGTGGTTGCGCGTTCTACCATTGTAGAACATCAGTATTTTTCTATAGCGATATGATTTTTAGCTATATTTGGTCTTGGGTATGTTAGTTATAATATTATACACGTTTTAAAATATTGGTGGACAAACACCGTGTGCGTGGGTTTTCTCGGGGTTCTCCCGTTTCCTCCCACATTCTTCATTCCACCATTTCATTCATTACTCATTATCACCGTCTCCTTTAGCCTAACCGGCTTAACCGTGGGACGAAAAACTCAAAATTTCATTTCATTTCATGTTTTAAAATATTTTAAAATTATTTGATTAATACAAGAATATTGATAGAAATAAACATTTGCTTTATCGTATTTAATATATAACAATGCTGAACTAAAAAATCGAACAAGTGTTCCGGTATAAGTGTTCATATAACAGCACAAACCTTTTTCTATTATACATCGTACAGGTAGTCTTTTTGAATGATTTGATGTAGTCTTTTTGAATGACTGCATACTCCAAGCAATCGTCACACGCGCTTTTCTGCTGGTCTGGGCAAACCCATCCCTAGTATTTTCCAAAAGTTTTTACTTGTTGACTTTTTGCGACAATGAACACAAAGGAAACATTTTCCAAACCCAAAAAATCCGTCTTCTGGTAATGGAACACCTTCACTGAAGCCAAACAGAAATCTTCCTCTGCGTCGAAGCTCGTTTGGCAAGGATTCCACGGCTAAACTTTGGCTTATTGCTGGTTTTGTAAACCTAGATCGAAACCTAGATCATGGAGGAAATTCTTTTGTCTGACATTCTCATTATTATTTGCTCTAAATATATTAAGAGCATTAACACCAGCTAGGTTTTTCATCAATTCATCATCAAGTAGGCATAAAAAATATGCCTTGTGGACAAAACCTAGGAAAAGCTGGTATTATATTGAAATTGCAAGTTCGTGAATTTCTTGGCATTATGGGATCTACATACCAGAGAGAAGGTTCTACTTTCTTGTCTGTAGCGCTATAAAACGCACGTGCATCGAGAAAAGGTGGTGCAGTAAGACAGTGGTGGCCTCCTTCCTAATGTCCATGACGCACCTTCCTCAATTGTCTATCCGTAGGTGTTCTTCCATGAAAAAGTCTTTTCGATCAATTTTTACACTCCCTCAAACACATTTATATAGATTTTAACACCCTCAAATATTTCAATGACGCAGTTTGCGTTATAGACCCCTTTGTGGGAACCCCTGGGTAAGATCCATGACTGCAATACTGGATTGTACTGGTATGTTTTCTTCTTCTTCTTCTTCTTCCGGTATATTGCCTCGTACATCTTCGGTACCACTGGACTCAACTTTTTCTTCATCAAAATCTTCCTCGAGCTCCTACATATCTTCAATCCCAAATGCACTTTGAAAGTCACTTTCTACCTCTTCTAACTAAAGACGCACTTCTTCTCGGTGATGCACTGACATTTCATATTTTACAAACACGTATTCGACAAAAATTACCTGAAAATGTAAAACGAAATACATCACTAATACGAAACAAACTTCAACACCAATAGTCGCGCGATCTACAATAGTAGAACACAATGAAATCATAGAACAAATCTGAGCAGGTACAAGAACAAGCGCTGAAAATTGACTCGAATGTACAGAAGGTTTTCGGTTAATGGTATATAACCGCTTAAGGTCGAGCGTGTTGCCAGTTGCTAATGATTCTAAAAATAAAACACCTGTTCTACAATAGTAGAATGCGCGATCACTGCAGTGTAAAAACCCATGATGATGTTCCTCTTATGATCCACTTCTAAGAGAGATTGGAACTCGCCATATGTGACGCATGAGACAGGTGCTGGTAGAGGATTCTTAAAACGAACTTCCAGACGAACACATCGATGTTTTATGAGATTCCAATGCTGCAAAGCGCTGGCTTCTCCATCTTGAGTAATGTCGAAAACAAAGATAGTGTATCCCTGAGGAAAGGCAAGGCGAGGAATATTGTTGCTATTATTGGAAAAGTAAATACCTTTTCCACAGAATAAGGTACGATATAACGAAATATAGAGGTTTTTGAAATTCGGTTGTAAAGGTTTCGATGGGACAGGTTTTTCATCATTGTATATAGAGAATAAATTGTTGTCATAATGTTTGAAATGAAATGGATTTGAAGTTATTGTTCCTGTATAGGCATCATTTTCTGTAAAAGCTACAATCACTCGATGTGGTAATAATCCCATAAATATTTTATCAATTGCTTTTGATTCAAAATCCTTTGGAATGACGAATGACTTCATTTGTACTCTAGTGAGAGGATATTTGGCTGTTGCTGATTCTAGAAGCTTGTTATGTGCTAGTTTTATTGTGGGACTAATATTAATCTTTTTAATACGTAAAGCAGCGTCTAAAATATTCACTTTAACCTCTACAGACGGATCATTAGCGATGAGACAAAAGTTTGGCTTTGCAGGAATTACCTTGAGACGTAATTCTACTCCTTGGAATAAAAGTTTATCATCATTAAAAATATCACAATGAAGATGTACACGCATGTCGAATTTTGCACTTTTTAAAAATTCATAACGTAGCTAGATGTTGCATCCATATGTCCAGCAGTATCTTGAAACCATAATGCACATTGAAGATGGGTATTTTAGCAGAATCATCGTAATTTAACAGTTTTTCAATATATGGTCGATATGGATGATTAAGAGATGAAAACGAAATCAGTTTGTTATTTAAATACACTCCCACTTAACTGAGCATAGAATATAAAAAGTCATTAAAAAGAGCCAGAGCTTTGTCACTTTCACCAAATGCTGATCCGTCAGGCTTAGCGATTTGAGCTTCAATGTAAAGAAGAGTATGTGGTAGATCTATGTGCTCATCACTTGTTCCTGAGATGACAAATTTTATGGGAGCTTTATCAGCTAGTGAACACATTGGTTTGTATGTAACAACATGATTATCCAATATACTGGTTTGCGTTGGTTTTGTAGAAAAATATCTAGTTCACGTTTTACACACTCGCAGGATTGATGATGTAAGAAAGCCATGATTGTGATGATTTAATCAAAGATATCGTGTAATACTTTCCTCTACTTATACGACTTATTTTTCTTTCTTTTCTGCGTTCGTTTCGTATTGCCCTTCTTCTTCTTGCGCTTAGTGATGTGTAATAATGAAGGTTTAAAGACGGAATGATGTGTAATTCTTCTTTTCCTTCGTTGATATCCAAATCCTAACATAGATTTCAGTTTATTTTTGCTTTGTTGTGCAAGACGGATATCGCTTCACCCATTCGTTGGTGAAAGGATTCATTAAGGTTGTTTATAAATAGTTTGCTCCAGATTTTAATTATTCTTTTCCTACTGTTTTAGCTCCTTGTTTTACTAATTGCATGAGAGAACGAAATAATCCTCCAAGGAAACTTCCAATACGTCGACCTTGACAAGGGGATCCAACATATATGTTCCCAGTTCCAAAAAGAACTTGTTTTTAATAATATTGTAAATGTGGAGTATTCATATTTGTTGATGTTGACGCACTGTCGAAAATGTAGTTTAACGCATACAGTTCCGAAAGTGAATGACAGTAGTGATCCTGTACTATCTCATATCTATTTTAATGTGTTCAAAATGCATCTTCTCTATAGGCACATAATGCGGAGGATTAAACACTTCTATAACACTACTTCTAAATGTATGATTCACATGATTCATATTTATGATACGTAATAATGGTGCTACTGTATCTCCAACAAATACAGATTGAATTGTATCACAATACACATACATTGTAGAGGGGAAGCCCTAAACGTAAATTTGGAATGCTTTGCCCTTGTTGCATATCCTTTAAAAGAACGTTTGGATCAAATCCCAACATCGCACTAACACTTGGTGATAATGCAACATCTACATCTATGTCTTTATGAAGACGTCGTATAAAACAGGTATTCCTCTCACGAGTATAGGAAATGTGTAAATTTGTGAATCTGTTCTACGTATTAATTATCTGTATCAATTCTGATATGTCAATGTAATAACGTTCGGGAATAGTTACAAATTTCCATTCATCACTTTTTGTAGGTTTGTAAAAAAAATATTATTTTCTTCATTAATCTTTAATATTGAATGAGGATAATGAATTTCAACAATAGCCACTTCCCACTTTTCACGGAATTCCATTCTTTGATGAAGTTTATTAGTGTATGATGTTAAGGTGTTGTCAGGAAAATATTCCATAGAACTATTACTGCGAAGCGTAACGTAAAAATCTCTGTCAGGCTCCATTGTACTTCTCAACCTTCTTTACGGGTGATGCAGGTATCCAGGAATCGAAAGAGGAAGGATATCCTTTCCAATGACAAATATATTCTTTTCTGCTGCCTTTTCTTCTTGTACGTATGATTTTATCTATGTAAAACGTCTTTGGTAACGCCAATGGTTGTAATTCCTCGCTATAAAATAATCCATCCAGTGGTTCCTTGTTTAAATCTTCAATTTCATAAATAGGTGGATTATTGGTATTATCTTCTTCACTTTAAATATTGCCCAAGTTCAGTTTTCCATGTATCCTTTATCAAATGTACGTTTATATTTACTAATTCGTATTGTATCAGCAATCTTAGGAAGTTTTGCGAAATTTGGATTCTTCTTCTTCTTTATTTTATTGTCATACTGATTATGCCATACTTGTAATAGGTTATTTCGAGAAAACATTTGCACGTGACATCTTTATGCTTGAATGATATCCTTCATTGCATTATTTCACAAGAAGAGGTAACACATTTAAATAATTAAGGTTTGATACTTTGTAAAATACTTCCACATTCTTTCTTTTAGAGTTCGGTTAAAACGTTCTACAATACTAGCTTTTTAATATCTGGATTTTTAGTTTTAATATATTTTATTTTGTTGTCCTCTAAGTACTTCTGTATTGTTTTATTAGTAAACTCACTTCCGTTATCTGATCAAAATGCAATTGGTTTTCTATCTTTGAACACAATTTTCAATGGTTTTAAAACATCATTTGAATTTTTAGATTTTAACGGCCCAGCCTAGGCATATCAACTGAAAACATCTATCACTAAGAATATAATTATATCCATTATTAAATTTATGAAAAGATTGAAGATCATTAATATCAATTTCCCACTCATCATCAATGTTATTCACTACATAGAAATCTCTTTTAAAACGAAGACGTAGTGGGTTGTGTAACGTATATGTTGTTTGCTGCAGTAACCATTTTCTTATACAATGTATAGGAATTTTCTTCTTTGTTGCCTTCCACATTTTTTAACAGTTGAAAACGATGGAGGATGTAAAGGGTTGTAGTAAATCTTGCTTAACTGTTTGTTTATGGTTTCCATTTTGAACATACTGGACATTTACAGGCAAGTTTCCTTTTCCTTATAGGATATACTACTTTTTCCTTTTCCTTTTCATCTTCTTTTTCTTCTTTTGCTTCTTCTTCGTCGTCTTCTGGAAACGATTTCAGAGGTATTTATACCCTTAACGATGCTGCTGCTGGTGATGGTTTCGTTCGTCATAAAATATATGACAAACGTTTTGAATTTCCAATAAGTTCTCGATGTGAATTGTTAGAAGATAAATAATTACAAAATTTCTCCCACCCCGGTGGATTTCTGTGCTTCCGGGATCGCGACACATCAGAAATTAAATCTACAATGTGAGATCCCTCTAGTTTATCTCTTCTGATGTAATGAGTTCCTTTATTATCCCACGTGATATTATCATCGTGTTTCATTCTATGTAGCAGTATGTCAGATCTTTTACGAAACACTTAGGGTATAGATAACAATGTTTCTTCTTCTAGTTCAGGCTTCTCTGATTTAGTTGAAGTAATCGAAAGTGTCACATGTTCTTCTTGTTTTCGTATTAAATGTAAATATTTTTGAAGAATATTATTATATTGATTCCACTTTTCTTCATCACTAAGCGATGATAACTGTAAAATTTCTTGCATTTCTTGATCCAAATTAGATTCACGTTTCTCTAAGGCTGATGATGATGATGATGCTGTTGTTATACGATTAAGAACTTCAGGTGGAACTAAAATCATCATCTTTGCCTGTTTCATTGCACTAACGGAAAAGTAAACATAATAATGCACCAGTTAAAGTAGGAGCAAATAATGCCGGTAGGAATCCACCCTGCTGCTGTACTAGGAAATGCTTATTCTTCTTTGGATGGAGTTCTCTTCTTCACAAGATATTGAAGCGTCCTCTTGTATCACTTTATCTTTATTTCTGTGTCGTTGTAAAAGGTACATTCCCTTTTAATACATTATAACAACATTCGCAAATACTTCCAATTACTGAAGAATGTGCATTGGTCACTATAGCTTTACGTAATTTAGGATTTGCTTTGCTCAGCGTACGAAGAAGATCTAAGTATTTTACTCTTGGAGACATATTGTCAGAATGAAGAAACACAGTTTAAAACTAACATTATAAACACATCTCCTTCTGTTTCGTTGGAACAGACGTAATGATGAATATCATCAGGAAAGATATTTGTTTGAAAACGAACTTCATCTGGAGTATCCTGTTTTAAATCAATAAATAAATATCCATATGGTAATTTTATTGCGTCATAGAAACTTTCTTGAAGAAATGTTGGATTCTCAGGAGTTAGTTCATAACTCAAATGTTTAATTTGTGATTTATCTCTTGGATTTTTTAAATAATACGAGATAAAATTCAAGCTCATATCTCTGCTTCCTTTTCCCTGATGAAATATGTTTTGTGTAATAAATAGTACACTTAGACTTCTACGATGAGAACCCTTTGTAAAGAAATCAACTATATTGCGGTTCATTTCACAAATTTTATCATCATCAATAATAATAAGATGTGGTCCAGTTTCAGTTAAGACTTTTGTTCGAGGTAATCTTTCAATAAATTGTACTTTTGTCGAAATTTCACTGTATGCATTTTACCATTCTGCATAGTACCAATAAATATGACGCACGATGTATTAACCATACGTGATAAATTGGACAGGAATCGTATTAAAAGAAAGTCTTTCCACATCTACTCATTCCGGCAACAATACATGAAAAGGGATGTATATTCATGTTAAGGAGTATGATCATTCTTTCTTCATACGTATATTTATAAAGGGCCTTATTACATTTCTCTTATGTTGTTGGAAGTAGTGTAGCCATATGGAAGAGTGTCATATGAATTTGGTATTCTACGTCGTTTTATATAATTTATCTTATAAACTTTTGTTTCGGGCATGCTGACGATAGTATGGTATTTCCGGCGGCATTTTTTCTCTCATTGGTAATTTTGACTTCAGTGAGACGAGATTCTTCTCCCTCCTCTTCATTATCTACTATCATTTTCTTCATTACATCAAAATTTATGTGTTTTGAAGATTCTTAGTTTAATGAAAAGCCCCGTTTCTGGCATACCTGAATTCCTTCTTCGTACTGGGATCAAAAATACGTAATCCATACTTCTTGGCTCCCGCCGAGACGTATTCTGAAATATAGGCCTCTTTACCATTCTCGAGTACTTCGTTTGTTAAATCACCTAAAAAGTAACCAGTTGGAATTGTACTTTCACCATGTTTTTCGTATGAATGACTGAATCAGTATCAAACACAGTACTCTTTCTTGTAGTTGATCTAAATATCTGTACAATTCTAATCTTGATTGTGCTGTTGTGTTCGTGGCTATGACAATGTTTACTGTTGGTAGTGAAACAGGAAATTCATCTGTGTATTGCAGATATACATATATCATCGTTTATTGGAAATATTTCATGAACTTCTATACCAGGAGATGTTAATATCTCATATAATTCCTTTGGATCATTAATAATGCTTACATGGCCCATGTTCTCACGTTGTGCAAATTTTCTTCAAAATGAATTTAGCATTAATATAGCTAAACTCCCAAGTGCTGGATTAAGTTGAATTTTATTTTCATCTAGACCTATTCCTTCATTTTCATAAAATTGCTGAATGTATTTCTGCTTTAACTCATCTGTTTCACACCATGTTGGCCAACCACTAGCTTCTTGTTTTTGCTACCAGGAACGTGTTTATGTACTCTGCAAATAAGCCGCCACTTTTTGTATCTTCATCATATTGAACAACATCACATGGCCAGATTTCATGAATATCTATTATTTTTATCCATTCACATTGGTCCAGAAACCCTCAAAACCTGGCCAAAATTACCTTTTCGCGCTAAATCTTGTGTTTTTCGTTGCAGAAGTGTTATGTTATGCTAAAAGTAAGACAAAATGATGGACGAACATTTATAATAACGTATTTGCACATATTTGTACAACGAGAATAGTATTTTTCCACATGAAATAAAACATAACAACAGCTTATGATTTTTAGACATAAAGGCTATACTGATTCATCCTCAGATAACTGCTGTTAATGAATGTGAAACAAGACGATAAAATGTTTTACTAACAATTTTAATAATATATTTGCACACATTTGCACAATGAGAATAATATTTTTGCACTGAAATAAAGAATAACTGAACAGTTTATTATTTTTACACATTAACACTATTTTGATTCATCCTCAGATGACAGCTGCTCTGGAGCCCCCATCTCTTTCAAAAGGTTCAGTACAGCTGAACATAAGTTTCTTTTCTTGTGCTTCTGTGCCATGGGATTCCGAAACGTGAATATCATTGAGTCGCTTGTTACGAGGAGTCGCAACAACACATCCTTCATTGTTTCTTTGCGTGAGCATTTTCGGGAATGATGCCCCCGATAATGTTTAATATGCTTATGTTGGGCTTTATGGGCCTCCTCCAACATCTACCTAATGGGTAATAGGCCGTGCGAGATTATTGAGAACCCATGAGCGAGAATTTTGTGAATGGAGGCGGGCATGTAGAACCACGAATAATGCTTGATGAAGAGATCCCTGATATCGTTTGCCCAAGCTTCAAATTTGTTTGGGTTGATAGCCAGTCCACAAGACAAGACCTGCAGGAAGACGCCACACTGTTCAACAAGCTTTTCATTCAGACCTGTTATTGCTGCAACTTGATAGATTCAAAAAAATCGTCTGGCTCTATTGCCGTCGTTGGAAGTGCCACTGCCGTCTTGCCTCGGTTCGTCAATATTGAGGCCTAACTCAGCTTCCATGGCCTCTTGGATCTTTTTTCTTCTTTATCATCGGTTGGTCGCCTTTCCTCACCTGCCATTTCTTAATGTCGAAACGTTATGCTACATGCAGGAACCAGTTCATAAATCTAATCCAGGCACGTAGCGTGGACAATCCGAATCGGATAGTTTCCGGTTTTTCAGCTCTGGATCTCGTAACAGCGGAATAGTGATGCAGCTTGGAGTCAGGCACCTAATTTGCTCTTCCATTAGGCTAGCTTCTTGCCTTCAAAGTTCTTCAGTTTCTTTCCTGAATTGTAACTTTATCGGCCGACAATATTTTGTGGATGAGGGACGTTGATTTTGCCACACTACAACTCTGACCCCTTTTTTCTCATAATAAAGTTGCAGAG